>NC_063174.1:14183639-15383639 GCF_023159225.1 Perognathus longimembris pacificus | reverse complement strand
GAAGAAAGTAGGGAAAAGCTTCTTCCTCCTGCCTCCAAATTCCATAATTATTCCCATGGGAAGAATCAAGAAAGAAACTCTAGGAGAGTCAGGATTTGCAATATTTGTAGCTAAGAGATAACAGATTAATAACAATCACAATGAAAAAAAAATTATTTAACTTAAAGCAATGTCTTGACGTTGAGCAGGAGATAATATAGTATATACATGTAGCACTTCAGCAAAATGAATTCCAAAGCCAGACGATGGCGGCTCATGCCTGTAATCCTAGCTACTAAGGAGGCCAAGATCTAAGAATCACAGTTTTAAGCTATCCCTGGCAGAAAAGTCCATGAGACTCTTATCTCCAATTAACTACTCAGATAAAGCTAGAAGTGGCTTAAGTGGGACAGAGCCCAGGCCTGAGTTTAAGTCCCAGAATAGGCAAAAAATAAAAATAAAAAATAAAAAAATTCAACCATAACCTTATAACCATAGTATAAGTAAGGCACAGAGTTATATTTATTTTAATAAGCATGTTATGGTCATATTAATGCATTAAAATCCACGTATGTGAAAGTATCGTTTCATTAATCCAGTTGTACAAAAAGAAGTCCTAGGTAAGATTAGGCTTAGTGAGAAATATATTAAAAGCCTTAATTAGATCCAAGTTTTTTCAAGTGTCATTTTTGTCCTAAGCTTGCTTTTTCTATTTTGTACATTGTAAAAACATGCTAGGAGTGAAATTTTCAGGGTTTGCTTGCCTGAAAAGAATGTATCTCAAATCTAATTCTAAAGAATATAAACTTTTTTGCATGATTTTAATGTCATATTATGATTTACTTTTTATTTATAATTTTTTTTTTCATTTGTGCCTCAAAATTTGTATGGCTGGATCATCCTTCCAGCTTTAGTACACAAATCCAAACAGGACCTATTGTGCCAAATATCCATGCTTACTTTATCAGAATTAAATAATAAATTAATGAACACATGATAGTATAAGCAGAATAAGGAACAGTTATCTATGACATATTATAGCTTTATTTCTAGGATAAGTTGGTTTGTAATAAAACCATTGAATATACTTTTATTGAAAATAGTTTTATGTTAAAAATCCAAGCTAAATTCGTTGTAACCAGAATCTGTACCTAGAGAATTGGAAGTATTATACGGTAAATTGTCAGAGAAGCCACATTTTGAAAGATCGAGTCTTTATTAGAGCATTAGCAGTGTGCAGGCATAGGTTGTTACAAAGGGCTGCAGCCTGCAAATACACTTAAGATTGTCAGGAAACTGACCAAGAGGAAAGAAAGAACAATAACAACAAACCAATGGAGCTCCAATGAAAAGCTGAAGTGGGATGCCATGATAACTGGAGAAGAGCCAGGAGCCACGACACAGGACATGAACACAGAGACATGTGGCCTGGTGAGATGGTGCCTGAGATGGTCTGACCCTAAACAGGGTCAGGTCAAGGGGCAGGTTCTCAGGAAGCTCCCAGTTCCAGGCACTGGACTGACAGGTTCAGCAACCTATTGGCCAAGTACCCACCCCTGTCTCCAGGGATTCAGGACCACCCATAACCTGGATGTGGGACTTCCCTTCCTCTAGGAATTCAAGCACACCATGAAGGAAAGATGTCAGATCCTACAATTCATCACGTGGACAAGACAGCCCGCTGGCGAGATTTGAGCTCAATACTTTAGAAGAATCTGGTATATTTAGTGAGTAATTAAAAGTTTTTTAAATTTTGACATAGCAAGGTCCATATTGTGAAGAAAAAGGAAGTACTATATCTCTTAATATATGAAGTTTGTCAGCAGGAAACTGATGAACAATATCCAAGTTCTGTTCTAGCCATTTCCTCAGATGTTCTACCAAACTATGTGAAAGTAGAAAATGTAACCTACTATGTAGCTGTAGACTTTTGTCCAGCTGTCATCATTCTATGCATTTGCTGTGATCTATTTGTAATTATTTTTAAAGTCTTTGGTTTTACTTTTTATAGTGGAATTTGATAGCTGGATATCTATCAAATACTGGATAGCTGATGTTGATTTCATTTTATCAGTATATCATGATTGTTTCTCCTTAAATTAAATTATTGAAACTAGAATGAGAAAGATAGCAGAACCAGCAACTCTAATGCACTTGTTAGATATTTTATACACAGTCCTGTTCAGTGGACAAAGAGAAGGCTCATGGAAGAAGAAAAGAAAAACCTTTTCTCCTGACTTATTTTTGGTATATGGCACTGGAGACTTCTGAATTTTTCTTCATAGTTCTCTTCTGGGGTTGTTGCTCACGCGTTTTCAAGCATGGCAAGCTACTGGCTGTCAGTACTGGACATAGGATGATATGTGTGTTATGGAGGGATGTTGTTTACCAGAAGCAACTGCAAACCTCACGGACAAGATGGTCCTACAAAGGATAAAATATGTGAATAATGATGCCAGAGAAACTGCAAATTCCTCTGAAATATAAGAGCAAAACATTCTTAGACTAGCTGACAGCATAAAAGAATAATTCACTAAGGGATTTCTTATCTATTGTACCTCACTCTTAAAAACATATTGAAGCCATGTTGAAAACTACATTACAAGTTATTGCTGCCCTGAGCTTCAATAACTTGTAAAATGTCAGCAATGCACCTACTATAAACACATTGAAAAAGCGTCTGAGTACATTATTGCCTCCAGGAGTGCAGACCATGTTTATGGAATTGGGAAGTTATGACCCCATCTGTTATGGATGTCCAACAGCTCATGCACAGTAAAACGGTGTTACATAATGCCACACGTGCCAGGCAAGGATAGAGGAATTTGTCAAGAGGAATGACATACAGAAAGCTCTTCCTTAGTTCATTTAAAAAATGCCACAATCATGAAAATATACTACTGCTTAAATAATATACCCCATAAAATATTAACCACTCTTCCTGCTTTTAGAGGTCTCTTCTAACATTTGTTCAAATGTGACATTAAACATTTACCTAAATGCAAGGCATTATCAGATGAGGCACCCGTTATAAAAGGGTGAGTTCCTTTTATGATTTTTAAATTACAATCTCTCTAATACCTGCTTCCCACCATTTCCTATGGCTGAAAGATCCCTGTTTTGCCTGGCTTATACCCTGTCCTCAAATTTAAGATCTAATTAGTCAAAGCTGTTCACAGACATGTTGGAATGAAATAGAAACTAATCTGAAATGCAGAATCATAGGCTCCATTCCAAACATGCTGAATCAGTTTTTGCAATTCAATAAGATCTCAGGGTGATCAATGTGCAGATTTGAAGTTCGGAGGAGATGCTCAATGTTGAAAGGAAAATGGAAGAATTAACCCAGAAGAAAGTGATAAAAACATATCTGAAAGGATTTATAGTGGTATTTATTTGTTAGAGAGATATTCCAATACATTTGTGTGGAAAATGCTAGGTTGTATATATGAAAGCAAGCATCTTTGTCTACTGTCAGATCAATAGTCACTAATATGCTCACAGAGTGATGTGGATACAGTGTGCAAAGCATTTTTCCGAAGAATTCAGAGGTGTTCAGATTCATCAAGTAAACTCTTTGATTCTAGATACAGTGCTAAAGGGAAAATCACGGAAGCATCAGATACATGTGTGCATGTATTAATAGCTATACATATATATTGTGTGTATATGAGTTTTTGTTTTCATAATGTTAAAGTATACAAAGTTAAAGTGTAAATGTAGAACAAATGCAGCCATTATAAACAAACAAGAAAGAAGACATCATGGCACATGACTGTAATTTCAGTTATTCAGGTGGATGAAGCCAGGGGGATCAAAAGATTGAGCCTGGCTAGGCCTTATAATGAGTTCAAGCCACCATGGAGCAATATAGTAAGAACTTGTCTTAAAATATAAATAATAAATGAGAACTAGATGAACATATAGTATAGAGCTTGCCTAGTATATCCCAGTGCTTGGCTTCAAATGATTGCTAACATTATACACACACACACACACACACACGCACACACACACACACACACACACACTATGTTTAGAAATCAGTATCTCATTATAACCATAAGAATAACTAATAATAGAGGGACAAGGCAACAAACAGTACAAGAAATGTATCCAATGCCCAACGTATGATACTGTAACCTCTCTGTACGTCAGTTTGATAATAAAAATTTGAGAAAAAAAAAAGAATAACTAATAATAATTCACTGCATACTTGAGATTGCCATGAGAGTAAATCTTGAATATTTTAACTAAAAATAATGGAAAATATTTGAAGTCAAGATATCTTAATTATCTTGATTGACATATTATATGCCATAAATCTATGCCACAGTTTTATAATTTATATATGTAAGTTGTAGCTTTATTTTCTTTTATATACTATCAGAAAACTGAAAAGTATATACTAATAATTGTATATGATTGTGAAAAACTGTTCATGATATATAAAGCAAAAAAGAAATGGGGAAAAAGCACATGAAGAACATAAGTCATATGTACCAAACCACAGTATGACATCTATGTACATAGCCACACACACAAACAAGCTAAGAACACATACCAGAATAGATACCGGTGGTTATTCTGAAATTTGTAGTGAGGTAAATGGAATAATGTCTTCTTGTCTTTATGAGTTTTCTTAGTAATAGTATTTACAAGTCACATCTACTTATTGGAGTTGTAAGAACTTTTCAAGTTCTACAAAAATGCTTTTACACCATATTACTAAGAAGCTAATCTTAGTAGTTGTATCATGTTTTCATCAGATGCCTTTTTGTTAGGAGTCATTTCCATTACAAAAGAAAGAAGTAGGCAGAAAATTGAAGAAAAAAGAACCTTAATAATGCACTGACAAATTTGGAAGGAGAAATATTCTAATAAATAGACTTAATAAGGTTTCAAAACTCTATTTGTACATAAATATCTGTCCTTAAAATTCACACTCTGGACTCTGGTAAAGCCCTGATTTATCAGAAAGAGTCGCCATAGGTGCCAGCGCCTCACCTCCACCTTACCAGTCACATTCAGGAGACATTTTTGTCCCCACCCTAGAATTGCTTCACTGTCTCTATTGCTCTACCACCCCCTGGTGGATGAAAATTACACAGAGGAAAACTGAGGAATAACTCAGAAGGAAATCTCTTGTCAGAAAGATAGATGTATTGAATTCCTCAGGTGTCTGGAACACCTGGGAAAGTACATTTTGGAACACTGATTTAGTGTTCTGTCCGTCTGTCTGTTAAAGGTGATGTTGGGCCCTCTGTGATTGCAAGTTTATCTACGCTTCTTGTGAGTTTCAATATTTAGTAAAACAGACATACTCTCAAGTTCAGGATCCCATGATGTAACAGATAAGGGCACAGAGAAAATCTGAAATATTAAACTTTTAGGATTAGCCACATGTGTTATATGTTATGTATGGATTTTGCTTCATAGTCGAAATTATTTGTCTTCTATTTTTATGATGATATTTATACATTTGCCCAGAAAGAGCTGTTAAACACAGAATTAATTTTATTTTAAATAATCTGAACTAGATCTCTCTTAGACAACTTTTATTTATATTTTGATGTTATTATCTATGAAATGCACAAATAAATCAACATTTTTCACAGAACTTTGTTTATTGCAAGACAATGTATGGTAGAGATAATGCTGAGTCTATATTAAGCATCAACTAAGTTAATAATATGGCTAGGTTTTTCTTAATGATGCCAGTAGAGTATGTTTTTCTTTGAATTATTTCTTTAGCTGCAGCACTAGGGAAACTACAGACATCTCTTCTATTATCTGAAAATGAAAGTGAATCTTTAATATAAAGTAGGCAGATAGATGTTTCTGTAAAATATCAACTATTATCCATTAGGTTTTCAGCTACGTAAAAATACTGATTTCCTGAGAAAAAAATCTGTATTCTGATAATAGAAGGAACTCTGATTAACTCTCCAAAGAGATTTCTTTTCTTTCTTCCAGTATTTCATTTTATTCTAATATGTTGCAAGTGAGGGTTAAAATAACTTCAGGAATTCCAGTTTGAAGTATGTTTTATCACTATGTTTCTAGATTGTCATTCAAGTAGGTCAGGGAATAGGAGAGTTCCTCTCCCAAGAGCCAGGCAAATGGCTTGACATTGTAACGATCTAGTAATTGGAGTTGGGAAAGTACTGACTCAGCCCAAGTGGCAGACAGGGAGTCTCAGAGAACTGCTCTCCTCTGAGAGCCAGCAAGAATGTCCATCTGCTGTGATTGTACTGACAGCTGCAACCTCTTCACTGAAGACACACACCTGAAAAGTGAATCCTAAGTGGGCCAGCTGCAGAATGGGGTTTGCTCTGCAGTCTTCTTGCAGAAACAGTGATGACCAAGTGCAGATTTACTTCTCTTCAGAAGTTAGAGGGGTCTTTTTCTTCAAGCACTCTGCACATGTACACTTATACTTTCAGCTTTCCCATAAATGTAACTAGGTGTCTGAACAGAGAACACCGTTATATGAAAAGATATTAATGCTTTTATTCTCAGAATTTATGAGTTCAAAAGTGAGCATTGTGTTCACAGAAATACATCGAAGAATTTTAGAATAATGTCATTCAAGCAACGATGGAAAACTCATATTGCATTGCCCTACATACATACATACACACACATAATGTTTCTCACAAATGATAAGGAAATTTTTTCACATACTTTCCATCTGCACTTACATTAAGTTGTCACAGGAGATTCTCATTACTTGCCAATACTTATTTATTGGTTCGTCACAAATGCCTGTGTGTGTATAGCTTATGATGAGTAAGATAACTCTTAATTGCTAATACACATAGAACTTTCCTAAAAACATTCCTTGTAGTTTCTGTGGCTTCTCTAGCTATTTTTGTAAAGTATTGCCTTGTAAGAAAGCTAATTTATTAAATTTGGTTTTAGCAGAACAATAATGATTCCTACCTCTAATCTTACCTATCTAGGAGGCTGAAATGGGAGTAATGAATGCCTTTCAAAACCAGTGGAGGCAGATAAGTCCATGAGACTCTTTTCTCTAATAAGTCAGAAAATAGCCAAAAGTGGAAGTATAATTTGAGTGTTAGATTGCTATCCTTTGATGGAAAAAAAAACATCAAGGAAAAGAACAAGGCCTTTAGTTCACACTCCATTATATATACACATATGCATACATGTGCATGCACACACACACAATCATTTTTATTGGTCAGAATTCCAAATATGGGATTTACTGGGCTGCAATAAAGCACAATGATGTCACTTTTGGATGTGAAAGGGGACAGACTTCTCCTTGCCTGTTGCAGCTTTCAGAGGTCACTCACATTCTTTTGCCTCATAGCTTAGTTTTCCCATTGTCAAAGCTGTTATAGATTATTCATGCCTTTATAATACTGCATCTTGTGTTCACCTGCTACCATTATACAATCTGATCTGACTTGTATTTATTGAATCGTTCTTTCTCTCATTCATTGATGAGACAGGGTCTATGTAGCTCAAGCTGCTTTTAACATGATTCTATACATTAGGCTATACTTGGAATGTGTGAGATTACACGTGTACACTACCATTCCTCACTTCAGTTACACCTTCAAAAGTAGCCTTTCTGGGCTGGGAATGTGGCCTAGTGGTATAGTGCATGCCTAACATGCATGAAGCCACCTAAACAGAAAAAGCTCAAAATGGCGCTGTAGCTCAAGTGGTAGAGTTCTAGCCTTGAGCAAAAAGAAGCTAAAGACAGTGCTCAGGCCAGGAGTTCAAGCCCCAGGACTGGCCAAAAACAAAAAAAGTAGCCTTTCTGTATTTTATTTTTAAATATATCTTTAATTTTTTAACATATTAGGTGGTAAATTTACAGAGCGAGCCATTGTTTGCCTGCTATATCTACTTTCTATATGAGGGAACTGACACTTGGAGAACTTAAGATATTTGTCTGAGATTCTAGTTACCAGTGATGTTAGCATTTCCCTAGCCTCAGGTCCTCAGCTCCTCCCACTAGCCCCCAGATCCACCCATACCTAATGAGCCACTCCTACTCACTACCTAACTACTTCCTCTTTACCCCCAGAGAGAAGCTGCCACCTGGATAAGGTGCAGATACTATGTAGCTCCCTCTCCCGTGGGAACTATGGCCCCACTGATAAACCTCCTTATGAACCTTCTTCTCTGGTCTGTGATTATCTCCACATGGTCCTCTGGGATGGCTGATACCTATGCTTTCATTGGTGCCAAAACCCGGGACAGGTTCCCTGGTGGATTTGCTCCCCCATTTCTGAGTGGGTCCAAGCTGCCTCCCCGACCTATTCTGCTGTCCTAAGCCCACCCAGACGACCACTGAGGTAACTTTTCCTGACTGAGCACTCTACTTCCATTCACCATGACAATCTACAAATTCGCCCTCACACCCAGGGTAAGTGATCATCTAAATGAGGGCTCAGATCCAATTTTCTGATTTATCATAGGGCCACAGGGCCGTGGCTTCTGGGCCACACCAAAAATCTTGGCGCCAAGTTCTGAGCCCTACTCAATGACCATAGCATAGGGCCACAGGGCCACACTCCGCGCTCAGTCTGAGACAGTGATTGGGGTGATGATTCCATCACTGATTGTCTCACATTTCAGCTGACCAGAGTAATACTGAGGACGCTTGGTATTAACTCTTCAGCTCCGCTAATCACTTACCATAGGAGGTGCACAATCATCCACCACAACAGATTTGAAACTCCAACCAGGGTGAGTGACCATTAGCCGGGAGCTTGGATTTTCTCTAGTTCAGCTCTGCTGGTCACTCATCAAGTGGGGAACAGTCTAAAGCTGCTCACAATCTTACAAATTTGGACTTACATAACTTCTATGGGCGGGTGGAGTTCTCTCTCTCTCTCTCTTTCTATCTCTCTCTATGATGGGCTGGTACTAGCTTCCAAAGGTACTAATATTTGTTTAACATCTGCTTTGATAGATATTTGTTAAGCTTGGAGATTCAGTTAAGTTCTGTTTGTTGTTGGCTAAATCCTGTTTTCTCTAGCATTGACCACATGGACAATAGAATTAATTTTAGCAAGCGCCATCTTGGTTCCCTCAAAGTTGCAAAAACTCTTGGAGGTGGAGTCCCACACATCCCCCAGGTAATGGGCATGCACATTCTTTGACTTCCTCGAGGCAGGGCAGGGACTTGGGAGACTCAAGCTCCTGGTAACCCTGCCCCCAACCCTAAAATTCTGTAACTGTGGCCTTGCAATTCAAATGTGCCTTGCAATTCAAAATGCTAAACTGGTTTCTCAAAATGTGGCTTCTTTATTTCCTCGCCAGATAATCTGTGAAAATTTTTGTTTCTTAGGAAAAGTTTTTTTTTTTTTTCTAACTGACCACGTGGTTCTAAAATATGGGCAAAATAATATAATTTTACCACTAGAATTCCAGAAAACTTACATGGCCAATTAAAAAAAAATTCTAAGCGTGCCTCAAAGCTTGTGCACAAGTATCTGTCTGTCTGTCTGTCTGTTGGTAAAACATGTAAAATCTGGCATCATGGTTTCAAAATTACTTGCTTTTAACTACTATTTTAATTTTCTTTAAGTCTTCTGTTAAACTTTCCTTTGCAGCCTGTGGGTGGAGTCACAGTGCACCAGACTCCAAGCCAAAAGAAGACACCCAGGTTTTAAAGCCAAACTGATCATGTTTGGGTGCAAGCAAATGTGTCTAAGAAAAACTTCAAAAAAGTTCAAATATGCAGCATGTAGAATAAGTAATGATGTAAAACAAGTTTGTTATTCTTTATGTTCATCTATGCTAAAAGTCAAGTGTACATCTGATCCTGACAATTCTTTGGTATAGACTAAGATTTTGCTTCTCCATTTTTCTTTTCTATGCTCTCATAAAATCTTTAAGACCAAGGGACCAGAGTCATTTTGGAATGAGTGTGGCTGCTAACCTCAATTTTCCTGACGAAGGATTAATATTTTGCTTTATAGGATGCAGGTCGACATGTGTGCTAGCTGCATGGACTGTGGACATGTGTGCTAGATGAGTGGACTATGGCGGTCCGTGGCTATAGAAAGCTGCCTCCACAGTCTGCTCCCAAACTGCCTGGTTTCATTACTAGTGATTCCTTATTCTCTCTCTCTTGCAAAACTGCTCAGGAAATCTAGGAGTCACTGGTGATCTTCCTATGAAGATTTTGACAGGCCCAGAGTGCTCATGCCCTGGCTCTGGACCCACCCACACCCCCCCCCCCAGGTTAGAGTTGGGTTTATAGCAGGCCTATGATGACAGAGTTGCAACCGAGACTTACTCCAAGGTTAAAAACATCAGAGTTGTGTTTGGTGGCCACAGAATTGCATTGGGATAACATCTTTGTCTTTCCCCTCCATGTCTCAGAAACTGTTGTGGCTGTTGCAGAAAGCAGACTTGGTTGGCCTTTGGTCTGTGAGGATTTTGTGACTAGGAAGATGGTTAAAGGCCCAAGCCTTCTAAAATCTTTTAAAGTTGTTATCATGCTTAAACCAGTAGGGTACAAGCCTATAAAAGTCATAGTACCAGGGAATACTGGGAGATTTCAAATGTCTTTAACCAGTCTTGTGTAGAAATTTGCAGGCAACCCAGCAGGAGGTGTGACAACCTGCCCAGAGGACTCTGAGAGATGCCACTACAGCCTTGCCCAGATCCAACCCATCTCTCTTGCCTGCCTCCATCACACATAACTAACAAAGCCTGCTGATTCAGGATGAAAGACACAGCCACTTTGGATCTGCTGAAGCTGAGACTTTTACATTGTCCTGACCCTTTGCCCTCTTGATTATTAATTCATTTGTGCTCTCTTCCACCTGCCAGTAATGTTAAACGATTATTTGATTTGATGGCACATGGATTTCATTCAGTCTGCTGTTCTCTAAGTGTTACAGTAGAACTCTGGTCAATTCTCAACAAGTTACAGGTAATCTCTATTCCTATTGTTCTCCTTGTTGCTGTAATTGGAAATAAAAAGGGCTTTTATGGCTAAGATTCCTTGGATTGCAGTTAAAAGCCGCCCGGGCAGAGAAAAAAATCCCTCCAAAACTCCATCTTCTAACTAACCAGCAAAGAGCCAGACTGGAAGCTTGGCTCAAGAGAACCAGCCAAATGCTGAAAGCGACACCATGGCTCAAGTGGTAGGGCACTAGCCTTGAGCAGAAGTGCTCAGGGACAGTGCCCAGGCCTTGAATTCAAACCCTGTGAATGCCAACTGGGACAAGGTATCCAAGCAATGAGCACCTAGACCTTCAGGACGAGGTCAATCCTGACAGTGAGGAACCATTGAGAGGAATAAGAGGAGATGAAGTCTCATCTTAAATGGAGTCAGTTTGAACTTGCCCTTCCAAAATTAATCAGAGCCGGGAGATCAACAGGAATAGTTGTTTACCTACCTAATGTCCATACTTGTCCATTTTCCATCTGGACATAAACTAGCATTCTTGCCTTTGTTACTTGCTATTTGTATGTATATATATATATATATATATATATATATATATATATATATATATATATATATATATATATATATATATATATATATTAGCCTCTTACTGGTTACTCCCAACCAGTCCACTATTCCTAAACACTTCCTTCCTGCCCTCAGTCCAGTTAATCCTCTTATAATGGGCCACAATTGGGTTTATGTTCCAAATGGAACTTTTCTGGCTTGTGCCCAGGGTGTGTTCTCCCATGTTGTTCATGTTAACTGGTCCTGTGAACTTGTCAGCCTTTTGCCTGACCTTTTCAAAAGTCTCTTTTAACAGAATAACATACCTCACCAAGGTCGCCACCTGGGAACTTGCAGTTCAAGGCCATCCTCTTACTACACTGCTCTGCCCAGCACAGATCTGGACCCTGAAGACCCCAGGCCCAGGGACTCCTTGATGCACCCAAGCTGCAGGAGGCAGCCAGAGGAGACCATCACACCCATGGGCCCTGATAACCATTTTTGTGGAAA
Source organism: Perognathus longimembris pacificus (assembly GCF_023159225.1). Taxonomy (NCBI): domain Eukaryota; kingdom Metazoa; phylum Chordata; class Mammalia; order Rodentia; family Heteromyidae; genus Perognathus; species Perognathus longimembris. The sequence continues at coordinate 15,371,692 of NC_063174.1, read as the reverse complement.
TGATGAGGACTTTTACCAACCAAACTGGACGGTACCAGGCCAAATGACGAATCAGGGACCCCTGACTACTTCGCCCCTTCTCAGCAGGAAGTAGTTCCAGAAGAGACAACCTCCGCCCATACTCCCAGTCTGGTACCCCTCCTCTGTTATTAATAAACAACAAATGGGGGAATGTTAGCATTTCCCTAGCCTCAGGTCCTCAGCTCCTCCCATGAGCCCCCCAGATCCACCCATACCTAATGAGCCACTCCTACTCACTACCTAACTACTTCCTTTTTACCCCCAGAGAGAATCTGCCACCTGGATAAGGTGCAGACACCATGTATCTCCCTCTCCTGTGGGAACTATGGCCCCACTAATAAACCTCCTTATGAACCTTCTTCTCCTGTCTGTGATTATCTCCACATGGTCCTCTGGGATGGCTGATACCTATGCTTTCCAGTGGCACATTTGGACTTGAACATAGTAATGTTGACTTTAGGATTTGGGCTTTTTACAACTGCCTTAGCATTTGTGGTTTGCAAAGAATAAAAAACAAAAACAAACAAACAAACAAAAAAACAGAGACATGATTTTAAAAAAATCCTTACATTCACATTACATAAAACTCACTACTCTTCAACAAAATTTTTTTTGTATTTTAATTGCAGTCTAGGGAGGCATAAAATAGGAATATCTTAAACTTCGATTTGTGTTGTTAAAATGAATGAGAATCAGCCAGCCTCCAATAACTCACACCTGTAATCCTAGCTACTCAGAAGGCTGAAATATGAGGTTCATGGTTCAAAGCCAGTTGGGCAAGAAAGTGCCTTGAGACAAGTGGTACAGTGGCTCAAGTGATAGAGCATGAGCCTTAAGAGAAAAAGCTCAGAAACAGCATCCAGGCCCTAAGATCAAGCCCTATGACCACCACCACCAATAACAACAACAAAATGAGTCAAACATATTCAATGTATAGTACTCATCTATATTTGTATTATAAACATGTTGATGTTGAGACTCCAGGTTGAACTCTAATATGTGACTTTGTTCTTCATTTAGAGATGAAGACACTTGCCAGAACCAAGAAACCAAGGAAGAAGGATGATGTAGCAGAATACACTCAATAATACACATTATCATTTTTTTTCTTTATTGTCAAAGTGTGATACAGAGGGGTTACAGATTCATATGATAAGCAGTGAGTACATTTCTTGTTCTATTTGTAACCTCTTCCCTCATTTTACCCCTTCCCCTCCCCTTTCTCCCCTCCCACAAGAGATGTGCAGTTGGTTTATACCAAAAGGTTTCTAAATGTTGCTTTTTGAATGTTTTGTCTTTTTGTTATTTGTCTCTCCATTTTGGTATTCCCTCTCCCTTCCCCACATTTTTTTTCTTTTTTTTTCCCTTATTTATTGTCAAAGTGATGTACAGAGAGGTTACAGTTTCATACGTTAGGTCCTTGGGTACATTTCTTGTACTGTTTGTTACCTCCTCCCTCATTCCCCGCTCCTCCCTCCCCCTTCCCTTCCCCAGTTTTAATACCCATATAAACAGTATCCACGGTACTCTACTTGGATGTGATACAGTGGTAGCGAGGGTACAGTCACCGGAAGGGAGTACAAGAGAAACTAAACTAAACAATCAGTCAAACAGACAAGGAAAAAGAGAACAAAAAGCATTACGAATTCACATGGCATTTTGAGAATAATTACAACAGTGGTATACCTCTTGTTTCTGTAATGTGGAGTTCATTTCACTTGGCATCTTCTTATGTGTTCATATGGGTATAGCTATTGGGGTATTTTGGTCTTCTACCACGACTAGCCTATTCCTCCTGTACTAGCTACTCCCTATGAAGGACACCATAGGGTTTATGTTTATTTGGGTCTGGGTCACTTCACTTAGTATGATTTTTTCCAAGATAAATAGAAAGCCCACAGATTGGGAACAGATCTTTACCAGCCGTACAACACAGGTCTGATATCTAAAATATACAATATACACAGAATTCACAAAGTTAAATTCTTCCAAAACAAAGAATTAAAGATCCAACAGCCCTCTCAACAAATAGGCTAAAGACCTAAAAAAGATACTTCTTAGGAAAGGAAATGAGAATGGCCAAGAGTCACATGAAAAAGTGCTCTAAATCCCTGGACATAAAAGAAATGCAAATCAAAACAACATTGAGATTACACCTCACCCCAGTAATAATGTCTATTATTAGGAAATCTAATAATACCAAATTCTGGACAAGAGGTGGCCAAAAGGGATCTCTACTACATTGTTGGTGAGAATGCAAACTTGTTCAACCCCTCTGGAAAGCAGTGTGGAGGTTCCTATTCTTAAACATGGAGCTCCCATAAGAGCCAGTAGCCTGACTTTTGGGCATCTACCCAAAAGACTACAAGCAAGACCACACTAAAGCCACCAGCACAACTATGTTCATCACAGCATAACTCGTCATTGCTAAAACATGGAACCAACCAAGATGACCCTCAGCAGACGAGTGGATCAGGAAAATGTGGTACATATACACAATGGAATTCTATGTCTCATCAGAAGGAATGACATTTCCCCATTCATAAGAAAATAAAAGGACTGGGAAAAAACATTATCAGTTTTTAAATTAATTCTTACAGTCACGATTCAAAGTCATTATCTCTAGATAAGCAAATTTCACTTTATGTTGCATTTTCCTGTGCATCATAGACACAGCTAGATACTATATATCATATTCTTCAATATTATTCTCCTCTGGCAAACAAGTTTTCATAAAATATACTCATTTCCTTAAATATCATAATCTATATGATAGATTATAAAGTATGTATATCAATGTCTGCTCGCAGCTCACATGCATGTTTTGGATATGTGAAAGAATTATTTGAACTATCTTAATAAAAATAATCTTAATAAGAGCATGGATATGAATAATATTTATTCCATATTTTTCCAAAGTGACATATACTCTGATAAATTACAAAATTACAAATGTAAAAAGAAAAAAAAGTAGGAAACTACTTTTTAAAAATCAAGAAAAGGCTCTAATAACAAATGTTGATATTTTGACTTACTTTGACCTTTTCTTTATGAATACACTAAGATTTTAAGAAAAAGGTAAATTATGTTTTAGAATTTTTTTAATTTCATAATTAAATGCATTTTGACCAAAATACCTACAGATATCCTCCAAGTAATTAAACGCTATTTTCTGAAATGGTTACTACAAATTCAATTGCAAATGCATGCCACAATGCACTTAACTAAACCAAATTCATTTACAGTTTAGTAAGGAATCTAGTGTTGGAATTGCAAATTTTTCTAAAATCTTTATTGCACAATTCCTACAGTGACACTATTTGAGGCTTTTTATAACCACTGCCAAACAGAATGGTGCCATTTTCAGTGTGCTCAAATATCATTGCAATGGGTAATATCTTTTCATTAAGAATCATTTTCTGGATTCTATATTTAAAGCCCATTTTTAGCACTTAAGGCTTAGAAATATAATCAATAAAAATTACTTTATGAAAGATTACCATAGCATTTCTTTTACCTCATTCCTCTTTCTTGTATTGGCTTCATTGTTCTAAAATTTCTGAATCTAAATTCATTCCAGTATCTCTCTCTCTTTCCTGACAACTGCCATTTCCTCAAGCTATTCAAAAATATTATGGGATGATCAGTAATCCATGAAACAGGTAATTTCCAAAAATATTGGTGGAGCCCTAAACTGTAACTAATCTGAGTAATAATTAGAAATGAAATATAGTATTGGAATTAAAACCTTTAAATATGTGTGTCATTGCTGTTTAATATTGGATGATACAAAGAGAAGACATCAAAAAATGAAACCATGTCTTTAAAACATGCATCCAATTGTAGCATTGTATGGATTCCAGTTTCTATCATCCTTACATGACTGGTAGCCTTCACCTACAAAGAATTAAAACTGTGTATGTGTGTATGTGGCTATGTGTTTAAATTTTGTATGATTAAACCTAAGTATGTGGCTATTACTCTCCCTTAACATATGGTACTTAAAAATAAAAATAAGTCAATAAAAATGCAATGATACCAGTACCAAGGAATAAAACAATTTTCCAGATGAAATTGCTGATCCATATGCAGATGCTATTTAACTTTTAAACTAGGGAACACTAGCTATGATTTCAGCTACTTTGTTCATCTGTAATGTTAGGAGAGTTTAACAGAGAAACACTAAATTGTTTTGTGTGTAAATGTAATTTTTTTCAAGAGTCACTGCTAAAAAACACACACTTCACAACAAGCTGTGGCAGAATTGGTTTCTTGCTGTTTCAGAGCATTAGTATTACCAGGGGTTTTTTGGTTTTTTTTTTTTTTTTTTTTTACTTCAGAAATTACTGAGGAGATTTCTGAGAAAACTCCTTCTTTCTTGAAGTGGAACGAATAAATCTTTAGTAAGCAATTTCTTGGTCCCGGGAGTAGTCTAATTCACGGTAGCCAGAACTCAGTGCTCAAATAGCTCACTTCTGATGTTATTTTAAAGCTGTAGATCTGAGAATCTTAAGTAGAGGAAAATAGTTATCTTCTTCTTAATTACTAGATTATTATGCTAGATCAAATGAAATATCAATCATTTACATATTGGTGGAAACAGGATGTGGTTTGTCACTAAGGTTCCTTACACATTTTCTTCAAAACTAAATTAATCACAATCCTAAGTGATATGGTAAGCCCTAGAAAAAAATATGTCATTAGTTTATTTTTTCATCTTCATCAGACAAGAATAGAATAATTGGTTAATTAATGAGGTAATTCCAAAGGAGTTTATAGTGTCACTGACAATAGACTTGTTACTATTGTGCCCATGAATATATTATAATACATAATATTGATTTTTTCAGATTTCTAAAATGGGCAGATACTATGTCAAATGCCTAATATATGTTATTTTCATTATATCTTGAAGTATCACTCAGTATTTCAAGTATATCCAATGGACACTTGATTGGTGAAAAGCTAATGGAAGAGATGACTCTGAAAAAGATACACTGTACACATAAACATGTTAAATTGAAACCAATTTAAAAAACCATTTTAATATAATAAATGTTCAAAATAATAAAAGAATGCTTAGAGGTAAGGTTCAAAACTCAATGTTCCCAGGCTCTCCCTCACTTTGTTCCTTCACATTGTCTCCTTGAATGTATACTAACTGTATATAATACAGTGTTACTGCCTTTTTCCTAGTTATTAATTTTTATTTTCATTTAAAAGTTGTTCAGTTAACATACATTTTTGAAATGAGGGGTTTCATTGTGATATTTCTATACACATATACATAATATAGTTAAAACAAATTCACCTGTTCCATCATGTTCTCATTCAAACCTGCCTCCAATTTCCAGGCCACATGTACTGTTTCACTGTGTTTTGTGTGTGTGTGTGTGTGTGTGTGTGTGTGTGTGTGTGTGTGTGTGTGTGCTATCTTTTGATCCCATTCACCCCTAAAAATCCCCTTCTCCCCACTTCAGCTCTCCAGCTAATTCTCTTTCCCAGATATTCCCTATTATCTTAATGTCACATTCGTGTTACTATTTTTCATCGTTGTAACCATTAATCATTTTTGGTCTATACTTTACAAGTGAGCAAGAACATGCAATGTTTCTTTTTCTTTATTTTTTTTCTTTTCTTTGAATTTGTGCTGTCATGATGATGATGATGTTGAAAATGATGATGATGATGATGATGATGATGATGATGATGATGATGATGTACTGTAGGTAGTTGTTCAAAGGAGTTGCATTTAACATAGCAGTTCATAAATACAATATATCTTGATCATCACCCTTTTCAACATTCTCTCTTAGCTCTTCCATAACCTTCTCTTCCCTCCCTTTTCTTATTTATTTGGACATACATTGAATTCTTGTGTGCACTTTCCCCCTCTTCTCCTCTTTGATTCATCTATACATTTCCCCTTTATGAACCCCACTTCTCTCTCCAGTACCTGTTGTACTGTTTTTCCCCTGAACTTTAATTTCGGCTTTCTAAGGAATTACATTTAGCTCTCCCTTGGATCTACCATATTATAGTTAGTACCTTTGTGTACACATGTGTATAACCCGACTTTTATTTATGAGTTTGTAAGCTAAATCTAGGTTCTGCACATAAGAAAACATGTTTCCTTTATCTCTTGGGCTGACTTATTTCACTTAACATAATTTTTGCAAATCCTTCTGTTAATTTAAAAATGATACAATATCATTTTTCCTAAGAGATAAGTAAAATTACATTGCATATTAATAAAAGAAAAACATGTCATTTGTCCTTTTAAGAATAATTCACCTATCCTCGAGAATCTGATGGATATCCATTTCCCAGCTTTACTTTTATTTTTTAAATTATTTGTTTTCAAAGTGATGTACAGAGGGATTACAGTTCCATACATAAGGCAGTGAGTACATTTCTTATTAAACTTGATACCTCCTCTCTCATTTCACTCCCACCTCCTCTCCTCCTGAAGCCCTCCCCCACCCCCAGTTGTACAGTTGGTTTACAGCACATTGTCTTGTAAGAATTGTTGTTGCATTGGTTTGCCTTTTACCGTTTTACTCTCCACTTTGATATTCTTTGGACCACATTTTTCCACATACCCTTCAATCACACAAGGACTTGAGGGTCAAAACAGGCATCCCACTCCACAAAGCCTCCTACCTAGTTTACTTCCAAATTCTGTAAACTTCAGCAGTACCTTTGCATACTTTTGTTATAATTTTGCAACTTTGTATTCTATTCATTTATTTATATATCTGTCAGTAACTTAAAATGCAAACTACTTGAAAACATAGTCCTGATTTTCATCCTTGTACTTTCAGACTTAGTTATCCTGACTAGGGAAAATAGGCATTAATTAATTTTTGAATGATTTCCTGTGTCTTTGCAAGAAAGATTTACTGTGGAGAGATGTGATCTCACTCCTGGAAGTTCCAATGTGAAAAATATGACTTATTTAGTACATCACTACTTAGGGCAGACTTTTAATACCACATGATTATTCCAATATTTTCCTTTGATTGTCTTGTATTACTTTATATAATCTAACCATTTTGTGACTTCATCTGAGACAACTGTGCTTCAAAAATACAACATTTACAATTTGATAGCAATTATATAAATAAGGATTTGATCTTCAGAGGTCAGTGTGCATAATGGTCATCATTAGTTGATTAAAGTAAAAGAAGATAAAGAAAAGAAAAAATTGAATTATAATGGCTTTATGAATTAATTAAATGCACTGAATTCTATGTGTGGTAGTTTCAAAGAGGTTCAAAGAAAATTTTAACTAACACTGGTATAATTATAAAAATGGGGTAGGGAAATTTTCCAAAAAGATTGTGAAAGATCATAGACAATGTGTCAGTGCAATGGTATACATAAAGTTAAAGCTGACAATATTCAAAATATAGTCAATGAAAAAGTCTTCATGAGTTTTTATGTAACATGATGAACTGTAACAAGAAAATTATATTTTTTAAATTTATAAAGATTAGTTATAAGTCAAACTACATGCTAATATCTATAGACATTAAAATGAAAATATAGTAATATATGTTACATTGTGTTAAGTAATCTTTTAGGATCTGGAGAAAGTAGTTATCTTGAAAATGATTAGGTTACATAATGTAACATCACTAAAGCTAGTCTACCAGTAATTTTAGATGTACTTGTATCATTATTATTATTATTATTATTATTATTATATTTACATATAAATTGTTATACCTAAAATTAAATAAGTATATTTATAATACTTATATACTATTGAATATTATTTACTGTTGAATAATTACACATAATTATTATATCATCAGAGACAAAGATTCTATGGCCAAATAAGGAATAATGTCTTCAAAAGGTCCAAATAGCAAAATAAATGGTGGAAGGATAACGGTTTGAATACTTAAAAAAACAAAAATTGGGTTACTCAGGAGGTAGGAAGTCTGATAAATAAAATGTGTTTTAAGGAAGCAACTCATAGAACAGCAACTTTAGCACAGCAATTTTAGTAAGCCATGGCTTCTAAAAATATCATAAATGGCCCCTGCAGCTTAGGAAGTCTACTTCACCCTACCATTTCTTCCCTCTGTCTTCTCAGTAAATGTGAATAACTTTTTGTAAAGGACTCTGATAGATCTGTAAAATATCCTTGAGAAGACAGGAAAGTACCCTGAAACTATCATCACACCAAGAAGCAGGAATCCTCTTATTAAAGCTCAGGCCATGTACCAAGGGACCTTACTCACTGGACCTAGAGAAGGTTGCATTAAAAGTATGATATGGGATCCAGGAGAACAAACATCTAAATTTGAGATTACTGTATATTACGGAATAAGTTTTGGGTTTAGCAGTTATTATCTAAGAGAAATGCTACTTAAAGGCAATTCTGTAAATTATTACTATTAAAAATATTAATTTTCATTTGCACAGCTCAAGTGATATGAGGATTGTAGTATATATATAGGACAAATGTGTACATAGTCTATGTTGTCCATGTTCTCCAAATGTATTCACCTGTGAAGAAAACAATATCAGGGAGCACATGATACAACTTTTTTCTTTCATTAAAACACATCAAATTTATTAAAGCTCTAAGTATACTTGTTGAAGTATAATTTACTTAAAATGGAACCATTTTAAGTGTGATTAGACGAAATTTGACAAATGTATACAACTGTATAACCACTGTCACTGTACTCACATGCCATCACAGGATTCTCTCACATCTCTTCCCAGTCTACTGATAATCCCCCAACCCCATGAGGTCCCAGGCAGGCACTGATATGCATGCTATCTTCTTGGATGAGAGTGTCTCTTTGAAGGTCCCTGTGGATGGATCCCTCTCACACATTGCTCTGTGTCCGGCTTCTTTCAGCTGGCGAAATGTTACCAAGGTTGGCTGTTGACTGCTTTTTCAGAATTCTTTCTTGGTTGCCCAGTGCTATTCTACTCTGGGGTGCAATTTCCATTTATTTGTCCATCCACATTTCAAGCTTTGCTTGAGTTTTGGTGGTACCAGAGCTTGAATACGGGGCCTTGGGTTTCCTATACAAGCTTTCTGCCACTTTAGATATAGCCCTAGAACTAGGTTTATGTTTTATTGGATTTATATTTCTTCTAAATTGCTGTTTTAAAGGTGATATACAACAAAGTTACCTTATATACATCAGGTAATAAGTATATTTTCTTTTGTATAATATCATCCCCTTTCGCCCCTCCCCTCTCCACCCACAGATTGCATAGTTCACTTTCCTCCATGGCGTGGGCAGACAGTGCATTCCACTGCTGCACTGTTTTTCCTCTGGTTCTTTGCCTTCCCCACATCATCCCTCAGATGTGCATGTGAATACACCTTACGTAAAGAATACAGAGTCATCAGCAAATGAAAAAAATTAAGAAAATGTCCTTTGTTTCCATTTCTTTGGAGTTCATTTCAGAATGTATATTGACAAATATATATATATATATATACACACACACACACACACACACACACATATATATATATATATATATATCTGAAGAGGCACTTGGATATTGCACCTTGGTGATTCTCTCCTAAAACTATCCTCTTTTGGTCCCACTGCATAGGAATATCTAGAAATCTGTGCAATTTGTCATATCCCAGTGCATTTTAGATCTAAGTTCTGCACATCAGGGAGAACATGTGCCAGTTATCTTTCTGGTCTTGGCTTACCTCACTTAACATGATTTAAGTTCCATTCATTTCCTTGCAAATGACATTATTTTATTCTTTCTAATTCCTGTGTAAAATTCCATTGTGTATAGATACCAAATGTTTTAGATCCACTCATCTATAGTGGAGCACGTGGGTTGTTTCTGTATCTTGGCTATGGTTACAAATGTGTCAATGAATATGGATGTGCCGGTGTCCTTATTATATCCTGGCTCATGATGCTCATGGCACAAACCTAGCAGTGGTACAGGGGAGAATGTCTATGTTCAGTTTTTAAGGAACCTCCAGACTGCTTTTCCAAGTGGTTGTACTAGTTGACTTTCCCCTTAGCAGTGCAGTAGAGTTCCTTCCTCCCACATCCCCACCAGTATTTTTTGTTAGAATTCAAAATATTGGCCAATCTAACTGGACTAAGATGGTTTCTCAAGGTAGTTTTGATTTGTATTTCCTTATGGCCAGGGATGATGAGCATTTCCTCATATGTTTTTTTTTGTGTGTGTGTTTTTTTTTTTTTACCATTCTTACATGTTCTAAGAAGTCTCTTCTTTGCTCCCTTGTCCATTTACCAATTGGAGTATTAATATTGGGAGGGGTTAGTTTCTTGAACTCCTTGTAAACATTATATATTAGGACTTTGTATGATATATTTCTGAGAAAGATCTTTGGTCGGCTCTTTCTAGTTTAGTAAATATGTCCTCAGGTATGCAGAAACTTTTTTTTAGTCAAGTCCCGTTTGTTGAATCTCCCTCATATTGTTGGTCGCCCTGGCACATGACGTTCCTTCCTGTGCCTGTGAGTTTCAATGTATCTCCAACTCTCTTTCAGTAGTTTCAGAGATTTGGGTCTAATGTTGAGGTCTTTGATCCACTTTGAATTGATGTTCATGTTCATGCATGATGACAAACAGGGATACACTTTTAGTTTTCTGCTTATGGCTGCCCAGTTTTCTAAACACCAATTGCTGAAGAGGCTATGATTTTTCCACTGTATGTCATTAGCTCCTTTGTCATATATCAGATGACTGTGTGCAGTTTTATTTCTGGGTCTTCTTATCTATTACGCTGATTTTCAGGTCTATTTTTGTGCCAATACCAAGCTGTCTTTGTTATGGCTCCATAGTGAAGTTTGGAATCTGGTATTGTGATATCGTCTTTGTTGCTATTTTTGCCTACAATTGCTTTGGGCTTTTGTTGTTCCATATGGATTTTTGGATTCTTTCCTCTATCTCAGTAAAGAATGTCATTAGGATTTTGATAGAGACTGCATGAAGTTCTATATCATTTTTTGTAGTATGGTCATTTTTACAATATTGATTCTACCTATCCATGAACATGGAAGGTGTTTCCATTTTCTGGTGTTCTTTCTTGTTTTTCTCTTTGTATTTTTATAGGTCTCGCTATAAAGACCTTTTACATCTTTGATTAGGTTGATACCTAGGTATCTTTTTTTTTGAGGATATTGAAAATGGGTTTTTTTTCATGTTTTCACTTTCTGCTTGTGCATTGTTGGCATATAGAAAGGCTACAATTTTTGGCTTAATTTTGTATCTACTTTGCTGAAGTGATTGATTAACTCTAGTAGCTTGGGAATGGTTTTTTCGGGGGCCCTTTAGGTATAAGACTTTGTCAGTGAGATAACATTTGTAAGAATGATTTCAGATCCCTCACAGGTAATGTACTTTAAAAGGGAAATGATAAAAATCCTCACAATTTAAACTTTATTAACAAACTTTGTGCTCATGGCACATATATTTATGTTGACCACAATTGAAAACTGATATCTAGACAGGTAGGGTGGTAACTCCAAGTATTTTCCTTGGTAAAATCATGTTTAAACTGCAAGGTAATTTATATATCCTGTATTTAAACACAGAATGTAAACTGAGGAATGATGGCAGCAAACTCTGACATATTGGTGGCTTCAGTTAGTGGAAGCAAGAATTACTCTGTTAGAAGAGAAGGAAGAGTGAAAATCTGAGGGTCACAGCAGTCATCCATCCCTATTGCAAGGAGATATTTTGAAGGGGTCACCTTGGAAAGGTTTGTATGGAAGAGGGAAAAGGAACGCCTGGCATACACTAGGAGAAGCTGCAAAGTTATGTATTGATGTAAGAAACACATGAGGTTTGGGTGACACAATGTGAAGTATTAGTACTGTTGAAATAAAGTTAATTTCTAATACATATGCACCCTATCCAGGGGTATAAACTTACGGTTTACTTGGTCAGATTGTTGAGGCTATTTTCATAGGAGTATTAGAGAGACAAAAATGAGAAGAAACTTCAAAAGGTGGTTCAAAATCAATAGTGTATTAATGAAAAATGAGCATAATATTTGCTAATGAATTTTTACCTGCAGAAACTCCACTGTAACAAGACACCTGATAGAGTTACTGGCTCCCTTATCACAGTTTTGCAGTTCTTAGAAGATTTTTACTCTAAACTGTTTCAGAAGGAGATTGAAATTTTAAAATTGTAAAACTAAATAGTGATGGAAAATAAGGGAGTAGAGAAAAATCCATTGATTATATGGAAAAAGACTTTTGAGAATGCTTCTAATTGAGCTCAGATTTAACTTTTGTAGAGAGTCAATGAGAAAATTAGAGAAATGTAAAATTTTTATTTACATATGTGGTCCGAATGAAATCTACCACTAAAAGCAAGATAGAAAGAGGAAAGAATTAAAAGTGTGAATGTACTTTGGTTATCCTTTTACAATCATTAAGAAAGTGATAGCTTCCGAAACGAAATTGGATTCATTATACTAATTAAACCTAGTATAAACCCTTTAAAATTATTTCTTCATATTGTCTAAACTACTGCCTATACTTATTCAACTTATAATAGTGTTTTTAAATATGGCAAAGAAAGTTACTAGAGAAATCTTCATAAAACATATGTTATACTCTGAATTTAGTTTTGATAAGTACTTGTACTATCTAGGCTGAGTTCCATTTCTACCTTACAGTCCAGGGCACACACAGGCTTTCATCCAAACCCATCTGCCTCCATCAGAGACTTAGGCTAAGGGGAGAACTGCCATGACCATTTGAAGCCATAACCATGTGGAGACAGTATCTCCAAATTATAAAATTTCAGCCATGATCAAGGAAACCAAATGAGAGCTAAAGACCCTGAGTGTAAGCCTTAGTCGTTACGAGGCAGGAGGAAACCTCAACATGTAGCTAGAAAATCTTGGCTCATCAAAGTCACCTGACACACCACTTCAAACGTCCTGATGAGAAATTTCAAAATTAAAGCTCAGAATCTGAGTTCTCTAAGTACATTGTATGAATGCACTTTCTTTTCTTTCTTTTTTTTTTTTTTTTAACTGCTGGTCCTGGGACTTGAACTCAGGGTCTGGGGTGCTCTCCTTGATCTTTTTTTTTTTTTTGTTTGTTTGTTTTTTGGCCAGTCCTGGGGCTTGGACTCAGGGCCTGAGCACTGTCCCTGGCTTCTTCCCGCTCAAGGCTAGCGCTCTGCCACTTAAGCCACAGCACCACTTCTGGACGTTTTCTGTATATGTGGTGCTGGGGAATCGAACCCAGGGCCTCATGTGTACGAGGCAAGAACTCTTGCCACTAGGCCATATCCCCAGCCCCCCTTGATCTTGTTTTGATCAAAGCTATCACTTTACCAATTGATCCACAGTGGCACTTCCGGCTTTTTCTCAGTGGTTTATTGAAAATAAGTCTTACAGACTCTCCTACCCCAGCTGGTTTTGAACTGTGATCCTCAGATCTCAGCCTCTTGAGTAACTAGGATTAAAGACATGAGTCACCAGTGCCCAGCACAAATGCACTTATGAATATAATTTTGTACATAGTTCATCACTTCAGCTTCTTAAACTAATAGTGTGTATTGTATTTTCTTTCCCAATATATAAAATCTAGAGATACTGACTTCACAAATTTATTTCCCCAAATTAAAAAATATAATTTTAAAATTAAGCTAATTTTTTTTCTTAATTAGAAGACTCCTTCATCAGCTACTCTCACCATTTCTTTTTATCTCTAGGAAAAATCAAATACCTTCTCATGCTTCATTTGGGTAAACCTTTTAGATAAATGCTTAAAATGTGCACGGGGTTATACATGACAATCCCTAGTCCTCACTCACTGTGAACCAAAGGCTGACAACATATATTTGATAATTCAAAGCTTTTCTAATTTAATTGACATCCTCTCCTATTGGTGTATTTGTTGCCTTTATTTGCGTACTTCTGTTTCTCTAGTATGTTACTAATAATTCTACCTTCCATTTTTCTATTTATTTGTAGAGATTTTTGGCCTTCCAAACTTCAGTATTTTGCATATATGTTGGTATATATGCTGTTCATTTTGTTCCTATTTACAGAAATGTGTATAAAAGAACAATCTCTTTATTAGAGGACTTGCGATGAGAAAGAAGTCTTCCTATCTATCAGATTTATTAAGAAAAATACAATGAATAATATCCAGTGCAAATTTGAATTGTAAACTTGTTCCAAGGAGAACACCAGGAAATGAATATAATCCATTATATTAATAAGAGACCTATTCTCTGCCATAAATATTAAAATGTGTATTTCAGCACCCTGGGTGGTCATTCCCTAAACAGTTCTTTTTCATTCAAATGACTGTAAAATTAATACACTGCTAACAAAAAAATTCATTTATAGTCTGTTCTACATAAAGAGGGATCAATTCAATATTAGGTTTTGTAGAAAAATACACTATCCTTAATTAAATGTGAAATTGCAGCACTAATGTCATCTCAGTGGTTCTTGCCAATTAAATTGACAGCAAGGGCCACAGTGGTCAATTGTGATATTTAAGGAATTTCAAGCCTATGGAGTATATTGTCTGATATGAAGAACCTTCTCAAAAACACTACAAGTCAAAATAGTTTAAAAATTGTGGAATGACTAAAAAATTCTTTTAAGATAAATTTTTCTTGTATAGGTTTATTTATGCATTTATTCAACACTTGCCATGTTCTAAATTTTAAGTATTTTTTTTCAATTCGCTGTCTCATATTGCTTATACATAATAATTGAAGAAAACATAATTTTTTTGCTATTTGATCTTCCAAAACAATATTGTTTGGTTCTTCTTTAATCATTCATGAGCCATTTAGTATTTTTCATCTTGGCAGAAAAAAATAATCTCATAGTTCAAGTTTAAAACATGATTCAAAAAGCAATGTACTCTTTACCTGATATACAACTGTAACCTCTACATACAATAACAGTGTATTTTTATAATTACCTTATTGGAGCGCAAGTACTGATGCTGCACACCTGTAATTCTAATTCAGGAAGCTGAGATGTGAGGATCAGTGCTCCAAGCAGTCCTGGAATGAAATATATGAAACTTGTATCTTTAATTGCCTCTAATTATATAAACCTGAAAGTAGAGTTGTGGTTCAAGTAATAGAGCCTTAGCCTTGAGTCAATGCTCACAGACAGTGCTCAGACCCTCAGTCTGAGCTCTAGGATCGACATACACAAAGAACACAAAAATTAACTTGTAGGAAATAAAGTATTTTAGACTATCATGTCTTCCCTAGGAAGTGAAGTTGAAGAACACAGAATTACTAATATGTGACCTAATCATATTTATAGCTTACCTTTTATCATTGGTCAGATGGATTCACACCATGTGATATTTTAGTTTGTATTTCTTTATGTATATTATTTCAGAAAAAGGGTTTCATTATGATATTTCCACGTATGCCTATTATGTACCTTAATCATCTTCTCATCTTTTGCCCCAGTTCCACTCAAACCTGTTCCATTTAAGATTTATATCATGTGTCTGTGGGTGTATGAGAAATAATATGCAATATTTTTCAGAGTCTGGATTATTATGCTCAACTTGATAATCTTCATTTTTATCCATTTTCCTCAAATGACACAATTTCAGTTTTCTTTATGACTAAATACTTTATCACATGCTACATTTTTATTATTCATTCATATTTTATGGGTACCTAAGTTGACCCTATGTCCTGTTTATTATGAATGGCATTGAAATAAATATGAATGCAAGGATTTCCTATCGTTTCTCTTTGAATATTTGGTCAAGAGTGACATACAGGGTCTGGGGATATAGCCTAGTGGCAAGAGTGCCTGCCTGGATACACGAGGCCCTAGGTTCGATTCCCCAGCACCACATATACAGAAAACGGCCAGAAGCGGCGCTGTGGCTCAAGTGGCAGAGTGCTAGCCTTGAGCGGGAAGAAGCCAGGGACAGTGCTCAGGCCCTGAGTCCAAGGCCCAGGACTGGCCAAAAAAAAAAAAAAAAAAAAAAGAGTGACATACAGACCACGATCTTGTGATAATTTAAGTACAGTCTAGATTTCTTGTGAGATTGAATTCTTCATCAGGAAAATAAGGTATAAAAAAGAATATGATTACTGACTCTCAGGTTGTAATAAATTTGATATTAATGAAATATTTATATAACAGAGTTAGCCAAATATGAATGTGGGAGAAAAAATGAGCAAGGGGTAACAAGTATGACAAGAAATGACAAGAAATGTACTCCATGTATATAACTGTAACCCATCTGTACACCATCTTGAGAAAAAAATTAAATTTAAGAAAATACAAATGTTATCTCTTCCATTACCAGGTAAAATATACCACTTTTCTTCATTTAGTTGACATTTAGTATTCTATGTCTGCCACGTCTTTTAAGAGTTACAGTGATTGGAATGTTTCCATTTCAGTTCAGAAACTCTCGATATAATTTTGCATAAATTTGATTTTTCATAGATAAGTTCCTTTAATTATAGTACAACATATTTGGACAAGTAAGTACACATTTCAATTTTTCTAAATCTTCAATCTAAGACTGAGGATCCTACAGCTTTCAGGGTCTTGCATACTGTTTTACTAGGGACCAACCCTCCCTCTACTTCTCTTCCCTAATCAACCATACCTGAGGTCCGCCTTTCCTGCAGCCCAGGGGAGGTTGCAATATTTGTAAACCTCTCACCTAGCTCTCAACATGTCTTTTCCTGGATTCCACACTTTCAAGTTTCTGGAGGGTATGAGTTTCTGTAGCTGGGTGTAAACTGCTTTTCCAAGGGACTTGTATCAAACTACAACTCTGACCCAGGAAATGCAGAAAGGAAGTTCCTAGCTACATTCATTTCTGGCCTGATCACCTGCATCTTTCAGATTGTGTAAGCGTCTGACTTCCTCTGCAGGATAGACTCCTTCACCCTTTCCCAAGACTGCAAGAAATTTCAGAAGAAATCGAGAGTTCTTTCTTAATTTTCTTATTAGGAAGCTTCCATGTGCTGGCCTGTGACGTCAATAAGTTTTACTATCGGAATTCCTTTCAATTTGTTTAAACGTTCAGTAAGAAAAGAGTTTGAAGTGCAAAAATAATCAATTGCAATAATGTTCTTTGGGATTATCAAGTAATTCTAGTTGGAAATAATTGGAAAGATAAAAGAAGAAAATTAAATCCTCTTTTGTTTGTACTGGAAAACAATTGTTAGGAAATAGTATACTCATGCTGAATCTCTCTATCTGGTCACAGAATAGAACACAAGTAGAATGATCTGAACGTGTTCTGAACTATGGATACTGGGCATAAGCAATGCCATTTTTGTCCCCACAGAGATCCTAATGCCTTACTAGGTAACAGGGACATTTCACTCAATTCTGAGAACTAAAGATGGGGCATAGGTCATTCCAAACTGCAGGTATGTCATGGATTTTTAAACTCCAGGAAAGCCCTATTATTTATCCCTGGTTATTTAGATTGTTGGATTCTGGTAAGTCTCTACCCCAGATTGTTCCCACTAATTAACTTCTAACACACTCTAGCTGCCCCGCCCTTAGTTAACCCATAACTGGCTTCTTTTGCTTCTGTAAACACATTTTGCTAATCCTCATACCACTCAGCATCTACCTGGACATACTTTTTGCCTCTATAAGCCTTATGCTAGCAATGTTCAGGACTGCAGGCTCTTTGGAAAGCTAGTCTGCTTACAGTTGCTGACTTTCTAAAAGAAAGACTTCTGATTTCACCTCTGATAGTGTGGCTTCTCTCTTTCTTCCTGATTGAGTTCCCATGTAAGAATTCTACATTTTGTTTCAAATCCTCCCTTCTCCTTCTATATCTAGTTGGTACTGTCAATGTCATCCTTTTTATTCCTGCCCTTTCTGCTTATTTGATATTTTGGAGAACTAAGGCTGGCCACAGTTAACAAGATATTTGTTAAATAGTAAAAAAGTGGGGAAAAAAAACACTTAAGTCCTAAACACTTGATAAAAAGTGAGAAAAACATGTGAGTCCTAATATGTTCCTAAATTCAAAGGTGTTGACTTCAGACTTGAATGGCTTTTTTTTTTTTTCTTGGAGAGTCAGGTTACTAACTAGAGTTTCTTGGATAAAAAAATGACAAAATCATACTATGTGGCAAATGCATATTTTTTTAAAGGTGGTGAGCATGTCCTTGATTGTTTCAGTGATTATCTAGAATTTTAATAAGAAAGACAACGGCTATAAATAGGTGTTGCTAGCTGAGTATGAATGCCCCACACCTGTAATCAGAGCTACTTAGGAGGCTAAGGTATCAGGATACCTGGTTGATGTCAGGGTTGGAAAGAGCACTTGTTTCCAGCTAAATACTTACAAGCCAGAAGTACAGTTGTGGCTCAATTAGTAGGGCACCAGCCTTGAGCAAATCAACTTAAGAGACAAGGCCCCAGCCCTGAATTGCAGCCTAGTACTAGCACAGTGTGTGTGTGTGTGTGTGTGTGTGTGTGTGTGTGTTTCTGATGGTTTGAATTAAATCTTGGACAAAAGTCTCTTACATGGTTCTACTGTCCTTATGGACACCTCCAGCCTTTATACAAGAGGGAGATTGTTGTTAATTTGGTAATTCAGACAAACCACTGTGTGGATGTATCCGAAGAGCCGTCCAGCCCATGTTCGTGTTCTTTAAGTTCCTGTGCCTTCCAAGTTAATTCTTTCATATTGGCAGAAGATCTTCATGTGGATTCTTGAAGGTGTCTTTGAGCATTTGTGTGCTGGTTTTCACATGTTCGGGTGTTGACAAATGTGCACCACTTTTGAGAAATATCATGCATTTACTTTCTATAAAATAAGTTTGGCTGTGCTTAACTAGCAATGAATTGTATGAAAGTGACTAACGTTCCCCTTTTCATGGAAAAGTTCTGTAATAAACAATATAAAGAGGTTAAGATCTGAGGATCACATGCCAAAGCCAGATCAGGCAGACAAATCTGTGAGCATCAAAACCAAGTGAGTATCAAAAAGCCACAAAATGAAAGTGTTTCTGAATGGGTAGCATACAAATATCAAGCAAAAAGAGCTAGCACTGGACCTTGAGTTTAACCCCAGTATTAGTAAAATTAAAATAAAATAATAAACAATTTAACATCCTATAAAACTTGTCCCTTTGGAAAGGTAAAACTGCTGATTACTTCTCTTTTAAAGTTAGCATTTTTATTTAGAATTAATTTTTAAAACATTACTTTATGGAGGTTTAAATATTGCTTTGTAGAGAGTTCTTATTTATTTCTACTATACTTTATAAATTATGGGAAGTGAAACTTTCTCACTGATAGCAAAATGTCAACACTGCTTTCATTACCATTGAACAAGATAATTAAAAATATAAAATTATTCAAATGGAAACATAAGGAGAATATGCTCTTTTGTATTTTTATTTATTTATTTATCTTTGCCAGGGCTGGCATTATCCTAGAGGATTTTTTGCTCAAGGCTAATATTCTACCACTTGAGCCACAGCAGAACTTCAGGCTTCTTTCTGTGTCTGTTCTACCAAGGAATCGAACCCAGGGCTTCATGCATGCTAGGCAAGCATTCTACCACTAGGCCAAACTCCCAGCCCAGAATATGTGCTCTAATTTTAACATTAAGTGTAGATAATTCCAGTGTTGTTCCCCTAATTAAAAGTTAATTTATGATTTGCGGCTCGAGTTTAAAACAGAAATGTACATATTTTTGAATTTCATGACTAGATTACAATAATGATAAGGGGTTATTTTATAATGTAAAATCTTCTTCAAAGTATTAATGGATTGCTATGTGACAGATTTTGTTAGTTTTTCTTTTACCTTTATGAGAAATTAGGATTTGAATTATGATATTTTATATTGTCTATATTGATATAATCCCTGATATTTTGCAGGAAACAAGCAGGAACAGGGAATGTTTTGTAAAACAGTTCAATTCAAAAGTATCTTAAGTAACTATATATCACACCTAATTTTGCATTTTTTTTTAACTATTGTGGCACTCCTGAAGTTTGAACTTAGGAAAAAGGCACTATCCCTTAATTTTATTAGTTGTTTTCTCGATGATGGTGGTCTACTACTTTAGCCACAGTGGCACTGCGTTTGTGCCTTTTTGGTGGTTAATTGGAGGTAAGAGTTTCATTGACTTTCTTGCCCCGGCTGGTTTCAAACTATAATCCTCAGTTCTCAGCCTCACACTTACAAGTGTGAGCCCCAGGTGCCTGCGTTGGTATGGCATATTTTTATTTTCCAGTTTTATTTAGATTCTATTTTGCTCTAACTAGGACCTCTACCATTAACCTATGCTTCTAACCATGGTTTGATATATTTTTAGATTAATTTGGGCATTTAATAAATTAGTATTTTAGAGAGCCATTTGAAGATTTGCTCCTTTCAGAATTTCAACACATATTTTGGAAGAGTGCAGCACAAAACAAAAATGTTGACAGGAACATTGTCCAAATCTATAGCTCACATGATGAGACAGCAGGGAATTATAAATGATCCTTTTAACTGGGCTTTGACATTTCCTTGTAATGCAAACAATTTACAAATTTACAAGGTTTTGCAATGTCTGGGGTTTATCACCCCAAGAAACTTTGAGATCCTGGTCTGTAGTTATTAGTGTTAGCAGCAAGTAGTAGGGTGGCTTAACCAAGTGGTTTTAACATCTGTTTAAACAAATTGGAAAGGGGGTGGGGGCCTGGAGGCAAAGTTCAAGTGGTAGACTGCCTACCTTGTGAGCACAAAGCCCTGATGAGTTCAATCCCAGTATTGTCAAAACAGGGGGGAAAAAATGAAAGGAAAAGTAAAAGCAACTTTCAGTGGAGCTACAAGAACAAGCTTATTAGTGAAGGAAAGGGTAAGGAATCATCAGTGTAAAGATTTGTTGTCTTTGGCAAAGGTGAGTGACATCAGCACAACTTATTTATGTTTCCATGTATAGCATTTCCTTCTGTAGAGCCAGAGTGAAAGACCAGAGTAACTCCATATTGTACTAAGACCCCATTCTGTACCTGACTGACCTTACTGTAAGCCCTAAAGACCATAAAATATCCTGGGACAGGGAGTTCTCAGAAAAACCATAAACACCCATAAGAGTGACTGGCAGAGAAGAAAAACAAGTTTTAGATTTACCAGAACTCCTCCACCCAGGTGTGGTTTCCAGTATCTAAAACCCTGCAACTGTGCATGTATTCCCCCTTGCTACACCCTTATGGCTTAACCAATCAATTTTAAATGGGTCAGTCCCTTGATCTGACCAATAACCCTTTCCAGATTCCTTCCCACCACCAAATGCGCCAAACATGCTTTATAATTTTCCTGTGGTGTGTGTTGATTTGTTAAAAGATGCTATGATGTATGCTAAGTCCCTGCCTTCCCCCAAAGAATGTATAAAACAGCTGGAAGCCTTACCTCAGGGCCTCTTAGCATCACCCGCGTGCTGTGTGCGTGGAGGATGGAGCTAGCTTGAAATAAAAGCCCTTTTTGCTGCCTGCATTTGTCTTGGTCTCTGGTGGTCTCTCAGGGGATCCAAACTCGAGCATTTCACTTCCTTCTATATGTGCCATGTTAGACATTTCCAAAAGGAGAGACACTCTCATATTGCCTTTGTTCCTCTCACAATCACTGGTAATCTTCTGTGTTTAACCAGGACAACCATTTTTTTTTTGTCTAGTGTGTATCTCTTGTATCTCTAAAAGATAACTGCTTGTAAATGCTAAAGACTATTAACAATAATTCATTATTATCGTCATATGTTCCTTGCTTATTTGGTATCAAAACTTGAAAAGTTTGTCTTAGAGTCTAAATAATTTTTCAGTGGCTGCTTCAGATTTTGTTTGGAGGCACTTATGTGTTCGACATTGTCAGTGACTGCTGTGGATTGAAAGTTTATCTTTAGCATGTTGAAATGCTGACTCCTATGGATTTGCATGGAGCACTTGGAGTCACTGGAGCTTCAGGAGGGGATTATAATTTAGCAGTGGAGGTGAAGCCCCCACTCCAGCATTGACCAACTGACCAAGGCAAACCCTTTATTTTTCTTCCTCTTGGGGGATTATTGAGGAGTTGCACATAGTGGTGACCTAAGAAGCAGACTCCATCCTAACTGGGCTAAGTCACACATATTATTAAAATACTTTGCTGTTATTTTAACAAGTTTGCTGTAAATACATTTGAGAAATATGGCTTTATGAACCTCAAGACATGTTGGTGAAATGAATGTGCACAAGGTCTAGTGCCAGGATTACTGTTAATCCCCCATTTTTGGTACTACAGGACAGAAAGAGTTTTTTTCTCTCTCTCTCTCCCTCTCTCTCTCTCTTTCTCTGTCTCTGAGTTGGAACATTAGCACACAGATTATGCATTTGTTGAACATGTACAAGGTCTTTGGTTCAATTGTCAGTACCAAAATGTTTGAGTGGGAGAAAATTTTTAACAAGCTACATAGCGAGTTGCAATTTGTTTTAGGCTCAGTTATTCAATTTAGATAAAAAGAGACCTTTAGAAAAAGCTTAATTCCAATAGGTTGTTCCTTTCTAGGAGTTGTTCTCAGGAAAAGCTGTCTTTACAACCACAGTGGAGATTGCGATGTGTCTGCATGACAGTAGGTAAGGTCCCTTAATGCCAGAAACGATTGCTAGCATTGGCTCCAAGGCTGACAGAGCATTGCCCTGTTGCTGCATGGGCTCTGCTCTTCTGGAGAATTGACCAAGAGTGTGATCCTGTCTCAGACTTAATGATTCCTGAAAGCGGACATCCGGCAGTTGAAGTCCAGTGATTTGCACATGAGGGAGGAGTCATAAGATATAATTCTAACATTTTTGAAGGATGAATTTACCCCTAAGTTATCTCCTGAGGTTTGGTAGGGTATCACACCCAATGAGAGGAGGGTGTGGTGATGCATGACAAAACATCAAACAGTGTAAATATTTAGAATTGTTTAGTAGTTTCCTAATGCCTCGTCCTGATGCTTTACCATGCCACTGTTTGCTTGCCCTGTGTCCAAGTACATCCAGTGTCCAGGTGGACACAAAATGTCTGTTGTCTGAGTCCTTGTCCACGCTGGAGTCTGGAGAAGAATCAGCACTGCTCCAGAGTGGAGAGAGTGCCATTGCAGATGTTAGTTATTGCCAATAGGGGAATGATGTGTCCCAGAGAGAAGGAAATGTGATTCAGACCAGGTTCCCACAGATAGAAGGAAAGGTCATTCAGACCAGGTTTCCATGCAGCTCTGTATCTTTCACGGTTGCTGAGGGTCATTTAGTTGCCTGTCTAGTTCTCACCAAACTCTTTCTCATATCCTCAACCCCACCCTTAGATAATGTGATACTAACCCAAATTATATGTATTATACTACTATTTACAACAAGAATGCCTTTGGATCTATGATATGCAATGTATTGCTCTAGGTATTACAATCCTCCAAAAACTTGGTGGATTTCTTGGTTCTGTAAACTTTGTTAAGATTGTTTTAAGCTTTTTTTTATGAGGTTAAGCCTATGAGGTTATTGTTCCTGTAAAGTGAATACGTTGATGTAATAGTTTCTATAATGTTAACATTTTATTTTTCAGTTTGCTATGTTGTCTAATTGGTATAAACACCTCAAGCAGTGATAATATACTTCAGAACAAGGGCAACATTTTGCCAGGTTCACAAGTGATTCTGACTTACTTTGTAACCATGGTGCTAGCAATGGAATTGAAATGTCCTATACATAATTTTTTGTCCATGAGAAGTGGATATTGGCCTTATAAAATTTTTTCTGAGTTAGTGAGGTCAGTAAAGCATGCTGGTTCTCAATGTTTAAATGTTTGGCCATATCTCTAGGTAGCCATTGTAAACTTTCAGTGTGGATTATAGTTGTTTTTGTACTATAGTATCATTTTATGGTTTGTGTGTCATTATACTTTTCTTCTGTAGTATGGGAATTTAGACTTGGGGCCTTGTGTTTGTTAGGCAGGCAGGCATTACTACCATTGGAACTATATCTCTAGACATTTCTTTTTACTCTTTGCTTTAGTTCTTTTTCAAGTAAGGACTATGTCTGACACTGAGATAGCCTCACTTCACAAAGCAGTATTCTTTCTTTATTTATTTATTTTGATGGTGAGAGTATTACTTTATTCTCAAGTTTCTTCTCTCCTAGGGGTTACTTTCTTATTTTTGACATCCATGACTGTGTAATGATTTAAAAAAAAAACAAAACACAAAACCAGTATGTTGAATTGAAAGTTGAATTACTTCAGTAAAAAAAAAAAGCTTTTTATGAATATTTTTGATAATGGTTGGTCTTCTTTTATCCAGAACAAGACCATGAATTCAGGATTTCCTGTATAGATGGGGTTTAATGACCCTCCATGTCATGACTGTATGATTGTCCACTCAGAAGAAGGTGGGAGCAGATCCACTTGAGGAGCTGGTACTCAAGTGAAATACAGTCCTGTCACATCACGCCCATTATGCTTGCTCATTCAGATCTCAGAAGTCATGCTTCCACGTCAGCTCCACTGCATTTTTCTTATCTATGCCTTGCATGGAACGAAGGTAACAGTGCCACTAGACCTAGCTTATTAGTGAGTTGGACCCCTGAACAGAACCAGTGAGTGGTGGCCAATGGCAGGAGACTGGGATAATGACGGTGGATGACCTAGCTGTGTTGTATGCAGAGTCTGAGCAAAAAGAAAATAATTGTCTTGCAGGTATAAGAGAGCAGTGCCTACTTGGGTCGCTGCCAATGTGCCTAGTTTCATCAAGAATTTTGCTATTTCTTTCTTTACTTTTTCTTCTAGAAATGGAATGAAGACCTTCCTGTGGAATAAAAAGAAAGAAACATTTCCCCTTGTGGAGCCTCCTTTAGTTAGGGCCAAGTAATTCCAATATTTATGCAGAATGGGCAGTCCACACCTAAAGTGTTCCTTTTTCAGCATTTTTAACAAATAAAAGATGTTTCTAAAGCTTATGTACAAGGAATTTTTATACAGTGTGCCCTTGGGATTGTACAGAACTCCCCAAAATAAGAAGAAACCCTGCTTAATGCAGTGCATAAAATTTAAAATGTCAAAAACACTATAGGCCAAAGAAGAAACTAAAAAAATAATCAGAATAATTAAGTATACATAGTTGTAAATTCTCTACAAGCAAAAGGTACCTAAGGTGAGGCATCATTTCTAGTCCAGGGAATCCTGGTCTGTTTATACAACATTCCCTGCAGGCCATGGAGAAATTGGATTTTTTACACAAATCCAGAAAAAGCAGATAAAGCTTTTATTGACTAAATAGACATCTTCAGCAAGGCAGCTAACTGCCAACTAGTTAGGGGTAGAATATACTTCTTGCTATATTGGGGGGGAGGGGAGCTACTTTTTTCTCAAATCTTGATTCCTCCTGAATCCAAAGAAAAATAAAAGTTTCCAATTTATGTGTGGTTTTACATTTTTTGTTTTTTCTCATTTTTTATTGTTAAAGGGGTATACAGAGGGGTTACATTTTTCATACATAAGGCAGTGAGTACATTTCTTATCCAACTTGTTTTGTCTTCCCTCATTTTCCCCCCTGCCTTTGCCCTTCTTATAACCTGCCATAGGTTGTACAGTTGATTTACGCCATATAGTTTTGTTATGTATTATTTTTAATGTTCTTTTTTACTCATCCAGGATCCCTGTGGTTATGGATTGGCCAACAAGACAGAATGTAGCCAGCATAATAGTGGTTGCTGTAATATTCTCATCACCCAATTCTACCAACAGTCCCCTATGCTGTGATGATGCTAGGATAGTAGAAAGGCTGTGTGTAATATTTGTTACCATATCCATTGAGAAATCAATAATAAATCTAAAGCTAAAGGCCTATAATTAAAAGTAATTAATATTCTTTGTTATAAGTGTTCTTTTGTGCATTGGTCTCTCAAGGACTGAACAAAAATATTACATCTATCATTGGAATTCCAGAAAACCTCTTAGGGCTATTTTAACTCAATTTTTATGCCCACTTATACTAAAACTTATTATACATGTGTATGTGTATGCTTGCAATACTTACAAGGCAATGTACTCTAAACCAACTGTACATCTCAGGGAAGGGTGTGGAGGGAACTGGGGAGGGGATGTGAGAAAAATGAAGGAGAAGGTAAGAAGTTTAAAAAGAGAAGTCACAGCTTAGTGTACGTAAATGTAATCCTTCTGTATATTACTTTGACAGTAAAGCATAAAGAAAAAAATAAATATTCCCTAGAACTTGTTGTGCCAGATTTCCGGTCCCCAAAGACCACCAAGGAGCCATACTGATGCAAACTCACAAGAGTCTTTATTGCAAGCTGTAGCCTGGACTCCCAACCATCACTGACACAGCCCCGACCCTCAGATAGGCAGGGTTTTTATTGTGATTACAACAGGGGCAGGGTATTTCCAACCTGGAAGATACTTGATTGGATGACATTTAGCACGCAAGTCTTGTCCTATTTCCATTGGCTATCTACCCTTTCAGTTACCTATTTTGGCTTTGATATCGGGAACTGGCCTTGATATCGGGAATTGACAACAGGTGTCACGTAACACTGATGCAGGGGGTTAGTGCAGGGGGTAGAGCAAGTCACAAATGGGTTAAGCAAGCCGTTTACAGAAGCAGAATATTGCGGTCAGGCTGACCTAGTACCAACTATATTTGAACAATTGCGACCATGTTTTCCCATTACCACTAAGCAAGCTTAAGTGGGCTAAAACAATCCAGTACTCAATCATAAGTAAACCAACCCAACAGTTACCATGGCATTTCTACTACTATTATGGTTATTTCTATAGTCTATGACTATGATCATGTTTTACTGTCCGTTACCATGGTTGCTACCCAGTTATAGAGGTGAACAAGTGCTCCCTACATTTTTAAATGTCAAACTAAAAGAAACTAGTCTCACGGGTGGGGGTGCAGCCCTCTATCATGTAGTCATCACCAGGGTTTAGAAGCTGTTATAATTTTAACACTAAAACTTACATTTAGTTACTCCAGTTTTCAGGTCAGCCCTAACAAACTCTACTGGTTTGTGGTTCTAATTACTTAATTAAAGCTATACCCTTATGAACACGAAAGATGATGCTAAGTGAAATGAACTCCATCTTATGGAAACGATTGTTATATCACAGTTGTAACTACTTTCAACATGCCATATGTAACTGTAGCCTCTATTATTATGATCTTCCTGTATCACCTTCCTGTGGTTGTACCTACACTATCTCTGTATCTTATCTGAGTATATTGGAAACTGGGTATACTGGTATTAGAACTAGGAAATTGGAAGGGAATACCAAAATCGAGAGACACAGGGTAAAAAAGACAAACAAATACAAAAGCAATACTTCCAAAACTGTTTGGTGTAAATGAACTGAACAACTGAACAACTCATGGGGGGGAAGGGAAAGGGGGAGGGGGGAGGGGGGAGTGAGGGACGAGGTAACAATCAGCACAAGAAATGTATCCAATGCCTAATGTATGAAACTGTAACTTCTCTGAAATTTAGTTTGATAATAAAAACATATTAAAAAAAAGAATTACTGAAAGGCAGTGCCTCATATTTTCATTTACATAAAAATTATATACTTTTAATTATGAACGAATACTATATACAATTCAATTATTTTCTTAATGTATTTTGATATATTTTGTTTTTGTTTTTTGTTTTTTTTTGTTTTTGTTTTTTTGGCCAGTCCTAGGCCGTGAACTCAGGGCCTGAGCACCTTCCCTGGCTTCTTTTTTTTGCTCAAGGCTAGTACTCTGCCACTTGAGCCACAGCACCACTTCTGGCCGTTTTCTGTATATGAGGTGCTAGGGAATTGAACTCAGGGCTTCATGTATACGAGGCAAGCACTCTTGCCACTAGGCCATATCCCCAGCCCCTTTTGATATATTTTGTATTGGTATATAGTTTTAATAAATATTGGTTATTTTAATATAAAAAAAAACCTTGTAACCATGGTTTTACAGTGGCTAAAAGGCATTTTCAAGCAAGTTCTTTCTTCCCAGCACATAAACCAAAAGTCCTGGCATAAAACATTCAATGGGACAAGTTCTGGAAAGGGCTTTTGGTCTTTTTGCATCTGTTCTCTTTCCCAAATAGTGACAGTGGCTTCTCACTTGCTTTATCAAACTACAGACCAGCTCTTCCACACAATGGAATAAATGTCCTCACAAGTCCTCAACAGTTCTTCTTTGTGGATTCCTGGAAACTGTCTTATCTGGCAATTACAGATAGGAAGCTCAGATATCATACAATCCCTTGTTACTATTCCTTGTGACCCCAAAGTTATGTGAAGTAGTTGTACCTTGTATCAATATTTCAAATTTTAAAAATCCTTCCAGAGAAAAATTTCCTTCTTGCTATTTATGCAAAAGTCACTTGCAATCTGACTTTTTAAAAAGAAAAACCATATTCACAGTAGAAATGTTGCATTCACAATTGTTATCACAACTAAATGTTTCACAAGCCATGCCCATCAATCCAGTCTCCAGGAAAGGCATAACAGCCCTAAAACATGGATTAACCATAAAACTTGGTTCTCTGGGCTCAGCCTCCATGTGTGCAGATTGTTTGCTGCAGAAAGAACTCTTCTCACTATTCCAGTCTTTTGAGTAATACATATTACTATCGCCTGGATGGAACAGATGAAGATCGTGCTGCTTTCATTACAACAAATGGCTGTTTTAAAAACTGAAAACAGGGAAGATATGAGAACCCTAGATCACGGTGGGGGATTTGACTGAGTGCAGAAAGTATGAATGCATGGAGAATGAATGATGCATAGAGAAAACCATTGACTGTGTGATTGTTTCAGCTTGTGTATCTGAACTTTTGCAGTAATCCCATCAAAATAGAGGAATGAGTATCTATGTGTACTTATCTAACTGTTTCCTGGTGTTCTGGACCTGCTAGGGAAACGACTAGAATTACTCTTTTCTGATGTCCTGTTATTAACCACTTTGACTGTACCCTTTTGATCATTTCTTCTAAGCTAGCCCTGGGAAGATGACCATAAATAAGCAGAGGATGAGGGAGACATCTTTGGTTTAATCACGTGGGTTGGTGGTGTTATAAAAGGTTGTGAAATTATATTGAATGGGTATATTCTTCATCTATCTGCAGAATGGAACAGACAGACAGGGGCTAACATTCTGCCCAGTTGCAAAGCTTTGGCAAGGCAACTTTTGAAAACCTGATTGTATGGGCTCTGATGGCTCACGCCTGTAATCCTAGCTACTTAGGAGGCTGAGATCTGAGGATAATGGTTTAAACCTGCCTGGGTAAGAAAGTCTGGGAGACTCTTATTTTTAATTAAGTACCAGAAACCTGGATGTGGTACTGTGGCGCAAAGTGATAGAAGGATAGTCTTGAGCTGAAAAGCTGGGAGACATTGCCGAGGCCCATAGTTCAAGCCGCATGAGAGACAAAAATAAAATAAAAGAAAATCAAAGAACTGAAAACTTGATTGTGGATTTTGCTGAAATTTCATGAGTCTGAGGATGCAAGTAGCTCTTGATATCTGTCAGTACCTTTTCAGGATAGGTGAAACCTTCCTTCTGCTATGCTCTGGAAAGGGGCTGTTTCCTAATGGAATTAATCCTTTGATTAGACGAGATCGGGCACGTTCAGGGTGGTATGAGGTAACAAACAGTACAAAAAAATGTATCCAATGCCTAATGTATGAAACTGTAACCTCTCTGTAATTCAGTTTGATAATAAAAAATATATATAAAAAGAAAAAAATTAATCCTTTTATTTTTGATACCTGTTGGCATTGGATCAGATAATGGTCCAACCTTGTGCATAAGGTGTTAGGTAAAGGCTTAGGAACCCTCTGGAAGTTACCTATGGCTTATCATCCTCAACATTTGAGGAAAGGGGAACATATAAATAAGACCCTGGAAGTTGGGGGAGGGGATATTTCAGGAAATCTACCTATATTGGGAACAGTTACGGCCCATAGCATTACAGAGGATTAGGTGTAGTTTTCCCAATCCGGGAAGGATTTCACAGTTTGAAGTATTTTATGGATTCCCCATCCTCCCAGTGAAGGGACTATGAGGACATTCAAGCAGGATATTCCAGGATCTCTGGCTACTATCATGCAATGAGATGGCAAACTGCATTTGTTACTAATTAGCTTGCTAATCTGTGCATGGTGGAAACCTAACTTGGGTGACTCTCCCTCTCTCTCTCTCTCTCTCTCTCTCTCTCTCTCTCTCTCTCTCTCTTTCTCTCTCTATCTTTCCCTCTCTCTCTCACACATGTGTACACATATATTGCATTTAAAAAAAATGAAACTATCCCTCTAGAGTTTGTCAAATAACCTGGTCCTGGGGCTTAAACTCAGCTGGATGCTCTCCCTGAATTTCTTTTTGGTCAAGGCTAGCACTATATCACTTGAGCCAAAGTGCCACATTGGCTTTTCTGTGTACTTTTTTGGAGACAAAAGTCTCAAGGTCGTCCCTGGCTGGGTAAGTGTCAACATTTGATCCATAGTTCTCAGATCTCTGGGTAGCTAGGATTACAGGTGTGAACCACTGGCATCCAGCTGAAGTATCTGTACAATTTTAGAAATTTTAAAATAATAATATACATTGTCTGTTACAAGTATGATCTAAGTATAGAAGTGACACTTGTCTTTAATATCACAATGAGTTTTTGATGCCACAATTAAAACCCATACAACCATAAAATTGGCTGAAGCCTCTTTAATACAAAGTCAAAGTGCTAGAAAAACTGGATATCCCTATGTAGAAAACTGAAACTGGACCCTTATCTAAAATCTCCTTGCACCAGCATTAATTCAAAATGGATCAAAGACTTAAGTGAAAAATCAGAAACCATGAAACTATTATAAGAGGAAATGGGAGAAAGATTAAGTGGAGGAAACAACTTTCTGAGTAAAGATTCAGAAGCAAAGCAAATCAAACAGAGAGTTGATAAATGTGATTTCATCATGTTATAATGTTTCCACATGGCAAAGGACATAGCCAACAAGCTAAAATGACAGCCATCTGAATGGGAGAAGCTTTTTGCAAGCTACACACTACATCCAGAATCTATAGCAATTTAAGAAAATATAAGCATTCAAAAATGTAACTACTTAATAAATAAAAGGGCTAGACTTTCTCCGAAGATGTAAAAACTGGCCAATAGAATACTTGAGGAAATGCTCAACATATCTGGACATAAAAGAAAAAGGAAATCAAAACAATATTGAGATTCCACTTCAGTTAAAATGGCCATTATCAACAAAAGAAATGAAAACAGATGCTGGTGAGGATACAGCTAAAAGGTATACCTAATACAGTGTTAGCGGTAATCTAAACTTATTCAACCACTAGGCAAAGCAATATAGAGATTCTTCAAAATTTAAACATTAAACTAAGGTATGATCCAGCAATTTCACTCCTAGGCATTTATCCAAAAGATTACATACTGAAATACAATAAATCCCCTAGCATAATCCTGTGTAGTGTACCAATCTTTACCATACCCAAGGTGAGGAATCGCCCAGATAACCCTCAATGTACAAATGGATCAGAAAAAAAGTGATTACACACACACACACACACACACACACACACACACACACACACACACACACAGTGGGATTTTACTCATGCATCAGAAAGAATGATAGTGTACTATTTGTTAATAAAAAAAAAGGAGACTTGGAAAAATTGTGTTAAACTGAGTAAGTCTGGTCCAGAGAAACAAAGGATGCCTGTTTTTCCTTGTATGTGGAAGATTTTGCTTATGAATTGGTAAGCAAATACATTGGTGGTATGGAATTATATCCAAATGTATTAAGTGATATATGGTAGATTCATAGTTACTCAAATAATGTAATTACTTAGGAAGGTAAAGTCAACCAATAAACACTGGGAAAGGGGTACTTAAATGTGGTAGAATGGGCCCAAGGGGAAAAGGATAGACAAATAAAGTAGAGACTTGTGGGGAAAGAATTAAATGCATGTCCTACAAAATTAAGAGTAAGGTAGGGTGTGGGTAAGGGGAAGGACAGGTGAGAATGTTGAAAGGGATAATGATGATTAAAATAGACTCTACTGATAAACTGCTTTGTTAACTGGCAACTTCTTTGTATACCTACTTAAAGATAATTTTAAAGAGAAGACACAAAATGGTACATAGTTTCTTTCCTAAGTAATGACTCTTAGTGTTTCTTCTTCAACAACGTGAACAAAGATCAGAATACTTGCCAAATATAATTTTGTTTTTTTTATTTTGATTTAAAATATATCATACTTAATGATCTTCAGTAACTTTCGACTTGATTTTAGAGGTGAAAACTGGTAAGAAAATATCTAACTTTGAATAAGAAGTGTAATGTCAAACTATTCGTGCAAATTGGTATGGGATTTTACCCAGTACTAAATAGAAAATCAGTAAATGTTTCTAGCTATTCAAATAATTTTGTCTACTGTTTTCTAATAAGTTTATAGAAAATCTCTCCAGCATATATTCCTGTCACCTAAATAAGCACCTTACTTGCACTTATTAGCTATTTTGGTTATATTTTGTTCTGAGAGCTGACAAGGCTCAGCTAGCACTTGTCACTTGTCATGGCTCACACAACTATTCTTTGAAGATGGGTGAAGTTAGTGCCAACTTGGAAGCTTTAATACTTATATTGCTGGCATATTGTCAGTACCAATAAAATAATTGAGGCCAAATACTGCTGTGATCTTCTAATATCTCTTGCTCCATCTGAGTGGGCCATTACCACATCTTCTTTCCATGGAGCTTCAATATGGCTGGATTTTCTATATGGTAGCCAATGGCTTGCAAAGCACTGCTTTCCACAAATAACTAACCAAACTACTTACATAATGTTTTGAAATCAGATCCTGGGACATCAGAGAGCATAATCTCTTGTGTATTCTATTTGCTTTGACTGTCAACATTTAACTCATTTTTCAAGACAAGGGGGTATTATTTCCATTGTTTGATGGAAGGAAGGTCACATCATTTGCAGACTTTTTTTAAACTATTGCTGAGTAATACATTAGTATTATAGGAATAGACATCAACTACTGTGGACAAATGCACTTGTAAAGATCTATGATCTAAAGTCTTTGAGGGATTCAATTTCATCTGAAATGAATTACTAAACAGCATTCTTCAGTCCACTGAAGCAGGACTTCTAGATTTCCTGATGGTTGAACTCCTCAACATGAAGTGATTTTACTGCCATGCAACCTTCTATCACCTGATGCCTGCAAAGCTTCCTCAGCAGCTGCAACATCAATTGTCTTGAATTTCACTTCCATTCAAAGCTATAATGTGTTATTGATGGTGAGACATGCATGCCTGGTATTTAGAAATCCCACAAGGAAGCTGTTTTGTTTCCTCCAACCATTAAACTGATTAGAAAAGAAGATTAAATATAATATTTGTTTTCAGATCAAATAACACAGGAGGACTTGGCAGGCTTTACAATTAGAGGTTTGAAAAAAAAGTGGTTTTTAAATATGATGTTATACTCTGTCTAATGACAAAGTGATACACAAAGTGCAGTTTTTATAATTCAACATCTGAGCAAAGCAACTATTGATTTTTTTTAAGTCAGCTGCCATTTAAATAGGGCAATTAGTTAAAGACTGAGAATAAGCAAAATCTTACAAGGTTCCTGAGGCTGGTGCCCCATGACAAATTTAAATCTCTTAAAAGCCACAGACTCTAACTCTCTAGAGAAACAACTCAGAGGAAATTTGTCAGGTCTGCTATGCCTAAAGTTGCAGGAGAAAACCTCAGCTCTCTTCAGATATGTCTGTTAAGGCTAATAACAGTCTAATTATAGAGAATATGGTTGCTACTACCAGCTGAAAGCATTTTGTGGATTTAAAAAGCAAATTGAATTGAAGAAAGACAGTTAATGTAACTGTACCATCTGCAGTTCTGCAAGCTGTATTCAGCCAAAACCAATCTCTCCTTCAAGGTGACCTGCCTAGACTAGATGTATGTTAGCTCAGGCATGATCTGTACATCATCACACCAAAGATTATTTCATAAATTATTTGTTCTTTATATCCTAAAAAATATCCTCAAACTCAAGGTACCTTAAAGATTTCTAGAAATTCAATTTTTTGTGAAGTGTGCCCAAGAAATTTAATATGGTATTATTACCTCCTTTTCCTACACTTTTTGTTACATTTAAAAAATTGAAACAATTACTTAACTGACATGCTCACAATTACCATTCAGGCTGTAGCATTCTTTTCAAAATAACATTTTCATGATTAGAAACCTTAATTTTGAGGTTGCATTTGTTTTGCTGGAATCCTTAGTGTTCAGAAATTGGTTACTCTTACAATCTATATAGGGAAAATTCTTACAGAGTTAGTATTTAGCTTGCATTTTATGTAAATTGTGATGTCAAAATTGTGGTATGTTTATTCTATTAATGAGATATATATTATAAATGCTTCCTTTAAAATGATATTTCCTTTTGATTTTCTCTACTTTAGCCACCAAGAATTTTGAACATTTCTTCATTTATTGATTGAATATGTGTATTTCTTTGAGACCTCTTGGTACAATCCATTTGCCTATTTAATAATAATTGAGTAATTCGCCTTTGTTATAGTTTAATTATTTTGATTACCTTATTTATTATAGTTAGTAACCCCAGTCAGATAGCTGGCAAAGATTTTTCTCTCATCATGTAAGCCTCTGTATTCTAGTGATTTTTTCTTTGTTATGCAGATGCTCTTTGATTTGATGAAATCCCACTTATCAATCCTTGTGTCATTTATTTTGCCACTAATATTCTATTCAGGTAGCAATTGCCTATGCCTACATGTTCCAGTGGTTTCCAAGTCATTCTGTTGTAGTTTCAAAATTTCAGTTCTTTCATCAGGTCTGAGTTCATTTTAGTACACATGAATCCATTATCAGTCTTTTACATATAGGTAATTCAATTTTCCAAATACCATTTTTTCGAAAGGCATTATTTTCTGCAATATAGTTTATTATCATTTTGGTCAAAAATCAACTTTATCAGTGTTAGTTTATTTCTGCATTTTTAAATTTGATTCCATTGAGGTACAAGTCTGTTTGAGTACCATATTATGTTTGTTACTGTGGATTTTTAGTATGTTGAAGTCAGTAATGTAATTCCTCCAATATTTTTATTTGTGTTCAGGATTGATTTGGTCATTTGAGGTCTTTTGTGCTTCCACATGAGCTTGTGGGTCAATTTCCTGACATCTGATAAGTACGCGGTTAGAATATGGATATTCCATATTCCAGTGACAGAGATTGCATTAAATATGTAGAATGATTTCAGTACTATGTCCTTTGCTGCAGTTAATATACAATAATAAAATTATTCTGTGACTTGCAGCTCTAGTTAACATAACCAAAATATTTTTTAAAAGTTTCTTCCTAAATATCTTTAATAAGATAGAATTTTAATTAAATTAAATGATCTATGCTTTAAAGAGAAATTTTCACTCTTTTTGCATTATAAAAGTTAATTTTATGTTATAATGTTTATTTGGCTACAACCAGTGGAACTGGTGGTAGGAGTGAAAGTCACAATTTCATCATCATGGTTATTTTTTAAATCAGTAGGGAATATACAGATTCGAGGAAGAAAATATTTTATAAAAAATTCTCAAAACCCAGGTAACCTTTCCAAAAAGGGAACAGTCAAAACAAACAAAAGCTTTATTGTTGAGTAATTGTTAATACCTAAAGGTGATAATACAAACACCAAAATTTCACTCTTTTATTGGGTCAAGCAGGTACAGCACATAACGTGTGTGTTCTCAAGATAAACCATAATCAGCAGTAGTTAAAATCACTTGGCAGCCATCATTATCACAAATAGCTCATTCTCCACTCATTTGGTACCTGAAAGGGATAAGTTGTCCTGTCTGCTAATTGGCTTTAGATAAAGGAGTTAGAAAGCTCTCATGGCTTGATGACAAGGAGTAGATTTCCAAAAATTGTACAAAGCAAATTTCCAAATTCACCTGCCCATTAATACTCACAGAAATGTAGCTGCACAGAAATTGTCTTCTTTGAGGTTTGTGTTTGCAGAACTGGGTCCCAGTCACCTGAGAAAGACATTCCTAATCCCCAAGCTGTTAAAATTGTTCACCAGCTTTTAAAAAAGATTTGCATACCTCCAAGAGAAGGAACTTAGAAATTTTTTTTAAGTAAATGCTCTATGTAAAAGAAGAGTAGCCTCTTCTTTCATTTTTTTAACTTTATACTGTAAGCCTCTGCTTTTAATTTGTCTTTACAAGGGAAAGAACATTTCTATTACTTAAAAAAATGACCAATTTTAAGGTACAAATTCATCATTTATGGATGAAGGAATTAAGATTCAGAGTAGAAAAGTCATTCTCTCTCAAAGAATAGTCCCTGATTCTCACTCCTATTCCACTTACTAGAATTATTTCAGGAAATAGGCTCTATCTATCCCCCACAAGAAGAGGTGGAACACCCAGAAGGAAACTTTCTCTGTGTTTCCGCTTCCGTCCTTTCTCAAGCCCCCTTTCATGAATAAGCTTCTCAATCAGCAATGTTCATAGACTTAACCATTGGATAGATAGAATTAGCATAGTTCTGTTCTATGTAGATGGCGTCAAATTCGACTTGAAAGTAAATTTTATAAGTAAGCTTTATCATGTGGAAAAGTGGTAAGAATGTGATGTCAAAAAGGTGTGTATATGTGTGTGTATATACATATATATATATTATGTGAGCATTTTACATTCCCAATTTACTTAGCACACACTTCAATGGCTCCATTTATACAATGTAAAATCTCTCAATTTTATGATATGGACATAATGGCTCAGATTTATTGTTCTCAATGACTGTAATCTTGATAGAGATGTAGAATATGTAAATGAACAATAACAAAAATCTTTACATGCTCTGAGTCTTAGTGGATAATAGCTGTAAACATAGTTATTAAGAAACTGAAACATAGAGAATCTCTATTCAATGCCAACACAGGCAGAAATGTGTGAGAGACTCCATCTCCAAATTAACTATCTGAGCATTGGCTGCTGTGTTTCATAATTGTTATAGTGCCAGCCTAGCAGATAAGTTAAGCAATCAGAAAGCCTTGCGTTCAAACTCCAAGCCAGCAAACAAAGAGAAGGAAAAAAATCTTACATGTTCTTATCAATTGGCAAATAAAGGGAGGAAATAATATATTGAGTAAATTATGCTGAATTTTGAAAATCCTACTTCACATTTAGCTAAATGCTATCTTGCAATTCATTTATTTTCACTTAGGGGTCACAGGGAATTGTACTACTACCTACTTACCCTGGAATTATATACTGCATAATGCCCAAACAGCCACTAATCTGAAACTCATTTATTTTCATTTTCACATGTATACCAAGCAATATAAGCCATCTGCCAAATGAATGATACCAGAAGCAGGGCCTGCAGAAACTTAGTGACACTTTATAAATTGTAGCATTAATTGATTCTATTGCCAAGCTGCCATAACAATGAGAGCTGAAAATGGTGTACAACATGGTACTGGTCGTCATAATGGTAGGATTATTCATTTTTCTTCCAAATTATGCTTCATTTCATTTAGCTTTGCCCATAAGTAGCAAATATTTGCACATTCAGTGGTGGAAAAGTACTAAGATTGAAGTGAACTGAAAACAGCCATAAGCTAAGACATAATGACAGTTTGAGAGACCAAAAGTAGAAGGAAGTGAATTTTCACTAGAGCCACCAATTTAATGTGTTATTTACAAATTTAATCTATAATTCAAGATGGTCCAACTTTATGTCCATCTCAGGATATAAAGATCCACAGGAACTGAAATACATTTGTCAAAGATCTATCTGTAACCCAGGTTAACTGCAAAATTATTCCAAAAGCTACAATGTCAAAGCTACATTTAAGTCTTACTTGAAGGTTTAGGACACTTAGCTAGTGAAAAAATATTCTGCTTTACAAAAAAAAAAAAAAAGGAAATTTCTTAAATTTGAAAGCAGGTAATCCTGGAAGACATCATGCTAAACTAAATAAGCCAGATGTAGAAAAATCTCACTTATATGGGGAACCTAAAAATATCAAATTCATACAAAGTATAAAATTTAGCAGAGTTAAGAGAACGGATAGATGGGGAAGAATAATACTGAATGAAGGACTTATATTTTCATGGAAACAAGATGAATATATGAGGGCTTTATTGAAAAGAATGGTGAAAAAATGGTAATAATGAATCATGCCTTTCAAAACTAATGGCACAACAGAGTAAATTCCATTAGCTGTTAGAAATAAAACTCACTTTACATCTCAAAATGATTAAAAGATTATTATTAGATTATTAGTGTACTCATCACAAAGAAACTATGAAATCTTAAGATGATGTACTTGCTAATTACTGAGTTGAACACTATCCAATATACATGTGATCAAAATATGAAAAGGCACAAATTTGATGTGCCAATTAAAAATAAAGTAATAATTTTACTGTAGGCATAGTCTTTGCCTGTGTTAACCACACTAAAATATAATGTGTGAGGTGTGGTGATATATTTTAATTAGCACGATTCTACATTTTCTATATTTATATTCATTTCCCATGTTCTTCTATAACAAATGGCAGAATTTCATCATTTTACAACTGATATTCCACTTTGATGTGTTTGTGCCTATTTATCTCATTCATGGGTGAACAGTATATTTTTTTGTGCCTTGGATATTGAAAGAATTCTGTATTGAACACATGTAGGTATCTCTCTGACATACAAATTTAATTTCTTTGGCTTTGTTTTCAGAAGTTGGGATAACATGGACTTTTCTACATGAGTTGGTCTTGTGATGAGGTCCCCTGGATCTCAGCATTCTACAGGCTTGAACAACTGCCAGGCTTCCATCTTGAATGTAAGTGTTCACGTTCAAAAGCATCAGTTGGTAGTCCTGTTAGAATGCTAATTCTAACGCTAATTCTTTGGGACCAGGATGTGTGAACATACCAGGTGTGGCTATACAGACTATGCTAATGCTTAAAAATTGTAAATAAGATGAGAAGATACAAGATGTCATCTAAGCAACATTTGACTCTAGAAAATGGAATTAGAATTTGTTAGCATCACAACTATTTATGGTTGGTCAGATTGGATTCTTTATCTTTTATTTTTTGTTTTCATATATATGCTCATGTAATACAATAGTTTTTAATGTAAAAAACTCAAATTTATATTTATTCAATATATTACATAATTGAGCATATGGTTTATATTCACCTAATTTATTCAATATGTTTACTATATTAACACATTGAATAATTATGTTCATTAAAATGAAAAGTCTATTTCAAAGTGTTTTTATAATCTTGTTCTCACTGCCAATACACCTTTATATTTTTGTACTTCAGATAATGAGACTTGGTTATCTCATTGGAAAATCTCATATATCTTTAATCTTTCTTCCTACTCAATGCCGACATTTAGTCAGTTACCAAGATACATTGAGCCCACCTCAGAAATAGCTTTTATTTTTGTGTTCCCTACTTGCTATTCCCACAGTTAGTGCTTTTGTTCAGTACATGCTCAGTTTTCTATGGCAATGTTAAAATAGCTTCCAACTGTTTTCCTTGGTTCCAGTCCAGCTGCACCTCCTGCTTTGCCTACATTCCACTCACAAATGGCTATCAAAGAGATTCTAAAACACAGTATCAGATACACCATTGCTCTATCACTGAACTTTCGATAAGGTTTCATCAGGATTCCATTAAGGATTATATATTTTATTATGCTGCTCAAAACTTCCGAAATGTAGCTTTGATTTGCCTCTACATATTTATACTTTCCCTTTAACCTCAGCATGCTCAAACACACACATGCGCGTGCGTGTGCGCGCACGCGTGCAAACACAAACCATATAGAGATGCCAGGAACTACTACCTATCAGTTTTAAAAGACAACATGCATTTTTCCCATGAAAGCACATTTGTATGTTAATATGACTTTTTGATTTAAGAACATTTTCTTTCTTTTCATGAATGGTAAAATTTTGCTTATTCCTCAAAGCCCAGTCTTAAATTGCATTTTCTATGGTACCTACAAGTATTAAGCCAGACTATTCAACACTTGGAGCATTGTCTTTACACAGTTTCCAAATCTTGTCATGATAGAATCGGCTTTGCTCCTCCTCAGCTCTTTACCAGCTGAAGACATTAGTTCCAAGGAATCACAACTAAAGCTGATTCGTCATTATACCTGGACTATTCACAGAATATTATTGATGTCTGGTCAACAATTCAAGAGTTAATATGAATGTAAAAGTGATAGGCAATCACTCATTTACTTATAAGAAATATACTAATGCCAGGTACTGCCTGTCATTCTAGCTATGTCAAGAAGCTGCAAACTGACGATCTCAATTGAAACCCAGAACCAACAGGGAAGTCATTGAGACTCTTTATTTTCTGAATAATTAGCTATTTATTGCCAAAGTGATGTACAGAGGGTTACAGTTTCATACGTAAGGCAGTGGGGACATTTCTTGTACATTTTGTTACCTCCTCCCTCATTCCCCTTCCTCTTTTCCCTCTTCCCCCCCCCCCCCCCCATGAGTTGTTCAGTTGGTTTACACCAAATTGTTTTGTAAGTATTGCTTTTGGAGTCGTTTGTTTTTTTATCCTTTGTCTTTCAATTTTGATATTCCCTTTCCCTTCCCTAATTCTTATACCAGTATATGCAGTATCCAGGGTACTCAGATGAGATACAGTGATAGCACGGGGAAAACCACAGGAAGGGGATACAAGAGGATCATCAACAATAGAAGCTACAGTTTCACATGGCATGTTGAAAGTAATTACAACATGGAGTAGTTACAACATAACAATGAGTTTATTTCACTTAACATCGTCTTATATGTTCTTAAGAGCATAGCTATTGGGCTCTTGTGATCCTCTGCTGTGACTAGCCTAAACCTGTGTGCTAATTATTCCCTATGAGTGAAACCTTAGAGTCCGTGTTTCTTATCTATGGTTGGATACTAAAACACTCACAAGTAGAACTGTGGAACTATTGGTAGAACACTAGCCATGAGCAAAAAAGTTTAGGGACAGCACACAGGCCTTATTTCAAGCCCCAGAACCTAAAAACAGACAGACTGAAGCACACACATACACACACACACACACACACACACACACACACACACACACACCTTCATACTGCTTTATCATTTCTACTCAATTGCATGTTGCTCTATGTCTGTTAAATAAATTAACATTTATGTTCATTAAACTTACATTACTTAATGCATTGAACTTCACTTTTCAATGTCACAACTTGATTAAAAAGAT
Organism: Perognathus longimembris pacificus; assembly: GCF_023159225.1. Classification (NCBI taxonomy): domain Eukaryota; kingdom Metazoa; phylum Chordata; class Mammalia; order Rodentia; family Heteromyidae; genus Perognathus; species Perognathus longimembris. The sequence continues at coordinate 15,330,333 of NC_063174.1, read as the reverse complement.
AATTTGTAGGTTCTCCATTGATAGGATATATTTCCCAATTTGTCCCAGACTTCTGTTTATTTATTTATTTATTTATTTATCTACATAATCATTTACACCATTATGGATTCATGGAGAGTTTTCTTGAATTCCAGGCTATATAAACACACTACTTCACACATTTTGTTGACCAAACCAAAACCTATAAAGTGAGCTTTCAGTCCCACTGACACATCATATCATAATAGCTGTGTTTATTTTTATAATACTTTCTTGGTTTCTGACAATACTGGATGCTCAGAAACTACAGGTATATCTTGTATACTTCTTGATTCAAGTCAATTTTCAGCCATTTAGAGAGGCTTATTGTTAGGTCTTCATTACTACAAGAGATTTTTTTGCTTCTAGTCCTTCATAAGTGACCAAAGAAAGAGCTATATGATGGAGACTAACCTATATATGCATACTTATTCACATTGTATAAGTGATCATTTAAATACATGCAAATAAGTAAATATTGCTGATCTATGGCTAAAAAACTTGCATATCTATGATTAAAAAGACAAGCACATGCTTTTTTCAAATGGTCTATTATGATATGAATTATTCTAATTATTTATCCACAAATTTTAATTTTAATATAAAATTTGTATTATTTGAAGTCACTCTGAAAAGATCTACTTATTTTCTATGGCTGATTAACATATAATATGGAAATATATACATGTATGGCATTATTCATCCATAACGAAAAAATAACATTATGTCACATACAGGATGATGGATGGAACTGGAGATCATCATAAATAAAGTAAAACAATCTCAGTAAGTCAAATATTACATATTTTAGGGCATATGAAAAATCTGACTATAAAAAAGGGGTGTGTTTGAAGGATAGAACTAGTAAATGGTCAGAGGGAGAAAGGTGGAAGTCATGCAGACTGAATATATACACATACATATACACATACATACTTGTATTTATACATATATGTATATACACAGTTATACAAATATACACACACATATGTGTGTGTGTATGTGTCTGTGTGTTTGTGTGTACTGGTGTAAGTGTTGGTGGCTTACCCCTATAATCCTAGCTACTCCGGAAGCTGAGATCTGATGATCATGGTTTGAAGCCAGCCTGCTCAGAAAAGTCCATTAGATTCTTATCTAGAGTTCACCACAAGAAAACAGGAAGTGGCACTCTGGTGTCAAGTGTTAGAAGGCTAGAATTGAGCAAAAGAGCTCAGGGAAAGAGCCCCAGCCTTAGTTCTTCCTCACAAACAAATATAAACATACATATATATATGCATATATATGTATACATATGTATGCATCTGGGAGTTTTTCAGGTAGCATAATGAAACACACCAAAAGGGTAAAATAAAGGGGAGAAAGGGAGTGGTATAATGAAATGAGTGGAACAAGTTTGATCAAAGTATACCATGTGTATATTGTAACTTTCACAAGAAAATTTCTATGTATGTCTATGTATATGATTAGTGTAATTAATAATCATTAATTGTTTTATTGTTTTAATTAAAAAAACTTTAAATATTTCCTCTAAGAATTCTTGTTTGTAACAGCAACATTCACAAGACAATATGTTGGAAATGAACTGAACAACTGGAGTGGTATTGGAGGGGAGGGAAAGTGGGAGAAAAATGAGGGAGGAAGTAATAAGTTTGGCAAGAAATGTACTCACTATATTACATGTGACTGCATCCCCTCTGTACATACCTTGACAATAACCTTAAATATAAAAAGAGTTCCTATATTTTTAAATTTATTTATTTTTATAATAAAGTTCATGTATAGAAGGGTTACAGTTTAAAAGTACATTCCCTTAATGTCAACATTTCCTTTGCTCTCTCTTCCCAGTTTTTCACTCCTGTCACCACTCACAAGTTGTATAGTTCATTTTCACCATAGTGTCTAGTGTGTATCATTGCTGCAGTTGTTCATCACTTTCCCCACCATTTCCCAAAGACAGATAAAGGAACAAACAAAAGGAAAAAGAAAACAAAAATGGCAATAAAGAAAAAACAAACTTATTTTTCCTGAGCAATTCAGCTCAAGGCTAGCACTCTACTCCTTGAGCCACAGCACCACTTCCAGTTTCCTTGTGGTTAATTGGAGATAAGAGTCACATGGACTTTCCAGCCTGAGTGGCTTTGAACTGTGATCCTCAAATCTCAGGTTCCTGAGTAGCTAGTATTACAGGCATGAGCCTGGCAGCAAAGTTCTTATTTCCATTTTCTGGAGTTCATTTTGAAAAATATTATTTTATACAATGAGATGTACATAGGTGTTGCACTTTTTTTCTTTTTCCTTTCAAGAGGGTTTACAGTTACATAAGTAAGGTAGTGAGTACATTACTTGTCACACTTGTTACCCCCTCCCTCATTTTTCTCCCACCCTCTCTCCTCCCCAATTCCCCCCACCCTGAGTTGTATGGTTGGTTTACTAAATGTTGTCTTGTAAATATTGCTGTTATATTGGTTCACCTTTTACCCTTTGTATCACCATTATGAGGTTCCCCTTCCCTTCCCTTATTCAGACAAGCATATATACAATACCCAGGATAACAAAATAAAATACAGTGACAACAGGGGCTAAACAATAGGCAATATAAACAAAGGAAAAAAGAGATAATTTCACATAGCATATTTCTTTAATGTTATTTAATTTCAATCAATTCTAACGAGTTTCTACACTGTTACTCTCAGTGAAAAAAAATTAATTCATACATCTGTACTTAAAAGTAGATAAAACAGTGTTTATCAACTTTCTTGTTGATGGTTTTCATTATAATATTAAACATGTACATATACATATATTATGAAAAATGAGTACATATGCATATATAATAAAAATAACTGGTTCTTTTTTAGGAAGATTTAGGCAGATTAGCAACATGCCTTATATAGTGGGATATGTTAATTTTTTCAAGTAATAAAACTACCACTGGAACTGCAATTTTAATCATGACCACCTAAAAATGTATGGTATTTCACTATATTACCAATGTTCTGTGAGGATAAAACCACCCATGTGTTTTTAAGTCCTTGACACCAGTATTAACTTATGTACCAATGTCCAGCTATAATCCATCATAAATGATAAAGGCATCTGTAGTAGTTTACCAAAAGAGAGCAGGAAATCACTGATGTCCACCTAGCTCTGTTATATTTTGTCAGTGACTTTGTATTTTGTGTTTACAACATGTAGCACCACACCAAATGTCCCAATTAAAATGGTCTTATGGCCACAATAACCATTTAGGAGTTAGGTGTATTTTAATGCTGAAACATAGACTTTCTACTGTCTTCCCAGTTTCTTGTGGTTTTCTTCCTTACCTTTTCTCAACCTCAAACTTCAGTTACTCCTTTCCCTCCATCTCTTTGTAAATGTTCCTGCAGAGCGTCTCTTTACAATATTGCCTCTCCCACTGGAATACTCTTTGAACAGCTGTTCCTGCCAAGCACAGCACTTATACAAGTTTTAATTGGGTGTATCTCTTAAAATATTTTTACAAGCATTAGTAAAGTGTTTTTAGCAGTGGAGTTTGTGTACTATAGAAAGTTAAAGTCATTTCCTTGTCATTATATGTATACATTTGTGTTATGCATCATGTAACATCACAAGAGAGAACATTACTATAATGTGAAAAAAGAAAGCCAGAATTTGCTTCAAGCTGTTATTGTTCGCCAATTTGATCTGTGTTCTCAGTCTATCTTACTTTTCTGAGTAACAATACTCAGACATACTATTTTCAAGATTAAAAAGAAAATAATACCTATTGATATGCTCTGTAACAGTCAAAAACACTATGGCTACAAATAAATAGGCCAATTCTCTAAGGAAAGAAAGAACACCCTTAATTCTTAATGCCCCCTTTTTTTGTTATTCTTTAGGAACTCTTATAATGGAACGTGCTCTCCCTGATATGAGGAAACTATATCTAAAATAAACGGGGATATTGTAAATTATACAAGATTCTAGATATTCACAAACAGTAAAACCCAGAGAGGATACCCTTAGGAGAGAAACACAAAGATGCAATGCCTAAGTGACTCTTCATAGTTACAAAAATAATATACAGACTGAAATAAACTCCAATATATGGAAACAAGACCTCTTTGATTTTTCTTTCTTCCTTTTTCTTTCTCCCTCTTCCCTTCCTCCCTCCCTCTCTCCATTTCTCTTTCTTTCTTCCTTTTATTTTTAGATTTTAATGATTCTCTCTTCTTCAAATTACATATGGTATATTCAAGTGTACATCTTCAGAAGGGCTAGAGGAAGGGTATAGAACTGGAGGGGAAAAAGGGTGAATAGTGCAGCAGTGGAGCTCACTGGACACTGATGAAAGTGACCTAAACAATACATGGATGGAGATGGGAGGGAGAGACTGGGGAAAGGAAGACAGTGTATAAAAGCAAATGTACTTATTACCTGACTCATGTAATTGTAATCTTTCTGTAGATCACCTCACTAATAACAATAAATTCAATTAATAGCAGAGAAAGATGAGTAATTCATTGCATTGATCATTTTAGATTAAAATTATGCAAAATATCTATGTTTTTCTTCCTATTTTGCTTTTATAGCTTTAATATCTATGTGAAATTAAAAGAAAAATGTTTTCCAGGCTCTAGATGATATTTCCACACAATTATAAGCCCTCCTACAAGTTACAATGTATAGGCTTAAATTTCAACATGAAGCATGCTAATTAGTCATAATTGTTTCTCTGAATGGGAAAGTACTTTGCAGGTGTAATGAATGTACTTCTTTGACATTAAATGAAGCTAGATGTGTATGGAAACTCTTATTAGGACAAACGTACTGGATTCTATTTAATAAATTATTTCCTTAATGAATTTGAAGAAAATATAGCTAAGTGGCTTTTTAAAGAAGATAAACAGTTAAGGGGAGCAATTGATTTATGAAAGGTGTAAATCTTGAGTTTAATGAAGGCATAAGGATTTTTTAAATTAAAACTTTTCAAATAAATGTACCAATAACTGAAATACACAATTCAGTGGAAATCCTCACCAATAAATTTAATCATGTCAAAGCCAAAATTTCAGGATATGAAGACCAGGTAGAGAAATTAGACCACTCAAGCATTAGTGAAGATAAAAATTAAGCAAGTAGGAATATAGCATACAAGACATCTGAATCACCATTAAAAGGAACAACACACAAATTACCAGCATAGAAAAAGGATAGAATCTATAAATCTAAGGCATAGAAAACATATTCAGTATAAAAATTGTTGGGAATTTACCAAATTATGGGTAATAGATATAAAAATATAGTAATTTTTCAAATAATTAAATGTGTCCTCAAAAGAGCCTGTAATATCATAGTATGGTTAAAATATCAAGCATATGAAGCAAAGGAATATGAAACAAAAGAATATTAAAAGACCGAGGGATAAGCACAACATAATATGTAAAATCATCATATAGTCAAATATAATAGCATCAATTTATAATAAAACTATAAAAGGAAAGAGGGGAAAGAGTGATGTGCTTCAGACATTAAAAAATAACAGCCAACTTGTATAACTATAAAAGCACAATTATTCTTCAAAGATCAAAGAAACAAAAGGCTTTCCATGTTAATGCAAACTAAAGATATTTATTTCCTAATAGAAGGAAATAAAGAGATAAATGCACAGCCATAAGAATGAGAAAAAATATCACAAGAAGAGTACATAAGCAAATGAGAATCACTAAAGGATCATAAACTATTAAAAGAAAAAATAATTAGTGAATATATGTTATTAGTAAATTTTAACCTTAATACTCTCAATATAGAAGTTAAAATTTACATAATTTTGGATTGAGCTCAACCAATCTATTTACTGCTTGATGGCATGGTAAAAATGGCATTCCAAACAAATGGTAACAGAAGCAAACAGAAATAGTTATGCTCATGTCTAAAAAAGTGGAATCACAAATAAAATTAGTTAGATGGAACAATGAAGGCCTCTTTTTCATCTAGTGGAATTAAAAATGGTAAATATACAACAAATACCACTGCACCCAATTATCATATATATATATATATATATGTCATTATTATATATAGGCCTACACATGTCCTGACATATGCAGATAGATAGATAGATAGATAGATAGATAGATACTGTAGATATAGATATAATAGGACTTAAGAGTACAAAAGATGCCAATACTTGTGACATATCTACAAGCTTACATCTCAAGTAATACAGAGAATCCACAGGCTAAGAGTTTAGTTTCAACCCAAAGAGAGAAAAATGTGAGACTCCATTTGTATTTCAGTAGCAAAATGTCAGACTAAATTCATGTTTTCAGGTGGCAGATTTTTTGATGACAAAAACCTCCCAAGCAAATATGAGGCCTTGAGTTATACCTGTCTGTACCAGCAGAAAAAGGAAAAAAAAGATAAAAGTGGAAATGATCAATGTAACCTATAATTGTTTCTTTGCATGGATAAAACATCATTAACAAATTCTTCGTGAAATTCAAGTGAGAGAAAGAGAAGAAGAGAAGGTGGAAGAGAAAATGAGAGAGAAAAGAAATTAATACAATTAGAGATTGAATATTACATATCAATAAATTCTAGAGGATAATTTGAAAACTAATATTGAAATAAACTATAATGTCTGGAATAAGTGTAAAATTTCTATACAGGTATCACATATTAAGACTAAAAGAAGGACATAATATATAACCTTAAAGAGTCCATTATTGGCAATAACATTGAAGAAGTAATAGAAATTCTCCTAAAGAAAGACTAAGAGTGGTTGAACAAGTTTACATTTCCACCAACAGTGTAGTAGGGTTCCCTTTTAGACACATCCCCTCCAGCATTTGTTATTATTAGTTTTCTTGATAATGGATGTTCTTACTGGGGTGAGGTGGAATCTCAGTGTTGTTTTGCTTTGCATTTCTTTTATGGCCAGTGATGTAGAGCACTTCTTCAGGTGACTCTTGGCAATTCTCATTTCATATTCAGAGAAACAGTATAGAGGTTCCTCAGAAGGCAAGAGCTCTCCTGTGACCTAGAAGCACCACTTTTGGGCATCTACCCAAAAGATTATAAGCAAGACCACATTAAAGCCACCAGCACAACTATGTTCATTTCAGCACAATTTGTCATCGCTAAAATATGGAACTAACCCAGATGTCCATCAGTAGATTAGTGGATGAAGAAAATATGTTACATATACACAATAGAATTCTATACCTCTATCAGAGAGAATGGCATTGCCCCATTTGTAAGGAAAGGGGAGAAATTGGAAAAAAAATCATACTAAGTGAAGTGAGCCAGACCCAAAGAAACATAGATTCTATGGTTTCCCTCTTTGGGAATAATTAGTACACGTCTAGGAGAGTCCTAGCAGAACATCACAATAGCTCCAGAGCTAGGTCCATATGAACACATAAGATGATGCTAAGTGAAATGAACTCCAATTTATGGAAACAAATGGTATATCATTATTATTTTCAACATACCATGTGAAATTATGCTCCTTTTCTTGTATTTTACCCCTGATATCACTGTAACTGATTTTAGTACCATACACATTGTAGATATGTGTATTGGAACTAGGGAAGGGAAAGGGACTACCCAAATGAAGAGATAAAAGATAAAACGACAAACCAATGCAACAGCAATACTTACAAAACTATATGATCCAAACCAAGTGCACAACTCATGGGGGGAAAGGGTAAGGGGGAGGGGGGAGGGGGGTATGAGGAACAAGGTAACAAACAGTACAAGAATCCAATGCCTAACATATGAAACTGTAACCTCTCTGTACATTAGTTTGATAATAAAAATTTGAAAAAAGAATGTAAAGACATTCCATAATCTGTGTATTCAAAAATATTATAGTTTTTGTTATCTTGTTAACTGCTTCAGACATTGCTTATTGAAGATAATGCTTTTTAAGTAGAAAGAAGCTCATTCCTGTTTCATCTTTCCCATGAAGTTTAAATGCAGACTTTCCACCTTTCTTATGGTGCTGTCATAACTTTGCTTCACATTCTCCCTGGTTGATATCACTGAATTTGGAATAATTAGGTTCAAATGGAGGATGACTTTACTTGGTGGGATGTCTTTTGTTCCTCATAATACTTACATGTTCATGAGAAACTCATTTCCTTAGAAGCAATCTGTGCTTGTCTCTTTTCAAGAGCACTAATAAGCTTTAATGTCTTGTTTTTACCTTAGAAATTTTTCTCTGTGTCTACACACAACAATTTCCTTCCAAAAATGCAAATTTAACTCTGTTAGTTTTTACTTTTATTTCCACATGTATTTTTCTAGAACTTTGAAATGAAAGCTCATTGGAATGAGCCTCCTGAATATTATGAATTTACGAACATTTGAGAGTGAGATTTTTGGAGTAAGCCATGCAATACCAAAGTAGTAGTTATATAATCACATATTGAACTAAATGTATAAATTGCAATAAGCAAAACTTAGTTTGGTTACTCCTCTTCCTCCACCGAATTTGATGGTGATTAGATGAATGGAATGGAAATAGGAAAATTATGATACTTATATTACTTTTTCACAGAAAAATGAAGCATGGCTGTACTATGGTTATTTGCAATCCTGTTTCTAGTTCAGATGGACAATTATGGTCAGTAAAACATTTGGATTTGTGTATCACTTAAAAAAATTCTTCCACTGTACTCTTTACCTGTTCAAGTCACTGCTAATCAAATAGTACTAATAGGTATTTATTCACTAAGGAATTACAAAGATGCCTTAGTTGTGAACACTGAATTTACCCCTGTCTTCCTCAGAAATTTTGTGATCTTTTTTAATGAACATATAACAAACAGTAGAAGAAATGTATCCAATGCCTAACGTATGAAACTGTAACCTCTCTGTACATCAGTTTGATAATAAAAATTTGAAAAAAAAAAGAATTTTGGAAGGAATTTTTTGCAACTATAATTGTATGTAATTTTTTATTTTTCTTTTATCACAAATTTTTCTCACAGTATTAGTTGCTGCCATTAGTTGCCATTAACTTACTTGTTTAGAAAAAAAAATGCATATTTTTTTTTCCCACAGAGTTCTGGAGGCAGAAATAAGAGGTGAAGCTACTGGATCCAAAACACAAGTTATTGCCAGGAATAACTCCTTTTCAAAAGTGTCAGTAAATTAGTTTCCATGCTTTCTCTAGCTCATTATGGAAGGGCTTTTTAAATTTTCCTTAAATTTTAAATTATTCTGCTTCAGTATCATGCAATTCAAAAATCCAAAGTTTGTTTATTAATATAAATAGCAATTTTAATGAAAAGGAAATATATAATCTAAAAACGTGTTAATACTTTATAAATATATATATTTATATATGTATAAATATATAAAAATAATATATCCTGTAAGAAAAAAAAAAACAAAAACAGTTACACTGTATGGAGAATGAGTTATTTAGCTTCTTTGAATCCTGGTACTCCATTGCTGAAATTAGACTATTAAACTAGTTAAAAAGAAAAGAAAAGGTAAAACACTTCCCTGACCATTCTTTGCTCATACATAAGGCTATTGCTCCCTTATGTTTAAAGTAGGCAGAATCCATAACAATCAAAAAATATTCTTACCTTTGTTTGGGTTTATTATGCCTTTAAAATGCTTTTTCTTATAACTACTACACACTTGATTACAAAGAATAAAACATCAATAATGGTCAGTTACTGAAGTCAGAGGGGAATGATTTTAGGATTTCCAAACCACCATTTTTTTTCAGTGTTGCTAGCATACATGCTTTATTCATCTGAATATTTCTGCTTACCATGCCTTTCTAGCATAACCATTGTATGTTTCATTTGCCCTAAATTTAACCCTAAATATTTCACAGTTTGGGCAAATTTGTAGCAGCATTTCACCTTGTGGGACATCTTAAGAGAGACTAAATAAATTCCATATTTGTAATTCTTGTGCAATTCAACGTGTAATTTTAAAAAATAATTCCATATTAAAATATGAGTTTTTTTTATTAATTTTTTTCCTCTTGATTGTTCAGGTAAGTTACAGCAAATCACCAAAGGCCTGCACCCAAGGTTCTGCATAACCCATGTAATACATTTCCCCTTTCACACCTTCTTATAACTGCTACATGTAACCATTTTGAATCTGAGTTTCACTTTTCTTCCTGACAAAAGCAGTCTAAGAATTTCTTGGTCTGTTTAATAGCATTGGGACCAATGTAAGTAACTTTACTGTTATGGTGTTTAAAATTTTATAGTCATTCTGGAGGAAACTGCTAGAGCCAAGCAAAGTAGCACTGACTCAGCCTATTGTACTGGATCACAGCAAGTTTGATGCTCTGTGAACATTTCAATGTAATACTCTAGACCTTACTAATTTACTCTATGAGACATCTGAGTTGCTGTTCTTCTCTACCTCCCACATTAACAAAACTTCAACAAATAATATAATGAAGAATACTATGCAAATTAATTTTGCGTGAATTTCCCTCCACATATTTAGTGTATACTCATTTTCCTCATTAACAGCAAGAGAGATTATCTATGAACTTGTATTGTCTTTTGTTTCCTAATATTACTTCTGATCTGAACCATATATTTTAAGTTCAGATTTCCATCATGATAAATTGGACGCACTTTCTTTCAGTGTATTTTATGTGTTATTAATAGTGTACCTGAGCAAGTATGCATTATGAACATAGATATAATTAGGTAAATTACACTATAAAAGATTGCTTTGGATTTTTACTAAAGTGGTATATTCAAAACAACTTTTAGTTTAGATGTGGTCTGTTATGTTGTCCAGGCTGCATAACAAATAAGTATCACATTTTAGAAGATATAGATGGAAAATCTTTTCCAACTTAGTCAAGCACAGATCTATATAGATCCATTGCTTTCAATTATTGAAGTATTTTTCATATAAATAATGTAACGTATTTAGCATAATATTATTAAAACTTTAGGTAGTTCTTACTATTCTTTCTCTCTGCATGTTTGTCCCTTTCTTACTCTCTTTTTGGTAGTACTAGGATTTTATCTTAGGGATCCATGCTACATACTCAGGAGCTCTACCAGTTGAAGTATATCTCCAGAATGATTTACAATATGACTTACAGCAACAGATAATTCAGTTAGTAATTTTGAGCAAAAAAACTGTTCTGGTTTTATATATGGTAAGAATAAGTTTTCCAGTTACTTGCAGCTAGCAGCCTAACACTTAACATCTTGAGTAAACTGAGAGATATATTTAGGAAATTAGACAAATGAGGAAGGGTAATTTGTTCTTAGGTGTTTGATTAATGTTGTAAATCAAGCCAGGTGGTAAATACTTGGAAAAACTCTTTTTAAATTTGCCAGAGATTCGAAATTAACCAATTAACTGCAAATATCAAATAGCTGCAATGAAACTCTGAATCACAGGCAACCCACTGTGGGAGGTAAGTGTATCAGAACATAGAAGGAACTTGTCTGACTTCAAGGGGTGGATTTCATAGTCAAAAGTGACAATGTCTCTAGTAAGATTTTAAATTTTATGTGGAATGTTTAGCAGTGTACATAGCTGCTTCAGTTTTAGATGACTGGGCAAGGGGAGCAATGGTCCTGGGGAGTTTCAAACTTTCAAATCATCTATTTGGTGAGTGGAATCAGTTGGTTGTCTCTAATGATAATGCAGTCATGACTCAGTAAAATCATCAAAACAGAAATGCATGCTCCATTTTGATGTTGAAGAATATGACAAAAAATTAAAATAATCTATTACAAAACTTGCTCACAAAAATGAATCGTATAATGATCTAGATGCCTAAAAGTCATGCTTGCCATTCCATTACAGTTTGTTTTGTTTTATGTAATTTAGAATAAGATAAATATGTAATGAAGCTCTCATGCAAAATAAATAAGGATAGCAAATATGTTATATGGTAGTCAGTTGCTTGATGTTTTCAGTAAGCACTTTTTTTTTGGCTGTGTGTCCATAGCATTTTCCTATTAATATGTCACTTATAGGAATAAATATTAAAATATTAAAAATAATACTGGTAGTATTGCTAATGATTTCTTATTTCTTGGTTCTGCCAGCCCTTAACTGTCTTGGAAATAGACAAAATATAGTTCTTGTTGTATCCACTTATAACACTTGCTATATTCTTAATTTCATTAAATAAACTAATTTCTTAATTTATCCACTTGTATTAAAGTTATATACATGTACATGTGTATGTATGTTCATGAATATGTTTCATTTGTGTACATATAAATGTATAATTTATACATATGTGTGTTTCCATTTGTATTTCAGAGTACATTTTAACTCTGAAATAATTTTACCCACAATGGAGTATATAAAAACCCTCATATTTAAAACAAAAAATGATCTTTTCTTTATGTTTTATACTTTGTTTTAACTATTAATTTATATTTTATTTCTTCTTTTTAATTTATTTATTTTCAATGTGCTGTACAGAGGGGTTACAGTTTCACACATAAGACAATGTATACATTTCTTATCCAACTTGTTACCTCCTCCCTCATTCCCCCCTTCCCATTATCCCCCATAATTTATAGAGTTGGTTTACACCATATAGTTTTGTAAGTTTGCTGTTGCATTTGTTTGTCTTTTTATCCTTTGTCTCTCAATATACATTAAACATAAATATTATAATATAATTTTTAAAATATTTAAATTTGCAATGTAATTTTATAGTTAGTTAATCAAATCTCTGTAAATAATTATCAAAGTTTATGGACTGAAAAATCTAAAAAACACTAAAATAAAGACGGAAAACAATTTCCAATGTAGAAAACTATCAGGAAGTATTTTAGAAAAAGCATAAACATGAATGATAAATAAATATTATTTGCATTTTAACTAATTTTGGTCACAACATTAACACAGTTTTCCCCAAACTCATGAGAATTGGGGAAAACATTCCTTGATTTTCTTTCTTTTTTATATATCTTTATTACAAAGGTGATGAACAGGGAGTTACAGACATAAGTCAGAAAATGAGTACATTTCTTTTTAAAACCTGTTACTTCCTAGTTTTCTCCTACTTACCCCTTTCTACTCCCAACTTACTTACTCCCTACTTACTCCATTCTACCTCCTCCCACGATGTGTAGTTCATTTCTACCCTAGTGTCTAGTTAGTATCATTGTTGCATTAGTTCATCTTCTGTCCTGCTGTTTCTGTGATTCACTTTGCCTTCCATGGATCAGATAAACACAAACAAAACATACAGAAAACTAAAACAGAAAAGAATGCATATCGGACACATTAATAACTTTCTTGAATCACTGTTCTTTAAAATAAAGACATTTAAAGTAAGTACACATTAGGCCATCCCTTGGTACCTGAATATCAAAATGATCGTTTATGAAATTTTTCTTTTCTTTTCTTTTTTTATTAATTAAAACAGTTTTTTGACACAGTGTTGTGCAAAAGGGGTACAGTCACATAATAGGGCAGTGTGTACATTTCTTTGATATCTTACATCCTGTTTTTCTTTCCCTTCCCTAGATCAGGTAGACAGATATACAATACACAGTGTACCAAAAACATATACAGTATCCACGTGGCCTATGCCAAAGGAAATTCACTTAGGACTTTAAATGTGACATCAACAATAGAGTTTGCTTATCCTTGTCTTATATGAACATACATATATACCTTTTAAGCTTTTGTGATCCACTGAGAGGTCTATTTTTGACCTTTATATTTGAGGAGTTGTTTGGTTTTAGTTACATAATGTAGGGACGCTGACCCAAACCTGAGGGAAATACCATTTGATAAGAAGTTTTTAGTTTTGAAGACCTGGTCTCTACTGTCTCCCCCTCCCCTGACCTTAACAGTCATATATCAAGGAGATTATGACCCTTTGTTTTCTGTGTTCTAGGCTTGTCTCGCTCAACATTATTTGTTCAAGTTCTGGCCATTTCCCTGCGAATGCCAATATTTCACCATTTCTAATTGCTATGTAATATTCCATTGTGTATAGGTACCATATTTTTTGGAACCATTCATCTGTGGAGGGGCATCTGGGTTGTTTCCATATTTTGGCTATTGTGAATTGTGCAGGATAAACATGGAAGTGCAGATGTCTTTTTGATATCTTGAGGCCTGTTGTTCAGGATAGATGGCTAGGAGTGGTATGACTGGGTCATAGGGTATGTCTATGTTGAGCTTTTTGAGGAACCTCCATACTGTTCTCCAAAGTGGTTGTACTAATTTTCACTCCCACCAACAATGGAGAAGGGTTTCTCTTTCCCTGCACCCCCTCCTGTTGGGGTCAGCTGTACCTTTAAGGGGCCACTGCTGACCTCAGCCTGTCCCTCCCCTTCCTGTCTTTAGCAGGAAGAGAAGCCCCTGTTCCTGCGGCTAGCACGTGTGCTATGGCAGAGGGGTACCCCTTGGGCCCATCCTTGGGGGGCTGGACATCTGCTCACAAAGGAAGTCTTCTGACATCACTTGAGGGACAGCTCCTTGGGACCAATCAGAGGCACCTCTCTTGTGCCCGCCTTTGGGGTATATCTGGGGGGCTCCTCATTTGAATAAAAAGAAGCCCTAGAGGTTTGCTCCAGGGGCCCACACATCTGTGTCGTTCTTGGCGGTTTTGGGGCACCCTGCAACCACATGCCACTGAGACTACCTGTGGCCATAGTTCCCATGTGAGAGCAATAAAGGACCACCCAGGGCTTGTCTGCCCCTTCTCCCCCAAGCGAGGGGAAGTAGAGAGAGAGAGCCCACACCCTCCAGCATTTGTTGTTGCCTGAGTTCAGAGTATAGGCCATTCTAACTGGGGTGAGGTGGTATCTCACGGTTGTTTTTAATTTGCATTTCCTTTACTCCCAGGGATGTTGAACATTTCCTCATATGTTTCTTTGCCATATTTATCTCTTCTCTTGTGAAGTCTCTCTTTAGGTCCTTTGCCCATTTCATAATTGGTTAACTGAGCTTGGAGGGGCTTAGTTTTTTGAGTTCTCTGTAGATGACGGATATTAGGCCTTTGTTGCTGTGCTGGTAAAGATCCTTTCCCATATGGTTGGCTGTCTTTCTAGCTTGGTGGCTATGTCTTTAGCTGTGCAGAAACCTTTTATTTAGTAGTAGTCCCATTTGTCGAGTCTCTCCCCTATCTGTTGTGCCCCTGGGACTCTATTCAGGAAGTTCCTTCCTGTGCCTATAAGTTCTCCCATCTTTCCTACTCTGTCCTTCAGTAGTTTCAAAGATTCAGGTCTGATGTTAAGGTCCTTGATCCATTTTGAGTTACTCTTGGTGCATGGTGATAGGCTAGGGTCTACTTTGAGTTTTCTGCATATGGCTGCCCAGTTTTCCCAGCACCAGTAGTTTAAGAGGTTATGTTTTTTTTCCATTGTATGTCTTTAGCTCTTTTGTCTAATATCAGCTGACTGTAAGAGTGCGGTTTCATTTCTGGATCTTCAATTCTAATCCATTGGTCTTCAGGTCTGTTTTCATACCAAACCAGGCTGTTTTTGTTATGATGGACCTATAATACAGCTTGAAGTCTGGTATTGTGATACCTCCTTCACTGCTTTTTTTTTTTGCCTAGAATTGCTTTGGAAATTCTAGGTCTTTTGCTGTTCCATATGAATTTAAGGGTTGCTTTCTCTACTTCAGTGAAGAATGTAGCTGGGATCTTGATGGGGATTGCATTGAATTTGTATAACAATTTGGGCAATATGGCCATTTTCACTATATTGATTCTGCCTACCCACGAGCATGGGAGGTCTTTCCATCTCCTTGTGTCTTCTTTGATTTCCCTTTTTAGATTTTTATAGTTCTCATTAAATAGGTCCTTCACATCTTTAGTTAGTTCTCCATTGCTTTATTGCTATGGCTAGGGATTCCAGTGGGGAGCGTGGGCATCCTTGTCTTTTTTCCTGAGTTTAGGGGGAATGATTTTAGTTTCTCTCCATTTAAATATGATATTAGCCGTTGGTCTGTTGTATATGGCTTTTATTGTTTTTAGGAATTTTCAATCTTTTCTTGTTCTCTCCAGAGCTTTTAATAAGTATGGATGTTGTATTTTGTCAAAGGATTTTTGGGCATCGACTGAGATAACAGTGTGATTCTTGATTTTATTTCTGTTTTTGTGGTGAATTACATTAGTAGATTTAAGGATGTTGAACCATCCTTGTATCTGTGGGATGAAGCCTACTTGGTCATGATTTATAATTTTCTTGATCAGTTTCTTGATCCTGTTAGCTAATATTTTATTGAGGAGCTTTGTGTCTGTGTTCATTAGTGATATTGGTCTGTAGTTCTTTTTTTGGTTGGGTCTTTGCCTGGTTTTGTGATGAGGATAATATTAGCTTCATAGAATGAGTTTGGGATTTCTCCTTCTATTTCTATTTCGCGGAATAGTTTGAGGAGTATTGGTATTAGCTCCTCACTAAAGGTGTTATGGAATTTATTGGTGAATCCATCTGGGCCTGGGTTTTTCTTTGTTGGGAGTCTCTTGATTACCCCCTGTAGCTCGCTGTAAGTTATTGGTTTATTTAGTTGATGTATTTCTTCTTGATTCAGTTGGGGCAGTTTATACTTCTCTAAGAATTGATCCATATCTGTAAAATTATTGTTTTCTAGTGAGTAGAGGTTCTGGAAATAGTTACTTATGATTGTTTGACGATCATGTGTATTTGTTGTAATTTTTCTGGTGGAGTCCCTGGTTTTACGGATATGAGTCTCTTCTTTTTTTTTTTTTTCTGAGTCTTGCGAGGGGTCTGTCCATTTTATTTATTTTTTCAAAGAACAAGCTTTTGGTTTTATTTATTTTTTGAATAGTCTTTCTGTTTTCAATCAGATTTATCTTTTCTTTAATCTTTTAATCTCTCTCTTCCTAGTCATTTTAGATTTGATTATTTCTTGTTTCTCCAGATGTTTTAGTTTCATTGTGAGGTTATTCACCTGCTCTGCTTCCATTCTTTTAATGTGAGGGCTGAGGGCAATGATCTTGCCCCTCAGTACTGCCTTAGCTGTATCCCATAGGTTTCTTTGTGATGTATTTTCATTGTCGTTGTGGCTTATAAATTCATTAAATTCATCCTTAATTTGGTCTGTGACCCAAGTGTTAGATAACAGTGAGGGGTTTAGCCTCCAAGTTTTTGTATAGCCTCTGTGGTATCCTTTGTTATTGAGGGTTACCTTTATTCCACTGTGGTCAGATATAATATATGGGATGATCTCAATACTTTTGTATTTGCTAAGGTTTTTTGTGTGGGCTATGACATGATCTTTTTTGGAGTATGTTCCATGGGCTGCTGAGAAGAAGGTCTCTGTAGGGTGAAAGACTCTGTACAGATCTATCAGATCCATTTGGGATATGGTGTTACTTAGGTCCTCAACTCCTTTGCTAATCCTCTGTGTGTTGGATATGTCTCTTGGAGAGAGTGGGGTATTAAAGTCTCCCACTATGATTGTGTTTGGGTCTATCTTGTTCTCTAGTTCTGTGAGAATTTGCTTGACATTTGTAGGGCCTCTTTTGTTCGATGAGTATAAATGTATCATCGTGATGTCTTGGTTCTGATTTTTCCTTGTATTAAAATGTAGTATCCTTTTTTTTTCTTTTTGAGTTGATTTTAATGAGAAGTCCTGCTTGTCTGAGATCAGGATGGCTACTCCTGCCATTTTGGTATGTGTGTTTGCTTGGAAGATCTTGCTCCATCCTTTTATTTGGAGCCTTTTTTTGTCCCTTGCTGTAAGATGGGTCTCTTGAAGACAATAGATGGCAACTTTTTGTTCACGGATCCACTCAGTCTGCTCCTCTTTATTGGAGAGCTTATACCATTTATATTCAAAAAGATTAAGGATAAGAGTGTTTTTTCCCCTTCCAGCTTCCTGTTAGGCTGTTTTTCCTCTTTTTTTCCCCTTGTCTTTATTGAACTGCTCTTTCTGTTAGGCTCTGGTTATTGTAGTTTCTTTGTGTTTCTGTCTGTGTGTCCTGTACTTTTTCTGTTGGGTGGGGTTCCCCTCTTAGAATTTTCTGTAAGGCTGGTTTTTTATTCACATACTCCTTTAGATCCTCTTTGCTATGGAAAGATCTGGTTTTTCCCTCGAAGGTGAATTCTAGTTTTGCTGAATATCTAATTCTGGGTTGGCAATTGTTGGCCTGGAGGACTTGGATTGTGTTCTTCCATGCTCTTCGTGCATTGTAGGTTTGTGTGGAGAGGTCTTCTGTGATTCAGATCCTTTTCCCATTGTAATATAGCTCTTTCTTCATTTTGGCTGCATTCAAAATTTACTCTTTGTTCTTGAGATCTGAAGTCTTGATTATTAGTGCCTGGGCGAGGATTTTCTAGCGTCTGGTCTGCCAGGCGTCCTATAGGCTTCGGTTACTTGGGTGAGGTCCCTTGTGAGATTGGGGAAGTTTTCTGCAATAACTCTATTGAAAATATGTTGTAGCCCTCTGCTCTGGTTTCGGCTCCTTCTTCTATTCCAATTATGCACAGATTATATATCTTGTGTTTGTCCACTAGCTCCTGGATTAGTCTGCCCTGGAGTTTAACCATTTCTTGGAGTGTGGTAATTTTCTGGTCCTTATCAGCTGCATTGTCGTCCAAAAGAGAAATTCAGGAATCAATATGATCAATTCTTTGTGCTGTGGCTTCTAGTGTGGAGTTTATGGATGTCAGCGAGCAATTTATGGTTGCCAGATAAGTTCTGATTGAGGAAATGTCTTCCTTTAAAAAGTTGTATTTTAAATCTATTTTTTCATGCATTTCACTTCTCAGGATGTTAAGGTCTTCTTTTCTGAATTTGTTCCTGAGGCTTTCCATCATTTCTCCAATCATAGCCTCA
The DNA here is from genome assembly GCF_023159225.1 of Perognathus longimembris pacificus. Classification (NCBI taxonomy): domain Eukaryota; kingdom Metazoa; phylum Chordata; class Mammalia; order Rodentia; family Heteromyidae; genus Perognathus; species Perognathus longimembris. Next base: position 15,311,526 of record NC_063174.1, on the reverse strand, counting down.
GTTGTTTTGTCATTCTCCACCTCCTCTTCAGTCGTACTAATCTTTGGAGCTGTAGAGTTGGCTTGACCTTTCATGAAGTTTGTGATATTTCTTTGTGATTTGTGCATCTGGAGATCTGGAGATGGCACCCTTGGCTTAGCTTTGTGCTGTTCCCGCTGGTCTGTCAGTGGAGACTTGTTTGTGTCCTGGCTCTGGGTTTGAGTTTGGCTGTTGAATCTAACTGCCCAATTGGTGAGCGTGACTGTCTCGGTTGTTGCCGAGGCAGTCACCCTCACTGCACTTGGGGGTGGGTAGGTTCTGTGTCTTTCTCTGCAGGACAGTGCCCTGCCATTGTGTTGTGCTGACCCTAGTGTGTCCCTGATGGTGGTTTGCAGGCCGCTGGTTCAGTGTGGCATGGAGACTTTTCTCTTCTTTGATTCTTTTCCCCCTAGGTGCCGTGGCCAAAAAAGCTCACCTCTCAGTTTGAGAATTGCTATTGAGAGCAGGCTTGCCCACCTGTGAGGAGTGCTCCTGTCAGAGCAGGTGTTGTTGTTGAGGGGTGGCCCACCCACCTGTGCAGAATGCGCCTATCAGAGCAGGTGTTGCAGCTTGCCCGCTTGTGCACTCCTGAGGGGGGTTGGGCAGGAGATCCTCCTGCTGGATTGCTAGCACGATGACCCACGCTGCCCTCTGGGGGGACACATGCGTGTGTTCTCTAGTGTTTCCTTTGTGGGCATGCTGCCCTGAATTGTTGGAGGGTGCTTGTGCCCTCTCTTGAGTCTGCTGTGGGGGTCGGTATGCGTGGACCCCAGCAGGATCAAGTGTCTGGGCGTGGGTTGGTGCCCCCATACTCTCTGTACCTCTGCTGTGAGAGGGGCATGTGCTCAGGCCCAGGTGTCCCTGCTGGGCTGATATTGCACATCAGTAATCCTGTGACTGTTGTTCAAAAAGTCCGCGTGGACCAGGGCACCTCTGGTGGCATTCCAATGCCTGCCAATCCCAGGGTCCCTGTTGTGGGGGGCTGGTGCAGACAGGTTCGGCCTCCCCAGCTGGGGCTTTGGGGGACGGCTGTGTAAGTTGTTTCCTGGTCACTTTGTTGGGTTCTGTTCTGCCTCTGCTAGCTCCTGTGTCCTCCCAGAGGCTGTAGGGTCCTAGTGCTGTCAACATGGGGCTCCTTGGTTCCTTCCGGGTAGGGAGGGGGAGGGAGGGAGCTCTAGCTTCTTTGTAGGTTTTGGGTCTCTGCTAGAGCTGGTTTCCCATTGTGGGGAGGCAGGGAAATGTGGAACTTACTGGTCCTGGCTTGTGTGTGTGTCCCGCGCTGCTCTGGGCTTTTTGGGGCTGGGGGGATGGGGTGTGGCGATCGGTCATTTGGTGGTGGCAGTCTCGGCACTCCCTGTCAGGCTCTCCCCATCTGTGCTGCCCAGTTCCCCTGCTGTTGTCTGCTCCTGGCCGTTCCATCCTGTGCCTCCGGTCTCGCGCAGCCATCTGTCTCGGTTGGTCTGCACTCCATCTGGGGCTGGTGGAGCTCCTGCTGTCTGGACTCTGCACTCCTGGTGTGACTTTTCGGCTGTTGCTTCTCTGGTCGCTGATGGTCTGTGGTCCCACTTGCTGGTGCCGGGTCCCCCTTCCCAGCCTGGCCCTGTTCGGGCCAGGGTCGGCGATGTGGGGGGTACCCCGGAGATTTTCCAGCTCTGTGCAGGTTATAGGCTCTTCTTTTTTTATTATTTTTGTTTCCTGTGTTTCTCTGTTTGTTTGGGTTGTTGGGTTTGCTGGTCTCTTGCTGGGGTGTTGGATGTTGGAGTTCCCAGCCCACTATTCTGTTGGAGCGAGTTGGGGCGCCTCCCTATTGTGATGGCGCCATCTTCCTCTCAGTCTGCTTATGAAATTTTGACAGAGAATTTGTCTCTCGACTGAAGTAGGTGACACAGATCAAGATGGATTGTATTTATAAACGACTTTTTTAATGGCAGCTCCTTTGTACAACTAAAGATAATGGAAAACCGAACAAAAAGAAAAAGATGAACTGACTTTCCAGAAAGAATCTGTTACTTACTAGAATAGTAGTGAATTTTTCCACTACAAATATTTTGGTAACAACTAAGGCCCTAGCTAGAGCATTGAAGTTACACCTAAAATGATGCAATACATCTTGAAGGAAAAGTTGTCATTTTGGACTGTCTTGACATTTTTGTGACCTTTAAAACTAAGAAATTGGTTGTTAAAAGCCTATCAGGAATATTTATATTGCTTACTAACCTAAGACAAAATGGCACTGCACAGTGGTCTTGTAGTTCCCAACTAGCAACCAGAGAATGATATATTAAAACAGCAATGGATGTTATTTCTTTAAAAATGAACACATCAGTCACTCAGAGTATTGACATTCTTCTACTGGTGCTAAACTCCCATGTGTTGATGGTACAACCATTTTGAAGAGAAAAATCTAGTTCAAGGAAAAGATATTCCACAAAATTTTATCTCTAGGCATATATCTGAGTAGAGTAATTCTTGTGGCTTACTATAATATTGGATACCTTGAGAATTGTATAGAAAATCACATACACACCATACCAGCTTCCAAAAGATAAATCTGAGCTCTAGCTCTCTGTTGGCTTATGGCTTGAAGCTCCTTAGATGAGTCTAGTAAATATCAACTGTTGAAAAATGACTTTTCTACAATTTTTTTCTGTTGGCTCAAAGATAAACTTCACTGAATATTATTTGTATTGGTCACCAATAGAAACTATCTCACATCCATCTATGGTTCATGATTTATGGGCATTGCTACTTCCTAACAATATTTTATTTACCATAAGACATGGTAAAACCAAATTAACTGATCTATTGACATTACATAGATGAAACTCAGAGTGATATTTCAATGTGAAGGAAAAGTTAATGAAAAATACCACAAATTATTTGTGTAAAAAAACACATAAATATATCTCCTTTGAAAATATACAGAAAGTAAAAGAAAAAAAAACAGTAGAATAATGCAGATATTGGAAACCTCTAATGGTAGCTGAAGCAAAAATGACAGAAAACGAAGTGTGAAAATAAAAAAGCAGGACATTTCTATATTGTTTTATATTTTTAAAGTAAATATGAAGTAAATGTAAAATGTATTAATATTAAGTATTTGTGATATACAGATTTTTATTTTTCTCTACCATTTTAAAAGTTATTTTCGTAGTTTCTTTTATATAGACATTAAAATAATATACCATGGAAGAAGTGGATTAGTCTTTGCAGTAGCTACTACCAATAACTTCTTACTGGCACACAGGTTTTTCCTAAGAATCTGTTTCCTTGCAGATCTTTGTACTACCTACTCTTATGTGTTAGTCCTAGTCTTAGAAATGCTGTAATTTAAGTAGCACTTACTGGGGATTATAATGTGTTTGTAAACTGAGCAAAATTAAGAACAATAACATTTAACCTATTCCTGTATTTCATTTTGAAATTAATGTAAAATTGTACAATTTACTGATTATGTAGAGAACTACATGGAAGACTTTCATGAGCAAGAATAAAGAAAGTTATGGGGTGTTAGAGACTGTTAAGTAGGTTAATGACACTGTGTGTTTGTGTGTGTGTGTGTGTGTGTGTGTGTCTATATATGTAATGTATGATGTATTGTAGTTACGATGCACTTATAAAAACAAAATTAATGAGGAAAATTGAATACAGGCTAAAATAACAAGTAGACAATAGTGAAAACAAAGGTTAAAAAAAGATTAAACAGTGATGAAATAATTGATGAACTATGTTAATTATAATAGTGTATTGCCAAGAAATAGCATTGGAGGGAAACATTTTTTCATCACATGTGCTTTTACATGATCATTAACATTTTCAGTGCAGGGAGATCATGTTGGTCTCAAAACAGTGTTTGGAATGTGTATATTGTTTATGGTTTTCCTTTTAGGATTTAAGTGGAAATGCTATTTTAGAAACATCTTCTTCATTTTCTTCTAACTTGGAAAAACAGGAGTGAATGTACAAAGGTATTTGTCAGATTTCATAAGTTTCCAGTTATTCTCACTGGTGCCTTATGTACATGACCTAGATGTGGTTTAGGGATGTAAGGAAGCAAGGGAAACAATGAAAACTCTATTCAATGAACAGCACAAAGGTAAAAGAACATCAGAAATATTAGACATGGAGACTAGGATTTTTCCAAAGCTGTTATTTTTGTAGATATTATAGGTTTCCTAGACATCAACCTTAGCTCTTTAATGTTCTCACAAAATATTTTGTTCCAGCTATATGCAATTTTTCACATACTGATTCCTTTGAGAGGAATGTTATTTCTTTTATCTTAAAGTATTCATTCCATTTTTCTAGAAGCAGCACCCTATTGTATTCCTTGTGAAGACAACATGGGGATATTTATTACTTGTTTTTGACTCCACATTCTTTTGTACCTATTTCTAATTCAGTTTATATTAGGCATCTTATTTGAAATCAGGTTTCCATATGTAAATCACTCAGGAGATTTCACCTTTTGGGAGCAGAGTATGTATTTAATTCACCTGGCACATGCCCCGATCATACTTATGAAATATATGTTGTGCAAAATCAAATAGTAAAATAAAAGTTTTTGTCATTTGAAATGAAATAACTAGGAAATACATTCCCAGTGAAATTACTTACCTCTATTATTAAATTTATACAGATTTATAGATTATTTTTTATTTAGTTAGACTACTATGAGCATGATTTCTGGAGTGGGAAAGGATAGATTTTTGTCTTTCAGAAAAGGGTGAGAAGTATACACCTATGAAATTAAAATGAAAGTGTCTGATTGATAGAAGTTATAAAGAAGCATGTGATAAAATAACCTGTGACTGTAACTTAGAGGAAAAGGAATATAAATATGTATATAGGGAAAATGTTAGGTAAACATTAAAGTGACCTGGTAAACTAAGGTTGTTTTGGGGATTAGCACACAATGGAAGCTAATGGAAAAAAATGCAAAAATTCTTCACATAGAGAGGATAAGTTTTGCAATTTTTTGGTGCTGATGATTGGTTGTACATTATGTAGGGACACATTTACCCATAAATCTCACAGAACAGGTAAAATACCTGCTTCTTATACTCCACTTATGCTAACCTTGTCCTACTGTACATATCCAGACTTTGAATCAACAAAACCATTCAAAAGTATTGATGGACAGTGTTCTTGAAATTCATTCTCCAGTGTTTTCCTCAATGAACAACCTTACCTTCAGTTCCTGCTGTCTTCCTTCGTAATGATTTGTACCCTCATCCTCTCCTTTTGCTTCCATTCCTTCACTTAATTTTCACACATTTCTTGACTATGTAGATTATATTAAAATACATGTGTTAAAATTATTCATGTGAATCAATTGAGTACCAAACAAAGAAAACGTAAACAGTAAATGGATCAAAACTGGCAAAAAGAAAATCATTTGATATTCATGTTTTGGCTTATTGGATACTTACATTGGATACTTAAATTTTATAAGTATGTGTTTTCTTCTCTTTTTTCTACACATATTATCACAAACATGTTACTATAATCCATCTAAATATTTTAAATATTTATATATCATATATCTGCTCAAATCCTCTTTAGATAAAACCTCTATCCTTCCAAATGATATCAAAGCAAAATATGTGAATTTCGTAAGATCTACAGATGAGTTTGTATTTTGATGTTCAAATAGTGATTATTTTAAAACTATTTTTATCTTAATTTTAAAAGTTTTCCAACCACAGTAAAACTGTGAAAGTTATATATTAACAAGGTTTGCGTAAAATTTTGTATCCACATTTCATAAAATTCTTAAGACAGGTCATTTATATTTTCAGCCATTTTTAACTCTTTATGATGACAGTTTTCAAAACATTTTCTTCTAGCTTTTTCACTAATATAGTGCTTTATTGTCAGACAACCGAGTAAAAGAGATAGAACATTTTGATCCTATTTAATTCTTGTTGAATGTCTACTCACGAATATCTTTCTAACCCATTCTACCCCACTCCATTCTCTATTTCATTCTACTCTCAACTTCTGTCTTGTCAACCGACTATATTAAATTCCATAAAAGTATAAGATCATGTGGAACATATATTTCTGAGGCTGGCCTATTATGTAACACCTCAATGATCTCCATTTTCACCAATGTTGCTACAAATGACAAGATACCTTTTACTGAAATTGTGACTTATTTACCAGTATTGGTTTTGATAGTTTAACCTAGCTTAATTTTTAATTTAAAACAAAGGAAAACAGAATTTTATTATTCATGCAACTTCACAAATGGTAATTCAGAGTTGAGGAAATTGGCAATTTAAGATGAAGAAGACTTAATAAATAATATTACCAAAGGTATATGACAAAATTTTATAATAATTTCTGGAAAATATGTTTAATTTACTTTGTTTATTTGTTTTGTTTTTGTTGCCAGTCCTGGGGCTTGGACTCAGGGCCTGAGTACTGTCCCTGGCTTCTTTTTGCTCAAGGCTAGCACTCTACCTCTTGAGCCACAGTGCCACTTCTGGCTTTTTTCTATGTATGTGGTGCTGAGGAATCAAAAACCAGGCTTCATGTATACGAGGCGAGCACTTTACCACTAGGTGATATTCCCAACCCACATTTAACTTACTTTACATTCAGTCTTTATACTTATTATTTAACAAATCATTTGCATTTAAGCCCTAGACACACCAGTATTTGCTCTTTATATAGAATACAAATAGTCTAAATGAGGTCCTATTTGTGTGTGTGGAGGGGAGGACTGTGAGAGAGAGAGTAGGAGAGAGAGAGGAACAGAGAGAGGAACAGAGAGAGAGGAAGAGAGAAAAGGGGAGAGAGGGAAAGAGAGAAGGGGAGAGAGAGGAAGAGAGAGAGAGAGAGCATCTATGTGTTTGTTTTGGGGCTTGAACTCAGATCCTGGGCACTTTATTTTACCACTTGAACTACAACTCTACTTCTGGTGTTTTGGTGTGGTTAGAGATAAAGAGTCTCACAGACTTTACTGCCTGGGCTATCTTCAAAACACAATCTTCAGATCACAGATTTCTGAGTAGCAAGAAGCCTAGCTAAGAGTTCATATTTAAAGAGACTCAAAAGAAAGAATTCACAGGTGAAATTCTGAATTGAGCGAAGCACATAAGCAGGACAGATGGAATACAGATATAAAAAGTAATCATGTTTCAGAAAAATACAAATGATGGTCAATGATCTGAGATTAAGACAAAAAGTAAGAGAAAAATCAACAGTTGCCTAACCAAAGGCTGTAAGCTCCACATCTGCTCTTTCTCAGAATGTAATATTCTTTCACCTTGCTGCTCAATGAATATCTCAAACTGGAATCCTAATTAAACCTTGATTTCTCTTACCCTCCAATCTCACTAAACAGTTTTATCAACTCTATAGTTGAAAAAAGAAATACGTACATAAATATAAATTTTAATATAAGTACTTATGTTTTATATTTTAATTAAAATATTTATTTTAATTTAAAATTTATATTCACTTAAATTTTCATATACTTATATTTACACAAATTTTATATTATATAAAGTTCATATAATATAAATATTAGTTCATATTATATAATATATGTGAAATATATACAGTTTATCTATAATATATAAAATATTTATATACAATTTATATAAATATATAACACCTACATACAATATGCAGTATATATTTATGTTTACATATATAACATCTCTAAATGCCAACTTTAACTTGGATAAACCCAAATTCCTCATTTTTTCTCCCAGTACTGATATACACCTATAATCTTCCTTACAAAAGCTGGTGGTAGCCAGGTGCCTGTGGCTCAGGCCTGTAACCCTACCTACCCAGGAGACTGAGATCAGAGGATTGCAGTTCAAAGCCTCCAATTAACCATCAGAACCTGGAAGTGGCACTGTGGCTCAAGTGGTAGAGTGCTAGCCTTCACATGAAGAACTCAGGGACAGCACCCAGACCCAGTGTTCAAGCCCCAATACCGACAAAAAAAAAAGAAAAAAAAAAAAAAAGGAGGCTGCTAAATCCATTAAAAAATTCTTAAGAACATAACTTCAAACTTGACATTGATGTCTCTAACTATAACTCATCTTGTATAGAGATTGCTTATTCAAAAACATTAATTCAAGTACTTCTCATAACCCCCTCCCTCCTTCTTGTTCTGTTGTCAATGCAACAAATGGTTGTCTTTTTAAAAATATGAATCAAACTAAGAGTCTCCTCTGCACACAGCTCTCCAAGTTCACTTCACAATGTAAAGAAAGAACACCATTCTTCCTCTTTATTACTGACTTCATTACTCCAACACTCATCCATGCTTCAGTCTTTTCTCTCCATAATGGTTTTCTGATATTTACTCTCACCTTTGAAGCAAACTCATTACTCAGATCATTTGCATTTCCCAGCTCTGCTTGTACCACTCTAGTCTGTGATAGTTGGAAGCCAGCTCTCACCTTCTTCAATTCTGTGCTCAACTTGTTCAGTCACCCATGTGATTTTCTTTGTATTCATCCACCCATCCCAGTTTCTTCCCATTTTAAAACTACATTTATATATGAGGTTTCTTGCATGAATCATGAATTAGAATATAACTTTTCTAAGGGTAAGGTCTCACATTCTGCTCATTTCTACCACCTGGGCATCTGGAGAGTGGTAGATTCAGATCCTTCCAGTGTTGCATGGATGAGAGCTCTGTGATATGGGGATTGTAGTGTGATATTGCTATATTAGTGCCAGTCCAGAGACATTGTTAGAACAAACAGAATCAGGGATGCTATTAGAAGCTGTTTTACAAGCAGTTCCCATGTAATTTGTACAAAATGGGATCAAGAACATTCTTTTAATCTTAAACCAAATATAGACAGATTACATTTTAGACAGCTAATGAATGAAAAAAAGGAAAAAAAAGAGCACTCATAAATGCTCTTCTGCCTTTCTAAAATCTGCTAATAGCTCTTTGCTTATAATTTTTTAACTTTTTAATTAAAGGTTTAAGCTTATCACTGTATAACGTCTACTTGGTTTATAGCAAGTAGAAACTAGCTTTTCCAAACTTTTAGACCCAAATACCAAACTGTAAAAAAAAAAAAAACACATTCTTCCTCTCTTGCCAATGATAACAATAAGAAAGACATCACTTGGCCCTTTGGATCATGTGATCTTTGACCCCACAGTTTCAAATAGTTCCAATAGCTGTATCTGCCAAAATGGAGATAGAAAACCAATTCTGCCTCCTGCTGCTGCTTCTCAGGCCTGTATCACTGAACCTTTGAAAAGACACCTTCTCAGACTCAGCATGATGTAAACTGTTCCAAAAAGGAAGAAAACAACCTTGGCTCTTGGTATCTCTTGGAGATGCAGTTCCTTTCTGAACTCTTTGCTTTTTTTTTTTTCCCCAATGAATTTTCCAGACAAAGCTGTATATATGATCCCTCTCTTTCTTTCCAGTGTATTCCATCCAAACACACAAATAACATTATTTCCTGTAATATCACCTATAACTTTGCTTTATATATCATGATACCTTCAAAATTGAGTTTAAATTATCTTTATCTGTCCTTGCTCTGTTACTTAATTTTATATATAGAAATAATTGGATTTGAAGATTGTTTCTTCCCTACAGCAATAACACCATGCAAGACACCGAGCTGTCTGATTATGTTAAAAGTGCATGATTAAGATTTGCAATGCCTCTCATCTTATTTTTCAGGGATTATTTATAATTGTTTAGGTGTTAAACTAGTAGTTCTACTTACAAATTTTTTACCGTCATATCAAACCCAATTGTTTTTGTCTATTTAAAAGGAGAATATAGTTATTATATTTGATAGAAACAAATGATAAATACATGTAGTAAGAATGTTCTGTATAAGTAAAATAGAAACATTCACTTACATTTTTATTTGTGTGTGATGATCCCGGATTGAATTTAGGTCATGGGCACTGTCCCTGAGGGTTTTTTTGCTCAAAGCTAGTACTCTACCACTTGAACCACAGTTCCACTTGTATCCTTTGGATAGTTAAATAGAAGTGTTTCATAGATTTTCTAGCCTAGATGGATTTGAACTATGCTCCACAAATCTGTTTTTAGAGTAGCTAGACTTACAGACATTATCCAACAATGCCCACCACAGTCACTTAATTTTTAAAAAAGGAAATATCTTAATTGTGGAAGTCATAAGATTAATAACTATAATAATTGATCTGAGTCCATATACTGGGATTTTAAAAATAAAAATCTTCATTTTTACTCTAATTGGAAACAAGTTATTATGGCATGTACTACATTGAACAACAACCAAAAGGAAAAAAAAAGATCAACAGGATAAAATATTCATCTGAGCATGGTGCCCGATGCGCATAATCGTAGCTACTTGGAAGATGAAGAGTAGAGGATCACTGTTCAAGAATAGCCCATGCAGAGGCTAGTGAGACTGCAGCTCCCAAAACCAGTGTGGTGGCATGTGCTTAAAATGCCACTGCTCCAGAGGGGAGAGAGGAGGATTACAGTCTGAGGACCATCCTAGGGGAAGAAAACAACACAAAACTGTGCTAAATTTTTAAATTTTCTTCAAAATCTTTTTAATGAACATTATTACTCCTCTAATCAGAAAACAGAAAGTATTTTATTATAGAAAAATATTCCCATATGATGAATTGCATAAGAATATTGATATATAATTAAATGTTTAAAATAGCTTCAATTTAAAATGTTATGATTTTATTAACAGTAACGTTACACTTCTCTTTCTTGAACTCAGAAACAAATATAAAGCAAGTATTTTAAACATGCATACACACACATACACACATATACCTACTCATAGGCACACACTCCTTTACATTAGATTGCTTTTCTAAAGTATTTACTATTTTACTCTGGCTAATTTTAAGAAAAAATAGAGCCAGGTGCTGGTGGCTCACATTTCAACTTTTATCTCTTGGGTGTCTGAGATCTGAGGATTGTGAACCAGGATTGAAGCCAGCTGGGGCAAGGCAACACATGAGGCTCTTTCTCTGACCACCAAGAAGCCAGAGTGGTGCTGTGCCTCAAGTGATAGACATTATGTCTTGAACAGAAAAATCAGGGACAGTGCTCAGACAATGAGTTCAAGCCCCAGGACTACAACAAAAAGAAGACAAAGAAAAATAACAGAAAGAAATGTGAACAAACACTGGTATAGTTTTATAGTACTATATCAGAATAATACATTATAGAGGCACACAGACACTTTTAAGTAAATATTGAGAAGGAAATTAATACAGTTAGATACTTCTTTTTTTTTTTTTTTTTTTTTTTTTGGCCAGTCCTGGGCCTTGAACTCAGGGCCTGAGCACTGTCCCTGGCTTCTTCCAGCTCAAGGCTAGCACTCTGCCACTTGAGACACAGCGCCGCTTCTGGCCGTTTTCTGTATATGTGGTGCTGGGGAATCGAACCTAGCGCCTCGTGTATCCGAGGCAGGCACTCTTGCCACTAGGCTATATCCCTAGCCCCAACTTCTTAACAGTAGCTCTGTGAACTTCAACTCAAGGAATTGCGGACCATATAGTGCTCATTTATAGTATATGAAAATGTGCTAAAATAGATTTGCACAAGTGATAAGCTTTCATAACTATAATGTTTTCAAAAATAAACTCATTTTAAGACATACCTATCTCCTTTAAAAATTCCAAAAGCATTTATTTACTTATTTATTTAGTCAGTCAATCATAGGTATTGACTTCAGGGTCTGGGCACTGCTTCTGAACTCTTTCACTGAAGCCTAGTGCTCTACCACTCTGAGCTACAGCACCACAGTTTTTGAGTGGTTAATTGGAGATAAGTGTCTCATGGGGACTTTTCTGCCAGGCCTGACTTTGAATAATGATCCTCATATCTCAGCCTCCTGAGTAACTAGGATTACAGGTGTGAGACCTTATCTGAAGTGTTTCAGATCTTACCCAATAAACCAGTTAGAAATTTGCATGTGTTGAAATTTATTTTTACTTTATTTTGTTAAAATTCATACAACTAAATATTTGTGGCAATCCATAATCACATTTGTGGAAATCCATAATCACAAAAAATTATCTATAGTCAAGTAACTGTCAGAGGACAAAATGAGAGGCTTTGTTTGGTGATTCTACAGCCTAGTATGCTATGTTCTGAGTAGACAAACCTCTTTATTCATCCTCAGACCTCTTAAGATAGCAAGCTCAAAAAGGTCAAAAAGTGGGAAATGTTAATTGGCAAGCTACAAAAATAAAAGCAGTAATTAGCAAGCAAATATTCATTGCTTTTATAATTTTACTTGACTTTTTCCTTTAGCTCAAAAACAACCCCAATATGTTTTGTCATTGTAGAACACAAAATATTGCTTGGTACACCAGTGGATTTAATATGTGAGAGCATACACAAAGTTTTATGAGAAGATATCTTTATGAGTGTATTTTGTTTATTTCATTTTATGTGGAATCATCTTCAGTAGAGGAGATGTTCACAAGGAAAACCAATTTTATCAATTAGATACAAAATACAAAGGTTCAATTCATTTATTTGCAAGAGCATGCGTGTAATATCTTGACAGGGCGTTTATGTCTTGGGCCAAATTCAAAAATTCTTACATACTTGCCACAAATAAATTAGAAAAAAACCCAGTTTAATCAAGGCGCAGTGTGTTCTCATTTTGACTTGAGACATGCAAGACGTGCTGGCTGTGTACCAACTTCTTATAAACAAGGAAGGAACAGTACAGTTACTCCAGACATAGACATCTGCACCATATTTCAAAGCTACTCAATAGGAGAGAACATCGCATATACCTTTGTATCATAAAGCTCATACTATGGTTTAGATGTGATCTGACTCCCTAAGGTTCCTGTGACCAAACCTGGATTCCCAGGACTAGCAGGCAATGCTGAATCTTAGAGAGGTGGGGTTCAGAGAAACATCATTTGCTCTTGAAAGAGATAAAGGTTATTCTGCTATAGTCCTGTTTAGTTTTCTCAAAAGCATGAACATTCTGGTATTTAAGGCATTTCCTGAGTCTTAAGCACATACAGAGTGGCAAATTTTGGCTACATTGAGTTGTTGCTTTCTCTTGAAGGCTGTCAACAGAAAAGACAGCACCAAGAAAGATTGCAAAGAGGTAACAAGGGAATGGACCTGAGTTCTTTCCTCCTATCAACTAATGAATCTAATCATTTTCAAAGAGCTACATTCTGACATTTAATACAGAAAAGGGCTCACTGCCAAGCAACTATAATGGGCTTTTGTCTCCTGTCAAATTTGTAGACAGCAGGAATTATACTTGTTTATTTTCATTCCAAATTTTCAGAGAACACATTTTCAGGAGAAAAAGATCAAGAGAAACGCTATTATCCACAGTGCAGGCATATGTCATTTTCAAATGTTACAGGGGAAATACAAAAAATAGCTAAGTAATAATAAAAATATTTAGAAGAGGGTCTGTATTCAGATATGAATGATTCCACTTGTGCTTAGTAATGTGGTTCAGAGGCTCAGCCTGTATTTTTGGAGACCAAACCAGCTGACACTATTACCAATTGAGGGAGTTAGTTGTGTTTACTTTCCAGCATAGTCAAGTCATTCTAGAGAAGGGTCTGTTCTGGTCTGAAATAACTCTTTTCAGAAAAAGAGTAGACTATGCCTCAAACATTAAGATCCTGTAATCAAATCTTGGGAGAATATAGCCATAGGTATATTTATATTTGTTTCTCTAAGTTCTCATGAATGATTGTTATTCTCAGAAGTTGAATATTTATCATAAACAACACCTCCTATAATGGCCTAAATGTGATAAATGCCTATACCCATGAAAACACCACCAGAATCAAGGCAATAGATGTATCCAGTCACCAGAAAGTTTTTTTGTGCATGTCTATATTTATGAAAAATTTTTATATAAGAACATTCATGAGATATTCCTCATACAATTACATTGTTTAAGACAATCAATATTCTGTATATAACCTTATACATTACTGGACAGTATGATATTATTGACTATAGATTCTATGAGCTATAGGAGACGTTAGAACTCTGTCAGATTTAAAACTCTATTTGTATACCAATTGAGTACCTGTTGATTACTTTCAAACCTCAGCCCACGGTAACTGCCACTTCATTCCCAACTTATGTGAATCATACTGTTATAGATATCACTTTATCTATTTTGGTTATGCTATGAGAAAATTGTTGAGTGTGTAATGTTAAATCACAGAGGTGTGGTTTTAGTAATTTTGGAGGCCAGGAGCTCTGAAGTTACAAGCCCATAAATGGCAAGGATTTTCTTGCTGGACCATCTTAGCACACAAGTGAGACACTGAAAATCTATCAGCCAATTCATCTACTGAGAGCATCTGTGTTGATTCATGTATTGGCTCTGATAAACAATGGTGCAGTGTACATAGTCATGCAGGTGGCTTTTGTGTAGCCTTGTTTGTGGTCCAGGAATGGGATTGCTGGGTCATAGGGAGGCTTTATGTGTAGCCTTTTGAGGAATCTCCATAGTGCTTTCCAGAGTAGGTGAACAAGTATACACTCCCACCAGCAGTGTAGTGGCTTTCCTTTACCTACATCCTAACCAGCATCTGTTATTGTTTGTTTTCTTGATAATTTCCATTCTAAATAGGGTGAGGTGGAATCTCAATATTGTCTTGATTTACATTTCTTTTATGCCCAGAATGTTGGATATCATTTTGTGTGTCTAATGGTCATTCTTGTTTCTTCTTCAGAGAAGTCACCCTTTAAGTCTTTAGCCCATTTATTAATTGAGATATTGTTTCTTTGAGGATTAGTTTTGAGAGGTTTAATTTCTTGAACTCTGAATATATGTATGCATGAATATATATATATATATATATATATATATATATATATATATGCATGCTTCCATGAGAAAGCATGGCATTGGCCCTCATAAGGAAAGAAAGACTAAAATGATGCTTATCGAAATGAATTCCACGAAATGAAAGCAAGAGCTTTTTTATTGTACTGTTTGAGGTTCTCTTTTTTTTATTCTTCACTTTTTACACCCTTGTTTTTTATTTCTGTACCTTTGTCTTATATAGAAGTTTATTTGATTTGGGGAGGGGAATGGGAAGCACGGGAATGGGGAAACAAAGGGTGAACCGATTCAGTAATGAAACCCAGTAGCCACTATGCTGGAAATGATATATAAAACATGGGGGGAAGTGAAGTTAGGAGGGGAAAAACTGGGAGAGAATGAAAGAGGAGGCGACATTGTCCAAAAGGGAATGTGCTCAATACTATACTTATGTCACTGTAATCTCTATCTACATTACGTTAGTAATAAAATAAAAAAATAAAAATCATTCAGACGAATGCTTTTTATCAGGAATGTGTGCTAATATCCGCTGCCATCGTGGTGTTAACCCCTTCATTTTTCTCTCCAGGGGTACCATTCTCTTGGGTTCTAGTGGATCCCAATTACAATCCTGATACTAGAGAAATATTTCTGGAGTCAAGACAATTATGAATCTCAGTCTGAAAAAAAGTTCAGCATGTTGGAACAGTACAAAATAAAACTGATTCCAAATAGGATAATAAATAGATTAGATATTTTACATATTCTGGTATTTTAATTAATGCATGAAACTAGAGCTAGGAGAAGTAAATTTGAAATACAGATAATTCTAAAATTTTATCTTATGATGATTGATTTATATTGACTTTTGCTATAGTTCCTCTGAGTTTTGCAAAATAATATATACAATTGTGATGATGTTCAACAGTTTTTCATTCAAAACATTAAGTGCCAAAAATGTGAAATAAACTACAAATGATTATGGAAGGAAAAGGAATCACAAAAACAGCAGGACAAAGGATGAACTAATGCAACAATAATACTCACTAGACACTATGTTGAAAATGAACTTTTCAAATTGGGGGGGAGGATACTGGGGGATAGGCAGGAGAAAATGTGGGAGGGGAAACAGTGTTTAAAAGGAAATGTACTCATTATCTTATGTACCTGTAACCTCCCTGTTCATCACCTTTAGAGTAAGTTCTTCATCATTGATTTAAATGACATATTCATAAGTTTCTTTTGATTCTCTCTGTCCTCTTGAGTGACTAGAAATTCCATAACAAACCAACCAACAATTATTTGTTCGTTCAAAATTTAAATTTCATTTTCAACTGCCAAAATCAGTTGCACTTTTAATTTCAGATTCAATTCTTCTTCCCTGAAGATGTTTGAAAAGTTATAAGCATGATAAAAATAAATAAATAAATCCATTGAAGTTTTGGCCTGGCACCTTCTCAAAGCCTTGTGCTCGAAAGGCCACTGCCAGTGAGAAAATTGAACTTTGGACAAAACACCTACATAGGCATTCTTAAAGGCTAAATTCTGATGAAAAATGAAATTAATTAAATATCTGGATTCAACAGAGACATAAATGATTTATGTGGCTTTCTCATAAAGCAGAAGATTCCCACTGTAATAAAATTAGGTGAATTTGCAATTAATCAAGCAAGTCACTTACATGACCACAGGAAAGAGCTGATCAGCTTCATCCTTGAGAATGAAGTCGAATGAAGTTAATTTACAAAGAATAAGAAAAATTATGAAATACATCAGATTTGACATGCAGACTTCTGAGTTGCTTAATATGATAATATGCAGTTACTTCTATGAGAAACTAGTGTTGTCAAGGATTTAATATATCAGATTTAATATAGGATTTTATATTTAAATTTGGGGTAGACCTTCAAATTAAAACACTCTATACAAGAAGCAGCATGGTAGAACTTAAGCCCATGTTTGTCTCAGAATCAGGCAGTGCTTTGAAAATCAAAATCAAGGGAGACACATGTTAAACAAATGCCATGACCACTTTTCCAGTGGAATACTGATTATGGATTCTATGAGATCTGGTGTTTTATGCTTTACATAACTCTTTCCTCTTACTTAAAATGGGATTTATATGAATACTAATACTCAGATTTGTTGTTTTTTTGGGGGGCGGCAGTCCTAGGCCTTGAACTCGGGGTCTGAGCTCTCCTGGCTTCTTTTTGCTCATGGCTAGCACTCTGCCACTTGAGTCACAGCACCACTTCTGGCCATTTTCTACATATGTGGTGCCGAGAAATTGAACCCAGGGCTTCATGTATATGAGGCAAGCACTCTTGCCACTAAGTCCTACTCCCAGCCCTAATACTCATA
Source organism: Perognathus longimembris pacificus (assembly GCF_023159225.1). Classification (NCBI taxonomy): domain Eukaryota; kingdom Metazoa; phylum Chordata; class Mammalia; order Rodentia; family Heteromyidae; genus Perognathus; species Perognathus longimembris. Next base: position 15,294,343 of record NC_063174.1, on the reverse strand, counting down.
TGTCTAAAGAATTTAGAGGAGTAAAAATATCACTTTAAAATCAGGCAATACTCATCATGATTATATTCATCATTGCCACTAGTACTACCAGTTTTTAAAGAGCTACAAATTTAAAACTCAATTTGCAAAAAATTAGGATCACTTGTCATGTTACATATCTTGTTCTCTGATCCAGGGTCTTTCCAGAATTCTAATACACACAGACACACAAGCACACACACGTTCTCTCTTGTGCTCTCGCTCTCACTCACATGCTCTCAGGAAATAAATCAAACTCATGTAGCTGACTTCTTAATGGCTTCCAACTGGAATACTGGCAAACAAGTGAGAGCAGCTCACTTCCTTAACTCAAATATATTTCCAAAAGTTTTCACTTAATCATCATTTTACAAAGTATATGCACATCAGAAGTATCACTATATACTTTAAAATATGCAATCCCCACTTATTTTCACTCATACACTTATAAAACTGAAAAATTCAGTGAACTTTATATTAATTAGGAAATAAAAGTAATCTTCTTAACACAAGTGATAATGGTATTACAAAAAACTATTTGCTGGTCCACCTCTACAAAATTATCTACCAGAATCTTATATTTATTTAATGTTTTCTACTAGAACCATAATAATTTGCATGTACATTTTACTTATATTTATTTGCTTCATCATTTTATGTTATACAATTCATTCCCATAAACAAAATCTCAAATGATATCATGGCCCATAAAATAAATGGATTTGTTTGAGAAAGAAATTTATGGACTGCTTATTCTGAAATACAAAAACAACTAGCATAAGTTTATGCTAGTAACGAAATTACTGGCTCATTTGCTCAGTGAAACATCTTGCTTTAAATTGGTAACATATTTACTATGCTACTTAGCATGTAGAATTTTGTTTATATTAAAGACGCAATTTCAAGTGCCTTATTAATGAAAATAAAATGATATATTCATAATATTCTATTATACTCAAGTTTTGCAAAATAGAAGCACTTCAAAACTACATGCAAATCTCTCAAGTATGGAACTAATATGGCAAATAAAAGCCCAAACCCTAAAAGTCCTTACTGATAGGTGGCAGAAAATTTGTAGATATTAAAATTAAACAGACATGACTAAAATGCATTAACTTAAATGAATATAACATTCAAAGATTCACAATAAGACATTAATTGGAATCAGCCTGAATGTTATCATTGCCATAACCCTGATAAGCCCTCAGTGCCATTTCCATATGTTTCTTCAAGGAAACTCTGAAGGTTTATATGTACATGTTCATATGGATGATAGACCTGCATATTTGTATTCAACTTCTTTAACAAAGTTACACGAGAAAGATGTAATTATTTGATATCCAAAACACTAAAACAGAAATTCAATGCAATTTTGGGTCCATTAAGATTTTGATTAGTTGATGTACTTTTGTACTAGCATCAGTTGTTTAAAAACTTGAGTTCTCATTTGGCTTTTGTTCTCACTGATGGTACTTAACAGTTGAGCCATGCCTCTGGCTCCCAACAATGCTTTTGGTGAGCAAAAGGTTTCATATTTTTTCATTTTCTGGATAGTTAGAGATGGAATGTTTCCTATGATGATTTCAAACCTCATTCTCCAGATCTCAGCCTACTCGGTAGCTAGGATTAAAGAAGTCAGCCACTGGCACTTGACTGGAAAATAAACAACATGCATTTATGTTGAAAATGGTGCATTAATCATAAAGGGCAAATGAAAGGAAATGCACTTAAATTTTTCTTACAAAATTCTTAAATCATTCTTAAGGAAATTATCTGGAAATTGCAAAAATAAAGAAATGTACTTATATTTTATCATTTAGAAGTCAAATTAAGATAAGATTATATGAAATACGAAGTTTTATTTTTATCACTCATATACAAAATATTTAAATAATGTGACAGCAAATAAGGGCTTGAGTGAAGTTTTAAAATTTCATTGTTTTTATATTAGGGGATAGACAGTATATTTATATAAATGACATACAATGTTTTTGTATTAGAACTGGCATGAGAAATATGGGTCTCGATAACAATTGGCCATTTTGGTAGTAATAAAAGGATATATTTAGTAAATATATTATAACTACTTCACCAACATTGTTTTGATACATTTGCTTAATAGTTCATTTTACTGGAAATCTTTATGCCACATATAAGGAGTTTATGAGACAAATCTTCAGATGAGTTCTTCATATTAGTAAAAGTTATTGAGTTTATAAACAATTACATGTGGTAATAAAATAATTACGTGTGGTAGTAATGATTTACTATCTATTAAAATACCAAGGTTTTAAAAATCATTCTTTGGGAAGCAATAACAAAAATATTTTTTTCTTTTAATAGGAATAAGAAGGTAGCAGCAGTGACACACTCGGGCTACTTTGCAGCTCTGTACTGTTCTGGGAACATTGTGGGTGCTCTGCCCAGATCCCTCAGCCAGCACTTCTGTCCCAGTTCTAACAATGTGGACAAGCTCCATATTCTGAAGGCACTATGTATCCTTAGTTAACATCATACAATAGAAAGAAATTTATAAGATTTTACTGGCAAAGTAATCGTTTTTTCTTTATTAGATAGCACTTTTTTTTTCAAATGTTTCTGTAAGGAATAGCTTAACTATTAACTAATATGTATTTCTCATGCATTAATTTATGTTTTCACCAAAATATTTGATTTCTTCATGATGCACCAACTCAATGACCAATTTGTTTGTTCTTTTATATTGCATACGTGTTCAAGATGATTTGGCTAATGAGCCTTCTGAGCAGTTTAGTAACAACACAAAGGACTGATTTTGTTTTTTCCCCAAACTATTAACTTACTGCCAATTTGGATGCACTAAATGTTACGCACTGCCAGGTCTTGTTCAAGTATTTGAATGTGATATTTTCATAGATACATTCATTTCCACTTTTAAATCATTAAAAGAAAAGTTTCTATACAAAATATGTATATATAACTTGTGTATATACATATAATTAAATATATAGGTATTATACAAACATATTTATATGCAAATATATATGTATTCAAACATTGTCAAGTTATTATTCTCAGAGTACTTTCAAACAATAACATTGGGAAAATTAGGTGGAAGATCTTGAAGAGAAGTGAGGTGAGGTGTTGATTCATCTGGCTCAATACCAACATGGAAAATGGACACATATGAATACTTATGGATGCACATGGACACACACAGACTCACATTCCCATAGAGTATATAGACAATTAAGGTCACTCAAATACTATTCCTCATGGGCAGATTACATATATTGTTTTATGGCTTTGGGGGAAAAGACTCTACATTCTCAGTCAAATAAATGTAGGGCTTGTTCAAGGGTTAGTTTACTTTTTAAACAATATAAAAGATTTCAAAATTGATTCTCGACTAAAAATATTAAACTTCACTTTTTTCCACAATGTAATTAACTTGAATATCATTTTAAAACACAAAACTACAAGGTTATTTTGAGCAGAGAAAAACACAAAGAAGTGACCAAGGACAATTGATAGAACTTGCAAGTGTATGATGCCATCTAAAATATTTGTGGTCCAAAAACACAATGTTTTGGTTGCTTTACTAAACATTTATTTCACACCTGCTTATGTTAAGAATCCATGCCTGGGGATATACTGCTGATCAAAGTTCACAGGTTTCCCATCTTCATTAATCCTATTGTCTAGCGAGAAACAATTGCCAAAAGTGATTTCTAAATCTCTCTGTTGGGATAACAGATGGTGAAAGTAAAAGGGACAAATTTTAACACACATGTTCATAATAATTGAAGAAATGCATCTAAGAATTTCTGTGCCAAATAACTACAAAGAGATTATTCTTTTCTTAAAAATATTGCATAAGTCATTTGTAGGAAAGTATCTAGAGCTGTAAATCATGTTGGGTGAGATAAGCCAAGCTCAAAAAGCTAAGAATAACATATTTTTCACTCATATGTAGAATCTACACCTAATACAATATCAACGATGAGGTCCGTGATCATAATGATGATGATAACTATCATGACCATGAAGAGGATGATGGAGAAGATGAAAAGAGGTATGAATAAGAGGGGCATTAGTCATGCAGATCTTGAGGCCAGGGGAAGAGGAAAAGAAAAAGTTTCCAATAGGTGAAGGTCAAAGTGCACTAAACATATGAGTGGATAAAAACATATATACACACACACATATATACACATATATAGTGTGTGTATGTCTACACTATTTATCTGTGTGTGTGTATGTGTAGAGATAGAGAGACAGAGTTGGAGACAGAGACATAGAGAGATGATGTATTAAAAACCTACCAACCTGTTTGCAGAAGAGGAAGGAAAAGGGAAAGTACATTGTAACTTAATGGAGTAGCTGGACTTGCTCAGAATATATTGTATGCATTTATGGAACTATCCCAATGAAACTTCATATTATTAGTATATCCTAATTTTAACATTATAAAAGAATGTAACTTCTATCTAAGAGGAAAGATCCTGCAGCAAGACAAAATTTTCCCCATGAACAATTAGAAAAAATGACTATAAAATTTTCAATCACAATTGTTTTTCAATATATGCAAGCATTTTAGAGTTTCTCAACATGTGACAGAAATAAATCCTGAGAAAAGAAAGGAATTAGGAGGTGAATTGACAAAATGCTACTTAGAAGATTCTACCTAGTTTTCATCAGAGCCATTGCCAGTCACAGGAATGAGCCTAGAAGTCAAGAATCTAAGCACTGAGATCAGAGAGTGTGGGTCCTGATGATGAAAAAATACCAGAATTTTGAAAATGCCACAAGTGTAACAAGATAGTTATGAGAAATTTGAAATGTCAGGAACATAAGGGAAAAAGAGAAGACAAAACTAGTCCCTGTGCTCATCTTATTTTCTCTTCAAGATTTCTTCTTGAGGTCTGAAGATGGAGAAGGCACAAATCTAAGATTATCGTATAGGGTAAAAGAATCATGTGCGCAGAATTGTTTTTAATATTCCCTCACTTAACTCTCTATATTTCAGTATAGATACACATAATTTGTGTCTTCAATTTTTATTCAGTCTTACTTGAGGTTTATCAGTTTTATTGATATTGTACGAGAACCAGATATTTTTCACTCATATTTCAACTGTACCTCAATTTCACTTCACTGATTTCTTTTCTTTATTATTACCATGATTTTCTTCTGTTGGTCTCTTAATATAAGAGCTTAGCTTATAAGTTTCAGCTATTTCTTCATTTGTTATATATGGATTTAGAGCCACAGATTTTCCCTTACAACCAACACAGGAAAAACTGTTGCTTTGTTTGTGTAGAAAGATTTTCAACAAAACACCTGAACATCAAACACCTCTTACATCAACTCTCTAACTTTAAAATTACTATACTTTAGAAATAGCACAGAATTTTGTAAATACTTTCTTCATCTGATATTTACACATTCAAGATACAAAATATGAATGAAATTTGGCAATGCTAAGATCACTGCTGGATATATAGCAGTGAATAGAAGTCGGTTTCACTTCAGAATTTTGTATTGTGTTTGTTTTATTTCCAGATTACATTCTTCCATTTCTCGATCTCTTCATTTCTCTATTAAAGTCACTCGTATAAATGTCTGCAATACTTTCTATCTATTTCACTCTTGTCCCTTTGTTGCTTAGGGAAAGCACTTTTACATGCTGTAACATGTGTCCATGATTCAAGTCTTAAGAAATAAAAGTAGAATTAGCTACAAAAGTGGTTACAAAATAAACAATGTGTGCAGGAATATGATTTGGTCTGGAATCAGAACTCTGTTTGTAGAAAAATGGGTGAAACTGGAGACTATCATGATAAGTGATAGAAGCCACATGGAGAAAGGTTGCACATGTTGCTCATAGTGGAATTTACAATAGATAAAACACATGAAAATAGAAGGGGAATGACTAGGGGAAGAAGAAGAGCTAGGAAAGCAAAACAGGATAAGAAAATGTTGAGTGGCAAATATAATCAAAGTACAGTATACTTATGTCTCTGAAATGTGACAAAGTAACCTATGATACAAATCATATGTTAATAAACAATGTTAATAACTTTTATTAATACTTAATAGAGTATCACTGTCGCTAAGAAATAGAATTAGAATATTGAAATATATGAATTTATACATGTTAGACAATGAAATTAAACAGTATATTTCCAAATAGAGTTAGACTATTTATACACATCTACACCCAATAAAATATAACTGATAAAAATGCTTCATAAAATTTGTGGGGCTGGGAATGTAGCTTAGTGGTAGAGTGCTTACCTATCGTATATGAAGCACTGGGTTCAATTCCTCAGCACCACATATACAGCAAAGGCTGGAAATAATGCTATGGTTCAAGTGGTAGAGTGCTAGCCTTGAGCAAAAAGAAGTCAGGGACAGTGCTCAGGCCGTGAGTCCCAAGTCCCAGGATAGGAAAAAAATAATCTCATAAAAATAATTTCATAAAATTGGCATTTAGAATCATAACTACAGAGACTGTAAGAAATATTAAAGTTGTAAAAGACATGGAACACCGTAAAAATAATATACAAAGAAGACAATTATTCCACAAACTGTGCTAAAACTTTAGTCCAATGACATTTAACAATGAATTTTGATATTATAAATTTTAATAAAAATTACTTAGCTCCAAAAGATGATGTATGATATAAAAGTTACTTTAAAGACAAAGGAGGAAGTGAAATAGTAACAGGACAAAATCATCTTTGAAATATTAAAACATTCCTAAGCTGTAATAATAATAAAAGTGTGAGCAGGACAAACCTATAATTAATAACCTATTAATGTACTCACTTTAGCTAATAATGATATATATACTTAACATTTGATAAGAGTGACTGTTCCCCACCACACACATGAACATAAGCACACAAAGATTAACTATGAGGTGATGTGTATTTTAATTTTTTGTACATCTAGTAATTCAATAATGTGTGCAAACCATAATGTCAAGTTTTAAGTCTTGAATATTTATACGCATATATATGTAAGTTATACCTGTTAATAATATCTTGATAAAGCTGGACAAACAATTGTTAAGAGAAGCTACTGAATGACCAAAAAGTTGAAAATTTATTTTATGATTTAAAAATAATTCTGAAGAAGATACATGCAATTAAATAATCATTATTTCCAATTAATTAAAGGGCCATTATTAAAACTTAAAAAGAGGAGATAACTGGAAAAATTACTTTCAATGTTAGCTATTGATATCTAAAGTATAAGAATATCCTGCCAATCAAAAAGTAACAGTCCTTCCTTGTACCCGTGCTATCACTGTAGTTCATCTGAGTACACTGGATACTGAATATACTGGTATTAATGCTAGGGAAGTGAAAGGGAATATCAAAATCGAGAGACAAAGGATAAAAAGACAAATGACTCCAAAAGCAATACTTGCAAAACCACTTGGTTTAAACCAACTAAACAACTCATGGGGGGAGAGGGGAAGTGGGAGGGGGAGGTGGGAATGAGGGAGGAGGTAGCAAATAGTACAAGAAATGTACCCATGGCCTAACGTATGAAACTGTAAAAAAACTAAAAAAAAGAAACAACAGTCTTCATTTCCCAGTAGTTTAAAGGAATAAAGCATCAGAAAGAAAATCACAGAATATCTTCTTTGAAAATATATATGATGTGTATACATTTACCTGAATTAGGGAAGGGAAGAGGAACACCAAAATGATGAGACAAACAATAAACTGTGAACCAATGCAATAGCAATACTTACAAGAGAGTATGTTGGAAATTAATTGTACAACTCAGGCAGAAGGGGAGATTGGGTGGGAGTAAATATGGGAGAAAAATGAAGGAGGGAGTAACTAAGTATGACAAGAAATATACTCACTACATTACGTACATACTGTAACCTGTGCATACATCAACTTGATGATAAAATTAAAATTAAAAATTATATATATATATACATATATGATATAAGAGGTTCCAAATCATGATGCAGAATAATTATCTTTTAGGAACTGAACTGGGTTGTTCCAAGAAAATCTAGGTATTTCCAGTGAATATATATACTATATATGTATATATATTATCTACTCTTCTTGGATACAAGGCATCCATTCAGAACAACAATCTGCACCTACTCCATCAGATTTAATGCAGATATAACCTATAGCCCAGCATTTTGTACTGATACATGCTTTCCCAAAGAGACTTCAAAAGGGCATCATCAAAGCAGGTGGTAATACATTCAGATCTACATGCATAATGTAAATCACATGACCTTAGTCCAATGTAAGGTGATATGCAATCATATAATACATTATTTATTAGGAATCTGAAGGAAGTCAGATACAGTTTTTAAAACTAGCTGGAAAGCATTGTTTTGATCAAATCACAGCAATTACATTAAAAATGATTGATTCTTTGCCATTTGGCTAGATCCTGATGCAAAGTAAATTAGTTCCCACATTTGATGGCTTGCTACATTTATTTTCTTTGGTTTAGGATTAGGAAATCGAAAGCAACTTGGCTTGTTTGTTCATACTTGATCAAGCGGTGCACTTTATGCTCAGGAACTCACTTACAAGCTGCCCACCTGACTCGCTTTATCTGAGAGCCTTCATGGTCTCTGCTTCTCATGGAATCCCTACTCAGGGATCTCTTCATGCTGGGCTTCTTACAACACCTCTTCTTCTCACAAAACTCTTATGTAAGAACTGGCTTCAAGGGTCAGAATTGTGTACATTTCCATCCAAGTGCTTGGCCAAAAAATATCAGCATTAAGCTTACCATATTCAATGAATAAATGTTGTCAGTCATATGTGTATTAAATGGATGAAGAAAGTGATTCATTTTGTTGGAAGACAGTAAAGATAAAATAGCAAAATAACATGTTTAGTAGGAAAAGTTTTGGGGAGGCATCTTTGGAAAACACACAAGGCCAATAATGAAAAAGATTTCAAAATATATAAACAGATTATATATACATATATACTTAATACTTAATGAATATCAGTAAACATATTTCAAGACTAACTTTTTTGTTTATATGTGATGGATGAAAGGCCAAAGACAGATATGGAAGTGAAGAATGAGGAAGGAAAAAAGAAGGGAGAGGGAAAGGAAGAATGGGAAAACAGAGGGAAGGCAAGAAGGAGGAACATGGGAAGAACATTGAAATGTATTTTAGATGCAATGGCTTATATTCCAAGAATTTATGGAGTCAAATATGATAGGAATTTTTAAAATGTAAATGTGTAATCTATTGTGTAAAAAGACTTTTGAAGAATTGAATGTGATAAGGCGTCAAAATCACAAACAAATCGTTTTATGAACAGGATTATTAAAGGGATGAGAGGGCAGTTAGACAATGCAGGCCACACCTGGAAGAGAACAAGTGTGTTGGATCTAAAATAATATTAGAAAAAAGTGTGTTGCCATCAAGTTGTGCAATTGGAAATGAGCCCAGACCTTCTGCCTAGGGACTCTAAGATACATGTCTTCACTAAGGAGGTGACAGTTAAAGTCACGGGACTAGATAAAATCACACATGGGAAAAGTAATGAGAAGAAAGACAAGGCCTGGGGATAGAGCAAGGACAAGCCGAACTTTTTCTTAGTTACACTTTCAAAGAATGCTTTGAAGTTCTTCTGGTTGCATAAAATGTTGATTGGCTTGGACATAAATCAGTTTTTGGAACATAAGTGCCTTAGTTCTTAATAAACCTGCCAGAGGTATTTTCTTGTGAAGTTGTTTCTATATTTTGCAAACACCTTTCAGATTATTACTTATGGATGAGTTGTTTTATTAACCTCCACAAGGTAGATACTGGAACATGATTATTTTGAATTTATACTTAATTTCAATATTGTATTTGAATGTATACAAAATTGAGTTAAAGCAACTCAAATTATGAATTAAAAGTGACTGGTTAAAAAAACAAACAAACAACTTAAATTCCAGATTTTACTGGTCATCACTTAAGTAAACCCAGTAAACAAATTCAAAATTCTCATGAGAGTTGTCATAGATAAGACTTTAAAAATTTTATTAAACAGTTTTCAAAAGTAAAGCATAGAGAGATGTCTTTTCCCTCCCATCTCCATGTATCCAGTCCCCATCATTTCATCATCTGTCACCAGAGTAAACATTTGTCTCATTTGATGAACCTATATTAGCATCCACGTCTACAGTTCAGATTAAGTTGATATTCCATAGGTTTGCATACAAGTATAATCACAGTACCATAGAGAATATTTTCTCTCCTCTAGAAATCCACTCTTCTCTCCTTATTCATCCTCCTAGAACCCACAGCGGAAACTGAAACTTTTATTATAATCACTGTTTTATCTTTTCTCAAGTGCCACACTATATCATTTTCATTTTTATTTTCTTTCATTTAGCAATATGCATTTAGCTTTCTTCCCTGTGTTTCTATGGCTGCATAGTTGTTTATTTTCAGTGCTCAATAATTCATCCTTTAGCCCAATTTAAAAACAGCAACAACAAAACCCAAACATCATGTTAGCTGGGTGCTTGTCATCCATGCCTGTAACCCTAACTACATGGAGACTGAGGAGAAAAAACAGCTTAGTGGACTCCTCAATTAAGAGCTATTGCAATAATATGCATTATCTTGGGTTCCAGAAGCCTAACATAGGTAATTCACTCCCTGTAATTCTCCTGGAAAGAATGCAAGCATACAAGGGATGGGGGCATGGCTCAGCAGTTAAGACTGTTAGACAGGCTAAAGTGAGGGCAGAAATTTAAATCTCAGTATTACCACACAAAATGTCTTGGCTATTTCTAAAATTTGTTCATTGGAAGTAAGCAGTTGTAAACATCTAGGTTGATTTTCATGCTGTCATGTATTTTTAGCTCCTTTGGATAAGTAGCAAAATATCCATCAGGAATGAAAGTTGCTGACATGCTCACTAGCAATGTGTATTGTCAGTGTCCTGCATTTTTGATATTCTAGTAGGTTAGTAGTAATATGTCATTTTTATCATATTTAAGTAGTTGTGTAAGGATCTGCCTTTTAATAAAGCAGTTTATGAATACATTGGATCTTGATCAGTGTCACCACTCTCAACAATCTCACCCATCTTACTCTAGCCACCACTTCCCTCACTCTTCTTAATTTTATAGGATATACATTGCATTCTTGACTGCATTTCGCTCTATTCTCATTTGCCTCAAAAACAATACCAAAAAAAACAAGAAAGAAAAGAAAAGAAAGACTGAATGAACAATTATCCAAGTTATTCTCTTGTGTTATCGTCTCCAAGGTTATTGTCTGGATGTTTTATCTCTTATTTGACTTTTAGGTCTTGCCCATTTTTCACTTTTTCTTTGAAGAGTTTAAAGTCTGTGTTCACATTTCTCTCATTGCATGTGGATGTTCAGTTGTTCCAGCACCATTCATCAAAAATAGTGTCATCCTAGGCACAGAATCTACTTCTACTTTTACAAAGATCACTTGCTAAAGTTGTGTATATACTGTGCATTTTATATTAACAGCTGAGGAATTTTATATGCAAATGTGTCAAGGAAAGGAGAAAATGAGTAAAAATAGATATACCTTAAAAGTGCTTCCGTAGGAGGAAAGAAGGGCACAAAAATAATAAAGGAGGTAAATGTGATCAAAACACATTCAATGAACATATGGAAATATCCCAAATGAACCTCCTTTGTAAAAATTTTAATATGAACCTAGAAAAGAATATTTAAAATCTCTTTTATCAATCAAGAGTATTTTATTTACTAATCATTTCCATTTTAGCTTTGTTCATGTTCTTGCTAAACTTGACTTCTAAAGAATTTCTCCTCCGAGTATGTTTTTCTAAGCAAGCTTTATTCTGACATTCTGGGAAATCTGTTGTTTATCACCATTAGTTCAGAAAAAGACAGTAGTGGTGAAAATTAGCCAACACCATGTAAAATGAAACTCGAAAGCAGATGCATAAAAGGAATGGATTCAAATTACATCTCTTGTTTTCACTTTTTACAGGAATTTTGATTATAGTTCAAGATACCTTTTCAAAGATACTATTTCTTGTATTTTCTCCAATGAAAAGGGAATTGTGTATTTTAACCTGTAACAAATTTGTCTAAATTTCAAAAGCCTAAATGATACAAAGCCTAAAGTAAAATACGTGTGTATCCTTAAAATTTTTCTCAGAATTTCTTTGATTTGCAGAATTTAATTTTTTATTTTGACATTGCATAATTTTCACTCCACTTACAGGATGTGTCTGTAGAATACAGGAAATGATATTATTCAATTTACTATAGCATATATAATGCAGAGTGCTGAATCTATGATAATCTGAATGACAAAATAAAATTCAATGAGATGAAAATATTTATTTTATTTAAACAGTATAATGACAAAGTAGTATTTCTTGATCAAGATGATTGGATAACACATTTCTATCACATTTTTTTTAAAACTAGGTGTGGTAGAACATTCTAGTAATCTCATCTCTTAAAAGGCTGAGGCAGGAGAACTACCAGTTTAAGGCTAACCTGAACTAGTTAAGTAGTCCCTGCTGTAAACACCAAAGCTGAGAATGAAGTTCAGTGGGACACTCCTTACTAAGGATGTCCAAGATTCTAAGTTTGACCTCCAGTTCCACTAAACCAAATTAAGTAATTAATAGATTAATAATAGTTTTAATATAGTAATTAAATTTTAGAGTGAAAATCAATACATAGGAAGAACCATAAGCAGTGTAATGAACAGAGCCATTAATTCTGTGATTTTTTTACATTTTCATTTCAGAGTTTTATTCTTTGAGTAATCTATGTAAGACACATTCTTTCATTTCTTAGGATATTAAATTCTATTCATTCCATTATTTCTTGATTATCTAATTCAAAATGTATACATTTTACTCTGCTATAAAAATGACATTTAATTTTTGTTTATTTATTTTGTGCTAGACTTTGGGCTTGACCTCAAGCCTTAGGCAGTTACTTAGGATTTTGTTGTATTTAATCATATACTTACTTATTCATTTCTTTATTTCTCACAGATGGAGCTCTACCACTTGAGCCATAGTCTTACTTCTGGTTTTTTGGTGGTTACTTGGAGACATGATTTTCACAGACTTTCCTGCCAAGGCTGGATTTGAACTTTGATCCTCAGATATCAGCCTCTTGAGTAGCTAAGAATACAGGTGTGAGCCACAGCATTCAGCTTGTCTTGCATTTTATTTCCTCCACTATTTTCTTGATTAATTTTCAATTTTTCTTTTTCCTTAAATCAATAGCTTATAACATTTTTCCCATTTGACATATGCTAAAGTTTTTTATTCTCTTAAATATTAATTTAGTATTACATTATGAAATTTGAAATTTTGAGTTATGAAAAATTTTAATAGGAGCTTTCTAAGTAGAAAAAAGTTACAGTTAAAAGCATGTTAGAACCGATGAGGAAAGACATCGATTAATAAAAGCAGAGCTAAGAAGGGTGTGGAGCACTGAGGCAGAGCTATGGCTGCCTAGTGGTGTCTGTGTGAGGAAAGTAAAGTTGCACAGTGACCTTCCAGATAGCAGTAGGATGCAACTCTAATTCAGGGCCTAGGCTTTCAGGATTGAGAAGTGTTCAACAATGGAAAATTCCGTGAAGAAAAACAGAAGTATGTTTTTGTTTTTTTCTAAACATCTTTAAAGTTTATTTACATTCAATTCCAAGCTTGCTAGTAAATTTGTCCACTCTATGGCTCTTTTTTGTATCTTCTTCTCGCTTTCACTGCCCTAGTAGTCCACTTTTATTTGCATATTACATTTTTCCTGTTTTCTAGATTTTATGAGTGAAAACATGATATTTCTCTTTATACTACTGGCTTTTCCATTTTCCTGGAGATAACATTCTTGTGGTGAGGTTAACACTTTATATGTGTTTTCTTTATTTTTATTTTTTTTTGGGGGGGGTAGGTATTCATCCACTGATGATAACCTAAGCTGATTGCATAGCTTAGCGATTGTGCATAGTGCAGTGATAAATATAAATATACAGGTATTTCTCCAGGAAGCTGACTTTTATTCTTGCTCCTATGTACCCAGAAGTGATAAGGCTAGACTTAATTTGTACTTCCGTTTAGTTTTTGCCTGATGTGTTCTTATTGAAATAGTACTATTTATTTGCATCAAGAAAAGACATATATGATTGATCTATTTTTATTATGATTAGTAATCCCAAAGTTGACTTTTTGGCTAAGATGTGTTCAGGTACTTTATTAATACTCTTTATTTCTCTTTTGTAATGAATAACTATTTTTCAGGAACATTCTTTAACTGTGCAAATATCTTGTTTCTTGTCTTTACTTCTCCAACTGGTTTTATCATATGATTGTAGATTTTTCTGTAATAGTTATTAAGGTGATGTTGGCTTAGCAAAATTTTTCAAATTTTAACTCTTTATCATTTACATTCATCAATGTGAATTTCAAGGTTTTTTGTTTGTTTGTTTTTGCCAGTCCTTGGGCTTGGGACTCAGGGTCTGAGCACTGTCTCTGGCTTCTTTTTGCTCAAGGCTAGCACTCTGCCACTTGAGCCACAGCACCACTTCTGGCCATTTTCTATATATGTGGTGCTGAGGAAGAGAATTTCATTATTAGAAGAAAATATGGACTTATGGATATTTATTTTGTGATTTTCACATCAATACTATCATTTTGTTGCAGAATATTGTCCCATTTTATTACTTTATTCATATTACTTTCTTTATCTGAGATATAACTATATAACTTTTGAGCCTATCCTGTGCCCTAGTACTGAGTAATCTTTCAATTTTATCTCTTTTCTATGACTAAGGCCCAAAATCAGACATTTCTTCTGGCTGTCTTCATTCTAGAGTAACATTGGATGCTGAACATTTTCATTTGCACATTGCTACCCATTCCTTCTAGTTCCCAGAAGACAGATTCAGAAAGTATAAGTATATGAAGTACATCAGTTCATATGTGTAAGCATGTCTACACTCATTGCTTTATAAATAACATACAACTATGACTTCTGTGCCTACATCCAATACAACCCAATACCACAGCTGTCTCCACCTGTCTCCATTTCTCCTACCTGCCAAGTTATTTTTCTGAGATAGTGGCGTGCTTTATATGTAAAATATTTGTCTATCTGTTCAACTTTATTTAACATGTCAAATGACTTGTAATCATTCAAATCCCCTTGCAAAGCAAATTTAATGACTAGACCATAATTCTTTAAAAAAAATTAAATTTAGGCATGGAAACATTTAAAGTGGGTAGGTTAGTGGAGTGCCATATGATATTTTGATATATACATACATTGTATAATATTATAGCATGGTAAACTACCTCCTCAAATATTTGTTATTTCTTGATTTTGTTTGCCAGTCCTGGGGCTTGAATTCAGTGCCTGAGCACTGTCCCTGAGCTTCTTTTTCTCAATGCTAGTGCTGTACCACTTAAGCCACAGCACAATTGCTGGCTTTTTTCTGTTTATGTATTGCTGAGGAAATGAATCCAAGGTTTCATGCATGATATGCAATCATTCTACCACAAAGCCACATTCCCAGCCTTTGTCATTTCTTTATTTTCATGTAATTTTTTTATTTTATTTTTTTCTGAATAATTACTTATTTATTGTCAAAGTGATGTACAGAGGGGTTACAGTTTCATATGTAAGGCAGTGGGTCCATTTCGTGTACAACTTGCTACCTCCCCGCTCATTTCCCCCTCCCTCCTTCCCCTTTCCGTCTTCCCCCCATGAGTTGTTCAGTTGGTTTACACCAAATGGTTTTGTAAAGATTGCTTTTGGAGTTGTTTGTCTTCTTATCCTTTGTCTCTTGACTTTGATATTCCCTTTCCCTTCCCTAGTTCTAATACCAGTATATACAGTATCCAGGGTACTCAGATGAGATACAGTGATAGCGCAAGGACAACCACAGAAAGGGGATACAAGAGAATCATCCACAACAAAAAAGCTACAGTTTCACATGGCATGTTTAAAGTAATTACAACAGTGATATAACATTTGTTTCCATAACATGGAGTTCATTTCACTTAGTATCATCTTATGAATTCTTAAGGGCCTCGCTATTGGGCTCTTGTGATCCGCTGCTGGACTTGCCTAAACCTGTGCTAATTATTCCCTATGAGGGAAACCATAGAGTCCATGTTTCTTTGGGTCTAGTTCACTTCACTTAGTATATTTTTTTCCAATTCCTTCCATTTCTTTACAAATGGGGCAATGTCATTTTTTCTTTTTTTTTTTCAAATTTTTATTATCAAACTGATGTACAGAGAGGTTACAGTTTCATATGTTAGGCATTGGATACATTATTTGTACTGTTTGTTACCTCATCCCTCATAACCCCCAATGTCATTTTTTTCTGATAGAGACATAAAATTCCATTGTGTATATGTACCACATTTTCCTGATCGATTCGTCTATTGAGGGGCATCTAGGTTGGTTCCATATTTTTGCAATGACAAATTGTGCCGCGATGAACATTGTTGTGCTGGTGGCTTTAGGGTGTTTTTGTTTGTAATCTTTTGGGTAGATGCCCAAGAGTCGGGCTGCTGGCTTGTAGGGGAGCTCTATGTTTAGCCTTCTGAGGAATCTCCATATGGCTTTCCAGAGTGGCTGAGCAAGTTTACATTCCCACCAACAACGTAGTAGGGTTTCCTCTGGGCCACACCCCCTCCCGCATTTGTTATTGTTAGTTTTCCTGAAAATGGACATTCTTACTGAGGTAAGGTGGAATCTCAATGTTGTTTTGATTTGCATATCTTTTATGGCCAGTGATGTAGAGCACTTCATGTGTCTCTTGGCCATTCTCATTTCCTCTTTAGAGAAGTCTCTTTTTAGGTCTTTAGCCCACTTGTTCAGTGGGCTGTTGGTTCTTTGAGGAATTTAATTTTTTTATTTCTGCACATAGTTTAGATATGAGGCCATTTTCTGTTGTATGGCTGGTAAAGATCTTCTTTGAATCTGTGCCAGCCCTTGTCATTTCTTTATGATAGAAACATTCATTTATCTTCCCATTCTTCCAATACTCAATAACACATGTCATAATAGTACATCATTTAATGTTATAGTGTGGTTATTGGATATATGAATACAAAGCATAATAATCAAATAAAGGAAGTAAGCATTTTTATCTTTTCTACTGTTATTATCATTTATTTGTTAGGAATATAATATTCTTACTTTCTAGTCATTTAAAAAGATATTATAGAATTCTACTGTGTATATACTACATTTTCTTCATCCATTTATCTACTCAGGGTCTTCTGGGTTTTGCCACCATGTGCTTTGCATATCCAATTATCTGATTTGGGGAAGGGAATAAAAACAACAAAATGGCGAGACAATGGACAAAGATGAAACAAATGCAATGGCAATAATCATAAGAAATACATTGGAAATAATGTTTACAATTTAGCAGGAGGGAGTCTGGGGGAAAGTGGAAGAAAAATGAGGGAGGAGGTAACGGTGTTTGACAAGAAATGTACTCATTACCTTACACATGTGTAATTGCAACTCATTTGTACATCACCTTTACAATAAAAATAAATTTTAAGAAATGACATCATACGTTGTTTAAAACACTAAATTAGTGAATCATACATAAAATATCATTTATTCATGTTTTCTTCTGCTACTTAAATGGAAACTATTCTTTATTATGATCTCTAATAATTTTGTTCATGATATGAGGCAAAAACTAACTTAATTTCCTTTCCTATATGTCTATAAAGTTACTTAAGTACCATTTAGTGCAAAGAACAAATTTTTCTCAGTGTTTTAATTATTTGACTTGTTAAATTTCATATGCATGAATCCCTAATATATTTTGAATTGTATATTTTTATTCTCTTTTGTTTTCCAGTGATATTTTCATCCCCTCATACCATTTATATGATTTGGTACTTTTATATATGTAATTTTAATACTTATATGCATTTTAATACATATTTCACTACAAATGAAATTGCATTTGAAAGCCAAAGCACCAATAATTCAACAAAAGCCAAAGAGCAACTAGATTTCTAAACCTACACACAACTATATTAAAATAGTGTTTACAAATGAGGAGTTGATTTTTGCATTATAATTTTTTCTAATTTGAAAAGATTGCATATATACATTTTGAGTCAGTATTTTTTTCTCATTTACATGATATCATTATTTAGGGGAACAGCTGCTGGTCTTACTGTGCTCACCTGTGCTCAAATTCTGAACATATGGCAATTTGACCTGCAAGACTTATTTTTTGGACTCGACTTTGAAACACATAAAAGCATCTTTTGGAGGATAATAGAGCATAGCCATGCTATTTCTTTCATATCATTGGAAATACACTACATCTTTGCAAAGCAATATTAAGCATTAATGACATATCTCTCTGTGTGAAGTAAAGGAATCAGGAAAATATTTAGATAATTCAAATAAAAAACAAGTTTTGTTTTTATTTTGAGAGTGTATTTTGTCAAAATCTAGAAGCAAATACCTTAATTTTCTCTTCAATTTAGCACTTGTAATCATGAATCAGTAGAGTATGTTTCTTAATCAGTCTTTAAATCTTGAAGGCATATGCCTTTGTTTAAATATTATTGTAATCATTTCTATTTATCAGACTCATTAATATAAACTCTTTTTGTTTCACTGAGAAATACTTAGGAGAAGAAACAATCAAAAGTATTTAAGAATTTTGTATATACAATAACATATATTAAAATACCTTATCATTTATAAGAACTTTTATAGTTCAAATTAGCAAGTTAAATTTCACAATCTTCTTAGCTTTTGGAAGTCATTGTAACTGACATAAAAGCAATGACAAAAAAATGATCCTTGAAGAAGTTGTTATATAACTTAATAAGTATATAGTACATTGTGTTGATGAAATTATAAATTAAATATAAGTTTAATTTTTAGCTTAAAGATATCCAACATGAGTTCAGAAATTAGCATAGACTACAAATCATCAAGCTTCTGAAAGTCAGAATTGATATAGATTCGTAAGAATATGCAAATGCGCGTGTTCATCTAAATTGAATCCTTAGAATTTTTGTGTATTTGTATGGTTGCGAGTTAAATTTAGAATTTCAGGCTTGTTAGTCAGATGCTCTAAAATTTGTCCCATTTCTCCAATGTTTTTGCTTTAATTCTATTACTATTTTTGTTATTAGAATCATTATTATTTTGGAGATAACATTTTACTTCTTTGTCCCAGGTGCCTGGGTCATCGCGTTCATTTGTCTGTTTCTCCTGTAGCTGGGATGAGAGATGCATACCAATTGTGTTTGGTTTTTTGTAGTTATTAAAATAAAAATCTCCCTTTTTTTGTTGTTGTTTGCTTGTTCGTTTTGGCCAGTTCTGGGGCTTGAATTCTGGGCCTGGGTGATTGTCCCTGGACTCATTTTCCTCAAGCCTAGTACTCTAACACTTGAGCCACAATGCCACTTTTGGCTTTTTCTGTGATTAATTGTAGCTAGGAGTCTCCTGGATTTACCTGCCCTATCTGTCATTGATCTGGCTTTTGAACTCAGATCTTAGCCTCTTGAGAAGCTAGGATTACAAGCCTGAGCCACAGACACCTGGCTTCCATTAGTTTTTGTTATGCATCGGCTCTTTTTGTGGCTTTTCATCTCAGTCTCTAACTTACTACTTGAAGCATTTGCTCACTGTCTGTCACTCTACCCACTGGTCTACCTCTGCAACCTCATCATGCATCCTGTCTAGGAGAGTTGAGATTATTCCTGAGTCACATCTCCTGAGCCTACTATTATATTTCAAATACAGAAACTATTCCTTCACAAAGTAAGTATTGATCTCTGAAAATAAAACGTTCTCATATATCTTTGCCAAACACATTCTACTTTTGTTAAAATTAAATTTGTTTGTAGATTAACTATTCCCATTATTTTTTAATATGGCTAGATATATTTTTCTGTCAGTTCATTTTATAGTAACCAAGATTCCTAATATCTTACCATATGTTATATTTAAGCAAAGAATATAACAGGGGAAAATATATCCTACTGTCTGGGAAGTTTAATTACATAACAAATGAGATTTTTCTAAGTTATTTTTTAACTTTTAAAAATTTAATTTTATTATAATAGTAATGGACAGAGGGGTTACAGTTAAATATGTAAGGTAGTGAGTACAATTTTTATTGAATATTGTTACCTCCTCCTTCTTTCCCCTCCATTTCCAACTTACTGTCTTTTGGGTATTGTTGCTGCATTTGGTTCCTTCTTTGTCTTTTGGCTCACCACTTTGTTGTTCCTCTTCCTTTGCCCAATTCAGCTAAATGTATATGCAATACCCAGGTGACCAAAATCAAATACAGTGACAACAGGCATTACTAAGAAATAAGGTTAGCTTAACTGGACCTACTTTGAAAGCAACCGATGGAAAGAAGTCACAGCTGAAACTAATTTTGTTGTCTATTAAATGGAGTGAAGTACCTGTTTTGAAGATTCTACTGGCCCCTATTGAACCCTAAGAGAAAGCCAAATATTGCAGCATCTGGCCAAAGGTAACAGATTCAAATGCATACATAGCAAGGTTATAATCTGATAAAACACCTAGTGTTGAATATGAAGTAAGAATCAATGTAGGCTTTAGTTTTAAGATGTTAAGCAAAGCTTTAAAGACCACATATGAATTATCTATTTCTATACTAAGACGAAAGCACTAACAAAAATTAGTGCTTAGAACAATAATGAGTGTGTGTGTGTATGTGTGTATGTTTACTCACAGGTTATAGATAAGAATTTCACGTTGCTTCTGGTACAGGTTTTCAAGAAGCTGTCATTGTTATGCGAGGGCTTTGTACATGATGTAGATCCACCTCCAAGGTGATTCAGTAGTATGACTGTTGAGCTGATGCTAGCTGTTGTACAGAGACATTAGCTACTGCCTCGTGTACCTCTCTGCCTCTGTCTGTGTGTATGTATGTGTGTGTGTGTGTGAATGTGTGTACATGTGTTCACAATATGACAACCTTTTCTACTGGACCAGGGGATTTTTGAATGCTCAAAGAAGCTACATAGTTATTTGTTGACACAGAAGTAACTCTTCAACTTTTTAAAAAAATGTTTTTATCATTTGTAACAGTTTGCACTGTTTAAAATAGGGTTAGGGTATTAGATAGACCTTAAAGGTAGCAAGTACAAAAAATTAATGCAGAATTTTTGTATTTCTCTATCTCACTTAAGGTTATCCAGTCAGTGCTAATGCAAAATTTCTTTATTACTCACATGAATATGTTACAAAACCATCAAACAGGGGCTGGGAATGTGGCTTAGTGGTAAAGTGCTCACTAACATGCATGAAGACCTAGGTTCAAATTCCTCAGTACCACATACATAGGAAAAGCTAGAAATGGGCACTGTGGCTCAAGTGGTAAAGTGGTAGCCTTGAGCAGAAAGAAGCCAGGGACAGTGCTCAGGCCCTGAGTCCAAGCCCTAGGACTGGCCCCAAAAAAAATCAAACAATAATTAATATTGTGTTACTCATTTAATTAGAAGTAGATGAGCACCAAATACAAGCAAATGCTTAATGCTATGACATATATTACTTCTAAAACAGAAAGATCCCAAAACAGTAAAATAAAATTAAAAGGTTTTCATTTGAATTAACTATATACTTAAGAACCTACTGATTTTTCACTGCGCATAAATATAGTAATAGTAATAGTAATTTTGCTCATGGATCAAAGATGTTGGTGTGAGAGGAAATGCCCTAAAAATGTTACAGGAAAGGACATGGGATACCCTAAGTCTCTTTGGACTAGGTTAAAATGTCCTAAATAGCAATCCAGAAACATGGCAAATCAAAGTAAAGTTGGATTGCATTAAATAAACTGGAGAGCTTCGTCATGGGAAAGGACATAGCTAGCAAGATAAGTAGAAAACCCACGGATTGGGAGAAGATCTTCACTAGCTATACAACAGACAAGGACCTCATATTAAAAACAGACCTAGAGCTCCAAAAATTAAAGCCCCCAAAAAGAAACTGTCAAAGAAACAACCACCCCATTAAAGTGGACTAAAGAATTCAAGAGATTTCTCTGGAGAGAAGTAAGAATGGCCATTAGAGACATGATAAAATGTTCAATATCTCTGGCCATAACAGAAATGCAAATCAAAACTTCATTGATATTCCACCTCATCCCAATTAGCATGGCCATTATCAGGAAAACAACTAATAACAGATGCTAGTGGGGATGTGGGAATACAACTACACTGTTGGTGGGAATGTAAACTGGTTCAACCACTCTGTAAAGCAGTATGGATGTTATTCAGCAATCCAACTCCTGGGCATTTACCCAAATGATCACAAACAAGGCTACACTAAAGCTTCAAGAACATTTGTTTATTGCAGTATTATTAACCTTAGCTAAGATATGGAACCAACCTAGATGATCCTCAGAAGATAAATGGATCAAGAAAATATTGTATATATACACAGTGGAATTCTATGCTTCCATCAGAAAGAATGACTTCACCACATCTGTAAGGAAATGGAAAGACTTGGAAAAAAACATATTAAGTGAAGTGATCCAGACACAAAGAAACATGGGATTCATGTTTTCCCTTGTTTCCAATAATTAGTGTATGTCTAGGACAGTCTTAGCAGAGGATCACAGTAGCTCAATAGCTATTTTATATAGCTGTATGAAATGATGCTAAACAAAATGAACTCCAAGATATGGAAACGAGAGGGTACTGTTTTGTTTTGATTTTGTTTATGTGCTGTGTGGAGTTCTTTCTTCTTTCTTTTTTCCCCCTTTGGTATATCATGGGTTATCAGGGATTTTGATTTTGATACACTGTATCTTGTACACACAATTATCTGATTTTGAGGGGTAGGAGAATAACAAAATGAGGACTCAAAGGACAAAGGGTGAACCAATTCAACAGCTATACTCAAAAGGCTCTAAGTTGGAAATGAACTTTACAACCTGGAGGGGAGGGGAGTTGGAGGGTGGAGAAAGTGGGAGAAAACAAGGCAGAGGATAAAAAAAAAACTGTGAAATAAGAAATGTACTCATTATCATATTTATGTAACTGCAACCCCTCTGTACATCACCTTTAATATAAAATTATATTAAATGTAAAAAAATTGTTATAGTATCAAATTGCAGTACAGGTCTTCTGCCGATAAATATCTTAATATTAATCTTAACATATATTTTAGCAAAATGCTTGGATTTGTTTTCTAACACTAATTTGAATAGGTAAACCATAGCCACAGGAAATTGTGGAGCTAATAAAATTATTTTTCAATGCATTCTTCAAGTTTTTCTTTACATTTTTTATTTTAATGTTAATATATCTCTCTTTAGTTGAATTTGAAATTCATCTATGGTGAGGAATTGTTTCAGATTAGAGTCTTTCTAATATCAAGCAGTGTCTTTCATCAGAACCTGAAAGGATCTGACAGATCTATTTAGTGAGTCTTTTGCATTCTCAGGGGGCTCTTTTTTCTTCCCCAAGGGTGAACTTTCCTCTCCAGAAATCCAGTATTCTCTTTTCTTTAACTACCTCTTTGGAGCACAGAGTTACATTGTCACTTTATCTGTCAAGTTCACTTATTAATTGATGGATTTTCCTTTGAAATAAAAGAGTTCCTGCCAATGTATTACCTGAAGCAGACAGAGGGTTTCAAATGTTTCATCTCTGATTGGTAAGTCAGGTAGAATCCTTTTAAGTATTTCTGACAGCTAAAGGAAAGTATTGAAAAAGGTTATTTTCAATCCAAAAGGTAAACAACTGAAAGAAACTAATCATGATATCCAGAAACCATTGTGAGAAACAGTAGCTAAAGAGCCTGTTTCCTAACTCTTCAAATGCTAGTGCACTGCGTACCCTGTAAATCAGATACTGATGAGTATGGATAATACCCTATATGGAATCCACCAGAAACTACACCATTTATTTTGCCTGGTGAGATGGTCACCTTTATTCCTTCTCCTTGGTTAATTTTTAAAAAGTTATAATGGGATGCTACATATTTTAACTTCTTTTTAATATGTTGATACACTTTTTGGGGTTTTCCCTATTACTTGTCCTGTGAACAAGGTTTGTCACACAATCTATATTAGGACTATACGATATAACTTGTTTAATGGAAGATGCAATAGGATCACAAATATTATGAAGATACACAGTGAATATACTGTCTCTATTAACTAATCAATCATATGTAGTTTTGTGGGTTTTTTTTTTTTTTTTTTGCCAGACCTGGGGTTTGAACTCAGGGCCTGAGTACTGTCCCTG
Source organism: Perognathus longimembris pacificus (assembly GCF_023159225.1). Lineage (NCBI taxonomy): Eukaryota > Metazoa > Chordata > Mammalia > Rodentia > Heteromyidae > Perognathus > Perognathus longimembris. Next base: position 15,270,056 of record NC_063174.1, on the reverse strand, counting down.
GCTTCTTTTGCTCAAGTCTAGCACTCTACCACTTGAGCCACAGTGCCACTTCTGGCTTTTTCTGTTTATGTGTTGCTGAGGAATCAAACCCAGGGCTTCATGCATGCTAGGCAAGCAATCTACCGCTAAGCCACATTCCCAGCCCACAATCATATATAGTTATTTAGGCCTCATAATTTATTTTTTCTATTTCAAAAGAAACAAAATTAGAAGTCATTATGTGAAGTGTTTAATAATACAAAAGAGAATGACATGATAAAATATTATAGGTGGATTTGGAATTCATTTAGAATTCAGAAATTAGGCCCAAATAATAGAAGTCATTTGCCTGAAAGTTTAAAAGCTTAATGTTGATACCATTTGGCTTCAAACATGACAAATCACTGCCCACATGAAGTAACCATATTTTATGTAAGAAAGGGTGGGTAAAAGATCCAGATGTGAGTATTTATCTGGTAAAGAAGAAGGAAAGAAAAGAGATACTAAAATAAATGATGAGATAAAATTCAAGCACAGGGATGCTAGACCTTGCTCTCTGGTGCTACAAGTACCAAGCAGAAGTAAATAATCTCTATGACTTAGTGGTGTCTAGTTTCCCCCTACTCCGCTCCTCTTTCTAAATAGGAACATTTATTATATTTCTACCAATCTTTTAGTATAATAGGAGGGAAAAATATAAATTGCTTGAAATATTCTTTAGAAATTCCATATCCAGATGTAAGTAGAATGATTAGGGTGCGTGCTTTTGTGTGTGTGTGTGTGTGTGTGTGTGCGTGCGTGTGTGTGTGTGTCCATATATGTGTATGTGTTGCTGCAGAAGCAGTGCTTGAACTCTGGACCTTGCACTCACAGAACTTTACTACCCAGGCTGACTTCTAATTTCTATCCTTCCTTTCTAGGTCTCTGAACACAGGAATAAGACATCAATGTACAATTTATTTTTTGTACTCTTAATCCTGATGGTATTATTGGACATGGTATTCTTTTTTGCATGTGTAGAAGTAAGCTAAATGTTTGTTACCAAAAGGAAAGAACACTGTTTAGTAGTGTAATTAAAAAAATCTCTTGTTTTTATTTGTACAAATTTTACCACAGAAATTGTCCAGAATGTTAAATTCATTCAAAGTCATGAGCCAGCAAAATGTTAATATAAGTGATGTCACACAAAAGTTCAAGTTTTGAGAGCCAGTTCATGGTTTATCATGTCATGTAATTTTTCTCTGGTTATAGGAGAGTCTATTTGTTTGAATTCTTGAATAATTGCAATGTGCAGAAGCTCCTTTATGAGCAGCAAAGGAGCTGACGAACAAATTATTCTAATTATTAAGGCTGCAAATTATACCCTCAAAATCAAATCCAAAATAGTCATTTGAGACTAACCAAATTTTCCCATTTTCATAAACCCAGTGGTACCAGTAGTTCATGCCTATAATACTAACTACTCAGGGACAGACAGCTCAGACTCCAAGCCCCAAAACTTAGTACCAGTCAAACAAACAAACAAACAAAAAGTATGCACTGCCACTAAACTCTCAATAGAGCCTTGCAAAGCTTTCTCCCCCAAGTAACTCTTCAGCCAACAGACCTAGAGAGTTTTGGGTTCTGATCTTTTTGCTGTTTTGTTTTGTTTTGTTTTTTGTTGTTGCTTTTTAGAAAATCTCACTGGATTCTTTTAATAGAATAGATGGAGATCTCCCCTAGACTTGAACAATTTTCTACAATTTCTTTACCTCAGGAAAGTTGGGGGCCCATGAAGTACTTGGTCTCTGAGAATCTTACCATTATAGCCTAATATTTCTTTTGATAGTACAAGTCTCTCATTGCAATAGCTTCCTGTTAACCATTCGCTCTCAGTCAGTGCCATGAGTCAACAACTTTCTCAGCCACAATTTTTCTGAAGACATGTTCTTCTCTCTCAAATTAAATGTGTTTATAAGTTTAACACCTCTATAAAGCTTATTCAACTGAAATGATTAACTGATTGTGGAATGAATCTCTTCAGAGTTTTAAATGGATATGATGGTCATACTAGTTGGTGTTAGGTTTAATTTTAATTAGTATTTTTAAAGGCTTTTCACAGTTTCCTGAAAGTTTTTCACTAAAAAAGGAAGGATATCACTTGAGTGTAAGAACTATAAATTCTGATATTTCAGAATTTCATCTTAGTATGTTTTATTTATTCTTGCAACTTGACCACTGCGTGAGTGTAGTTAACTAGAGATAAGAATATCATGGACTATCCTGTTCCGACAGGATCCTCAGATCTCAGTTTCATAATTTCATAGTAGAGCTTTGAGCTACAGTGCCTGACTGTCCATGTTAATTTGCAGTTGCATACTCTGAGTTGAGTTGCTCCCATGTGTCTGTCATTCTGAGAAGCCCCTTCTTCCATATCTGTGTGGTTATAACTGTGAATCTAAAATTTAAATCATTCATAGTACACTAACTTACACATCTAAGATCTTTTGTGATGTGACGAACATGCTATTCTGTTTTTCCAGTGCACTCTTATCTGTGTATATTTAGACTTCACCAAGTTGGTTATATATTTCTATCTTCAGTGATTCATAATATACAAGACTACCAGGCAAACATATGAAGTTCCTGTTTATTCCCACTTTAGAAAACATAATCTCAAAGAACGAAATCAGTCCACAGAACTTCTCACAATGCCTGGGGTATTTACATTCTGTTAAGCATTGTTTTCATTTTAGCAATATTTTTTCATACTTACAGATATAGAGTAAATACTGCCTTCTAAAAATCTTTAAAATACATAGGAACTGAAAACTTGAGATCAAATATACCATACGTGTGTCAGAAAAAAATATTAAGTGTTTTCTAGTATTTTTCAGGTTTATTTATGTCTTCTAATGTACATTTGGAAAAACATTGCCCCCTTATAAACAACAATAGAAGGTAACACAAGAAACAAAATGTAATTGTTTCTAAATAAAGCATGTCTTTATCAACCTTATAAATTCCTGCACTACTGAATAAATGTCATTTTCATTCACACACACCCTGCATCTCTTCTGAAAATTTCTTTTCTTTTTTTTTTTTTTTTTTGCCAGTACTGGGCCTTGGACTCAGGGCCTGAGCACTGTCCCTGGCTTCTCTTTGCTCAAGGCAGCACTCTGCCACTTGAGTCACAGCGCCACTTCTGGCCGTTTTCTGTATATGTGGTGCTGGGGAATCGAACCCAGGGCTTCAAGTATAGGAGGCAAGCGCTCTTGCCACTAGGCCATATCCCCAGCCCCTCTTCTGAAAATTTCTTTACCAGCAAAATATTTTCCAGATAATTAGAATTTGTTTATAGTCAGTATAGATAATTGTAATTTTATAATGCTTTGTACAATGACATGAATCAAGTGATACTCTATTGGGTACAAGTGCTAATAACTTCTTGCTTGCCATTCTGTACCAAATTCAGTATTAATTTACTCATGTTTGGTTGAGCTCAAACTTGCTTAGTCCAAATCCAGTGCCAGCTTCATACCCTCAGTTTCTACTGGCATCTGTGAATCCCTTGGCAGTTCTCTGGCAACATTAATTTGCAGAAGTCTGCATTTTTATAATAAAAAAGAAATATTTTAGTTGTAAAGGGGTTCTGAAAGCTTGGTCACTGTCTCTATACTAATGGAAAATGAAGAACATCACTAACACTTCTGTATGATTGTGGTTTCAGGTAACTACTCCAATTTTAGGCTGACAATGTTCTGTTTCCCACTTCGTTCACCTCATATTATGTAATCTCTCAATGGCAAACTCTGCCCTATGCCTAAAGATGTGATCAGAAACCTTACTTTTGTCACCCAGTTAAATATTTTCTCTTGTTTCCCTCAGTCTGGATTTTCCTGATCTTGTTTCACTTAAATTTGAATAAGGTCAAGTTGTTTGGAAGTCTGGAGTTGGCTATGATTACTCTGATATGAAGGTGCTGATGTAAGTTTAAATTTGTTCTTTGCATGGGTGTGACACTTTCTCCTGTACAGGCCACAGTCCTGATTTTTAAAAATATATAATCCTAAAAATCAGCAAATTCTTTTATCCTTCCTGTGTCTAGTAGTAAAATTCATACTTCCACAGAATGGTCTGCCAGCAGAAAACTTGTTCTAAATTAAGCCTCCAGTCAAACACAGGTGCAAAAACTTCCCAAGCTTTCACCCCATGTTCCAACTTAAATGGTCTATCTTTGCTTTATCCAGCTGTGCATCCATCTCTAAGGCATTTTATTCTTTCACCTTTCCTTGAGGATATTCAGTGTGAAGCCCAAACTTTTCCTTCTCGAGAATATACCTCAATTTCTGAAAATTGTCTGTATTTTTCACCATGTAATAATTACAGAATTTGTAGAATTAGACTTTTAAAGAGAAAACAGCAATGACATATTTCTTTTCATGTTAGATAACAGAACTGTGTGAAGAACCTTCAGATGTATGCTTCTTTCAACATTCCTCCTTGAAACTCCCTTCTCTCCTGCTGAAGCATATACATTTGTGAGTCAATTATTTCTAACATCAAGCACCCAAATGAATATGATAAGAATGTTCACCTTTTACTCAATGGCCATGTTTTATGGCGAACACCTGCTCCTGAGCACAGTTCTCTAATAGTCCCCAAGGTCTTCTTGACCAGAATCAAATGTCTACTTTATGATAGCAATGCAGACCTCATGGAAATTTCAATAACAAAAATATTCTCCCTTTTCTAGAGTCTTCAAGCTTCAGTAGGTTAAGGTAATACAAATATTAGTCCTAAACAAGCATAACAATACTTGAAACCCAGAGAGTATTTTAACAATAAAAATAAATAAATACAGTGATACTATGTATGAAAAATACAAAATACTAAGTATTTTACAAGTATTTTGCATTTATTAACTCAGTTTATCTTTATAGTGTCTTTAGAGTTCAATAATATATATATACATATATATATGCTTCAAAATAGGAGACAGGCAATGGAGGTTGAGACAAAGTTACAGAATAAGGAAGCAGAAAAATAGACAAACAAACTTTCTTTCTCTGGAGTCAAAGTATAATCAAATTAGAGCCCCACTAACTGGAAGCAAAGACTATGCTCATGTTTCTCTCTTATATCTCATATTTCTCTCTTATAGTCCATTTTGTGCTTAACTTGCCTCAAAGTCCTCATAGTCCATGCTTCCATATTGTATTTGAAATATACTTCTTCTTTTGATAGAACTGTAGTTATATAACTTTTTTTTCATTAAATGTTGAATATCTGGCAGGGCATTGGTGGCCCATGCATATAATCCTAGCTATTCAGCTGGCTGAGATCTAGAATCACTGTTTGAAGCCAACCCAGACAGAAAACTCCATGAGGCACTTATCTCCAATTAACTAATTTAATCACAACAACAACAAAAAGAAGCCAGAAGTTTAGTTGTGGCTCAAGTGGTAAAGCTCTAGTCTTAAGCAGAAAAACAGAAAAATAGCAGGGGGAAAAAAAAGGTCTTGAGTTAAGCCCCTCTACCAGTATGTGTGCGTGTGTGGACGTCCACACAAATTAAATGCACTGAAAACATACATGTACTTGTTTGTGCATACAAGTAATTGGTCCAAAGTCACATGGGTAATAAATGAATGAAAAAAAATATTTAGATCTCAGGTGCTATGGTTTCACATCTGAGGACTTGTCCATTACTAGGTAGTACCTCAAACTATAAAAATAGAAAAATCCTACTGATTCAATAATAGTAGACTCTGAGATGGTGTATGCTATGTTCATGCTTCTCAAGTGAATATCTGTTATACATTAATTAGTAATAATTTTAGCCATTATAATTATTATGAAAGATAAAACTTTTTGTTTGCCTTTTTATACCTATTTTCCCTGCATACTTGCCCATTGTTATTCCTCCTCTTCTACTCTGACATAAAAACTGTTTTCTAAGAAATCTGAGTTATTCAATTAACTTCAAATGATTACTCTGTGACCTCAAGCTCATAACACTAATTTCCCTTGCTTCTCCAGCCTTCTTCTTTATTACATAAAAATAAAAGTAATAAATATGCAGAAACTGTCAGAGATAGATTAGGAGAGAGGAGGGAGTGAAGAGGAAAAGGAAGTAAGATAAGATCACACCAGGAAAGAATAAAGAAAGAAGGATTAGAAGAAAGGAAGGTAGAATGAAGGAAGAGAAGAAAGAAAGATGAAGGGAGAATGGAATGAAGAGAAAAGGGGAAAAAATAGAAGAATGAAGGAGAAACACTACAAAAAGGAAAGAGTCAAGAGGAAAAACAAAAATAGAAAGGGTGAAGGATGGAAAGAATAAGGTTGACTAAGGGAAAAGCTATAAGAATTGTTTAGTGTCTAAAAGGTAAGTTTTATGCTAGAATGAAGTGCTATATCAGCCTGTGAGAAATATAATACCAAAGAATAATCATTTAGGGAAAAACTGATTCTGCTGAAGAAACTAGTCAATAGTATTATTTTTCTAATAGGGGCCTTTGTGGCTGAGTGAAATTCAACACTTGAATGTCTTTTGGTAAAAGACAGAGCAAGTGATTCATTGAACCAACAAATACTTTTAAGTACCTTCAATATGCCACGCAGGAAATAGTGAGCCAGGATATAATCTCTCCTTTAATTGTATTTATAGTTCAGACAGTGAGTGAGAGATATGAATTATTTATAATGTTCCTGGCATTGGGCTATGTTTCTTTACTTTTTTTTTTAATTTGGTTCTTAAAATAACCCTACAGTGATGGTCCTGCTGGCATTTTAAATATGAAGACACAAGGTCTTGAGGTGAGCAGTTCTCTTCCTGTGCTGCATGTTATATTATGTTTGCTTGGTGAAATCAGAGTCCCACATATGAAAGTTACAGACAAAGTTAATATGGATTAAGGGCTTAGTATATTTAAAACTTCAGTATGAACAGACCCCTGCATTTTGTACTTTGAATGATATCTCAGAACCCATGTATTGACAGATACTAGTGTCTCACAGCTCTAATCCTGCGTATTCAGGAGAATGAGATCTATGGACCTAATTCAAAGACAATCCAGGCAGAAAAGGTTATGAAAAACATCTCCAACTAACCAACGTAAAGTAAAAGATGGAGGTGTATTTCAAATGGTAACGTACCAGCTTTGAGGGAAAAAACTAAACAACTGGACCCAGGTCCTGAGTTCAAGACTCATTTATGGCATCAATCAGTCAATTAACAAACAAACATGTATTTCTGACTATATAATTTTTTTCTGTTGAAAATATTGATAAAAAGAAAGATCCTTCAGTATTCATTAGATTGGCTATTATTGTAATGGATTCAATTAGACACTCCATGTCACTCTTAAATACGTAGAAGTATCTTCAATCAGCATTCATTTAAAGGACCTTAGTACATAGAATAAAGTATGTACAGGAAGTGGGTTATAAAATATAACCCCAAAAGAATCATAAGGATATATCTTCTTCCAAATCAATTATAATAATAGCCCTGATAAGTATGTGGTATAAATAATACATAATCATCACAAATGAAATATAAAGCAGAAACAAAATTCTGACAAATTAAGATATAATTACAAACATAGAAAATGAACTTTAGGAAATCAGTAAGACACTAAAATAAAATGAAAAACAATAAAACATGAATGTAGAATTTTAAAAACTTCTACAGGGATTGTTACAACAAATTTGACAGCTCAGACATAGGATATCTGACAAGGAAGGAAGAAAGATAAGCGAAGTTAAATTCAAAAGGATATGAAAACTACAACTCACATGTCTATAAACAAAAAGGATACTGAACCTAGAAAAATAGGCAATGTTGAGTATACAAAGAAATTGGAGGACGTGTTCACAGAGGTTAAACTTAAGATAGAAAGCTTCCTAATCATCACAGCCATTAAGATTAGAAATGGCTGAAGGGATTTCCCAATTCTTAGAATAGAAGTTCTTCAACTGGCTTACAGAGTAAGAAGCTTTTAGGAAAATGAAAAAAAAAGTATTTTCTACATTACATTTAAAGCAATTTTGTGGATGATTAAGAAAACTGAAGGTATATTGGAAAAGGAAACTCTGATTCTTCATGGTTTGCCTGATGATGACACTCCTCCTGTACCTAGTAGAGCTTTGTCTCACCTTCAATATGGAAGAAGTTAAGAATAGGTAATCTGTTAACATGATGAACATAAAATATTATATAAAAGATAAAATAAAATATAAAATATATTGTATGTATACACATATATACATCTTTATTGGTTTATCATATTATTGATTTAGTATTAAGTTTTAACAGCCAGGCATTGTGTTACACCCAAGCAATATGAGCTACTCAGGAGACTGAGACTGGGAAGATAGAAGTTTAAGGCAAGTCCAAGCTTAAAGTGAATGAGACCGGGGCTGGGGATATAGCCTAGTGGCAAGAGTGCCTGCCTCGGATACACGAGGCCCTAGGTTCGATTCCCCAGCACCACATATACAGAAAACGGCCAGAAGCGGCGCTGTGGCTCAAGTGGCAGAGTGCTAGCCTTGAGCGGGAAGAAGCCAGGGACAGTGCTCAGGCCCGGAGTCCAAGGCCCAGGACTGGCCAAAAAAAAAAAAAAAAAAAAAAGTGAATGAGACCTTATTACATCAAACAATACTAGTCCAGTCTGAGGAAAATCCTGGAAAAGACAATATGAGCCACAAGTGTTAGAGTACCTGTTTAAGAAGTGTGATGTCTTCATTTCAAATATTAGCATTGCAAACAGTTTAAAAGTTGTGTGAATAAAAATGCAATAAATAGACATGTGATATGCTAATCAAAGAAAATGAGTTATCTATCTAAAATCACATCCATTGATAGAAAAGGCCTAAAACTAACCCACTGAGGAATATTGGCAAATATAAATATTGAAACAAAGAAGTAAATAATACAAAGCAGTTCAAAGTTTAACCCTCTAATGAAAAAGATCAATAAAATATAGTGGCAAAGTATGCACAAATATAATTATATAGGTATGATTACATAGCTGTTATTACATTGGAGAGCTATGATGGCCTTCACAGGAATGGGGATACAGCATGTACAAAGACAATGATTTAGCATGCCCATGTTAATGATACAGCACACACAGAAGTAGTGACCTGGCATACACAGGTGTGATGAACTAGGTGTCATGATAATCCATGTGTAGAAGTAATGGCATAGGATGTGTAGCTGTAGTTTTTGGTGATTTTTGTCTTGTTTATGCATAGTGCATTCAAGTGTATATATTTGGGGAGAGGGTACAAAACACAAGGAAAAAAGGTGGAAAAGTGAGGCAGTGGAGCTCACTGGATACTGATGAAAGTGAACTATATAACTATACAACTTCTGTACATAACCCATATAATAACAACAAAGTGAATGATTTTTTTAAAAAAAGGAAACTAAATCAGAGTAATAACTAACTTTAACAGTGGGTGTTTTGCATAACTAAAATGCATAACCCCTGTGCATTGAATGTACAGAATCCACATCAGAGAAGAATAGGAGTAACCATAAAAATAGAAAATAATATTACCTTCCTTAGTTTTTGGACCATTTTATTCACTTAAAAATTTCAGTAAAATGTGAAGAGGCAGTTGACTTCATAGAGTGTCAAACATTCTTTGTCTGCTCCAATTACCTGGGGCTTTCAGGCTAAATTAGTAAAAAAAAAAAACAAAAAAAAAAAACTTCCCTGCAAGTCTATCTGCATGTATTAAGTAATAATGATTTTAAAAAATGAAATCCTTGCAATATTTTGCAAAATAATTGCTTTCCTCTTAATTTGAATCTCCAATTCTTAGTATCCCCATATTTACCAGTCTTTGACACAATCTTTAGCCACTGCATAAGCCATATTTTGTGTTCTCCTTCCCAAGCATGGTGAAAACCTATTCATTCTTACTCAGTAGCAACATCTGTGAAAAATCATTTTCTTTGATTTCTTGTCATTTTCTATAGGCTTCATTTGCATATATTAAACTGAATGAGGCGTCTATTTCTCAAAAAAATCTACTTTAAGTAACCAGAGTGGAAAGAAATTCTTTCTCTTTTTAACTTCACATTTCAGTCTCTAACATAAAAATCAATATGCCCACCTTGTGTCTCATTTTGGTGCATTCATTTGAGGACATCGATCAGTCCCAAACATGCAAATTAAATTTCCCACAGGTCTTTGTACATTAGGTCTGGGGTCAAGGAAAATGACAGCAGAGTTGCAATGTCAAAAATCGAGCCATGTCAAAATCGAGAAGAAACAACTTGACTCTACTTATAAGTCCAAACATTATTTAACTTATTTCATTCTAAAATGCATCCAAGCTTACTGTTCTCTGAGTTACTAAATGTCCTCTTGTTACTTACCAACTATGGGAATCAACCACACATTTATAGAGAAATCTAATGCTTTAGAGACAGACCACTTTCGGTTTTCATTTAAAATGACTTAGCTCCTTTTTTTCAAGAGCTTTGATCAAAGTGCAAGACAAGAAAATTGAGAAGTCAGAATGTATTTTGGAGGTGTGAGCCCAGTGGTAGAGTGCCAGCCATGGTTGAAAAGCTGAGCGAGAGCACAAGTCCTAGGAGTTCAAGCCCCAGTAATTGGGGGGAGAGGAAAAGGGGGAAATTCAAAGCCAAATTTCAGTTCAATCTATAGCTATTTGTCTCTTAAAAAGTATAGCCTTTGGGACAGCATTAAAATGAAGACTCTATTTAAGAGCATAAGAAACAGACGTGTTGAATGGAAAAGTGTTAAGTCAAATCATTAACTACATTGACAGTTGATATTGTTCAGCTTCTCAGATTTCCAAGCATCCCCCAGCTGAAGGAGACAAAAATAGAAATGAACAAAAACAGAAAACATTGAGAAATTGTTCCTTCTTTTTTCCTATATCCATTAGATCCCAGTGACTACTCTAGTTTCTCTTTTTCCTTTTTGTTTAACTTTGTTGTTATTATAGAGGTGATGTACAGAGGGATTGCAATTACACAAGTGGAGTAATGAGTACATTTCTTTTCACACAGTGTCTTCTGTTCCCTCATTCTCTCAAAATCTCTATTTCCCATTTCCACACAAATGTTTTATAGTTCATCTTCACTGGTGTCTACTGAGATCTACTGCTGCACTTTTTTTTACCTTTTTCCATTGAGTTCAGTACCATCTCCCACCATCCCAAAGATATATGCTTGAACATACCATACATAAGGAGAAGAAGACAGACATGATCATCAAAATATAAAAAAAAAATAGATAAATAGAGAAAAATGGAGAGGTCTCTTGTTTCCATAGCTTGGAGTTCATTTCAGTGTGTATATTATTTTAGATCTGGCTTCTGCATATCAGGGAGATCATGCACCATTTGTCTGTCTGATCTTGGTTTATCTCATTAACTCATTTAACTCTAGTTCTATCCATTTCTCTGCAAAAGATATTATTTTATTCCTTCTAGTGGCTGTGTAAAATTCCATTGTGTATAGGTATCAGTTTTTGTGGATCCACTCATCTGTTATGTGGCATCTGGACTGTCTCTGTATCTTGGCTATTGTGAATAGTGTGGCAATGAACATCGATGTGCAGGTGTCTTCATCATAACCTGGCTCATGATGTTCAGGGTACATGTCCAGGAGTGGTGTGGCTGGGTTCTAGAGAAGGTTTATGTTTAGCTTTTTGAGGAGAATCCAGATTGCTGTCCAGAGTGCTTGTTCCAGTTTAAATTCCCACCAGCAGTGCAGCAGGGTTCCTTTTCCCCCACACCCTGGCCAACATTTCTTGTTCAAATTCACAATGTTGGCCTACTGGAGTGAGATGGAATCTCAGAGTTGTTTTGATTTGTATTTCCTTATGGCCAGGGATGATGAGCATTTCCTCATGTGTTTCTGTGCCATTCTTAGCTCTTCTGAGAAGTCTCTCCTTATATCCCCTGCCCATTTGGTGATTAGTTCATTAAGTTTGGGAGGTGTTAGTTTCTTCAGGTCTTTGTATATATTGGATATTAGGTGTTTATCTCGTATATTTCTTGTAATGAACTCTGTCTATTGGCTGCCTTTCTAATTTAGTAACTAAGTCTTTAGCGGTTCAGAAATGTTTTATTTGATGTAGTCCCATTTGTCAAGTCTGTGTACTATGTGACATGCCCCTGGGAATCTTTTCAAGAAGTTTCTACGTATATCTATAGAGATCTAATGTTTCTCTTAATGTCGTTTGCAGTATTTTCAAGGTTTGGGGTCTGAAGTTGAGGCCTTTCATCCACTGTGAATTAATATCTTTGCATGGTGAAAACAGGGATCAATTTTTAGTTTTCTGCCTATGGATTCCCAGTTTCCCCCACACCAACTATATAAGATGCTACATTTTTCCATTGAATGTTTATGGAACTGTTACCAAATATCAGATAACTGTAACTGTATGGTTGCAGTTCTGGGCCTTCTCATCTGTTACATTTATAGTCAGATCTATGTCTGTGCCAATATGGAGCAGTTTTTGCTGTCACAGCTCTGAAGTAGAGCTTAACATCTGGTATCGTGATGGAACAGAAGTTCCAGTTGCCTGAAAATAACCTGTTAAAGAGTGAGAAATTGTGTCTAACCAGTGATCTAGCATGTGTACACTCAGGATAACATGAAGAATATTTGATACAAAATAGATACATTGACGTTTTGGAGAGTACTCACAATTATGACAAAGCTCTACTGTATGTAAAATCACAGAGATCTGTAAGAAAATTATTTTTCTATCTAAGTAGGTAACTTCCTTTGAGTCAGTTTTAGAAGACTTTTTTTCTATTTGAAACATTTTCTGTTTGAAACATTTTGTTGGCAATCATATTCACTCCCTTTGCAATAAAACAAAAGTACTATTGTTATAATACTGAACATATGCACCAATCTCTGTCTCTGGTAAAAAATATTCTACTCCCAACTTCTGTGATAAGTTGGTTCTACTTTTAGTAGCTTCCATTGTTATGTGAGATTTATTAGCCAATGTTTTTCTGTGCTTGGTTATTTCACTTAACATAATATCTTCCATGTCATTGCAAATGACACCCGACTTCTCACCATGAAGAAATATGTTTCCTAGGTGTTCCTTATGCCATCAATGCAAAAGGAAGAGGTGGAATGTCGCTGTTCTTCATAATATATGCCATATAATTTGCAATCAAATAAAAAGTTTGATGTGTGAAGAAATTATTTTGAATCTCATTTTATTGTAAAGATAGGTACAGAGTGGTTACAGTTACATAAGGTAATAAGTATATATTTTTTCAAACAGTGTTACCCCCTCCTTTGTTTCTCTCACTTTCCCTCCCCCCACAACTCTCCTCTCCATCACTAAATTGTAAAATTCCTTTTCAACAGTGTCTAGTGAGTATCCCTGTTGCATTGGTTCACCATTTGTCCCATCATTTTGTGATTTCCCTTCCCTTCCCCTAATCAGATAAAATTTTATACAAGACAAAAGGTACAGAAATCAGCAGCAGTGACCACAGGGAATACACCAGAGGAGAAAAAAAAAAGAAAGACAAGACAAATGTAATAACTGCAAACAAAACACTTAAAAATAGGAAAAGGAAAAAAAGAAAAACAAAATAACCACAAAAGAAATTTCTTGTTGTCATATCTTGAAGCTCATTTCAACTAGCTTCATTTTATGTGATCATATGTACAGAGTTATTGGGCTGTGATCCTCTATTAAGACTATCCTAGGCGTATACTTCTTATCACAAATGAAGAAAACCATGGAGCGTGTTTCTTTGGATCTGGCTTACTTCAGTTAAAATTAACTTTCCCAAATCTTCCCATTCCTTATGAATAGGTAAATCCTATTCTTTCTGATGTAAGGAGAGAATTCCATTATATATATATATATATATATATATATATATATATATATATATGTACATACATACATACATACCACAATTTCTTCATCCATTCATCTACTAAGGGACATTTGGGTTAGTTCCATAGCTTAGCTATGGTAAATAATGCTGAATAAACATAGTTGTTTTGATAGCTTTAGTGTGGCCTTGTTTGTGATCATTTGTCCAAGAGTGGGATTGCTGGGTCATAGCAGAGTTTCATGTTTAGTCTTTTGAGGAACCTCCATAATGATTTCAAGAGTGTTTGAAGAAGTTTACATTCCAACCAACAATGTAGTAACATTCCCTTTTGGCCAAATCTCTGACAGAATTATTTGTTTTCTAGATAATGGCCACTATAACTGGGATTAGCTGGAATCTAAATGTCATTTTTATTTGCATTTTTATGGCCAGAGATATTGAACATTTCAACATGTGTCTACTGGCCCTTCTTATTTCCTCTTCAGAGAAGTCTTTTTAATTCTTTAGCCACTTCTTATTTGGGTGGGGTTTTTGTTTTTGACAATTTGTTTCTGGGAGCTTCACTTTTTGAGCTCTAAATATATTTAGATTATGAAGCTCTTGTCTATTGTGTAACTAGTGAAGATTTTCTCCCAATCTGTCATCTTCCTATTTATCTTGCTATATAAATATTTTGTGATACAGAAATTCTGAAGTTTAATGCAATTCCATTTATCTAGCCTTTCTTTGATTTGTTGTATTTCTGGATTTTCATCTATGAAGTTTTGACCTATGCCAAGGAACCCCAGTGTATCCTTATTCATTCCTGTGATATTTTCAGGGTTTATGTTCTTATACTGAGGTTTTATATCCATTTGGAATTGATTTGGTGCAAGATGACATACAAGGCTACAACTTCAGTTTTGTGCATTTGTATAGCCAATTTTGCCATAGCAATTGTTGAACAGGTTGCCGTTCTTCCATATGATGTTTTTGGCTCCCTTCTTAAAGCTTGGGTTACCACAAGTCTGTAGGATCATGTTTCGGTCTTCAACTCCATTCCATTGGTAGTAAGACCTATTCATGTGTCAGTACCAATCCAATTTTATAAATGTGGCTTTATAATAGTGTTTGAAGTTTGTTATATTCTTTGTTTAAATTCAAGGAGTCAGTTAATGTTAATATTGACTCCTCCAATCAGAAAGAGCGTTATGTTTTTGATAAAGCCTAAACAAGCCAGTATGCTTTGAAAAATAAGTATCTTGATTTAGGAGAGTGCACAAAGAAAAATAATTTTATACCCTATATTCATGTATCCTACTATGAAGCTATTCGATTGTAGTACTGCCCTCTATAGCTTAGGGAATTTATTCTATTACTTATTAACCTTGTGATTTCCAGTAAATAATTTAACCTCTCTTAATCTCTCTTAAAGAGGCATACTGTTAGTTATGCATGTTCTCATTGATGACAGAATTTAAGATAGGTCATGAAAGTTTTTGCATGAATCAGTGATAAAAAAATTCATTAAGTTTAAATTTCATGCACAGTGTTGTGAAATTCAAAAAAGAAATGACAAGATAGCATTTACAGGTACAACAATGGGTGATAATTAAGAATCGATCAACAAATCATCACTTCAATGTATGCCACATTCTTTGAAGGTGCCACCACTCCTTTCAATGAAAGAAGAACAAAAATTGTTCTTTTTTGGAAAACTAAAAGCAAATACATATTATCTGAAACTGAAACAGAAATTCAGTGGAGAAAAATAAAACTTTTGATTAGATTTTGAATTTCTAAAGCAGTCTTTACAAGTATGCAACATTTCTAGAGGACTAGCTGTCAATTTCAGAGTACCTCACGTGATCCAAATGTAAGCTGTATGCATTATCATAAATAGTGAGCCTAACACCCTGAACTTTACAGGATTTCTCATATGCAGATGAATTATGCATGTGTTTTGATTAAATTGCAAGCTATTAAGTACTTTCTAATTGAGTATGCATATGACATTTCTCAAAACATTTATCAAATTACTTCATTTTATATTACCTTACTGTAAGTGGCAGGTAAACCAAAGCTAAGTATGGGCAGATGGTCTGACACAGAGAAGTTAAGCAATGGGGATTTTTTTGAAAAGTAGTCAATTTCTATACAGAAATATTAAAAGTATTTCCTTCCAATTGCAATGTCAAGTTTTGAGAGTACTGACTTTAAAGTCTGATCCTCTCTAAGATTAAAGTTCAATTTGCCTCTCAACTAACTTTAAATATATTAATTCCTTTTTCCTGTGGGATATATGTTAAGTTAGGCATTGAGTGGTTTTAGAAAATTCTTCTTGGAATATATACTTCTGTTGATATCCTCCAACCTTTGAAAGGTGGCAATTTCTTTTTGAAGAAAAAAAATTATATAAAACATCAAACTTTTGAAGTCCCAAGAATAATGTAAACTACATAAGTGAAAATGTTACAGTTAACATTTATCCAGAAATACAATAAAATGTTTATTTATTTCCAATTAATCAATCCACAACTATAAAGAAAGCACTAGTCTATATCCAGGAATCAATAGTGATACGTGCATGGACTGAAATGTTACCTTGGACGCAGAAAAAAAAAAAAAAACCCAAGGGGTAAGTAAGTAAAACCTCCATCTCTGTGTAAATATGCCATATTGTCTTGATCCATCTGTCTGTTACGGAGAATGTTGATTCCATATCTTTGCCATGGTAAACAATGGTGCAATGAACATGATTATGCTGGTAGCTTTAGTGTGGCTTAGTTTGTGGTCCATCGAAGAAATGAACAGCAGTGGAATTGCGAGGTCATAGGAGAGCTCTATGTTTTATCTTTTGAGGAATCTCCCTATTGCTTTCCAGAATGGTTGAATAAGTTTACATTCTATGCTTCCACCAGAAAGAATGATAATGTACAATTCCTAAGGAAATGGAAAGACTGTATTAAACAAAGTAAGCCAGACCCCAAGAAACATTGTTTGCATGTTTTCCCGCATTTGTTGAAACTAGAAAGTGCTCATACATCTGCAAATAAACACATTTGATGGTAAAGACAATATATATGTATATATATATATATATATATATATAATCTTGGTGATAATAAATCGTACACTACAAAACATTATTAGCACAGTCAGACCAAGGCTCAATATATGTGAACATACATTTATCGAAATAAACTCCAAGAAATAGAAATCAGAAGAAATGAAGAGAGGAAGAAGGAGAGAAGGCAAAGAAGGAGAAGGTACATGTGGAAGGGAGTAGGAAGAGAAGAAGAAAAAGAAGGCAAGAAGGAAGAAAAAGGAATGGAGGAAGAGGAGGAGCTACTAGAAATTCCAGAATTGTAGATTTGGCAGAAAATTTGAAAAGGAAAAGTGAAAGATATAATGTCATTTTTATAATAAAGCCCATTCCATACATAAGAATATTAAGATAGTTATTCAAGGAGTACACAGTTCATCTGACACACTTAACTGCAGTACACTTGAGGTAATCACTTCTACTAAGAGTTAACATTTTCCTCAGTTCCTTACTAGCTCTTAGCCTCAGTGAGAATTACTCTTGTTTCATAGGCAGTTTGTTACTCCTCCCTCTGGGAAAATCCATTTTCAGATAGAAGGCAAACAGTTAATAATGTTTGGCTGAGAAAATGTAGAAAAAATTGACTATGTAAGAAGATTACTTTTTACCATGATGTGAAAGAAAACAGAACTGTATAGTCTTGATGAAATTTTAGGCTTAGTATTTACATAAGAATAAGTTCATACCATGATAATTTAGCTACTGAAGAAATGTTCTTTAAATTGTAAGCACTAGCAAATAATTTAAATGTGTGCTTTGAATAGAAATAAATTTTATGGTAAATAATATGAATTTAAGATACATCAAATACAGTTTGAAATAATAGCACTCAGTTTTATGTTGATATGTCATGAAATTCTAAGGGAATATTTAATTTATACACAATTGTTTGGCATTGTAATTATTTATTCATTATTTTACTTCATATATACAACTTATTGTAAATCAATGAAGTACTTTAATTTGTACCAAAAATCCAAGAATGCTGGCAAAAATAATTTAGTGCAAAACATATTAGAAACTAAATATTGACACACTTTTTACTTATTAATGTTGTATTAAAAGCACGTTATTCAGCCAGCTCACTCTCATTTCTCTGCATATGGAGAAATCTTGAAATAAAAGTACTTAATGTGATAGATGGCAGCAGCAAGAAAGCATTGCTCTTTGTAGTGGTCTATTGTTAACATCTGGACCATTAAAGGCTTTTTATCACAATATTCAATATTTGTAAAAAGAAGTACAAGGAAAAACTGAGAGGTTAAGTAAGAATTTATAGTAGAAAGAATAATGTCAAAATTCATTTTTAGGAGGTTTATATATAGTTCAAAGAACTAATGAAAAAAATAAGTATCTCACATAACCTACTTAAGGGATTTGCTTTCTTTCATCAGGATGCATTGTACTTAAAAATTGATTTGTTGAGTGGTAACTCCTTTATATAACTACTTACAAATGATTAAAAATATAATTAAAAAGAAAATTGTTTTTAACTTTTCAGAGACTGTTTATTGGTTCCTTTATAAGTGAATGAACATGGATAGAGGAAAAGCATATTCATGTCTACTCCCTGCTCATTCTATGGCACATTTTTTTTCTTCTCCTGTACATTTTATTTTTGCAAAATAAAGGAATATTTTAAAGCAACGTAAATATAACAATTTCACATTTAGACTCTAATCACCTACCATGCATAGAGAAAGTGACAAATTGATGAAATTGTATATCTTACTGAAAGTATTGAACTTTTAGAATTTTGTTGTTGAGTGACAAGCAAGGCAAGGTTGTGGAAGGTCATCACTGAAAAGAAATCTCTAAATCAACATTTTTCCCTGTTAATGGCATAACCTGGAATTTCATTACTGTGACTTTTACCATTACCATTACAGAATAATAAAAATAATACCAGGAATAGGTTTTAGAAAGTGTTTTAATTCATGTAAGTGGTCATGTTTAAATTTAAAAATATAAATCTTAAATTTTGATTAAGAAAATAGAACAACATAATTTATCTATTCAAACACCAACAATAATATACACAGAAAATTGTAAATATGATACATGCAATGTGTGAGAGGTATCTGTACAGTTTAAAACAAAAAAAATTGTGGGATGAATAATTTGAAAAGGCTTCCCTAAGTAAGTATTTTTTAGTTAAAATTTCAATTTATGGTTTCTTGGTGAAAGGAGAGGTTGATGTTTTTCTCTTAAGACAAATTAAATGTTCATAAACATTATACCAAAGAACTTTATAGATGCAAAGTCCATAGAAACACTGCACTGTGTTTGGCAGCACAAGAGTTAGGACAAAATTAGATGAGCCAGAAAAAAGCTAACAGAAATTAATTTAGAACATGGTAGGCCACTTTCCAGACTTAGTTGTGAAAAGCAGAGGGAATCAATGCCAGTGACTTTTTTTTTTCAAATTTTTATTATCAAACTGATGTACAGAGAGGTTACAGTTTCATACGTTAGGCGTTGGATACATTTCTTGTACTGTTTGTTACCTTGTCCCTCGTACCCCCCTCCCCCCCCCCCGTGTTCAGTTCACTTACACCAAACAATTTTGCAAGTATTGCTTTTGTAGTTGTTTCTCTTTTTTTACCCTGTGTCTCTCAAATTTGGTATTCTCTTTGAATTTCCTACTTCCAATACCAGTAAACACGGTTTTCAATATACTCAGATAAGATTACAGAGATAGTGTAGGTACAACCACAGGAATGTGATACAAGAACATCATCAATAATAGAAGCTACAGATACACATAGGACGTTGAAAGTAGTTACAACTGTGATATAACAATTGTTACCATAACATGGAGTTCATTTCACTTAGCATCATCTTATGTGTTCATAAGGGTATAGCTATTGGGTCTTGTGATGCTCTGCTATGACTTGCGCAAGTGACTTTTTTTTTTTTTTTTTTGCCAGTCCTGGGCCTTGGACTCAGGGCCTGATCACTGTCCCTGGCTTCTTCCCGCTCAAGGCTAGCACTCTGCCACTTGAGCCATAGCGCCGCTTCTGGCTGTTTTCTGTATATGTGGTGCTGGGGAATCGAACCTAGGGCCTCGTGTACCCACGGCAGGCACTCTTGCCACTAGGCCATATCCCCAGCCCCGAAAGTGACTTTTGAAAGGACATTTTTTTTTGTTTTAATAAAATCAATCTGAAGGAAACAAGACAGATAAAAGAAGCCCAGTTAGAACAAAGAAGCTAGGTGATTGGATAAATAACAAGAAATGTGATGCAATTGAGATCATGTGGCATAGATGACATGGCTATGCTTTGGATACACAGGGAGTGTGATTAAAATGTTAGAATTGATTTTCCCGCCAATATGGAAAGGGCAGATTTGGGTTATATGAGATTGGTATGTCACAATTACTAAAGGTTATCTTAAACGTATTCTCCCAGCATCCAATTACTTCACTTCAGAATTTCAGCCATATTCATTTTGATATCCCCATTTTCATCCCTAATCTCTCTTCTCTTTTTGGTCAGATTGGCTAAGAGTTCAATTATTTTTTCAAAGAAGAATTTTTTTAATTTGTTGATTCTTTGTGAAGTTCTTTTAGTCTCCAGTTCATTTATTTCTTATCTAATACTTATTTCTTTTCATTTATTGGTTTCAGGTTTAGCTATTACTGTTGATAATAGATTGTTTTGTTTTTAAGGTCTGGCCTTACATATATTATACTAAGTGAAATCTTTGGCTGTAGGAAAGTTCACATATGTGGAACTGGAAAATCACAAACAATTGGAATTTTTCCTCCAATTTGGACTAGATACAGGCAAAAAGCAAATACATATCCTTTGCCAGGACTCAGATATTTATAGAGATTTTCTGATCTTACCTTCACCAAATCCCAACACATGTCACTGGTCTATCTTCACCAAGACAGTCACATTAGCAAAATTCTTTCTCTCAGTCTCCCTGTCTCTGTTTGTCTATTTCTATCTTTCTGTCTTTCTGTCTATGTCTCTCTGTCTGTCTCTCCATTAAAAAAACAGAGGAACATAGGGTTATGGTAAAAAAAAAAAAAAAAAAAAACCTATAGCCATCAAGAGATTCAGAAAGTTCAGCTCCTCTTAATTAACTTATTTCTTTCTGTGTACATAAATGAAGGACAAGAACCTCAAAATGAACTTTTACATATGTTCCTTTAATGTATGAATGTAGGCCCCTATAGTGCCATTACCATGCCTATCAGTTTGAAATATTAAACTAATGAAGGTGGTACATATCCACATAGTATCATTGTGTGTCTTTTTTTTTCAATGTATGTAGATGAATACAAATTCTAATACAAACCACTTTTCCCCTTTCACAAATCTCAGTATTCCTCAAGCATAGAGAAAAAGAATCAAGCCTACCTATTTACAATTTAATTGGTATTTTGGTGATTAGGTAATATGATGACTACTTGACTGACCATTCTAAAATTTTGATTTGGAATGTATGCCCATTTTACAGTGGACAGAAATTCACAGAACTTCATTTCATTCCATTTCATGTGAAATAGTGATAATAAATAAACAAGGAAGGCTCAGAAAATGTGAGAGTTCTATGAATTTGGGAGGCATTGTAACAACCATTTTCCAAGATCTTGACAAGCTCAAATGATAGGCCAAATTTAACAAGACAGATTTAATCAAAATAATTATAAAGTTACTCAAGGGATATCTTATGTCCAAAATACTAATTGCAGAAAATGATTAGAAAGAAATGTGGGGTAGCAACAAAAAGTGTGGTAGAAAATTATAAATCGGTTCAAGAATTTCAGTCCATATTCCCACAATGTTATCTTCCATCTTAATTGAGAGACACACGGTAAAAAAAAAAAAAAAAGAGAAACAACTACAAAAGCAATACTTGCAAAACTGTTTGGTGTAAGTGAACTGAACACCTCAGGGGGGGAAAGGGTAAGGGGGAGGAGGGAGGGGGTATGAGGGACAAAGTAAAAAACAGTACAAGAAATGTATCCAATGCCTAACCTATGAAACTGTAACCTCTCTGTACATCAGTTTGATAATAAAAATTTGAAACAAAAAAAACCAACATATTCCTTAACTCCATCTTTGTCTTCATTGACCAAGCAGAAGCACCAGTAACTTGAAAATTCTTTTATTTTCCTGAGTTATGCTTGAACCATGTAAGTTTCATTTTATTTATTCAAAAAAATATTTTAGACAAAAGAAAATCAATGTACTCAAGTGTGATTAATGTTTATAAGGATTAATATTTTATCAAAGTATTTTAAAATGCCAAAGATTTATTTCAAATACAAAACTTATGTAACTACGTACTAGCATTGTAGAAATTTGAAGGAACTATTGAGGAAAATTACAAGCAAACTGATATTTTTTAGTAAAGGGGATGAATAAATGATTGTATTGTCCTACAATATGACAGATGCTTTGTAGTTCAGTCTCAAAGTAGTTGCATTACTGTGCTTAAATGATATAGATAATATGTTCTTGATTTCATTTTCAAATTTAGATTCAACCATATGTAAGGTCTGATAATTCTACCTCACCTTTTTCTTATTTCAGAAATAAAGAAGTTTTGCTCAGATTCTCTACACATGCAGACACAGCTCAAAAGGCAATATAGTACTATTTTCAATCATCATGAGAGGAGCATTTAACACTGAATGTATTTTACTGAAAATGTCTTTATTGTCTTCACTGTGCATTAGTCCCTTTACTAGAGATGCTCAGAGAAACACCATGAATCCATGGTTCTTTGAGGATTTCATTAATCTGTCAGAGTTAAGTTCTGCATGCACCTGAAGTATATAACCAGAATTAATTCCTGCAATTATTTTCACTACTGTCTGAGGTTATAGAGTAAGGAAACGATGATAACTTCAGTCCACAGATTTCTGAGTCTTGACCAGAAAACTTCTTCTTCCCACATAATATCTAGCGCACATCACACATACATGTATATGTATTTACTATATTTTTCCTTTAGAGTGATATTTTAAGTTGATTATAGTTTTAACTCAAGGCTAGTACTTACTACACTTGAGCTGTACCATTTTAGTCACACTTACAGCCAATTTTGCTCTAGACTCAAATAGACTCTTGTGCTTATGTTCCACTGGCCTGAAGTATAGTCCTCTTACTCTTCCCACATAGTTAATATGGCAAGCACACACTGCCAAGCCAAATAATTATTGATGGATACTACAGGGAGAAGTCTTCTTTTATGCCCTTCTTGGCCTTAAACTATCGTTGTTAATATTTTTGCCTCCCAAGTATCTAGGAGCCAACACACTTGATGGTTCATACTTTTAGATTACTTTAACGAAGCCCCTCATGATGGCAATTGCCTATAATTGCAATACCCCTGGATGAAGTCAGGAGAATTATGAGCTCACAACCAGACTAGGAAACCTGTTTCTAATTAGTCTAATATAGGTCTAATATATTCCCTATTCTAGAATTTGTATTGATGTGTTTAATCCTGGAAACAATTCCATACAGTGGGATTTACATCGGAATTTTAAGAATATGTAGACACTGGACCATTTAGCAAGACATACAGATAGAATGCCTACAAATGGAATTTAATCAGGAAGTCTTACTTATGAGTTTTTGTTTTTTATCCTCAAAGGAGAAAGCCTCTCATAATTATCTGTCACACTAATCCAAATATAGTGAATGTATTATTTTGTTAATCAATTTTTACTGTAACTACTTATAAAACATTTAAGCAGGTAGACCACAGTGGCTCATACCTGTATTCCCAGATAGCAGAGAAATGGTGATAAGAGAACGGAGAGTTGAGGCTAGCCAAGGACAATTTGGTAATGACACCTTGTCATAAAGAAGGGTCAAGTGTGCTGGAATACACCTGTAAATGCAGTTACTTGTAAGGCAAATGAATATTGCAATCTAAGGACCTCCTTGGCAAATGTGGGAAATCTTATTAAAATGCAAACCTAAGCAAGGGATGAGAGCATAGCTCCAGAGGTGAGATGTTTGCCTAGCAATTTTGATGCTTTGAATAAAACCATCAGTACAACAAACATGAAGTGAAATAAAAATATTTATGTAAATGAAGGAACATGGTTTACTTGGCATAAGTACTGAGTGTTGGTTTTATACGTTCAGCCACGTGCACATTTTCTAAATCCTTTCTTTAGATCATCATGTAATACAGGACTAACAGTGCGTAATTAGACCCCCTTGCATAAGAGTATAAATTCTATCAATCTATTCTATGTAAATCAAATGGGATAAGCAATGTTTAACAAAATATGCAAACTAATACAGTATATTTATGAATGACAGTACATTCTAGAGAATTGTAAACAAAAATGAGAAAAAATCTCTTTATCTGATTATCATACTTAGGAGATGAAGCTTATAATATATTGAAAATTGGTATTACATATTTCAAAATTATACAAAAGTACTCAAACAGAACCAAGAAGGAGAATGTCAGGCCCTGCCCTGGGAAATGAAATTTCAGCAATGTGTCAGCTGAATAAGACTTTGAAAAATGGATAAAGGTTTAGCAACCAATGGGGACTTGGTCCAAGACAGAAAGCAAGAAACCTGCTTACCAAATCTGAATGGAATGAAATGGCTGAGTGAGCAATGGCGAGTGTGTAGTTTAGTCTGTAGTTTAGTCTGGAGGAAAGAATGAAAGTTACTGATGTTGGGAACTGGAAGAATGATCAGAATTTTAAGAGCCACTTGCAATCAGCTTTTTGACAGTGAGGTTTACAACAATGTGTCTATTGGGAAAATAATATGTGCATGTCTGGTGTATAGGGGAGTTAAGAACTAGAGGCAAGAAGGATAGAACTCTTAGGCTGTGTTATGAGGGATGTTGAACACGTGACTTTAAACAGTCACATGGAAGGAAGATCAGGATAATGGGAATTGAGATGTTAGGTTCTGATAGGCTGTTTCACATGACTGTCACTACAAAATACGTTATATGGCTCAGGTGATTGGAGAGCTATTAATGAACTTTAGCAGAATTCTGGAAGTGGCAGATTATTGTTTGATGGAGGGAAAAAATCACTCTAAATATGGAGCATACCGTGTCATCTATAGGAAATCAAAATATATATGTCAGAATTTCTCATTCAAAGACAGATAAAATCAGTATTTTTGAGTCTGCATCTGATCATTTAAAACCATATCAGATAATGCAGTGATCCAGGGCAATGAAGTGAGTGAGGAAAATGCTTAAAGCCCTCCCAAATCATAAACTTGCATACCTATTCAGAACTGATTATGTGAATCAGAGGCAGTTGCCCAGTGGGATTGGTAACAGAAGAGGTGAATAGTTCCTGAAACCGTTAACAGAAATAAGGCCACTATTCTAATGGTAATAAAGTGAAAATTTTTATTTCAGCCCTAGATTGAAATACTGTGACAAGACAGGTAATTTGTTTTGCTCAGATTTAGCTTTACCCTAGGGTTAGCATTGAAGGAACTGGCACAACAGCACTATCAGATTTAGGTCAAATGATGTCTGAGCTCTGTTTTGGGGCAGCAATTCTCTGCATTTTATGGATGGTTTGCAGAATCCTTTGTTTTTATCTTACAAATTCAGAATGAAAGAAAAAAAACATAACTTTCTCTTAGAATTAATATATCACCAAGGTTTCTCTACAATTTACTCCTTCACAATACTTCATGATCTGTCGAGATTAGTTAGTATGAGTCTAATTATTGATTTTTTTTCTTAGTCTATATAACCAGACAACACACAAGGAGGCAATGTATTCTTATGTCACAAAGATTCTCATTGTATTTAATAAAAATTAACTTCTGAAGAATATACGGGATGCACGTACATCTATGGGTGTATGAATGCATTCATAAATATCTATGTATGTATAAATGAATCTGTGTGTGAAAAGTGTGTGAGGAGTGTACCAGTTTGTAATAATTCTATTCAGAACTGAACTAAAGTTTGTTTCTTAATTTTCCTTTATATGTTATAAAGACCTGGCACAATTTAAACTTTTTGGTAGCCTGTAATCCTTAATACAATAAGTATTTTCAACAAAAATACTTCAACAAAAATATGTATTGATTATTAGATACTTGTCAGATGTAGGCAGACAAATGTTTTCTCCCACACTGTAAGCAGTCCTTTTAACTTATCCACTGTAAATGCATCCTTTGTTGTCCAGAAGCATTTTCAACTTGATACAATTCCCTTTTCAATCTCTGCTCCTGTTTGCTGAACTACTCATGAAGTTTGCTGAACTTTTCAGGAAGTAACTGTAGTAATAAATCCAACCCTTACCCTGTTCTATCCTGTAGAAGTTTCAAAGATCTAGATTTTACATTAAAATCTTTGCATGTGTTCTTTCTCATATGTGAACATTAGACCTAATATGTGACCATAATATACACGGGATCTTGTATGTATATGTGTATTTGTGTAGGTGATATCCACCTGACTAAAACATGACATTTACACATGTGACATTCTATGATGGAACCTCTTTGAACAATAAATATCAATGTGAAAAGAAAGTTAAGAGTTTGAAACATCTCTGTTCTGTAGTGTGAGTATTAGTAGGAGGTGGACAGGTGAATGAATAGTGTGAAGGAAGGCAAATAAGTCTATAGTAATATCTCTCTCTTTCTCTCCCCGACTCTGTGTGTGTTTGTGTGTGTGTGTGTATGTGTGTGTGTATGTGTGTTTCAGAATCAAGAAAGTCTGGTGCCCGTGACTCACACCTGTAATCCTAGCTACTTAAGCAGCTTAGATGTGAGGATCAAGGCTCAAAGCAAATGAGTGAAAAATTTCAAGGGACTCTTATCTCTAATTAACTAGCAAAAACTTAAAAGTAGAAGTATGACTCAAGTGCTATAATGCCAACCTTGATAGAAAAAGCCAACTGAGAGCATGAGGCTTGGAATTCAAGCTTCGCTATTTACACACACAAACACACACACACACATACACACACAACAAGAAAGGTCAATGAGACTAGATTGAGATGGAGAAGAGGTGAAAAGGCAGAATGATGATGATGAATGGCTCTGAATAAGATGAATCATATCCATAAATGCACAGGTTAAATGGAACACCATTTTATGCTTATTAGTGGTGATTCAAAAAAAGAAATATGTTCCTAATATATAGAGGTATGCATACACAGACAGTCATTTGTCTTTAGAAAAGATTTTTAATTCGTAATTCACACATTCCAAAATAGACTAAAAACAAATGTTTGTGAATCTGTCCAATGTCGTAATCATAAGGATAACTAATTCAAATAATATCTTATATAGTTTGGAAGAGACCACAGCTCATTCTGGATTTTGGTTTCTTCTGTCTCTTCCCTGTAGTACTTTCTGTTCTTCCTCTCGCTAGGAACTAGATCAACAAAGCTTTGTGTACTTTAGGCTGCATTGTGAGACTCCTACAAGGGAAACAGAAACTGTTCACTGAACTGGAGAAAGCAATCATAACAGACTTTTATAAGAGCACCAAATAAATACATTTGGCACTAATGTATTTTGAAACTCTGGGGTTCATTAGTTACAAGAGTTAGTGTTGTCTTACCTGATATTCTTGAATGGCAAGCAACCAAATACAAGATATTCATAATTTTGTTTTGGATACTCATGAAGAAGTTCCATTTAATTCTCTTATTACTCTAAGCAAGGTACAACACATTTGCAAAAACCAGTTAGGAAAATTAATTTAGGTCAACTTCTATTAATGACAAAAATATTTACAATGATTCACAAGCGTTTAGAAGACAAAATAAATTTACAAAAAATGTAAAAAAATTCATAGCTCATTTTACAAATGAAAAAGAAAAAGGAAATACAGGTTATCTTTAAATACATATCGTCAATGGTTGTATACAAAATCAGGTCAAAAAGGGTGGCACTTTCAAAGTCTATACATAAAACATTGAGGATTTCTTTTTTTTCCCCTAACTTCTTTTTATTTTATTTATCATCTTTATATAATTGTACAAAGAGTCGCCATGTATCAAAACAGTTTGTGAATACAGTACAGCTTGATCAATGTCACCCAATGTCACACATTCTTATTCCTCCCTCCACTACCTATTTCTTCCTTCACTTTTCTTACTTTTGTAAGAAGTACATTGGATTTTTGATTGAGGATTACTCTTAATTCTGCTTTCTTCTGCTTTCTCTTCTAAATATACAATGTAAAAAGTATCTCTCTTCTCTCTTCATGTGAAGTTTTGGTAAGTACACTAAAATTACCATACATTTTCTCAATAAAAATACATTATCAAGTTACAAACTGTTCAAACTATTGCTTCAAAAATTTATTTTAGGGGAGTATTTCATACAACTGCTAGCTAGTTTCCAATCACAATGTAGCTAAGAGCAAACCTTTGGGGCTTTCTTTGAAATTACTTAATAAATCAAAATTATGATATAAAGGATACTAACCACCAACAAGAAAGTGATGAAAAATGAATGGTGGCAAATCTACAACAAATTAAACTAGAAACAAAGTAAGTGCCATGATATCAAAAGTAGAAAAGTAGCAATACAAAACCTTGCTAATAAAATCATTTCACCTGAGGACCAAGGAGCAAGCATTGATATTTACATTTGTGGTGTTTCTATTTTAAGAACCTCCTGAAATAACAGATTTTATCTACTTGAGCCCATCCTAAAAATACTCCATCTAATAATTGTAGTAAACCTCCTGAAGCTAATTTTGAATATTTTTATTACACTAATTCTATATTTTTACTTGAGAATGGAAGTTGAAGTAAAAATATGAGATCATTTCAATTAACTTTCCTTGCTTGTAAAACAGGTCTAATCCCCTTCAAAGGGTATTTTAAATGTAACTTACATGATTACTAAACAGAGATGTGAGAGGTAATGCTCTATTAACTTGTCCATGGTGCCCAGTTGCTTAGTGGAATTGGTCTGAGTGTTGGTTTACATATTGCAATTAAGATGTAATTAACATGCAATCACATGTAATCAGCATTCACAAGCAATAGACTTTGTATATGTTATCTATCTATATAGAAATATCTACAGATATCTATATATGTAAATGTACATACACATATATACATATACACTACATATACATATATAGAGAGAGAGACAGAGAAAGACAGAGAGATTTGTAATTTAGGGTGACTTTACCCTATACAAAAGTACAATTCATTATCTAGGATCACCTTTTGGTGATCACCTTTTGAGATCTACCAAATAGATAACAGAGACTTGAATAAGAGAACAGTTAGCATTTATCATTAAAATCAACAGGAATTTGAGATAGTCCTGATAGACATTTATATTAAGATGTAGTTCATTTTATATTGCTGTAAGAAACGAATGTTTAAATGGTCACATGTTTCAATTCTAGTTCATAAATTAATACAGTTGGAAGGCATGACTTTTATTTAAGAAGGCAGAAAAATACTGAACTTCGTTGATTAAATCCCTGTCATATAATTACCATAATCCTGGCAATTACATTGAAGCCTGACAGAAGACTTGGATAACATAGGGAAGATGTAATATCAACAGCAGCCTGGAGATCTCAGCAGTGATGTTTTTCTTATACCCAGATACATAGACCTAGGTACAGGGAAGCAGCAGTGTTGACAGGAAGCCAGCAGAAGTGACAGGGACTGAGAAGATAAAAGTACACATGTACTGCATGAGTTCAGGACTGGTGTTCATAGGAATACCAGTCCTATACAGTAAAAATCCAGACACTTCTGAAATGATCAGAGGGAGGGCTATAAGAATATCATTGACAAAACTCTTAGTCTTTTATAAGAACCACGGAGGTAAAAACAGAAAATTAATTTTCATAGCACTATACCAGCTGAACAAACAAGATAGAAGGCAAAGATGTATTGAAAAAAAATTGTATTGACTCAAAATCATGTCCCAAGTTAGGTCAGGAGTGGGTTTACTTAGGAAATAAGGAATGTTCTGTTATGATAGAAATCCTGCCTGCTGGACTACAGGTGATGAGGTGTCAAGGAAACTGTTCAACTCATTGCCAGATCATTTAATACTTCTACAAAATAGGGTTAAGGAGAATGAAGCACATAAGTAATGGCCCACCCCCAAATGGATAACTCTCTGAGAGAAACAATGTACCTACCATGGATACTTAGCAGAGTAAACCTTTCTAACTTTCAACTATATGTCACCATCCATTATTTCCTTAAATAGAGTTCACACAAATGTGTTGCATAAGAAATTAGAGAATAGTAATGGATTATTTGATAACATTTTATGGGAACAACATTCAAACTTTTAAAAATATGATATTGTTCACATTAAGTTTCCAGAGAAGAAACTAGCACACAGAAGTATTTTATTAAAAAACAATCACTGTACTTTGCTGAGTGCCAAAGGCTCACACCTATAATCGTAGCTACTTGGGAGGTTGAGATTTGTGGACCCTTGGTGCCAGCCTCGCAGATGAAACAACAAAACTATTTCCAATTAACTAACAAAAAGCCAGAAAGGGCGGGACTGCTCAAGTGGAACAGTATTGGCATGACCCTGAGTTTCAGCCTCAATCATTTATTTTTCACAATTAACGGCCACTTGATTTTTAAACTAAAAGTAGATTAAGCACATTGTCCATACACAATATTCATTCTACCCATTGTTTCTCAAAATTGTATATGTATACAATGTGTATTATGAAACTACATACTCTATTGTATAAAAATTTACAACACACTATGTATTGATATTAAACTTATCCTAATTCTTGTTTAAATTCTAGTATTATTATATTAAGAAGCAGAGTTGACAGATAGGTGGTGAGTATTAATATCAGTAATGTAAGAGTCAGAAGATACAGTTTTCTCTTTAACATATGACATATCTATCTATGCTAATTTGGGGCATATCTGCAATTTGATCAGCATGCTTATTTTTAGAATTTCTTTTTAGTATTATTAGGATTGAATCATAAAATATTTACAGCCACAATCTATTCTGCAGTTATTATATCACAGATGATCAGATTTCAGCAACATTCCCACTTATTTATGCTATCACTTAGCCAAGGACATATGCTCCAGAGAATTTTGAATTAGGTAATAAGCCGTCATTTCAAAGAACTTGCAACTAACTATTAAAGTTCTACATTAAATTAACTCAGGAGAAAGTGGAGTAAATGAATTAAAGATCAAAAGAAAGTGCTATTACAAACCAGTGAGTGATGTGGAGAAGCTCGTTTCATCAAAATTGTCTTATAAGACATCTACCCTCAAAGTTCTGTAGATGATTCATGACATAGAAGCTAACCTACTCCAAGCAGGATGCTTTGAACTAAGCATGTCATTGCTTGTTGGAGATTGCATTACTTTTTCTAAATCTGAGTTACCTATTGCAAACCAATTCACTTTTTCCCTAATGGATATACCCTACTATTTTCTTTCATTTTGTATGTTCAAGAGTTGAAAATAAAGTGTTCAGATCTTGAAATACAGCACATGTCCAACATTTTTAAACACCTATGGGAGGGTTATTATTCTTGAGAGCTCTTCTAACCCTTTCCTCTGAAGCTAAGTATAAAGTGTGCACTAGCGACCTATGTGCTCTTTTAATGGGGTAATAGAAATTTACTGGAGGAAGCAGAGGAAACAAAGAGAATGTCACTGCACAAATTAGTCTATGCTTACTCTTACTTGTAATAACAGAAAATTTGGGGAATTTATTTTCTGAGCATTCTTTTTGCTGCACATTGGGAAAGATTTTACTAAATTCTGCATAATAGATGAGCACAAAAGTCATGAATTCCCATCTGTCTGAATTATACTTGGATCACAATATGAGCTAACCCTGAAATCACAATTTAGGACTACATGGCTAACGAGATCTATTAAACATATGTAGCCATTTAAACCTACATTTATTAAATAAGAAATTTTGTCTTAATTTATCTTAGTGCGGGATAATGCACATTATCTCGAACAAGTAAAAGCATTTCTATTCTATTTACTAGAGGTGCTTTAGAAGTGGAGACTATTATAGAAGCTGGGCAGCCTGCCTGAATTTCCTAAATTCGGATATCTTGTTGTCCACTTTTCTGTGAAGTTCCGTTCCTAAATACAGACCTAAATCAGGGAGGTAGAATGACAAACTATAATGAGGTTTACAAATACAAATTTGTGCTTTTTATCTGTTGACAAGAAAACTTCTTCAAACATTTATACATCATAATCTGCTATTATATGAGTCCAATGGTAAATATAGTGAATTACAATTCAAAAATTCATCTTTTGCAAAAATATAGACTTTCTTATTCATAGGAAAGGTTTTCTTTTGGTTTACATAGACATAAAAAGTATGTGTGTTTCTGTGTGTATACATGCTTATATGTATGTGCATATATACGATGTGTGTTTATGTATGATAATCTGTATGGCTATATTAATGGGTATTTGTGTGTGAACAAGTTTATATGACATTAAAATATATTTTGAGTGCATATGTATGCACAGTGTATTGTAAATGTGTTTATGTAATGTATGTGCATATGTTTTTTACCTGTTTTTTGTGCACATATATGAATATATGCATTTGCATATATATGCTTATATGTGTATTGTGCATGTTGTATATCTCATGTGATTGTATGAATACTTATATGCATACATATATGCATACACACATATGCATATTACATGTGCATATATGTCTGTATATGTAATTCACACATCTCGTCAGTTGTTGTTTGGCTTACAAATATTTCAGAAGATCAGTAGAGATTACAATTACATTCTTTAGTAACACAATAAGAGAGCTGTGTATATTCAATTTGATGTCTGGCATTGCACGAAAATTTAAGAACCCTTGCTTGATGTGAAATTCAACTTGAAAGTTA
This sequence comes from Perognathus longimembris pacificus, assembly GCF_023159225.1. Classification (NCBI taxonomy): domain Eukaryota; kingdom Metazoa; phylum Chordata; class Mammalia; order Rodentia; family Heteromyidae; genus Perognathus; species Perognathus longimembris. The sequence continues at coordinate 15,237,274 of NC_063174.1, read as the reverse complement.
CATTGTTATATTCAAGCTCAAAAGCATGACACTATTTTGACTATCGTCAAGAACACATTATTCTCTGAATGATATAGAATTTTGGGAGTTAATTAGAGTTGCTACATTATTTCAGCTACTCGTGAAATGTTTTCTCTGACCAGAAAAAGAATAGATATTTCACTGATTTGCATTTTAAAATTTGATGCACAGAAGATTGATAAAGAAGAAAATTAAGAGAAGTATTACCATTTGGTAGTAAAAAAAAAACAACTCAAGTAATTCGTGCAAATTCTGCACTGTACTCTGATAAATCAGCAAGTTTTAGGAACAAGGACTTTGATACCATTGATTATTAAGATTGAAGGCAACTAATTATTCCGAGGGATAAAAGAGATCTTTCTCCTTAATAAAAAAGGCATTTACAAATAATTACCTATAAAACACAATTTTGCACTTATTTTTTTTCCTTTTGTGCCACTCTAATATATTCTCTGAAAAAGCAAACATTCTGCACATAACTGAACGTGCTACAAAGTTATCATTCAAAGGGCATTGATGACTGAATATAGATCCTTTTCTTCTTGGTGAAAAGGTTGTAACGAAACAATAGAAAATCAACTAGATTAAATATAAAATTGTTTTGTTCTTCAGTAGACTGTACAAGGCACCCTGAAATATAGATAATCCATCTTCTAAGAGTAAAATCAACACTGATTGTAATGCTACTGAAGGAAATATTAAGTGCCCCGACACTGGAGCTTGAACACAGAGCTCTTGATTAGGAATGGCACTCTACAACTTGAGCTAGTGTTCCCGTTCTTTTGTATGTATGCATGTATGTATGTATGTATGTATGTATGTATGTATGTATGTATGTATATTTATTTATTTTTTTGCTAGTCCTGGTACTTGAACTCGGGGTTTGGGTGCTGTCCCTGAGCCTCAAAGCTAGCATTCTATCAGTTGAGCCACAGTGTCACTTCTTGCATTCTGGGTGGTTAATTGGTGATAAGAGTCTCACAGGGACTTCTGCCCCAACTGTCTTTGAACTTCAGTCTTCAGATTTCAGCCTCCTGAGTAGCTAGGATTATAGGAGTGAGCCATGGGCGCCCAACTTCTTCCAAAACTATTTCAATGTGTTTTGAAGGGACTTGAAATGTTCCAAGCTATGAAAAAATAGACTATTGTAAATTATAGTTATTATAGAATTCTGTTTGTGTTGTAGCTTAAATGAGACAAGGTAAATAAAATCTAATTATATAAATGAAAATAAGGGCTCCTTAAATTATGCATTACATATTATAAAACATACTCAGGCAAAATAAATTTTCATGACTTTGACCACATTTTCTTTAAAAATTGTATAATTATATTATTGACCAGAAAATTGTTTGCAATAAAATTGTTTAACAAAATGTAGTATAGTATTCACTTCTATAGTAAATAGAGCAGTGAAAATAAAATGCTAAACATATCCAATAGAAAATAAATGTATTTTAACTCTGCACTTGCTTAAAACACATAATTGCATGTGTAGGTACTCAACACACTAAATATTTTTATGTTAAAGTTTAAAACTAAAAATACATATTAGGATAGTAAGGGATAGAGAGGATATGGAAAAACAATAAAAGTGTTGAAATGTATTTTTAGGTGATTTTAATTTTTAAAAGACCAGTGCCAATAAATTTTAATATTAAATATAATTCAGAATGACTAGATTTTCACATTAAAATTCTGCAGTTTTTGAAAGAATAGTCTGTTTTACCATAAACTGGTATTAAATTGGGCAGAAATTTCTTTGTCCATGGAATATCTTCTTTTTATCAGAATATACTTATATTTCAGAAAATATTTCTACAAATTTGATTATATTAAAGCAGTGTAATGATCATTGTGTGTTTCTTGTTTATGATGATAGATATAACAATGATAAAACTTAATGAGAATATCCAAATTTGATTTTCTTTTCTTCATTCTCTCCATTTTATGACAATCCACTTCATTTCAAACACTGTGTTAACACACTGCATATATTGTGACTCCACTCTTTATTGGAAATATATAGAATGTCAATTTCTTTGTAACTTTAAGAAGATTTCAAATCACTTTTCCAAATCTGCTAAAACATACATTAATTCTTCCAAGAGCATTTGTTCATTTTTTTATTGCTTCTATACTGGGTAAATGCATCTCAAATGTCTCAGGTAAGAGAGGTATTCATTTTGATTACCAACTCCTGATATCTTTATTTCTTTCCGGAAATCATTTGAATTGCATTCCATAACAATACATTGCATATGTATCTCTGTCTGTCAACTTCACAAGATAAACATTTTCTTTTGCCTCTCTCTCAATAACTCTACTTAGCAATGTTCCCTGAGCCATAGAACATTATCAGATTAAATGTGATAAGTGTTGTTTCAACTTGTTTCCTCTATTGCCTACCTAGGTTTTGGTCATAAGGCATTGCTATTCTAATTTAGATAATTCACATTTTCATAGGGTTCCAGAGCATTGGAAAAACAATGGCTACAGCAAATGCTATAAAAATGTATTTTCTACTAACTTTATTTTCTTCACTGGAAATTGAATCCAAAGCCATTTATTTCTCTAAGCGGTAACCTAACCTTGCGTCATTAACAGTGGTATGTAATTACATTCCATTAGTTTTCAAGCCAACTCTCCTGTGAGAATGACATTTTTTAAGAGAAAGAATATATGGGGGCTGGGAATATGGCCTAGTGGCAAGAGGGCTTGTCTCCTACACATGAAGCCCTGGGTTCAATTCCCCAGCACCACATATATAGAAAATGACCAGAAGTGGTGCTGTGGCTCAAGCGGCCTTGAGCAAAAAGAAGCCAGGGACAGTGCTCAGGCCCTAAGTCCAAGGCCCAGGATTGGCCAAAAATAGAAAGAAAGAAGGAAAGAATATATGTGTTTCCTCTTAACTCATCACAGTGGTCACCTCCTTTGCTTCCACTCCATGGGTACATGTAGTCTGCTGCACAGTTCACTTTCTGACCGAGTTATTCTTTTCTCAGCAATGATGAATTTTGGTCATAGGAAGAGAAGAGAGATAGCTGTTTGATGGTAGGTTTGTTTTCTCTGTGTATGGCATGGGGACACATCACTTCGGTGGTGTCTTAAACAAGCTTTGACATACAGAACTAAACTATAAGTTCCTTGTTACTTAGTTATAACCACATTCATTGATATGGATATATGTATATTATACTCAATACATAAACCTATGCATATTATATAATACAAATTCATAATGCATAATGTGTGGTGTAGTGGTTTTAAAATAATGTTTGCCAAAAATTTGCTTTCTTTTTCTTTTAGACATTTCTTTATTATCAAAGTGCTCTACAAAGGGGTTACAGTTTCATACCTATGGCAGTGCATACATTTCTTATCCAATTTGTTACCTCCTCCCTCATTCTTCCCCTTTCCCCACTCTTCTACCCTCCATGAGTTGTGAAGTTGGTTTACACCATATAGTTTTGTAAGTATTGTTGTTGAATCAGTTTGTCTTTTATCTTTTGTCTTTCGATTGTGATATTCCCTTTCCCTTCCCTAGTTGCAATACACAAATATAAATATCCAGAGTCCCAAAATCAGTTACAGTGACATCAGGGGTAAAAAAACATGTAAGAAAGACAAAAGAAAGAGGACATAATTTCACATGGTTTGTTGAAATTATAGCAACAATGAGAAATCACTTGTTTCCATAACTTGTACTTCATTTCACTTAGCATCATCTTAGGTGTTCATATGGAAGAGTTATTGAGCTATTGTAATCTTCTGCTAGGATTATGCTAGATGTGTACTAGTTATTCCCAATGAATATATGTACACTAAAAATTATTTTAGGGCTGGGAATACGGCCTAGTGGCAGGAGTGCTTGCCTCCTACACAGAAGCTCTCAGTTCGATTCCCCAGCACCACATATATGGAAAACGGCCAGAAGGGGCGCTGTGGCTCAGGTGACAGAGTGCTAGCCTTGAGCAGGAAGAAGCCAGGGATGGTGCTCAGGCCCTGAGTCCAAGGCCCAGGACTGGCCAAAAAAAAAAAAAAAAAAAAAAAAAAAAAAAAAAAAAAAATTATTTTAAAGCCATTTTAATCATTAGTAAGGATTCTAAATTTTCATTAAGATTTTGGAGAGGCCAAGGCCACTTGAAAGACAAAACAAAAATTCTTGACCTGACTTTTTCTTTACATTTACAAGGACCAGAGCTTTTAATGAGCTGCAAAGGTGTCATTATTTGTTTTGAATATTGTCTTCTCCTTGGCTCATAGCATAAGGAAAAGCCCATTTGTAGATAAGTACAAATTTGCTAACAAAGCTAATAGTTTACGAATTCTATGAGTTAATTCATATGAAAGAGAATGCTCCAATTAAAGTAAAATGGTTCCTCCTTTTAGTCAAGAACTTGTCTGCAGCCCATTCAGGAGATTAATAGGGGAGAGCACAAATCAACAATTAGACACTCATTTCCAAATAACATCCAGTTGAAATCCAAAAGCAAGGGATTGGCTATTTAAAGAAATGATCATCACTGTTACTTGCATTATCATCCCAAGTGCACAGTGATGTTTCTCTCAGTTTTCCGCCAAAGTGTCAGCTTTAAAGACTCAGGGTGACCAGAAAAATATACTCAAAATTATCTAGTAATCAGTTAATGGAAATTGCTCTTCAGCTGGCCAAATCTAATAAATTTATGAAATCTAGTTAACACCTAGGTTGATATTAGATGAAGCAATAAATACTTTCATAGAAGATAATTTTGACAAATATATCATGGATTCCATTACTGTATGTTGCCTAACTTCTGTAAGTTTGTGGTGACACAATAACAAACACTTTCAAAACATTTATCGATTGCCAAATACCGTGATCATGCACATTCATATTTTTAAAAGCAACAAAAGATTGCAGAAAGAGATGTCTAAATAGAAATAAATATGGCAATAAATAGGAAGCCTTATTATGGTAGGCAATTAACTAATGAACACTCTAAACCTTATTTATATTAGCCAAACTGACTCTTGTAGACGTTATTCTTTTTTATTGTTTTTCTGTGCATAGTAATACTTAACTGAACATTAGTTAAATTTTAAAATTTAGAAAAAAATCAAATAGCACTGATGGTATACTTGAAAAAATATTTTTTTTTGGCCAGTCCTGGGCCTTGGACTCAGGGCCTGGGCACTGTCCCTGGCTTCCTTTTGCTCAAGGCTAGCACTCTGCCACTTGAGCCACAGCGCCACTTCTGGCCGTTTTCTGTATATATGGTGCTGGGGAATTGAACCCAGGGCCTCATGTATACGAGGCAAGCTCTCTTGCCACTAGGCCATATCCCCAGCCCTTGAAAAAATATTTTTACATAAAGGTTAACACAAATTTAAGGACCAATTGTGAAAGGATTTGTTTAATCCCTGAGTATTTTCCAAGGCATCAAGGAAGATACTATAAAGTCACACAAACAGGACTTTCAATTTAGAACACATAAAGACATTTAAAATGTCCATATTTGTCTGTGTGTCACCTCATGTTCTTAGAATGCTAGTCACCTAAAAGAAATTGCTGTGGTAAATGTCTGTTTCAATGAGATGCTGGCTCTTTCTTTATAGAAATTCAACACACATTAATTGATAATACTATCTCTATGCAATTTCTTGTAGTGTTGCAGTGACTCTGGCTATAACTCAACTATAATTCAGATTTGCAGTTAACAGATGACTCTGAAAAGGTTTATGCTCCATCTCCCAGATCCCTGGAGGAGCAAAGGCCTAATAACACACACACACACACACACACACACACACACACACACACACACACAGAGGGAGAGTGAGAGAGAGAGAGAGAGAGGCAGAGAGACAGAGAGCAAGACAGAGACTGAGAGACAGAGAGAGACAGAGAGAGGGAGGGAGGGAGAGAGAGAGAGGGGGAGGGAGAGAGAGAGAGGGGGAGGGAGAGAGAGAGAGGGGGAGGGAGAGAGAAAGAGAGAGAGGAAGAGAGAGAGAGAGAGAGAGAGAGAGAGAGAGAGAGAGAGAGAGAGAGAGAGAGAGAGAGAGAGAGAGAGAGAGAGGCAAAGGACAGCCACCTGGGGAGCCATGCAGTTTGTTGGGTCTCTGTAGTTACAGCCTGAGTAATTGCAGGGTGCTTGCTATGGGAACAATTTAGTTCTCTAGGCCTCTGGAGCCCTGCAAGAAAGTAATAGATCAGACTAGCCACCAAGGAAAGAATTCATGTTACACAATCCTCCATAGAACAAAAAAGGCAAAAATGACCCAGGATAAAAATCAATCTCCTTTATGTGTTCCACTGGAAAAACCAAAGTATCATCATATGGTTCAAGACTAAGTGACCTATCTTGGGAGAAATGCAATTGTACCAACTCTTTGAAGCATGAAAATAGCTCAGTGGACCTTTTCTGATTGATATGGGGCTTCTAACTGGACTATTGGGAGACAGGTGTGTCTTCTAAGTGTGAAATATTTTACCCAATTATTTTCCAGATTATGTTGTTGAAATGAAGCCGTTTTATTAGATTTGCTCGGGGTGCATCTACAAAGGTTATATACAGGATTAGTGATATTTAATTCTAAATTTTAAATGTTTCAGTGTCCCTTCCAAAAAATTGTTACCTATAAGCTTTCTATTCTATTAGAGGGACCATGTTTATCCAGTAATTAGCATTTACTCACGTTTAAACGAGGGAACATACACAAAAAAATTACTTTTCCTATAGAGAATCTCTGTGTTGCAAATACCAGTTTTAATCACATTCTAGTATGAAAAGAGAACAATTAAATGGGTAAAAATAAATAAGTTGAAAATGATTTTATCTGAAAATCCCAAATATTACATTTTGGATTTCTTGTCATGTACTTTAATTTTTTCTCGCCTAATAAAATAGCAGTGTGATGATTGAAACAAGTAAATATGGATGGTAAATAGAAACAGCAAGGAACTCATCAGAAAGGTGATTTTATATCTATCTTTTACTCAGATCAATGATTGAGGCCAAATAGAATGAAAAATCACTGTTCTGTCTGTGGAGATCAATTCAAATTTTGTTGTTGTTGTTGTTTTGCTTGTTTGTTTGTTTTTGTTTTTTGCCAGTCCTGGGCCTTGAACTCAGAGCCTGAGCACTGTCCCTGGCTTCTTTTTGCTAAAGGCTAGCACTCTGCCACTTGAGCCACAGCACCACTTCTCACCGTTTTCTATGTATGTGGTGCTAGGAAATCAAACCCAGGGCTTCATGTATATGAGGCAAGCACTCTTGCCACTAGGCCATATTCCCAGCTCCTGAATTCAAATTTGATTGAAAAAAGGATCTTCTTGAGCAGCAAGGAGCCTCTGATGACATTAACCAACAGACAAGAAGCAAAATAACCCTGACTCACACCTCTCACCAGATATAAAATTCAACTACAAATGAATTAAACAACTCAACGCAAGTGTAGTTCAACTGTAACTTTAAATATACTTTAAATATATGTGCAACTTTAAATATAACACTAGATAGATAGAGGATAAATAGATAAATAGATTACAATGTATATAACTTAAAATACAACACAAGAAATTCTTAGAAGTTATAGGTACAGAGCAATTTATTTTTTGGTTGGTCATGGTGCTTAAACTCTGGGCCTGGGCACTGTCCCTGAACTCTTCAGCTCAAGGCTAGCACTCTACCACTTGAGCCACAGCTCCACTTCTGGTTTTCTGGTGGTTAATTGGTGATAAGATTCATATGGATTTTCTCTTTGGGGCTGGGTTTGAGCTACTACCCTCATTAGACATCAGCCTCCTGAATAGCTAGGATTTCAGACGTGAGCCACTGGCACCTGGCCACAATATTTTCTTTGAAAGACCCTAATTGCCCAGACTTAACAAATGGGATTACATCATATTACAGAGTTTCTGCACAACTAACAGAACCAAGATAGACCATGGAATAGAAGAAAATGTTTGCCAATAATTTAAAAGGAAAATTATTGATATCCAGAATATATAAAGAACTCAAAATATTGAAAGCAAGAGAACACCTAATCCAGTTAATAAATAGTCACAATCACAAATGGCTAAAGGATCTATGAAGAAATGGTCAATATACTTAGCCTTTAAAAATGCCAAATCAAAACTAAACTAAGATTCCATTCCACCACATTCAAAATGGCAGCCAGCAAGTAAACAAGCAACAACACATTCTAATGAAAATGTGGGGGTGCGGGGAGGGAAATTTCATCTATTTAAGTTAGTAAGTCAGTTTCTCAAAAACTCAAAGCAAACCTGTCCTTATGGTCCCACCATACCATGTATGAGCATCAGTCTGAAGAAGAGTAAATCAATTTGCTAAAAGTATACCTACATAACTACTTTTATTGTATCACTGGTCATATAAACAATAAAATTATCTGAGATGCCCCCAAAGAGACTAATGGACAAAGAAGATGTGCTTTATATACAAATACTCTAAGAAATATTACACAATCCCAAAGGAAAACAAAAGCATGTAATCTGCAAGAAAATGCATGGAATTGGAGGAAATTATATTGAGCAAGAGAAACTCAAAAATCAAGATATATATTTTCACAAATATGTAGAAACTAGATCTAAAATACACTAATATTTGTGCATAGGTATATACATCTACACATGATTATATATATATGATTATATCATTGTGATGTATTATTATTTTTATGTATACATGATTATATGTGTCTATATGTGGATAACTACTGAAAAATATATGGCACTATGTTTTAATTCAAAATATAATGAAATACTAACAAATTTTTGTTGTTTGGCGCAACTTTTTAAAGGTGCCAATGTACTCTATGAGGTATATTTTTAGATGATATTCTGAAATTGCAGCAACATGTGGCTCACCTTTGTAATCCTAGCTAATCATGAATCTGAAATTAACGTTTGAAGTTAGCCTCCACAGAAAAGTCTTAGAAATGCCATCTCCAAAATAACAAGCAAAACACTGTGCTGAAGATGTCGCTCAAATGAGAGAACTCTGTGGGTGAAATTGGAGTGAGAAGACTAGGTCATGAGTTTAATTCCTGATACCAGCATGAAAGAAGAAAATCAATTTTCTTTCAAGTGATTGGAAAATGTCTTGTAAATCACCATGCCATATTTGATCATCTTGTTCTCTACATCCCCGGTGACTAATGTGGGCTCTTTCCTATTTATTCAGTCATTACTGCATAAAGCTGTAAAGGAAGACACAAACAGCAAGCTGTGTTATTAGTCTGCTTTTCAATGTCTAACAAGGGTTCCTTCCAAATATAACAACTACAACTTCTACCACAAGAACTGTGAATAAAAACAATTGCATCAGGACTAATGCTAAAAAGCTGATAATGATTTTTGTCTTATTGAACAAAATCTTGCTTCATTATAGTTGGAGATAATGAACATGAACTATGGATTTCCAAGTCCACAGAGTATACATTGTCCTGTTGGAAATACATACGGATACTGAATGATAAGAATCTATTCAGATCTTCTGATCTAATAAGCATTACTTATATAACATTTTCTTACTTTGGTGTTGATCAGAAGACTTCATTGTGTATGTTATTGTTTTTTAAATTTTCATTATAATATGAGATGATCTGCAATATAACAGTAGAGAATCAAAAAAAAATCTGTTTAGCTATGTCCAGTTTCTAAAAGGAGATGTAACTAATTCTCCTGTGTAAAAATTAACTAAGCATGCACATGTATGTGTACAAATATGTATTTGTAATATATACATACATTTATTTAAAAACTAAATGATTGTGCAAAACAACAACAAAAACACTAAGTGGTTCACATCTGTAATTACAGGTACTCAGCTGACTGAGACCAGGGGTGTTGTAGTTTGAAGCCAGTCCATGCAGCTATTGCATTTTATGACATCTAAACCAGTTCTGAAAACTCAGCATAATTAGGACATTAGAGCCTACGAATGGCATCACTATTTTTATGTATATAATTATGTTTTACAGTCCTTTCTAATTTTTTATGGACATAGGAGTAGCTAAAGAATGTGAGCTTTTTTTAAGATCTGTGTTCCTTTTGTTACTGTCATTGTTATTTCAGTTATCATCATCATCATCATCATTATTATTATTATTATTATTACTACTACTTTTGTCAGTTGTGGGTCTTGAACTCAGGGCCTACCATTTTCCTTGAGCTTTTTTGCTTAAGACTAGCATTCAACCACTTTGAGCTATAGCTCTACTTCCAGTTTTCTAATGATTAATTGGAGTCTCACAGGTTTCTTCCCCTGCTAGCTTCAAACATCCATCTTTGTAGCTGAGCCTCCTTAGTAGCTAGGATTACATGTACAAGCCACCAGCATCCCCCTTATTATTATTATTATCATTACTATTACTATTACTATTATTATTTTGTTCCAGTTTGGAAGTTGAATTCATAGACTGAGTGCCACCACTAAATGTTTTTAGTGTTTTTATTTGTTTAACCTTAAGGTTAGCTCTCTACCACTTGAACCGTAGCTCCACTTTTGGATTTGGGTTACCTGGAGATGACAGTTTCACAGATTTTTCCCGCCTGGACTGATTTTGAACCACCACCCTTATGCCTAAGCCTCCTGAACAGTTGAGATTACAGGTGTGCAAACCACTGGCTTATTTTGGTTATTATTAAAAAACTGTCATAATAATAACAATACTATGTTTCACTTTCTGGTGGGAAAGCAACATTATTGGGAAAATTTGTGCTTTCTTTTTTTGGGGGTGAGGGGTAGGATCCTGGGCTTTTTGCTAGTGATGGCCTGGATATAAACCTTCATATTTAAGTGTTTCGAATAGTTGGAATAACAGAGACTCTCATGACACTACCATGCTCAGTTTTTTGTAGTTGTTTAGATGTAAGTCTTTCTTTGTCTCTGTCTCCTTGTTTCTCTATCTCTCTCCTGGTTTGTGTCTCAAACCACAATCCTCTGAATCTCAATCTCTGCAGTAGCTGGAATTCCAGGCATAAGCTACTGCTCTTGATCTCCAGTATCATATTATAAATTTCTAAAATACTTGACTTGGTTATTAAATTCAGTACAAAAGAATTAGTGAAATGGAAATTTTTAAGGGTGCTATATTTATATGCATAATCATTATTATAAACAAAAATACCTTGGATGTATATCTAAATTCATGTACATTTATTAGCACATTTGATTGCAAAAGAAATTTAAAACTTATTAGCAAAGACTTAGCATAATCATAACAACTAAAGTGTCAGGTACCTTAAGATTATTATACAACGTCATACTTTTGCATTTCTTGACTGTAAAACTTTCTCATTTACCTTTGCCATACTGTGGAAAAGCCCTTCCCCTCTTGCCTTGCATAATAAACCAAATTTTGTCATTTTCATCTGTGGGTTTGAAATAATTAAGTCACATGTATCCATTCATATCCTCTTCTTTTGCTGGCAGACACCCCATATCACTGGGTCTACCCCTAAACAGAAGCTTTTTTTTTTTCCTTTTTTAAAAGATTTTTTTGGTCATAATGAAGTTTGAAATAATAGCCTCTCCCCTCAAAGCTTTAGGGGAGGTAGTTGAGCCATGCTCCCATAGGTTTCTCTATTTTTGAGATTCCATTCTTGCTTCTTCCTGAAGTGCATATATCAGCCACAGTGTAGATCCTTTAGGCTTCCCATCTTTGCTGGGATCAGAAGCTGCAACTTCCATGTCTAGTGAGTCTACAGAAATTTCCATCTTTCTGAAATGAAGACATATGCCCCTAATGTCAGCTATTCATTGTTGCTTGGGATGAGAGGCACATGCCACTCCACTCCATGGCTGAGGGGGAATCCAACAACCTTTCCTTCACAAATGTACATGAATTGTGATTCTTTAGCCTCAAACTTCTACATAGCTAGGATTATAGACATAAGCCACCAGTGCCCAACTTTCATCCTTCAGTTGTAAGTCCTATATTCATTATAAGTTAGTGTGTGATATTTGATTGTGCCAGTTTGGCTTATGTCACTTAAAATAATGATTTCAAATTCCAGTCTTTTTCCTGCAAGTGACCTCATTGCATTCTTTCTTCCAACTAACAGTCTACTGTTGACATATAACACACTGTTTTTATCCATTTATCGGTCGAAGGACAGCAAATCTGGTTGCATATTTTCACTACTGTGAATGGTATTGTTATGTAATGGGCATGCAGGTATTTCAATTGTAAGTTGACAAGAGGAGAGGAGGAGAATACAGTCAAGAATCCAATGTATATCCTACAAAATTAAGAAGAGTGAAGGTAGGGGTAGTAGGAGAGGGACAGGTGAGAATTCTGGAAGAAGTAACATTGATCAAGATAGATTGTATTTACAAATGGCTGTGTTAAATGTCAACTCTTCTGTACAATTATTAAAGATAATAAAAATTAAGTAAAAAATTAAAAATCACCTTGGATACATGCACAGTAGTAATATAAAATGATAGTCTTGTATTTTCACATGTGCCAATACTTCAATACTAGGGCTTTAAATAAGGGCCTGACAGTCACATTCTTGCTTAACTTTTTTGTTTCACTCAAGCTTGGTATTCTACCATCTCAAGTTCTAATACTACAGTTCTCTCTTTAGCTTTAAAATCAAACAAACAAAAATCACTCCACTGTGATTTCCACCAGTAATGAATGAGAATTCTTTTTCCCTCTGCATTTTCTCCAGCATTTGAACACTGAACAGTAAGTTATCTAATAAATAATAAATTAATTAATAAATGGATTGATAATTTGAGTAGTTTTCAAAGAAATACAATTGGGTTAGAAGTACATGAAGACATTTACAATTTCTTTTGTCATAAATGAAAAGCAAATCAAAGCACCTTTGGGATTACATCTCATACCAATTAGAATGGCTATTTAGGAAATAATTGACAATAAAAATCAAGGTGTACACTAATAACACAGTACAATTAATTTAGCTTTATATTTTATTTCAGTAGTGGAGATTAAACTCAGGGCTTTGAATTCTCATTTAGCATTTTCATTCATGGCTGACTGGTGCTTTACAATTTGAGCCACATCTCCAGTGCTTACTTTATGCTGGATAATTGTTCCTAAGAGTCTCATGGACTTTTCTGCCTGGTCTTGATCCTCACACTTCACCGTCTGCATAGCTAGCATTGTAGATATGACCCAGCCATAGACCACATGTGAGTAATAAATAAAAGGATTCTAGATAGAATTACGAACATCAAAAAAGGAGCTTGAACACGTCAGACATTTTTCTGTGGTTCTATTAAATCAATTTAATAGTTTTTCTCAGTTTCATTTTTGTCGACTTATTTCTTGTTTCCTCCTGTATTTGGGGAATTTTTTCCAGTATAACATCAGTATCCTTGCTGTACACAGCATACAAAAAAAGCCCATCATCCATCTTCAACATTACCATATTCTATCCATTCTATCCCTTTCAAATTAGTCAAAACCTGGGGAGCATGAGGGACAAGGTAACAAACAGTACAAGAAATGTATCCAATGCCTAACGTATGAAACTGTAACCTCTCTGTACATCAGTTTGATAATAAAAAAATTGAAAAAAAATATAGCTGTGTCACATCCTGTGAAATATCTGCTCACCTGAAAAATATCAATGTACTTTTGTGTCCCCTTTTGGTTCTATGATTTAACAATCTTGACACCATATATGATGTTGACAAGAGAATTATGATGAAAGAGCCATAGAGAAGTCATTTCATTGTTAATGGACCCAGATAATTCATTGACAGATTTGATATAAGAAAAGTCGACTCAGTTATTTTTCTTCAGAAATGTATTTAATTCAGCTGTATTTTATATATTTTGAAGATTGAGTATTACCATATGAAAAACACTAATTAAATCACCAAAACACAAGTTTAGATCAATAAGAAATTTCAGATCATTATAGGACAAGGACTAAATGTTATAATTTACAGCAATATGTTATAATTTCAGCAATATAACTAAATATACTACCACCTACCACTTAATAGTATATGAATAGCAAGACACTGTTGGCTCATATCTGTAATCCAAGTTATTCAGAAGGCTGAGATCTAAGGATTGTGATTGGTTTATGATTCAAAGCCTACATTTACAGAAAAGCCTGTCACAGTATTATTTCTAATTAACCACCAAAAAGCCAGAAGTAGAACTGTGGTTCAAGTTGTAAAGCACCAATCTTGAGCAAAAAAGCTTAGAAATAACATCCATGCCCTGATTTCAAACCTCAGAATTGACACACCACACACACAGAGTACATTGTCCATGATGTGTTTGATGGTTTTATCTATCAGTTCAAAATTAATTTAAATTTCAATATTAATTTTCAACCTCTTCCAAAATAGTCATATTGAGCACTTTTAAGCTGCAATTTTCCTGTTTGATCCATCTGTACCACTTCAATAGAGCATTGAAAGATATTCAGATATTTTTCTCTCTATTTTTTAGGCTTCCTTCCATTTGTAGATCATCAATACCATAGATTAGTCACACATATTTTTAGCCAAAAATTTAATGCCTTTCTGAATTCCTTAGAAAAGAGATGTTTTATAAGTATTCTTCTAAGTCATTTAATATGGAAACAGCCCAAATTTATTTCAATGGTCCAATGATCAAAACTATATGGAATAAACATGCAATAGAATTTTACCATCCATTAGGAAGAATGCATCATTTGCCATGAAATGGATGGACCATGAAAAACTTATGTTAAATGAAACAAGTCAGGCCTTTTCACATTCAGACGGTTAGATCAAATCTGTAAGTATAGAGGTATAAAAATTCAAGGTTGTATTCAAGAGTATACAAATATTAACTGAAGTATGGTAGTTGCAGGAATGAATTCAAATCATGTAATTTCTTAGAAAAACAAATCCATAGTCTCACGAAATGAATACATGAAAATAACACTTGAACAGTGTGAGGAGGAAGTCAAGGGATTAGGGTAGAATAATAATGAGAGTAAGGGAGAGAGAACACAGCTACGATATTCAATGCATTTTCATATGATGCTAGGAATATTCATGGGAGAAATGCTCGGGTTGAGAGGGATGAGGAGACTGATGAAAAGTATGATATCAACAAAGATGCATCGACCTTTGTTGAATAATTATCCTTTGTAAAAACTACATAAAGTTAATAAATATAATTTGAAAATACAGTGAAAATCTGTCCTTACAGTAAGGAGTGAATACCAATTGATTTGGCCAGAAAATTTCTAATACTGAATGCTAGTTTTTGTTCATTTTTTTTTAAGGAGATGAGCAGAGGGGTTACAGTTACACAAGTAAGGCAATGAGTACATTTGTTTTTAATTATTGTTATATCATCCCTTTTTATCTCCCACTTACCTTCTATATTCTCCCTCCCCCAAATTGGAAGGTTCTTATCCCACATAATGTCAAGTGAGTATCAATGTTGCATTGGTTCATCCTTTGGCTGCTGTTTCTGTGATTCCCTTTCCCTTCCACATAAAGATATAAAATTTATATACAAGACACAAGGTACAGAAAACCAAGAGAAATGAGAATAAAACTACATACAGGACATATTAAGAACCTCTTGTTACCATATGTTGGAGTTCATGTTGATATGCTTCATTATATATGGTCCCATGCATAAAGTAATTGGGCTATTGAGATCCCCCTGTTAAAATGACCACAAACAAGGCCATATTAATGCTAGATTTATAATTAGTAAAAATATTTTCTTTTTCTTTTTTTCTTTCTCTTATTTTTATTTTTTCATGGGAATTGAACTCGGGACCTACGCACTGTCCCTGAGCTCTTTGCAAGTCTAGTGCTCTACCACATAGAGCCACAGCACCATTTCTGATTTTCTGGAGATTAGTTGGAAATAAGATTCTCACAGACTTTCCTACCTGGGCTGACTTCAAACTGTGATCCTCAGATCTCAGTCTTTTGAGTAGTTAGGTTTACAACTACTAACACCCAACATACAAATCTTAAAATATTAATGAAAAATATTTCTGAATATGCTATATATTGCTCATAGTAATTACAATGTTGTTTAGGAAGAAATATAATTTAATCTCAACTTCTGGTTCATGGTTGCTGCTGAGTCTTTTGATATTTCGATGAGAGATTGTATATATTATAATACTTGTAACATATTTCACATCTGTCAGATTAACTGAGAACAATGAAACTAATGATATCTTCCAGTTCAACCTGTGTGGAAAAATTATGCAAAGTATTAAATAATGAGGAAGTTCAAGATGACTTTAATGTAGTTAATTTTTTTTTAATTTTTTTTTTTTGCCAGTTGTGGGCCTGAGCACTGTCCCTGGCTTCTTCCCGCTCAAGGCTAGCACTCTGCCACTTGAGCCACAGCGCCGCTTCTGGCCGTTTTCTGTATATGTGGTGCTGGGGAATCGAACCTAGGGCCTCGTGTATCCGAGGCAGGCACTCTTGCCACTAGGCTATATCCCCAGCCCTAGTTAAAATTTTTTAACATTGAAGATTCCAGGCTACATATATTTTAGAAATAGTAATTGTAAAATCATTATGAATCTAGTTGCCAGGTTATACTTGAAACCTAACCTCTGCTGTTGCATTGCAGATTAGTAATCAACGCTGCAAAAATAAGGTGTTAACTAGTGAAGGTTTATTGCAGAACATATCTAAAGAAAATACCACAATTATGTACTTTCTTAACAGTGATTAAAATAGTAAACCTGATTTTGCAAAATTTTATTATAATAAAAATGCTCCCAGTACTTCAATGTATTGAATTGTCCTTTTAAGATGGAAATAATTTAACAATGTGAGAGTCAATTGAAATTGTTTCTCAAACATAATTCTCAGAAGACAGTTATATTTAGGTATGTGCACAATGCATCTTGGTCAGTATCACTTCTCCCATCTTTCTCCCCCATCTCTTCCAAATAGATGCGTACCCTCAATTTCCCTAGTTCATATAATAAATATTGAGTATTATATCTTCATTTCCCCCCTTCTCTTCAATCACCTAGGGCCCCTCCCCATACCACTCAAACACCACTCCCTGGCATTCACTTTGTTAGGCTGTTAGTTTTTTGTTTTTTTTTTTCCCAAGGACTTACACCTTTTGAATTCACACCTGCATGTATGAAAGTTAGATCCAATTTATAAGCATATTATTAAATGTATTTAAAGATCATATGCATATATACACAATGGTATTAATATCCTTATCTATAAAATGACTACAGGAATTCATTCCTGTTCCCTTATTGGAACTACTTTCATAAATGTTTATTTTCTGAAAGTTGGCAGAATTTTCATAAAATTTATGTATATCATTGATGTGAGTAAAAAGATACATTTCATTTTTCTTTTCCCTATTGAGGCAGAGGTTATTTATTGAGTTGTACTTTCTATTTTATTACTTTATTAAACTTACTAATTAAATTATTTGTATTAATTTCTTTCATATTTTTGCATCAATTTGTTTCCTTATTCATCATGTGACTTTTGAATCTGTAAATTAATATCTAATTGTTTTCCTTTCCAGTATATGAACCTGTACTTCATAAACTTACTCCTTAGTGTTATTTAATGGCATCCTAGGAATATTGCAAAGCTGCCATATGTTTATGTGACATTTTTCATATGAAGTTTTGTTTTAAGAGATTACTTTGGAGTATGTTTTAAAAAGTTATCATGTTAAAATTTTAAGCTTTAATGCTTTGTTATTGAACTCTAATGACTAATGAGAGGCCCTTTCTTTGTTAGAGTTGTTATTTTAAACGGGAAGAGCTGATATTGCTTCTATCTCCCCATCTTCCCACTTTCACTTCCAGAGTGATGGAACGACCCAGCCTGGCTCTACTGGAAATATATTTGCTGTCTAATAAAGAGTTCATGTTCCTCAGTGTGAATCATGTGTGGTTTTAAAAAGAAAGGCTTTCCTGACTGTTGCACCAAGATTCTTCATCTGCTACTTAAACAAGATTTTATAATAGTTTTATTGAAATATTTTGTGACACTGCTTATGTGTCTCCATTTGATTTATCCAATGACAAAATAAATCCTTAAAATACCCGAATCTGGTTTTACAGTTGTCACTTTCCAATTTGGAATGCTGAAATGTTTGTTTTATAATTTTAATGCTTTGCTTATATGGATATACACACTCAGAATTTTCTGTGGATTAACATAAGAAATTCAAGGATTGGTTGTCTTTGTTACCAATTTACATAAAGATATATGCACACTGATTACTGTATGAATATATATTTAAGACTGACTATATTACTGTATGAATTTATAAATTTATACTTAATTTTATATATTCTGAATTTTAATTTACTCCCTCATAAAAATATATTGTGATGCGTAGGAATTTTGAAAGGGATGGCATTGCTCAAGACGCATTGTATTAATAAATTATTGGGTCAAATGGCAATTCCTTTTTACAACTACTTAATGATAATAAAAGAAACTACCTCACTATTTGCCCAACAGAGAATATATATATAAATATATATGGAGTACTATTCATTGATATATATCATTACATATTTATAATCATTGTATACTAGTACACTTGCATACACACATATGGACACACAGAAATAATTTCTAGTACATATTATACCTTTCACTATTTCCAAATAGTGTTACTCTGTCTTTCCTTTTTCCAGGGGCAGACATTAATCCCATTCAGTCCTGCTAATGTCATCCGGTAATAACTTTGTTTTGAAGATTCTTTCAACTCAACCATATGCTTTGGGGGGCTCCACTTCCTACTTCTTCAAGGTTCTAGTACATTCTCTCTACTTGTGTCACATGTATGGATCCTAAATTCTTATATAAATAATCTGGTCATTAATGTACACCTCTCCCAAGGTGGTACAATGTTTTCTTTCAACAACTTTTGTTCAACACTCTGATTTTTTCTTAATTTTGCTGACTTAACAGTTAAGATTTTTTTTAATGTTGCGGTATTTTCTATTGACCTTTATATTGAGATCAAGTCTTCTGGCAGAAAGATGTAGCTCTATTCTTGACTTGCCATTCCAGAATCAGGAATTAACAGTTCATAATTAAAATATTTTTATATAATAATGACTGTTTATATTACCATGTAACTTACCTGCTTATATAATTATTCACAACCTCATTTTTGAATTAAATAAATCAAGTACATTATAAAAGATGGTTAACTTCATCAATATATTAGGATGCTTGCACGTTTTCATAGCATAATATAGAGATTAATAATAAAAATTATTATAATGTCAGTGAAAAGGCATTTAAAGTACACTACAGTGGTAATTGTCACTAGCAATTATAGTGTTTCATCTAACATAGCTCTTTCCCTAAATCCTGTGTCATCACAGTCACTTGTGATGACAGCTAAATTCCTGGAAACCATGTTATATCTAGTTGATGAAGCTATTTAATTTAACAAGTAGCACTTAAGGATTATAGTTTCTGTAACTGAGCCTTTACAATTATCTGACACAATTAAATTATTTGACTGTTATTCATTTACTGATATTTCATAAGATGTTGAGTGATTTATTTCAGTTAGTAACTCTGTCTGGGGAAATTGAGGTAGAGTTTAAATGCCTATTCAGTTTCACCCAGATACAACTGAAAAGATAGGTCTGCAACTTCAAACATACTGGGTTATAGTTACAGCACCCTAAAAACTGATAGTATGTCATCATTACAGCCTATATTACAAAAAGAAGCACTTCTGGAAATTACATTGAAATCATAAAGTAAAGGAGAACAGGGGAAAAATTTTCAAAAATACTCTTCAATTGTTGCACTTAAACTTAGAAACAAATATACAGAAGTATAAGAATAAAAGTTATGTTAGAAAAGTAAGAGAATTAAATAACATCCTGCTTTTGTTTAGAGAAATTACAAAGGGAAAAGATGCTTCTTGTTTTTTAATTCTTTCATTATATCAATAAAATATAAGATAATTTTGGCAAATAAAGTAGAAAATAAGAAGGGCACAGGAAGACTAGATACCATGTAGCAACAGATTGTAAAGATAATGCATCTCATAATAGAAAAATTGAGAGCAAATGAGTCAAATTAATACAGAACCTTGAATATACAATATGTTAGTGTGTGATTGTGCATAGACATTAGGTTTTAAAGCATAATGTAAAGCAATCAGTTGAAGCTGGAGTAATTTTTTGACAAATTTGAGAAGTGAAAATATGAAAATTGATAAATATATATTTCTATATCATATCCCATAGGTGATATACATTGTGTTCATATTTCAATACATACTTTACTCATAGATGACAATGATGTTCTTTTATAGCTCTAGTTTTGCATAAACCAGTTTTAGTAGACAACTGGAAAAGTAAATTTATAACGAATGTAATAGTTAAAAATTGCAAATATGGGGCTGGGGATATAGCCTAGTGGCAAGAGTGCCTGCCTCGGATACACGAGGCCCTAGGTTCGATTCCCCAGCACCATATATACAGAAAAAACGGCCAGAAGCGGCGCTGTGGCTCACGTGGCAGAGTGCTAGCCTTGAGCGGGAAGAAGCCAGGGACAGTGCTCAGGCCCTGAGTCCAAGGCCCAGGACTGGCCAAAAAAAAAAAAAAAAAAAAATTGCAAATATATTTCCTATGAAGAAAATGAACACAAACATCCTCAACATAAAAATGACTAAAATAGGGGCTGGGGATATAGCCTAGTGGCAAGAGTGCCTGCCTCGGATACAGGAGGCCCTAGGTTCGATTCCCCAGCACCACATATACAGAAAACGGCCAGAAGTGGCGCTGTGGCTCAAGTGCCAGAGTGCTAGCCTTGAGCGGGAAGAAGCCAGGGACAGTGCTCAGGCCCTGAGTCCAAGGCCCAGGACTGGCAAAAAAAAAAAAAAAAAAAAGACTAAAATACCTAATTTATTTAACTTTCTGTGAATTAAAAGAATCAAATAATGTACAATATAAAACAAATGATGAAAGTGGAATATACATCTGTATACATCACAATAAATTAAGACATCGTGCTTAATTGTCCTTAAAAAGCATTGAAACCATACTGAAGGCCTTCATAAGAACTCTATAAATGTGTACACAGATCTGGAACCATGAAAGTATTGAGCAAATATATAATTATTCATATTCACTAAAATAATTATAATAAAACTTGAAGACTAGACATTGATCAGACTCTTTTTGCTGTAATGGCATTTCTGTCTCTGATGATGTGTCTGATGGCCCTTGTAGACATTATGTGTGGGAAAATAAATTAGGCCATTTTTTCTGAATGCCATTTTGATCCTAGGTATAAAAGTTTTCAAGCTGAAGAATACCTGAATTGCTAAATGGTAAAATCTACCTACTCAGTAAATGCATTGTATAATTAAGGTAATTTTTTCAAAAACAATTTACAGGTTTAAAGAAAATAATTAGATTGTCCCTTTGCTGTACAATTCTTGTGAATATTAAAATAAATAAAATTTGAAAGCTCCCCAAACCAAAATATATTTTAATGATGAAAAATAATGGTGTTTATATATATTAAATAAAATATATATAAAAGAGGTAAGGGGATAATTTAATGATTTTTTAAGCTATTGAAAATGGATGTTATACAAATTTTAATGCTAAACCTTCAGATTATTTAATAGTAGGAAACTTGTGATTCAGTAACCCATAAAGCAATTACAGTTACTATTAGATGCAGTAAAGCAAAGGCTCTTTCATTATACATACATATGTAGACCCATGCACAAAATTTGTTGTAGTTGATAGAAATATTCCCTGCAACCTAGAACCAGGCCCTGTAGAATTTAACCCCTCCATCCCTGATACTGTGAGAAGCACAATAAACTATGTTGAAGGATACAAAACAGCAGGGCAGGAGAGGGTGTTAGGACGTGCCAGACGTTTGGCTTGCAGGTGATAGCTTAAGAGGGGCCTTTGGTGTTGTGGAGGTGGACATACTTACTTAGGTCAGTTCAGATGGAAAAATAAGGAAGAACGGAGACTTACGAAGGCATTCAGGAGTGAGAGCTCACTTGGCACAGCAATCGAGTTCAGGAGCTTCCTTGTCACAAACTCCACACCCAGATCACTGTATGTGTGGTTTCGTTTCAGAGGGCTTGCCCTTCCTAGTCCGTATTCACTAGAGTATCAGTTTCCGTAAATAAAGTATAATAAAATAAAATCCATAGCACAGTTTGTAACAACATTTTGAAAGTCAAGATAAAACTCCTTTTGTTCAGTGGAAAACAATTTGCTCACAAGCATTTAATACACCTCAAAACAGATGCTGTATCCGTTGGTTTGCTCTCTGGAGATCTCTGGTTCACTGTTGCAATGTAGAGCTCTATTCTGGCCACATAGGTGTGGATGGTCAGAAGTCATGAAAACAGCTTCCAAGGCTTATCACTAGCTAATTTCTCTCTCTCTCTTTCTCTCTTTCATCCACATATAAATATTTATAAATATAAACAGATTTACATATGTGTGTACAGATATATATTTGTATATATTCCTTTGTATTTTATATATGTATGTAGAGATAAACAGATGACATATCTTTGTAAGAGGGACAGAAAGTAGTACAAAGACAGCGGATTTAATTTAACTTATGACTTTACTTCTTACAAGAGGAATTATCTGGGCCATTTCTAAACTGACTTGGGACTGAGTTTTATTACTATAAAATAACAATAATCAACCCTAACTTTAACATTGAGGGAGTAAATAAAAATAGCTATGCATAACTATTAAAATACCTAAAATATATTCATAATATTATAAAATTATACTAAAATGATGGCAATTAGTCTTAAACTAAAATGACTGAAAGCCTATATAGTACATTTACTTATCAAATAGCACCAGATCATTCTAATCTTTTTTTTTTTTTTTTGCCAGTCCTGGGGCTTGAACTCAGGGCCCGAGCACTGTCTCTGGCTTTTTGCTCAAGGCTAGCACTCTACCACTTGAGCCACAGTGCCACTTCCAGCTTTTTTTCTATATATGTGGTGCTGAGAAATTGAACCCAGGGCTTCATGTATATGAGACGATCACTTTACCACTAGGCCACATTCCCATCTCTAATCTTATTTTATATTTACAATTTAGTCACACACTGTTTGAAGTGCAAGGGTTGGGGCGGAGCACAGGGATTAAGGAAGGACTGAATTTGATTGAAATGCACTTCTGAAACTAAGAGAATGGGTCAAACTCTAGCAGTCATCTATCTCTTAAACCTTTCATTTTCACAACTGGAAAATTCTGATTTTATATGTTTCTACAGAAATAGACATATTGATGTAAACAATCTGGCAAGAATTATGTCTACAACCTGGGAACTATTCAGTTATTATAGGTTTATTATTAGTGGCATTATTTACCCTATTGGTATAGAAAAGAGTACCATAACAGTAGATCTAAACATTTTAGTCATACAGAGTTTATCGTAAATGTTGCTTCCTCTTTGCTATCTTGCAGATTATTTTTGTGCTTCACAGTTATTCTAAAGTGTCAATATAGTCATCCAACTGGAAGAAAAAGGCTGCCCGCTAGTGCTTCCACCTCCTGTATGATACTTGGTTCTAATTTTACCTGCACAAAAGTATAATGAAATGCAGTCAACAATTAATATAATGAAGATATTTTTGCTTAAATTATCTCCTTAATTAACAAATGATCTTTGTAAAATCAAATTGCCTAGTCATGTGTTATGAGTAGTAATAGCATAAGAACTGTTGGTTTAATTGCAATTGATCTTTACTTAATGGGGACCTGATATAAATCAGATATTTAAGCAGGAAAGTTATTTTTTTGTCAGTTGTGGGGCTTGAACTTAGGGCCCAGGTGCTGTCCCTGATCCTCTGCACTCAAGGCTAGTGTGTTACCATGTAAACCACAGTTGTGCTTCTGGTTTTTGAGTGGTTAATTGGAGATTAAAAATCTCACCAGGACTTTGTGCTCAGACTGGCTTCCAACCTCAATCCTCAGATCTCAGTCTCCTGAGTAGCTAGCAGAACAGGCATGAGCCACTGGCTCCTGGCTTGGTACGTACGATATTTTTGATGATCAAAACAATATTATCTACAAGCAATAGGAATTCTATACCTTACTTTTGAAATTTTGGAAAATATTTCCTGCATGATTAACCATATATTTACAACAGATATTTATTGGCATTCTGTGTTGTGTACCTAATTCTAGGAGTTTTAATTTTTTGTGTTGAATTTTGCAGCTTGTGTACCTTCTCCTTTTTTTTTTTGCTTTGTAGTAATTTTATTATTTTTTTTTATTTTTTTGTGCATTATATACAATTGTAGCTTTTATAGTGTTTTTAAGTGAAACAAATCTTTAAGACATAACACAAGTTTTAGAAACTTAAAGACATGTATTCACATTCTTGAGTGACAAAAATCCTTTGCACATATTTCATCTCTATATTTTTTAAATGTGCCAGTCACAAGCCCTCCAAATAGGAAAAAGTATAACACACATTTTTAAAATAAATAGTTAAGTGTTCCTCTTTTCTTTTCCTCTCTACTTTTGATTGTGCAACTTAATCTTCCAAACCATTTCAGATACTTTTATTGATGTGGACTTTGAGTATGGAGTATGGAGTATGAACTGAAGTTACTCATTCTGAAATACATTTTCTATGAGAGTCCAGAAAGCATCTTCTATGTGGATGTCTCCTTTCCTCTCCCATTTAGTCTTTGGATAATTATAAGTAGTTTAGTACTTCTAAATTAGCATAACAGCTGTTTTACTTGAGAAGATTGCTTAATATTTGGTGACTAATGAGTAGGTTAAGTTCAATTCAGCCTACCACTGGGATATAATCAATATACAAGTGGTGTGAGATCTAATTAAAAGTAGTCTCTGTGAGGCTAAGGGAGTTTTTCTAAGCCTTTTCCTGACTTTACTAGGTAGTTTCATACTCTAGAGACAAAAACATCTTTCTTATTCATGTAGAGAGATTCTAGGGTATTTACCACCCACCTCTCACTGGGTTTAATCTTCTGAAGAGACAGCAATCAGATGAGAATATAGCTTGATAACCATCCGGTGCACCTCTGTTAAGACAAATAAAAATAGTCTTGCCCTTATATAAAGTTCACTGGAAAACGATGGTCTTTTGTCTGTGATTTGAACAGAGAGTAACCCTGTATACCAATTTTTTGAGCTGTCATGGAACATTGGGTTAGAACTTAAGAAAGTTTTCTGAAAATTTCCAGAGTTGATGAAAATTCATCTGAGATAATTGTGTTTAGCCAAGGCCATGACTACTAATGAGGTTCAATGCACCATATTATTAACTACATAAATGCATTCTTACCAACTGAAAAATATAACATTAAATATGTGATTAAAGAAACTTAAATATCTAGCTTCTAAAATAAAAAAGCTATCTGATAATGAATAAAAGTGGGAAAATTAACAGTGCTATGTCAACTTTCTTCATAATAGAGCCAGAATCTCTACCTTTTATAAAATAATGTATTTCATTTTGAATCATTCCAGCTGTAATTTAGTACTGAGTGCATTTATAAGTACTTCTTAAATAATTTAACCAAGTGAATTAGACCACACAACTAAAATCAATTTATATTTGTTTGATGAAACAGTCACTAAACTAATATATTTTGGACCTGACTCAAAACTCAAAATACTAGACCATGACTTTTAAAGCTGTGTAAATTATTTCTGAGGAGCCATGAAGAGTCATCAGAACAGGCTCTAGTGGTTACACTGCAGAGTCAGAAGTTTTGAATTATACTCAACACTATGTTAATAATTTTTTTTAACTTTTGGAAACTCAATCAGATAAAAAATACAGGGGTTGGGGATATGGCCTCGTGGCAAGAGTGCTTGCCTCGTATACATGAGGCCCTGGGTTCGATTCCCCAGCACCACATATACAGAAAATGGCCAGAAGTGGCGCTGTGGCTCAAGTGGCAGAGTGCTAGCCTTGAGCAAGAAGAAGCCAGGGACAGTCCTCAGGCCCTGAGTCCAAGCCCCAGGACTGGCCAAAAAATAAAATAAAATAAAATAAAATAAATAAAAAATACATAGTAAATATAAGTGGTTTTGAATATGGCTCAATGCAAATATGCTGAGTATTGAAACGAGGACAATGGCTGCAAATTACCTTTCAAATCCCTCCTTCTGTGGCAATACACTCTGGGGAATGCAGGAAAGGAGAAGGAATGGATAGAAATATCTAGTGACATCTGAATCGGTAGCAGTAACAGCTCTAGAGACCCAGGATACATAGAATGCATGTGGAATCATCTTCTACAGTATTCATCAAAGGAATCCAGCACTGATGTATTGTGGTCACTTTGGAAATTAATTTGTTTTTTATACACTTCCACCCATTGCTCTGATTTTAGACTACTAAAACTATGTCTTATCAATATTTAAGAATAATATGTCCTACTTACTGCAATTAAGAAACATATTTTATAACTATCTTCTCATATCCTTCTATATGCCATTTTCTTCTTGGATAATTTTTTACTCTACAGGTTCAATATTAAGTCTGAAGTCCTATCCAATAATTCAGCCTTTGAATAATTTTCTTTAGTATTTCTGAAACACACCTATTGACATGACCTCTGAATGTAGGTACTTAACCAATGGCTCCCAAATTCCTGCTAGCTTTACATAAGGCTATATTAGAAATCCATTTTATGTTTCTACTAAGATATCTGCAATTCTGCTTCATTATTTCTAGATGAGATTTGCCTCTGAAGAAATGCCATTATTTTTCTTTTGTTATAGTTTTTTTTTGTTTTTTTTTTTTTGCTTCTGGCCGTTTTCTGTATATGTGGTGCTGGGGAATCGAACCTAGGACCTCGTGTATCCGAGGCAGGCACTCTTGCCACTAGGCTATATCCCCAGCCCTCTTTTGTTATAGTTTTAATGATTGAATTTCACTATGGTATTTTACACATGGATACAAGGACTTCGATCACACTAACCCCTTCTAATCATGGTCTCCTTTCCTTTCCTCACTCTTACTTTTAAAAGTTTCTAGTGGGTTTTGTAGTGTCAGCACCACCCATAGATTTTTGAAATTTGACATCATTAACCACTTTTTTTCTCCCATTATCTTCCCCCTTCTCTCCTTTCTCCCCCTCCCCAAAATTTCCTCTTAAAAGTCATACATTTATATAAACAAATGTGTATGTCTCTCTCTGTCTCTCTCTCTGTGTTTGTGTGTGTGTGTGTGTGTGTGTGTGTGAGTGTGTGTGTGTGCATGTGTGTGCTTTTACATCTAGGTCCCACATATTAAAGAAAACATGCAAGATTTGTCTTTCGGGCTGGGGATATGGCCTAGTGGCAAGAGTGCCTGCCTCGGATACAGGAGGCCCTAGGTTCGATTCCCCAGCACCACATATACAGAAAACGGCCAGAAGTGGCGCTGTGGCTCAAGTGGCAGAGTGCTAGCCTTGAGCGGGAAGAAGCCAGTGCTCAGGCCCTGAGTCCAAGGCCCAGGACTGGCCAAAAAAAAAAAAAAAAAAAAAAGATTTGTCTTTCTGAATCTGGTTGACTTTGTTTAACATGATGCCCAGCACCATCTACTTTTCTACAAACAACAGAATTTTGTTCATTTTATGACTGAATAATATTCAAATAGTAATTAGTAGCTAGGCACAAAGAACCTCTGGAAAGAAGTTTATTGATATACTGTATACCAGTTGTATATTGGTATGTTTTATCTATGTGGGACAGATGACCATCGTTAAATATATGAACACTGTGTACTTGCTTCACTGAAGCCAAGCAAAGTGCTTATGCCTATAACCCAAACTATTCAGGAGACTGAAATTGACAAACAGGATTCAAACAGCCTGGACAGAAAAGTCAACAAGACTCCATTTCTAATTAAGCAGTAAAAATCTGGGCAGCTTTCTGGATAGAACAAGGTTCCATTTCTGACTACCTAGCAAAAAGGGATTCTGCAAGTGGTAGAGCACCAGCTGCTAGCAAAGATGTCCTATCATGAGCTACTTCAAATCAATTGAACTTCAAATCAGTAAATTAACATAAAATAAAACATCGATTTATCATGCAATTTTTTTGTTTTGTTTTTGCCAGTCCTGGGGCTTGGATTTAAGGTCTGAGCACTGTTCCTGGCTTCTTTTTGCTGAAGGCTAGCACTCTGCCACTTGAACCACAGTGCTACTTCTGGCCTTTTCTATATATGTGGAAGAGGAATCGAACCCAGGGCTTCATGTATACAAAGCAAGCACTTTTGCCACTAGGCCATATTTCCAGCTCCCTATTGTTGCTTTTGGAAAGTCACTTTGTTTAATATCCATAATGGGTCTTGAATTCAGAATCTTATGCTCTCCTTTGGCTTTTTTTGTGAGGATTGTACTCTAACACTTGAACCATGTCTCCAGTTTCAGGACATATTTGAGGAGATTTTATGAAACTTTGAGTATTAAAATATTACATCATGGAATAATTATAGATGTAAAGATGTTGGGCTGGGGATATAGCCTAGTGGCAAGAGTGCCTGCCTCGGATACACGAGGCCCTAGGTTCGATTCCCCAGCACCACATATACAGAAAACGGCCAGAAGCGGGGCTGTGGCTCAAGTGGCAGAGTGCTAGCCTTGAGCGGGAAGAAGCCAGGGACAGTGCTCAGGCCCTGAGTCCAAGGCCCAGGACTGGCCAAAAAAAAAAAAAAAAAAAAGAAAGATGTTATCACCAATTTAAAAGAAAATAGGAGGAAATTCGTGCTATTTGAATAAAGTGAACAGCAGTATTAATACTAAAAATTTTACAAATTACTAATGTGGATTGAATGTTTTACTTTACAATCACAATTCGGTCTGTTTAGAGAAATAAGGAATCCTAAAATTTAGGAAATATCAGTAATCATGACTGTTTAATTTTTTGTCTGGAAAACATTACTATTTCTTTCTTAAACCTTTCTGATACCTGCATTAAGTCAAACCAGTGCTAGACCTACTAACATTAATACCTTTTTAGATAGAATAGTTATTTTGTTTCTTGACAATGTTACCTTTTTCCTAACGCATAATTATATAATTAAAAAATGAGTTCCTTCAAACTGTGTAGATACAACACAAAAGTATGAGGGTTATTGACAGGGAATTAAAATTGCATGCATTAGTGAAATGTGAAATTTGTTTTAAAAAACTGTATTTTGGGGGTAAGAAATTTCACTAAAATATGAATCAATTAATTAGATGAGATAGTATCATTAAGTGTAGCTAGCTTTAATCAAAGTAGTTACATTTTATTTGATGATAAACATTTAATTTTCAATAATGGGAGCATATTTTAAGGAAATTTTTTTAACATAATAAATGGATGAAATGTTTATCTTACCTGTCAGAAACAAATCATTAGTTTTTATGTTGATGTTCTAGGTTTCTTTCTTTAAAAGACAAACAAAAGATGCTTCTCAAGTCATTCTTGAAGTGAGAATAATCTTATTTGTTGTTCTGAAGTTATTAGGAAGGAAATACTTCTAACTGAATTATCATCTTTCAGATAGTGCATGCTGTCATAGGCTAATCCATCATAGACATTTGCTTTCTGAGCTTCTGCCCTTGAAATTCTGAAAAGTGCTGAGGATGCAGCTGAAAACTCTTTTATCTACACACAAGAGATTTCCTGAAGCAGTGGAGAAGCCTGAAATAAATTTATTTCTGAGATAATTCCAATGTCTTATAAGGCTTAAAAATGCAGAGAACATTTGTTGTCATTAAAAATATGCTAAACAGATACCACTTAACCAAGGATGAACAACAAAGAATCTGCCACAATTGTACTCTCTTCTTGACAAAGAAGAGTTATAGAAAACTACTAGAAATTACTGGAAAATACAATGATGATTTACAGTAACTAAATTGAATTGTTTCCAAGAGTCTGCCCCAAGAATATTAGTGTATAACACCTTGTTGTTACACAGAAACAAGAGGAATGATTTTGAGTTCCAAGATCAGTGATATAAATAATACTTTTTTGCTTCCAAATTGTGATTGCAAATTCCAGTTTCATGTACTATTTGGAAAATGATAAAGAAAAGTAATGTGATTGAGAGTGAGACAGAACAGCAGAACAAGAGGTATGCAAAAATAAAATTATTGGGGAAAATGATAATCATTGAGTTGATTTAAATTAATGAACTTAGATTTATGAGCATCTTATATCATTTATAATGTCTTTAAATCTAAGCTCACTACTTTGCTTTCTTGATTTTATTAGTATAAGGAATAAGTATAATTGATAGTATATACAAGCACACAAATAATAGAAATATGTACAATTAAGAAATTTTATACATTCAAATATATATATGTATATATATCAGATAAGTTTAGCTATTTCTCATCACCAAGGATGTATCAGTTAATTCCCTTAATTAAAATCCAGCACTAACTCAAAGTGGCCACCGAAGAGAAGACAGTGCTAAGCAATTTTTGAATAGAAAATTTAGGAAGTAATTTGAGGAAATTAAAGTAATCACAGAGAGGATGCTAGAAGTGAATTTTATTTGAAGACTTTTCAGTGAGTTTCAGGACGGAAAATAAATTTCCTCTCTGAGAGTAAGGCCAGAAAAAGGTACTTAAAGCACTCAGGAATGGTGGCTTCAGTTTTAATTTTATTTTATACCCCGAGGTACATATATTTGTCCCCTCACAAATCTCCTTATTCTTAGTACCATCACTATCCAACTTAAATGTGTATAGGATAAAATAGGAATCATGTGTACCAGTCATCCTTTCCATTGTTTTCATATTTAACCCCCAGATTTTTAGGTACTGAATTCAGAAAAATCACACATAGTCATGAATTTCTCTTTGATGATCACAGAGTAATTTGATTCTTATTAGCATATGTAGACTATATTAGAATTTAACCTCTATAAATTTAGTGATGCCCACCAAAATTAGCTCTCTTAACCCACCAGTTCTCCATGATAACCAATACCCTCACTTAATTTGAATATATATTTATCATATACTTGAATGTCACTTCATCTTCACTTTATCTAGATCAACTAAAGATTGTAATAAGCATAATTCTAACAAATAAGTGTTAACTGCATAGGATTAATGATTATTTAATGATTGTTGCAATATATAGCAATTTTCTCATCTTCATAGCTGTCTCCAAATTCTCCATCCACTGGTTCACTCTGCATATAGATTTCACATAGCAAATATGCATTACTTGTATTCTGTACTCTTATAAGCACTGTGGGAGTTTGACAATTTTATAGTACATGTTACTGGAGATCAAGGAAAGTGGATCTCAAGGATGATGTTCATTTCTGTACACAACATAAAGGTATATAGTGCTTGGGAATGGGTTTTTTTTTAAAGTAATGAGATAAAGTATGGATCTCCTCTCAAATGTATTTCTATAACTAGAATTAAAATTTTGGAGATGTTAATAAGTGTTACTTACCTTCCAATTAACCATTGTGTAAGTTCTTCCATTTCTTTTGTTGTGCTAGTCCATGCATTGGTTTGTATTATCCTCCCCAGGGCGGTGTTCTGTAATCCCTAGCTATATTCATTTTAGGGAAATACTCATTTACTTACGTACAATTATATTTCATCAATAAGAACTTTTAGGAGGTCTTTGAATCATTTTTCTGTGTCTGCAGTGGAAAGTAACAGCCCCAGGACTTAAATGGTTGCAGATGTAAACAAGTTTGAAAAAAAGGGCCAGAATGATTAAAAGATTACTTATTTTACATATTTTACACTATTGTAAGTAATTATAAGGTGTGACTGAAACCTTTTAGATGTGGCAGATTCTCTGTGAACATTTCCCAACCCACTTTCAATCAGAAAGTTGTTCAGATCAACAATAGTTTCAGAAACATTCAATTATAGGTATTAAGGTCAAATTACTAAATGCATTCCCTTGTGACTCTTAACTCATTGTTGGTTTTGTTAATTAGAATTGAAAAGTTATTGGTCACATATTATCGGGTTCTTTGTTTTTTTGTT
Source organism: Perognathus longimembris pacificus (assembly GCF_023159225.1). Classification (NCBI taxonomy): domain Eukaryota; kingdom Metazoa; phylum Chordata; class Mammalia; order Rodentia; family Heteromyidae; genus Perognathus; species Perognathus longimembris. The sequence goes on along the minus strand of NC_063174.1, from coordinate 15,205,264 downwards.
TTTGTTTTTCTATTTTCCCTGACTTGAAACATCAACTATTCCCTAATGGTTATGGATTACCTGGCGTGCCTGTCTGCATCCATGATGGCTTTTTTTTTTCTATAAACAACAACAGCAAAATTAAAATTAACTTAAAAAATTCAAATATATCCAATAAATATTCTAGTGCAAGATGTATTTCCTGTTGACTTGTGTGTGTGTGTATATACATATATATTCATACATGGAGTAGTATTAAAGAGTGTGAGGGCTTATGAATAGGGATAGAGTTTGTATCATTTTGGAAGAATCATTGAACTTTTTTTGTACTTTTCACCATGATTTATAGGGACAAGTAGAGTTTTTTTGTGTTTTCCCTACATCACTACCCTACAAAAACATTGTTGTTGGTAATATGATTAGGTGACTAGTTGTGAGTGCTGGTTTGTGGTGTTAGAATTGAGAAGCTTCTCATTTGTTGACATATGAACCACTTAATAATAGATGATGGAAACAATGCTTCACAGCTATATTTCAAATAGAAGGACAAAAGTTAATTCTTAGGAACAAAAGATAAAGGAAGAATAAAGGAAAGAAAATGACAAGCTTAGAAGAAAGTAAAACATACATGAATTATTTCAACTAACAAATGAATATAATGAATTCAAAATAATTTCAATCATATGACAATTGTTATAATTCTTAAACTTTCTAAAAAATTTTGTTGTGTCATGGCCAGCAGAGTATTTGTTTGTTTTCTACTTGTTAAATTGACAGAATATTTGTCAAGAAATTACTGGTATCAAATGAGGTAAGAATGACTTATGAATGAATCGGGCAGCTCTTAGTTCTTGTTCTCCCAGAAAGGTACTGAAAAATAAGTAGAAATTGTCAAAACCAACTTAGCTAGAACTATGGGAAAGGGTCAAAGGTATTCAGCAATTGAGCAGATGCAGTTTTAGAAAACTGATGGTTAAAAGAGTATTACAGCCTTTCTCTCATCCACTTACCCCACTGTCTGCCAGCACAGCATCAAATTTAAAAGCAGTAGCATCTTGTGTTTCAGTGCTCTAATACTGTTACCTGCTTTTCATGGAACTGAGTGGCCCTAGTTTACATATGTCTGTGTGTGGTGGGAGGGGGGCTAATCTACCTGAGAAATATCTGAAGTCCTAATTCAATAAACAGCTCTATGTTACTTTACTTGAAACTCAGACCACAAAAATAGCAAGCATTGTAAAAATGTGAAACCAGTTAAAGTAAACACCCTAAAGATGCTTTATAATTGCAGGTGAGATATAAATCAGTCTGAAAAAATCTCCCAAAGAAATGTTTTGGGCAATTACAGCATTCAAAAACATCTGTGCAAACAAGGAGAAATTAGGCACCAAAGCATGTTCCCCTAAATAACAAAGTATAAGACATTGATGAAGCAAAGTAATAAACTTGAATAAGTCTATTCTAATCAGTATTTACTTCTAATGTAAATTTAATTTGAAATAGCAGAAAAGAATGACAGAATGGCCTAAAATGATCATTCAGCTGTGTGTTAATCAAAAGTACAGAGGTTAATGAAATAGATACATCAGGAATGAGAGAATGGAAAATTAATTCAATGCAAAATATAAGAAAAAATTCCTGGAGAAGCTAGAATAATAGCAGACAAATAAAGTAAGGACTGTAAAGAGAAGAACAGGAGAACTATGAATGCTAGCATATCCTACTAATCCCAGTTATTTATGAGCCAGAAGCAGGAAAAATGTGAGTTGTAAGCCAGTTGGTAGAATGGAATCTTAAAAACTATATATGTGTGTGTGTGTGTGTGTGTGTGTGTGTGTGTGTGTGTGTGTGTATCACATTTTCTTGATCTCTTCAACTACTAAGGAGCATCTGGGGAGATTCCATATATTAGCTGTGGAAAATACTACTGCAATGAGCACAGTTATGCTGGTAGCTTTGTGTGGTTTCATTTTTGATCATTTGGGTAATTGCCCAAGAGGGGGATCATTAGATCATTGGGAAGCCCTATGTTTATTTTTTTGATGAACCTCCACACTGCTTTCCAGTTGAACAAGTTTATAGTCCTACCAACAGTGTAGTAATGTTCCTTTTTGGGCACATCCCCACCAGCACCTGTTGTTATTTGTTTTCTACATAATGGCCATTCTAACTGAGATGAGATGGAATTTCAATGTAGTTTTCATGGAATTCTATGCTTCCATCACAAAGGATGATACTGACTCATTAGTAAGGAAATGCAAAGACCTGTAAACAATCATATTAAGTGAAGTAAACCAGACACAAAGAAACATAGGCTCCTTGGTTTTCTTAATTTGTAATAATTAACATATGCCTAGCATAGTCCTAGCAGAGCATCACAATAGCTCAATATCTATGTACATATGACCATAGAAAAAGGATTCTAATCAAAATGAACTCCATGATATAGAAACAAGAAGTTTTTCCTTTCCTTCTCTTCTCTTCTCTTCCCTTCCCGTCCCCTCTCTCGTCTCCTCTCGTCTCCTCTCCTGTCCTCTCCTCCTCTCCTCTCCTCTCCTCTCCTCTCCTCTCCTCTTCTCTCCTCTCTCCTCCCCTCCCCTCCCCTCCCTTCCCTTCTCTTGCCTTCCCTTCCCCTCTCCTCCCCTCCCCTTCCCTCTCCTGCCCTTTGCTTCCCTTTCCTTCCTTTTCCTTCCCTCCCTCCCTCCCTCCCTCCCTCTCTTCCTTCCTTCCTTCCTTCCTTCCTTCCTTCCTTCCTTCCTTCCTTCCTTCCTTCCTTTTCTTTGCATGTGTACTGGTTGTAGTTAATTGGATTTTCTTTCTTTTTTCCCCTCTAGATTATTGCCTCCAGTCACTGTTTCTGATTTCCATACCCTTTGCCTTGTTTGTACATTTATCTGATGTGGGGAAGGGAACTCAAATCACAGAAATGGCAAGACAAAGGGTGAACCAATGCAACAGCAGTACTCACTAGACACTATGCTGGAAATGAACTCTACAATTTGGGTGGGGGGTAGGAAAGAGGGAGAAAATGAGGGAGCAATAACACTGTTCAAAAAGAAAAGTATTCATTACCTTACTTATGTAACTTAACCCCTCTGTACATCACCTTTACAATAAAACAAAACGTGGAAAAATATATGAGCAAAAGTGGTAAGGTATAGTTAATTTTTAATCCTAGCCTAACATACATGAAACCCAGGATTCAATCTCCAGGATTAACAAAAACAAAACAACAACAACAATAAAACCAAACAAACATACCAACAAACAGAAAATGGTACTACAATTAAAATCTAATGTGTTCAAACAAAAAATACTTCAAAATATTTGAAGAAAGGACTGAGTGAACTTAAGAAATCAATAGGTCTACAATAATGTTCAGATATTTTAAAATACCACCATTAATAATGCATAGAATTGACCTTAGAGAAGCAAACAGAATTTAAAAAGTTTTTGTGATCAATGAAAGATCAGCAAATTAAATAACCTAGATGTTAAGGAATTCTCAGAAACAAAGGAAATACATAAATATTACTTAAGAAGACAAAGAAAATCTTTACAAGAACATGACAAGAAATTTGGTGAATCAGGAATCTCCATAGCTTAGCTATTGTAAATAATGTTGCAATGAACATGATTTTGATGCAATGAACATGGTTGTGGTGGTAGCTTTAGGGTAGCCTTGTTTGTGGTCTTTTGGGTAAATTCCTAGGAGTAGGATTGCTGCATCAGAGGGGAGCTCTATCTTTCGAGGCAAGCACGCTTGCCACTAGGCCATATTCCCAGCCATGGGAGCTCTATCTTTAATCTTTTGAGGAACTTTCATACTGATCCCACAGTGGATGAGCAAGTTTACATACCCAACAACAGTGTAGTAGCATTACCTTTTGACTACATTCTCACCCACATCTACTATTATTAATTTTGTTGCTATAATAATTTTCTTGAACAAAGACTAAAAATGAAAATATTATAGTGAAATTCCTTTGAACAATTAATATACACTAAAGAAAATCAATGACTGAAGTGTAAAACACCTTTTTTTCCTGGGGAATGAGTACTAGTGGGAGAGGCGATGGTAAACAGAGAGGATGAAGTATTGTGAATATGATCAAAATATTTTATGTACCTGTGTAAGATGAAACACTGAAGCTTGTCAAATTAAGCTTTTTAAAAGGCCTAATAATCCTACTTTGTCGATATGAATCAAAGCAATCTACAGTTTAAGTACAATATCTCCTAAATTCTATTACAAATCTCTGTTTTCCAGAAATGGAAGAGCCAAACTTCAAAATCATATAGAATTTAAAAGCCCCTAGTACAACAAAAGTAAGATTGAAATTAAGAACAAAATGGGACATTTATAATATCATTGTCACCCTGTTAAAAGCAAATAATCAAATAATACTCTGGCACCGTTATCAAGACAGATATAATGACTTACATAATATAATAGAGATCTTGGGCATCTAATCAAAAAATTACAAGCAAGACCACACAAAAAACACAAGCACAACAATGTTCTTCCCAGCACAATTTGTCATCGCTAAAATATGGAACCAACCTAGATGTCCCCCTCCTTAGATGAATGGATCAAAAAAGTGTGGTACATATACACAATGGAATTCTATGCCTCTATCAGAAAAAAAAGACATTGCCCTATCCATAAGGAAATTGAAGGCCCTGGAAAAAAATCATATTAAGTGAAATGAGCCAGACCCAAAGAAACATGCACTCTATGGTTTGCTTCATGGGAAAAATTAGTATACATCTATATAGTCCTAGCAGAAGATTGCAATAGCTCAAGAGCTATGTCCATATAAACACATAAAATTATGTTAAACAAAACGTACTTCAAGTTATGGAAATAAGTGACATATCATTGTGGTTTTTTTAAACAGGCTATATGAAACCATGCCCTATTTTGTATTTTTTCCTGTGTTTTTTCCCCCCTGATATTACTGTAACTGATTTTAGTACCTGGATATTGTATATATGTGTATCAGAACTAGGGAAGGGAAAGGGATTACCAAAATCAAGAGTCAAAAGATAAAAATAAAAAAAACAATGCAACATCAATACTTATAAAACTATATGGTGTAAACCAACTGTACAACTCATGGTGGGGAGGGGAAGGCAGGGGAAAATGAAGGAGGAGGTAACAAGTTGGATAAGAAGTGTACTCATTGCCTTACTCATGAAACTGTAACCCCTCTGTACTTCACTCTGACAATAAAGAATTTTTTAAGAGAAAAATGTAGTTCTATGATCCACTTATCATTGACAAGGTGATTGGTTTCATAAAAAGGACAGAAAAATGTATTCTGTAGATGCTTATTATTTCCTCATCCAAAGGAGTAAAAGGAAGCCTGTGTATAAGATACTTCTGTTATCACTGTAACTGGTTTTGGTGCCCTGGATACTTACTGTATATTCGTGTATTAGAACTAAGGAAGGGAAGGGGAATATCAAAATGGAGACACAAATGATGAAAGACAAACCAATGCAACAACAATACTTACAAAACTATATGCCTTAAGCCAACTGTACTACTCATTGGGGTGAGGAGAGAAATGGGGAAGGGGGAGGCAAGGGGGAGGGGATGAGGAAGGAGGTAACAAGTTGAATAAGAAATATATTCACTGCCTTATATATGAAACTGTAACCCCCTCTGTACATCACTTTGACAATAAAGAAAAAATTTTAAAAAATAAAAAACAAAAACAAAAAGATTATATGAAGAGATTTACACAAAATTAAGTTAAATGGTATAACTTCAAAGACATATAGGAGAAAAACCTCTAATCCTTTAGTTGGAGAGTAGGTTCTTAGATTTAACAGAAAAAACAAACTACAAAAGAAAAAAAATAAGACAACCAGGTATTGTAGTTTTTTGTTCATCAAACCCATTGGGAAAAGACAATGTAAAAATCAGAAATATTTATATATCATCTATGTGCGAAAACCAACTGCTATCCAAAATAAATTAGAACAAAACTACTTTAACTCAAAAAAAAATTCTATTTTAAAAGTAGGCAAAATATGGGCTGGGATGTAGCTCATCGGCAAAGCACTTGCCTAGCAAGTACAACATCCTGGGTTCAATCCCCAGTAGCAAAAAAGAAAAAAGACAAAAAAAAAAAAAGTAGGTAAAATATTCAGTCAACTTTTCTTCCCAGAAAATACATGACACTGATTGAAAGCCATGAAATAGTATTTGGAATTTTTAGTCACTGGAGTAACACAAATCAAACCATAATGAAATATTCTTAGATGATGTGTAATGATGACTCACTCAGAGGATTGCATAAGTGACTCTATACCTTGAAGCTTATATTACATAGTGATATTATAGTTTCTTCATTTGTGGACCATAATTTGTGATAGCAGCACAATGATTAAATCACCTTCTAAGGCATTTCTTAGACTTTATTGCTAACTGTCAAATTACAGCACTTCACTCCTGAGAATGGCACAAAAAATTAAACAAATGTGGGTACAGGCACCAGGAACACTGACATGTTCTTATGTCCCCTGAGAAAAATGTCCTAGCTATGGTGACAATCAGTTTGATAGTTTTTCAGAGAATTAAACAACAACAACAGAAATCTCCAAAATAAATTATCATATGATCCAGTAATCCCATACCAAACTTCTGACACAGGAACTGAAAATTAGCAGGTACTGGTTGCTGATGCTCTTATCATAGCTACTTAAGAGAATGAGATCACAGGATCATGGCTAGAAGCCAGCCTAGGCAGAAAAGTCAGAGAGACTACATCTCCAGTTGATCACCAAAATACTCAACAGTAAAAGTGGCTACTGGCAGAGAACCAGATGTGAGCAAGAAGGCTGAGCAAAAATGCCGGGCACTCAGGTCAAGTTCTGGTACCACCATTAAAAATAAAGAGGAGGCTGGGAATGTGGCCATGTAGTAGAGTTCTTACTTAGCATGCATGAAGCCCTGAGTTCGATTTCTCAGCAGAAATCAAAAATGGAAATGGCACTGTGACTCAACTGGTAAAGTGCTAGCCTTGAGCAAAAAGCAGCCAGTGAAAGTGCTCCAGGCCCTGAGTTCAAGCCCCAGGCTTGAATATGTGTGTGTGTGTGTGTGTGTGTGTGTGTATTATATATTATATTATAGAGAGAGATGTACGAATCAGATATTTATACATCATGATTTACTGTAGTATTATTTATAGTAACCAATTCTAAAAGAATGGGTCATGCAAACATCATATTCATGCAAAGATAACATATTTACAAAGCAATACTATTAAGCTATAATATTGCAATGAAATAATAAATACTTCATCATTACAAGGTATGATAAATATCTGTATGAAATATCTGAATTGGGTGATTTCAGCTAGTAAAAGTTGATTAGATATGATCAGGAATTGGAAGTGTAGAAATTTTTACTGAAAAGTTTTACTACTAAAAAGTTTATTTTGGATGATAAAATACCTAGTTTTTTTGTGGAAGATGAAGATTTCAAAAATATGTGAATGTAGTAAGTGTCCTTGATCTGTTTATTTTTAGATCTTCCACCATAAGAAAATTTTTTTTAAAGAACTTAGCAGATGATGTTCCTCCTCTTGAAAGTTTAATGAAATACTCCTGTGCTATGGGAGTTGGCTTGTAACATTTGCATTTTAAGTTATTGCATATGTTTGAAACACGCATAACACACAAAGTGTTAGTGATTATTGGATTTATAAATTTCAATGTTAACTTATTTTGAATAGGTAGAAAAGGAAATTAAGAAAGTTGAGTAAATTCTACAATAACTTAGAATTTTACAATAATAATAATGAAAGGATAACCTAAACTTATAAAATAGTGTGAAAATCACAAACCCAAAATAGTCCACAAAGCATTCTTTATATATAGCCACATATACATATGTATTATACATATATAGATATACTATTTTATGATGCAACCAAAAATTAAAATGTTCACATAACCTAATCTGAAGTTTATTAATTTATTAAATAATGAAGTTATTTTATCTTTCTATATATGTTACTACTTTCAGCTCTCAACATTATCAGCCACCAGGAGCTGTAGAAAATATTATGGATATTGAAAATTACTGTAAGTTTGTAAAGTAGACATTAAAATTTCCAACCCAACTCACAGTCACAGTTATACCAATACTTCATTAAAAACAATGTTAATTGGATTTCATGTGAGTTTTCATATGCTTTATAATTCATACTGGGTAGTATGTTCCAAAAGTTACTGTCTAAAAATTAACACTTTTAGTATGTATACTATTCCCAATTACCCAGAAATGACATCATATGACCATTAATCTTAGGATTTAGACACACTGACTCAATATTCAGTTATTTTTGTATATTAAACTGAGCTAGAATTTCTTACTTGCTCAACTGTACTTTCATATGTATGTGAGTGTGTGTATGTATGATGCCCTATATACATATGTACATATATGTATATATATTATCTTTTAATTTTATTTCTTTCATTTGTTTTTAATTTATGTGGTACTGAGGAATCAAATCTAGAGCTTCATGCATGCTAGGTAAGCACTCTACCACAAAGCCACATTCCCAATCCCCATACTTTTCCTTTATGAGTGCTTATTAATCTCATTTAGTTTGAGGTATACACTTGCATTGTGTTAAATATCCTTTAACAAAAGACTATCAAAAGACATTTAGCAATTTCTTATTGCTTACCTTGAAGATCATATGCTATTTTTTTCTCTTAATAAACAATATAAAAAATAAGTTGTGACCATGATGAGTGCCCAATCGGTATTAATTGGTGCATAAGGTAATACAAGTTTTCAATTTCATTATATGTGTGGTAGGGTGAGAATTTTAAATGATCATATTTAATTTAATGCAGCAAAAGTTCATTTTTATGGAAACAGCAAATAGCCTGATGATGGGAAGCCAGATGAGGATATGAATACCGAGGAGGCACCAGAATGGAGACAAAGCACAGAGGGGAGGAAACGTGAGAATAATACCCTTGAGGAAAAGTTAGCATGTTTTCACCAGGAAGTTAAAAATGTTACTTTCAATGAGAACCAAAACAGCTATTCTTGTTCTTTACATTTTGTATGCTTGAAGAGAAAAATTATTTCAATGAAGGCATTTGCAATCTCAAAGCTTGTAGTTTAGTTTGTTTCCTTTTTATCTACATAAGTGTATATGTATGTGCACACATACGCAAACATAAATTTTCCCAGGGCATTATATCTCATCAAGAAATGGAAAAATGGGTTGACAGTGTAACAAAGCAACTGTAAAATCATAACCCATCTGTTATTTCTCTTTCACAGAAGAATTGTGTGTGCCCGAGGGCCAGGTATAGTTGTTAACTACTGTGGCAGCTCCTGTCACAGCCTCTAACTCACCTCTTGTGATTGACTTTCTGTAGCATCTTACTCCATTTGGAGGTATTTCGAACAACCCAGGAATTGTGGAATGGTTAGAAAATACTGTTAAAACTTTTTTTTTTTTCTTGTTGATCACGGGGCTTGAACTCAGGGCACTGGCACTGTCCTTGAGCAATTTTGCTCAAGGCTAGTGCTCTACTACTTTGAACTACAGTCCCTCTTCTGATTTCCTGGTGATTAGTTAGAGGTAAGTGTCACAGACTTTCCTGCCTGGGCTGATTCTGAACGGAAATCCTCCAATCTCAGTCTCCTAAGTAGGATTACAGGCATGAGCCACCAGTGCCTGGCTTATTAAAACTTTTAAAGATTAAAAAAAAAAATTCTACTCCTTTTCAGTTTGAATTTAAAATAAAATACAATGACACCTGAGTGCTAGTGGCTTAAGTTTGTAAACCTAGATACTCGGAAGGCTGAGATCTCAGGATCATACTTAAAAGCAATCCTAGGCAGGAAAGTTCATATCTAAATTAACACCAAATGAAGCCATAAGTGGAGCTGTGGCTCAAGAGCTAGAGAGCTGGCCTTGAGCACAAAAGTTCAGGGACAGCATTCAGGCCCCAAGTTCAAGCCCCAATATGGGTGCATGTGCACACACACACACCAGTTGGTTTTAATAATTGCTCTCATGGAATAGAAATATTCAAGGTTTTAGAAAACTTAAATTCAATTGGTAAAAAACAATGTTTATAAAATTTTTGTTTCATGCCAAATTCTGTGTTTTATTTTCAGTTACTTCTTTTATTTATGAAAATTTGGAAGATTAGCATGAGTAACACATAAATTCAGATTATATATGTTTCAAAAATTGTAGCCTCTGGATTCTGTGTAAGAATAAATGTACTAATATTTATTAACCACCAAAAATATCTCAGTTCTATATACATTGGTGTTGATGTATTTCCATGCTCTTATTTCTCTTGATATTGTGCAAAATTGGAGAAATGAAAATTTATAATGACATATAGGCCCAGGAATTACTAAAGTCTCCTTGCCTGACTTTTCTAGAAAATCAGTGAGTCTAGTTTAATTTCCGTGTCTTGCTCATTTCATAAAGCTCCTCATCTTTTTCTGGCATAGTTTCTTTCTTCTTCTTTTTGTTTTAATGGCTCTACTCTTCTCTCCTATAGGAGAGAGTATACCACAGACATGGAAGACATTGTTCTAATATTATAAAGCAATTTACAAATCTTTAGGGGTTTTGCACTATTCCATATAGTAAGTTTTTAAATAATTATTGCACCTTTCAGTCTTGAAGCAACAAATATATCCACAAATAAGGCACTGGGCAATTTCTCTCATAGTAAAACATTTATTTGTTAAAGTGATATAGTATTCAAGATTCTACAGTCTGTTAAATCATGGATGGTAATGTAAGATGGATTGATACAGAACTTGATGCTGATGTAGGTTATTTTTTTCCTCTTTCTTTCTTAAAAAAAATACTTGTAGGCCAGAAGGAAAAAAAAAATCTGTGTTGATAGGGATGAAGCATGGTGTGATGAGAGCCAGAGTCACCAGCATCAGAGACTGCCGACCCAGCTCCTGTGGATAGTATCTTCTTCGACACCAGTTCAACAATTCACCTTGTGAACTGAAACATTTTTAAATTTTATCCAGTAAAAATATCAGTGGCAACTCTTTTCAGGAGAGAGAGAAGTGGTGCTCTTCAGATTAACTCCAGCCTCTAGAAAGAAAAGGGAATAAAAGAAAAGGAAAGAAAACACATAGCAAATAAGATAATGTGTTAGTAATTGTGAAACTACTGAATCAAGCAGAAGTTCTTTTTTTTGTCATTAAAGATAGAACAGAAATTGGTATTGCAAATATTTAAATCTACATTAAATATAAACTATTATTTGAAATATAAACTATTATGGGAAAGATTTTCCTTTAAGAAGGAATTTATTGTAGGAAGACTGATTGATGTTGACTTGAAGTCAAATTGTTGAATGGCTTTGGTTTTCAATGTTCTGCCCTCAGGTTTGATAAAAAAAAATTCACTTAAGGCAGGCACTTAAATTTTAACATACATTCATACAGACGTTTTAAAATATGAAAGTATTAAATTGACTAGGTTTCATCTAGTACTCAGGAAACAAATGATCTCAACATTTTAATATCTACTGAGAATTCAATAATTTGAAACATTTCATAAAATTTAATTGTACATTTAATGATAATGGAAACATGTTCATTTTCTCTAACTAGTTCTTCATCCACATACCAAATTAAGTAAATGTGAAAGCCAGAAATTCACAAGCAAAACCAAGTCATGGCTAATTTATTCATGATTTTGAATACTTTATAAGTTGTTTACATACCAAATTATGAAAATATTTTTCCTTAAATAAGGACTCATTGGATTCATGAATTTAAGATATACCTATCTATTCTATCCTTGAAAAGAAGAAAAGTAACATTCGATCATTATGATTTTAAGTAACTATGACAGAAAGAAATTTTCTCCTTTCCATTCAAAATAAACCACAAGGTTCTATGCAGTGGTTCAAAAATATATGGAACAAATACATCATGAAAAACAGATTTTTATTATTTTTTTATTTTTTGATATTTGTACTGGAGGCTAAACTCAAGGCCTGGGCACTCTACCACTTGAGCCACAACTCTGCTTCCAGCTCTTTGATGGTTAATTGGAGATAAGTGTCTCACAGATTTTCCTGACTGGGCTGACTTTGAACTATGATCTTCAGACCTCAGCAATTGAGTAGCTAGGATTACAGGCATGAGACACATCTGGCTGAAAAAGAGATATTTAATTTATTTAATAATTTATATTAAAATATATAGCAAATTTGAGATTATATATTGAGATTATATATAAGAACATTATAAAAATAAATTAAAATTATGACATTTTGGGTCTGGGAATGTGGCTTAGCAGTGGAGTGCTTGCCTTGTATACATGAACCTCTGGGTTCAATTCCTCAGCACCATATAAACAGAAAAACTGGAAGTGGTGCTGTGGCCCAAGGGGTAGAGTGCTAGCCTTGAGCAAAAGGAAGTCAGGGACAGTGCTCAGGCCCTAAGTCCAAAGCCCCAGGACTGAAAAAAGAAAAACAAAACAAAAAATTATGACATCTTACACATTAAAGACAGTAAAATCTGTATCAGCATTTATGAAGCTATTTGATAATCATAAAGAATCTTATGTTTTTCAAAAAGTACTTTAATGTTAATATGTTTGCATAAATTTAAGAGACTAATACACCCTACCAATAATAATAACTGATAATAATAAAAGTAATAATGGCAACATGAAATTAGAATATGGCCTAAATTTGTTTATCGGCTTCATAGCATACTTCATGATGGTGAAACTGGATAACAACAAATACTTGTGCTTTTATATTTCCATACTCTCTGTTTGAAAGAATTATAGATAGCAAATTCAAGCTATAGAAAAGAGTAGCGTAATTAAATTTTCAATGGCTCTAGAAGAAAAAGCAAAAAAAAAAAATGGAGAAACTTGGTATCAGGGCCTCATGCCTATAGTTCTTGGTATGTAAAGACTTTGACAGTAGAACCAGATATGCAAGAGACTCTTATTTCCAATCACCCAGCAAAATGCTGCAAGTGGAGGTATGCCTTTAGTGGTAGAACACCAGCCTAGAGTGAAATTCCAAAGCAAAAGTTAAAGCTGTAAGCTCAAGTCTCAGTACCAGCACACAAAGAAGAAAGACAATCATTAGACATTATGTTGGAAATGAACTATACAACTTGGGGGGTTGAGGGTCAGAGAGAAAACCGGGGAGGATGTGAGGGATAAGGTGACACTGTTCAAAGAAAAAAGTTACCTGACATATATAACTGTATGTCACCTTTACAATAACAATTTTTAAAAAAGGAAAGCAAAAAGACAATGGACGATATAACTAGCTTGACTTTGCAAGTCATAGATTCTTCAAAATGACAAACTTTAAAGTCAAATTGTTCTTTTTGTAATCCAGCACACGCTTCAGTTTCATTCCAGTTCACATTGCATTAAAACATTATTAACAAAACATAATTCTCAATGAGGGACTACTTAGAAGAAAAACAGGAAAAGAAAAAAAGATAAAAAGTTAATATTTATGAAATATATTTCAACTCTATTTGAAAATATCGTTAGGCCCCTAAAAGAAAACTTCTGATAAAAAGTGGTGTTGGAGGGAAGAAGAAAGTAAAAGTGTTGTTCGTTCAGTTGTGTGGGTACTAGATATGGGGAATTTGGGTTATCAAAGAAGATTGATACTGTAGAAATAGATTGTCAAGAAATATGAAAATTAAGCATTGAAACCTAGTGAAGTTGCTTAAAGTTTTCAGAAGATAAAGACAAATATATGAGAGATGAGAGATTGACTGAAATAAAGTATCCACATGACTGGAAATATCAAAATGAATTCCTCCTTACTATATGTACAATCATAAAACAGGAAAATTAAAAGGCATGGATTTATAGTTTGTATAAGTACTATTGACTTTAAGGTATATGAAACAGAAAAAATATTGAGGAATTTGATAAAAGTTTTTCTACTTGATACATCTACCATTAAAATTCCTAATATATTATGGAAAAAACTGGTACTTGGTAGGAAACAGAAACAATTTCTAAGCTGCTAATCAATAAGTAAATTGTTGGAATAATTTCATGGACATATGAATGTTAAACACAACTTTATGAATAAACTTTATGAAAAAATAAATAAATAAAAAATAAAAACAAGAAATTATAGAAAAAATTTCAAGAACCAAAGATAATCAAAACAGAGTAAAGACAGGTAGGTTTTGTAATGGTTCTTATTTAACACTGTAAGAATATCTTTAAAAACATTTATTGGCAGAAAATACTTACTGAAAATACTAAAGCACAGAGAAAATGCAAACTATCTCAATAGTTAGGGAAGGTAACTATGCAGCTTTCCTGTGCATCCATGAGTGTACACATACACAGATAAATACAGATAATGCACACACATTTCATTGGTTTAAATACAGGAATCACTTGTTCAGAATATTTATCAAAGGCATTTTCCGTGCAAATGCAAAGCAGTCAACTGTTTCTACCTAAACTGACATACATGGTATATCTTTTGTTCTTTGTGTTCATTTTAAGGATAAAAGGATAGAAGTCTTAGCCAAATCTAAGGTTCATTTACATGTAATTATCAGTTAACATGTAGTTTTCAGGAAATGTGATCAGTGATTCTTCTCAACTTAGTTCTTGAGCTACCATAGTGCTTTAGACTATTAATTTTATCATGGGTAGCAGCGTTACATACGCATCCCTCAATCTATTGGGATTCATTTATTTCTACTTTGCAGATTTTGGCTTACCGCAGGGTGTCTTAGAATTCCTGTGATAGGTGAGGGATCACTATTCACAGATTATTTCAAAAACTCTCAATACAGTGAAGCCCCAATAAGTGAACCACAGAATAGGGAGGGACAACTCTATTTTTAACTCCATGTGCTTTGAAAAAACCCCAACAATGTCACCTTATCAGGTACCTTGGTAATCAAGCTACAGAAATCTGGAGCTATTACTCTATGATCAGTGATGTGACTGTCAGCTCTCTACTGCTCCTCAGTCACCCCCACTGAGTCACCTCACTGAATCACATACAGTATTATGGACAGTGTAAAAGTTGTGAGGATGACCTACAAAGGTCAAGGTCAGGTCTCTTCAGAAAGGTCATCCCTGCCTGGACCTGCTGACTACTATGGAAATGCTAAGTTAGGTAGAGCAGAAATCACTTACAAAATACCAAGAACAGACATTGATATACTAGAGACCCTGAACCCGGAAATAGAAAAGTAGCATGAACTGGTTGAACAAAAAGTGATATATTGACACTAAATTTTTAGGTTTATATTTATCTTCTGATTTGTTTCTTTTTGTCCTAATGATTACAGAAATAATTACAAGAACTCTAAAAGGATATATTTTCAAATTTTCTATGACTCTGAACCACACTGCTAATCATATGGGCTTCGTATACCTTTAATCACTTCCTAAAGGAACTCTCACTTTCCACTTAGCTGCAATTAATATCCAAAATAAAATGAAAAGTAAAGTCAAATAACAAAATTAATTAATGCCTCTCATACATAATGGAGACAAAGAGATGGATTAAAAAATAACTGAAGAGAGGATAGGAAGTTTAGAGGGAAGGAATAGAGAGAGAGAGAGAATTTAAATGGAGATAGGAAAAAGAAGGGATAAAACAAGGCAACGCCATGCAGGTCAACCCCAACACAAAGTAGAACATAGAGGCTTTGCCAGATATGGAGCTCTACAATTACTTACAATGAGCCATCTGCTCTTTCCCTGAAACTTAAGAATGGGATCTTAAATTCAGAAAAGAAATGATGCATGAAAAGACTTTGGTTTAAGAGTGGAGCCCACTAGGGAAAACTCTAAAACACTGACCAAGTTATTGTATTTCTTTTACTATGAAATGTTGCAATGTAAGACTCTATTTTTACTACCAACAAATAAAGCAATGGCCCTTCTTAGAAATATAAATATGCATTCATACATATATATAATATTATTATATTTTCCTCTGCCAAACCTCAAGCTAATATCTGAGGCTCCCAGCTGTTTGAACAGATTGCTTAAGTGCTATTCTGCCCTGGAAACACACTATCTGAGCCAAT
Organism: Perognathus longimembris pacificus; assembly: GCF_023159225.1. Classification (NCBI taxonomy): domain Eukaryota; kingdom Metazoa; phylum Chordata; class Mammalia; order Rodentia; family Heteromyidae; genus Perognathus; species Perognathus longimembris. The sequence goes on along the minus strand of NC_063174.1, from coordinate 15,189,186 downwards.
TAAATGCAGGAATCAAATACTCATTTCAAACTTCCAGAAAAAAAAAAACACACACTCAAGAAGAGTAATTGGTTGCTGACAAAAAGAATTCCATGAATATTTCATGTGTAATCTTTTGTAGTCAACTGCAGAATGGCTTCATTCATTTCAGATAACAGTGAAGCTCTCATGTTCATCTTTTTTCGATGAGGCGTAATGCTTTATCTAATCCTCTACTAAATATGTGGATGATCTGTACAGGAGCAAATTTGTTTTTATCAAGTGAATGTCTACATGTTTGGACAAACTGGTGAAAATACTCATGGAAACTTGTATAACTGAGGGAATTATATGACCATTTCCAACCAGCAGCATTCTTGTGACCTTCAGTTTCTATGGTGACTGCCAGGTATATCCAGTTAACCAGGAAAAGGTTACCTTTCAAGAATTGAAAATTTGCTTAACGCAACTAAACTGTTGAGTGCCTCAAGTATTCATGGAAAATTTCAACATCCTGTACAAACTAGAAAACCAAACACTAGAAAATTCATGTGCAAAATAATTGGTCCACTTGCATGTTGAAGCATGTGGCAGTAAGTAATATTCTAGCCCAATTTTCCTGGAAAATCTGGTTAACATTAGCCAGCAAAACATCTGGAGGTAAAAATCTTCAATGTCATGAACAGTTCTTTTAATTTCTCTCTTTGTTCCTTTGAGAAGCAGATCCTAAAAACCTTTTGTTGAAATCTTGAAAAGACTCTTCCATTTTATTTTTAACTGGAAATTTAGAGGGTTAATTGTAACTCACTTTTGTATTAAAGAGTTCTTTATGGATACTTCTTAATACATAATGCTACAATGGTAGAATTTCTGTTATCATTCTAGTAACTAAAATTAATTTGAATAATTTAGTAACAATATAAATGAGCTAGCAACTAAAATGAAGTTCAAAGTGATATTTTTCTGTAAGAATTCAATGAATAAAGTTGTGTTTCTATTTATTTTTCCTGTGCATAATTTATGTTTCAACTACATCATTGCATATGATTAATATGGGATAATACATCAAGGAAAAAGACCACAGTAGGAAATATTATTTACCACAGAGTATAAAATACTCATTCAATATTCAGTCTCCAAACAATAGCCAAGAATACATTCATTTTTATGTAAAATGATGATGTTCTGAATGCACACACTCTGTCTTAAAGTTACCCAGATTCATATTTCAATTGCTTGTAAATATTTGATATCATTACATAACTCTTTATGGTAAATATTGTACTTTGCATAAATAACTCTTCTTATAGAGCAAGCACTAATGATGATTTAGAGATGGCACAGATAAAAATTAAGGATTTAGGGAGATTTCATAGATAAGCATAAGTACAACTAGAACAACTTATTTTTTAACAAAATCTTCAGGAAATATATTTACATAAATTTACATTGGCATCTGGAGATTCGTGATTTGATGAAACAATAAAAGACATCGAGGATATAGAGAAAATCATTATATTAAGGTTGTGGATGAGGGTGGAGTGCATAAAATATATTTCATGTCTTTCTTAAATTTACCCAAAGGATTGTGTATCCAATATATTCTGAAGTAGAATTATGGTATCTAAGAACCTATTAAAGGAAAGAGACTGAACAGCTGTTTCCCAAGCATATTTTAAATCATTTTTCTTTACTATTTATAATTTATGAATAGTCCTTATTTTGAAAAGAATGGGTGAAATTACTAAAGTTGTAGAAACAGCTTCCATCATAAAATTCAGAATAACTAATTTGTATGCTCCAGTACAAAATTCATCTGATAGATAGCAAGTGCCATTTGTAATTATTTTTATGCTGGTAGAATTTTCTGTAAACTATCCCATTTAAATCTCATTTTATTTCATGAACAGTCAAATTATTTATTTGAGGGCTGGGAATATGGCTAGCCATAGACTGCTTGCCTTGTATGCATGAAGCCCTATGTTCCATTCCTCAGCAACACATAAACAGACAAAGCCGGAAGAAGCACTGTGGCTCAAATGGTAAGAGTGCTAGCCTTAAACAAAAAGAACCTAGGTACAGTATTCATGCCCTGAGTCAGTGCCCCAGGACTGGCAAAACAAAAACAAAACAACAGCAACAACAACAACAAAAAAAAACCCAACCAATTATTATTTGTATTGTTGAATGAAATTATTATTTCAACTGAATTAAATATGCATGTATATGCACTATAGTACAAACATAAGCCTATAATGTACTTAGGTAACATGCATACATATTCAATATTAACTTTATATCCTGAATTTGATTTTGAAGTAGCTGACCATAACAGGAAGATAATGGTACACTGGCTATTCTTAGAATTATTATTTGTTAAAATTCAATAACATTACAAATATTATTTTGAGAGTATAATTTGATATTTATTCATAGTCCTAATTATTACTATTATATGCTCTCTATCACTTCAGATCATCTGATATTTTTAGGATGCCTCAGTGACAACAATGTATTCATCACATTTTCTCCTAGGTACTTTGTTTCCTTTAACATAAGTGTAAATAGTAAGGAGAAGAAAAGGATTAGCATAAACAAACTAATTGTATTTATTTATTTAGATTTAATATAGTATTTATAGGTATGATTATATAGAATAAACATATACAGTTTTAAAATAAATATATGCAGTTATTATAGCATATATTTATTTAGGTTTGGAAGAAATGGGATAAGAAATTTTAAGGGCAGTGTTCTGAAGCTAATACAATAAAAGTCCAGTGTTGATTTTGATGACTTTTTATAATTTTCTTTATGCCATGGAATACTTATAAATATATTAAAACTAATGTTCTTAGCATAGAAAATAAATTGCTGTGCTTATTGAGAATACAAGGAGAAATAAAAATATTCCTTTCCTCCAACCCATTGCTGTGCTCAATTCCTTGGAAGCAGAAATGGGAAAATGACTGCACTTCTCTAAGACACAGGAAAAGCTGAACACGGAACAGAAAGAAGGCAGATCATTATATTTGTCCAGTATAAATAGATATTGTTGGTTTAGTGTTAAAAGCACCAACTACAAGTCTCTCATCAAAAAGACCTTGGGTTCATATCTGCAATCTACCTTCATATCTTCTACCTATCTTCTTTGAAGAAGCACTTCAATTACTTTTATGGTTCCATCTACAAAAATGGTTTTATGTTTACAGAAATATTTTTTACTGTTGAAATTTTAAAGATTAATTTTTAGAGATTATTAGTCTTCATGTATTGAGAGTACACACTAAATGTAGAGGCTGAAAGGTAATTAATTAGTAAGAACTCTGTAACAATTACTTTTAAATGCTTTTATATTTGGAAGTAAAATATTTCTTTTCAAAAATAGAACCAAATAAAATAATTAAAATTGGCTTAAAGCAATAAATTTATGAATGCTTTAAATTGTAGAAACATTTCAGCAAATGGGAAAAAGTAATTTCTGTGGAAAAGTGGAATATAATTTAATTTAAAATATTCCTTCAGATAATTTCAGAGAAAATATGGATCTCCCAGAGTTTAGATGCTTTATATTGATAGATTTTCAAAACATTTTAAACCACATCTACCATATGCACCTATATTATTATAGCACCTATGCCGAACCCTAGATACAACATACGGCAAACCAAACTACTGAACCTTATTATTTCCAGGCCACTTTGACACTGCTATGCCCCTTGATGAAACTACTGAAATGACAGTTGTATAGTTTAAGTTAGAGGATAATTATTCAAAAGAGAGTCCTTTTTAGAAGTATTTGGAGCAAACTACCTGTCAAAACAAACTTAGGGTCACACTGTATTGTCTATCTGTACTTTCTATGTTTGTTTTCACCTTGAACAAATTGATAAGGTAAGATGTAAAAATTAAAAGGAAAAAGAAATAATCAAGAAGGAGGAATGAAAATAACTACATTAATTCTGCATGCAGTCAGGAAAAATAAAGAGCAAACTAGGTTGTGACTGACACAAACACACAGACACACATCATTATTCTGTAAAGAAGAGAATAAATAACCAAATGAACAACAGAAAAGACAGAGAATGTGTTTCTTGGGGTTATATAATATTTAGAGTAAAAATCTACATTGTACTAACTAATAAAAATTCTTATCCTTTCCCTCCCTAGCCCTAGTCATATATTAATTTCTCTTTTAACTCATTCAGTCATCTAAGCAGCTGTTCTGTTTCAGATATTATATTATGTAACATCAGTTTTCTCTCTAAGCCAAACTATCAGAATTGACCTACAAACAAGTACAATAATCATTTCATCTTCCTGACTAAATGTTTTTGTTTTTTCTCTCAATATATAAAGTCTTTGAAAGACAGGAAAGCAGAAGAGAAATTCGCTTCTAGAAAGAAATGTTACATCATTTGATTAGAACACTGGAAACTGTCTAGAAAAACCTAACAAAAATTTGAATGATTTTCAATGACTTTAGTCAAACAAAATGAAATCCACAGGATAAGAAGTAAGATTTTAAATGTCTAACAAATAAAATATTTTATAAACATCTCATTAGAAACATAAGCATGATATGTATTTTCAAAAAATATAGACATCTGGAAAACACAAAAGGATCTTTTCAGTAACGTAGAGTAGTATTTATGTTAAGATGCTCCCTATACTGTCTAATTTTAGAGCCTATTTATCTGTCACAATTCCAAAATTTCTTTCTTTTTTCTTTCTTTTTTTTTTTGCCAGTCCTGGGCCTTGGACTCAGGGCCTGAGCACTGTCCCTGGCTTCTTTTTGCTCAAGGCTAGCACTCTGCCACTTGAGCCACAACACCACTTCTGGCAGTTTTCAATGTATCGTGGTGCTGGGAAATCGAACCCTGGGCTTCATGTATAAGAGGCAAGCACTCTTGCCACTAGGCCATATTCCCAGCCCCCCCCAATTTATTTCTTTAGGCATTCATTTCTTGAATACTTGAAAGCTTTCCCATTCAAGTGTTGTTGTTGTTTTTGATACTGTTTTGGAAGTACTGGAGTTTGAACTCAGAACTAGGGGTTTCTCTCTTAGCTCTACTATGTTAGCCACAATGCCACTTCTGGCCTTTTGTTGTTACACTGGAAGTGATAGTCTCACAATCCTTTCTTCTGGGATGGATTCAAACCACAATCCGTAGATTTCAGCCTCCGGAATAGTTAGGATTCCAAATGTGAACCACAGGTGGCTAGCCATCCAACAGTTTTTAATAATAATTTCAAAAATCTAGTTAAGGGAGAGCCATATGCTACTGTTACCTAGTACCTAATGTACAGGGGTGGGAATTTAGAAGATGTTGTTAGAATTAGAGCATTATCACAGAATAATTAGTTATTTGTCAGGCCATACTTATTTCTGTCCATTGAAGTTTTCAGAAAGGTAAGTAGAAAAGACAAGGTTTTCCTAAAAGGAAAGACCAAGGGCATTTTTTGTTGTTGTTGTTGTTGTGTGTGTGTGTGTGTGTGTGTGTGTGTGTGTGTGTGTGTGTGTGTGTGTTTATTCAGGACCAAAACAAAACCTATCCCTAAGTGCTTCAAACCAAGTCCCTATTAAACGATATCAGGACAAATCCCATGGGATAACAAACTACTTTGACAACTTAAAATTAACTGAATTTTTTTCTGCAATAGAGGGAAATAAGATTGGACAGTCATCATATGTGTTAGTTGTTTTATTCTCAATCATTTCAAGGAGTTAGTCATCAATTTCTGCTTATGTATTTCCCAGGGAATACATAAAGCAATAAAATATACATTATTAGGGTGTGGCTAATTGTCACCTTCTTGTGTGATGGACACTCAAACTCATATAAAGCATAACCTTAAACAAAAAGAGAAATAAAGCAAAACAAGAGCCAAGTCAAACCGTCATATCCCTATAATGAAAATTTGTCATGTTACTATGTAAATTGATTTAAAGTAAACAGGAAGATAGAAACAATTATGTCTACATTTGATTTTCACTGAATTTCCAAGATTTTTTTTATCAAGGACCAACTTTATGATTAACTTTAAAATTTCTTCATTTAAAAAATGATGTATTCTCACAAAGTTGCAAATTTTCTTACAAATGTGTTGACTATTCTATTGCAACCCTCTATTTCCATTTTTGATACAAAATAAATATGCTTCTTATAAAGGCAGGACTATATGTTTGCCTCCCTCTTAAACAGTCTCTGGGTGAATAAATAATATATTTGTTCAGTAAATACATGTTGAATGTATGACAACACCTTCTTGCTCCCCTGTATATATGTGATTGTGGCCAGTGACCCAAATTTGATCTCAGTTTTGACAAGTACACAAGTAAATACACTTTATTCTCCCATTGAAAAAGCTGTATGATGGGAGGAAAATCTCTTCGAATTTTAAGGAGCTGAACCTAGAATTTTGTTTAGAAGGTGACTTACTTTTAACATTGTCAGTACATCTTATTCATCATTTAACTTCAAATATATTTCAGCAGAGCTCTCTCTCTTTCTCTCCCCCCCCTCTCTCACACACACACACATACACACACACACAGAGCCATGTAATTTCTTCATTAAAAATATCTATTGTCCATAAGATGTCTTTTTATAAAACTGGGAGAAATACCATTTTTTATTCAAGGTATTTTATTCCCTGTGATAACATCCATTTTGCAATTTGCTGTTTTCAGAAGCTGAAAGCTGGTCTTAGAATAGGGAAGGCACTGGTACCAACTCACACATTTTTTTCCCCTTAATACTCTTGTATCTATGTCAACTTCATATTTATCTATCTCTATGTTTATATAAAGATAGATACAACATGGATACATATGGAATTTAACTATAAATGTACTAGAAGGCATATATACAACCTGACTTTGACTACCAAATTTTCACAGAGACAAGACTGGATATCCAAATTCCAATTTCCTATGTGGATTTTCAAAAAAAAATTTAATGTAAAAGCAATAATTGATTACACGGAGCTTTCCAGTATGCACTCAGAATTTGAAAGGGCTGCTTTTCCACTATGACAATCAGAAACATAAGATGGAAGTGACATCCCATTCATAGACATGCTTCTTTTAGGACACAGTTCCCATGTGCTGTGTGAGTTACCACAATGAGAGTATTCCTTTACTTCTCCATTCAGGGAGTACCTGTGCCTTGCTCTGGATCTCTCAGCAGGCAATGTGAGAAACTTACTTGGCTTGCTGTGTGCTCTTTTAGATGTGGGCCCCTCTGTGACTGAATCGGGAGGACGGCTAGCTAACTGCAAGGCAGTTGAGTTGTTCCTGTTAGTGTTTTGGGACTCGACATTTGTGACAGCTTCATTCTGTGGTTCAGTACTTGGCTTGGTGCCAGTCTTTCTTTTCTGCTTTTGGGACACAGACGTGCTTGAAGTCCAGGTAGGAGGCAAAGCAGAGGTAGTGGTAGAAGAGTCCTGACTCGAACAAGTTTCTGAAGATTGAATCACATTGTCATTGGCAATTTTACAACACTGGGCATTGTCTTCATGCCCCACAGCTTGTTTGGACAGAGATTGGGGCAGCGTGACACTGCAGCCTTGTATTTGCGCCCCATTAGTTTGAGAATAAACATTGCTCACCTTAGTGACTTTGTGTTGCCCATTATGGTTACAAACCTTATACCGGATCATGAGAATGATGATGAAAACCAGCACAGACGCTACAATTATTCCACCAATAATTATAATCATGGTGCCTCCCAGAAACTGGGACTGCATGAAATGGCAACGCACATAATCCTGCTCGGTGGTAAACTGGATGCATCCCACGACTCTTGTAGCAGTGAGGGACGTGATGCCATCATCATATATGGCCAAGACACACAAGTCATACATAGTTCCAGCCGCCAGGTTATTGACCAGAAACGTTTTGCTCGTGGGAGGTATCATTCTGGAGGACAACAGAATTTGGGTTAATATTTTAAGCAACACAAAACGGATTCAATGTCATTTTGACTTTAGTTCTCACTCGCTCAGAACTCATTAAGATAAGCACATTAATAACTGATATGAAATATGGGAAATGATCTAATCTTATAGCTACTCAGTTACAATGGCTAGAAGTCATTGTTAGAGTCTGCGTTATATTAATGGTGTCTGTGCCATGCCTTGACAAGCTTACTAATTACACTGCTTGGCAAAGCAGAACTCCTAATAAAAGCCATTGTTTAAAAAAATCATTTATGACAAATTGCTTTTGAAAGGTATGACTGTGTCATTATCTGACTACTAAACAAATCTAGTTAGCACTCACAACACCTCTGTGATGAAAAGCCAATTTGAGGAAAGAGAAGACACTGACAATCACATTAGAAAGAAGAATGAAAATGCAGTTCTGAGAACTTACTTTCCAGATCAGTGATAAGTTGCTATGGAATTGTACCTATGAAATCCATGTTTTAAAATTAAGGTCATTTACAAATATAAAACTATTTTAGTTTATTAACCTCAACATGTTTTAATCTTTAAATGAGAACTATGTTCACATGTGAGTCTATCCCAGAGCACTAAGATTGTTGAATCCCTTATACACTGATACTGGTGGAACATTTCTATCAAAAGACATTCTCTAACTTTTGAGAGGAATTTTACAGACTGTCCTGAATCTATTACCTTGGGAAGATTTGGGTAAATAACTCTTCTTTTCTAACTTCTTTCCAAATATGTAATTAAATATGACTTACAATAAAATTAATTTAGAAAATAAAGAAAGGCTTGTGACTAAAAGTGAGTGCTGAATTGACAATACTAATCGGAGTAAATGTTCTTTAGGTGTGTAAGAACATTTTCAGGCAAGAATAGCTATTTGAGATTGAAATTCCTGCAACTTAGTAAGTGTTCAATAAATTCCAGACATTATTAAGCATTCAATCTATATTAGATTTAGTATTTACAAAAATCTCATGAGATAGGGCTTATGATTATCTCACAGATATTAAACATTAGATTCAAGTATTCAAGCAATTCCTTTAAGATCTAAGATAATTTATTCATGACTATAGGATTAAAACCTGGGTATTTAGGACATAAAATTTGGTAAGTTTCAGAGAGCTAATACTTAAAGTATAGAGGGTAGAAATCAGCAACTTTCAAATTGTTAACTAATCCATAAATTAGAAAAATGGCCTGTTAGGACTGAAATAACTTTAGGCTTTATGTTTCATGCTGTATCTCTTTATCCATTTAGTGCTGAAAGTCATACTAGAAATCATTTAGTCTATTTTCTTCTTCTTAAAGATGAATAAATTAGGTAGAAACTTGCCTATGATAAAATGTATGGCTAATTTAAATAGCTTTGTTTTTCCCAACAATCCATGATTATTTTTTAAAAATACTATCATTTCTATCCATGAATGAAAACCATATCTTCAAGAATTCAACCAATGTACAGTACTAAAACAACCTAACTTCTGAAAAAGTATTGATGGAACGCAGAATAAAATTCAAAATTATTTTTGCATTATTTTCTAGGACAATAATAATCTATCACAAGTGACATTATATGAAGGAGTAAACATGTATATGTCTAAGTGAAATCAGTCAAGATGTGACTATAAATCAATGAGGCTGAACTTTACAAAAACATACCAGAATTTCCTTAGTACATGCAAATACTTCATCATTGCCCCTCACCCGGACATGACATTCTTAATTCCAGTGATACTTCCACTGCTCAAAATATTCATAGACTTTATCTTTGGAACTGTCTTATGAACCAGGGCACATGAGACACTCATACACATTAGGCAAACACTCAAAAAATCAGTCTCATTATTTTATAGTTACATCCTATTTTGACCAAAAATGGCAATATCCATCTTGATCACCCACCTTGTTCACAAGACTTGAATCCAAAAGGCTTTTGCTTGTTTCCAAAATTCAAATTCACCCTCAAAAGACGAAGATTTGCCACCACTGAGGATATTCAAAATAGAATCACGAAGGTTCTAAAGATAATTCCAAAAGTGCTTTGAGCAATGACAGCATCATTGGGATAATGGAATAGCCTTCCCAACGTGACTTCCTTGAAGGAAAGAACACTCGTGTGGATGTGTAAGTTCTGGTATGTTTTTGAATTTTTAAATCAAATCATTCTTGTTCTCTGATAGTCACATCTCTTAGGTGAGATGAAAGAGTAAGCACAATATTCAATATTCAATATCAGCTCAGTTAATACAATACCATTCAAAACATTTCCCCTTATGCATTCTCCATTTTACAGGCATTTGATTTTATACTTTAAAATTTTGAACAGTATTATTACAACACAGAACAGCACTGCCGATTTCATATAAATTTGCTACTGCATAAACAAAACCCTACACTTATTTGTACAAGGAAGTACACAGATAGGTATGCTTAATTTTGCTTACCTGTAAACAAGGGTGTCATCATAAGTACCATTGTACTGGATTTGAAACATCCGTATTCCAGGAATATTTCTTTGAAAATTAAATTTGAGTAGTGCTGTAGATGAAGTTGCTTCTGCCACCACAATTTTATCTTGACTCATTTTAGTATCACCATTGCTGCTGCTTGCATTAGAACCGGACTTAGTAGAAGTTGAGATATCCGAAGAACCAGGATCAGGCTCATGGATGTGGTTAGTACTGTTGAGTAGGTGAGGGAGCTTAATTATATGCAGATCCACTGTTTGTGTTGCTTCTCCTGCAGGATTGGAAGCAATACAGGTAAAAGCACCTGTATCCTTCACAGTTGTTATCAAAATGTCCAGTGTTCCGTTATCATATACCAGAGACCTCGTAGCATTGGAAATAAGCTTGCCTTCAGGGGAAATCCAGTGAATTGCAGGTTCAGGGTCTCCTCTTGCTTTGCACCTTAATGTTGCCCTTTGACCTTCCAGGACTCTCATCTCGTGTGTATGACGAGTAATGAGTGGAGGCTCACACAGAAACTCTTCCTCAGGAATTGACCAAAAATAGCGGCCAGTTAAAAGTGCAGGAGAAGCACAGGTCTCTAGGTCATCTTCTCTGGACAGACGCCTCAGCCACAGCAACTCACAATTGCAATGCAAGGGGTTTCCACCAAAACTCAATGCAAAAGTAGATGGGCTGATGATTCCTGAGGTTGCTAGTACCTGAGCTCTCTGAAAGAGGGGGTCAGGTGGTAGCTTCTGCAATTTGTTTGATGTTACATCTAGCCGAGTCATCTTGTGCAAGTGGGAAAAAGTCCCCTTAGGAATGTTATCAATCATATTGTGATCCAAACTCAGAGTATGCAAGCTAACCATCTTCTCAACAGCATCCCAAGGAATTGTTTCCAGATTGTTATAAGACAGGTCCAGCTCCTCCAGAGCAAAGACATCATCAAAAGCAGTAGAAGAAATTAAAGTCAGCTGATTGTTGTTCAGTATCAAATGATGGAGATTGGAAAGCCCACTGAACATATCATTTGTAATTTTAGTCAATCTGTTGCTATTCAAATGCAAAGCCCTCAAATTGCGTAGATCAGCAAAAGCATGAGGTGTAATAAAACTTATTGTATTCCTGGATAGAGTCAGGTCTACCAAGCTGGTCATATTAGCAAAATCTTTCCTTTTGATATTTGTAACAAAATTATCTGCCAACCGCAGTTCCACAGTTCTTCTATCAATGTTTGGTGGAACAAATAGAAGCCCTTTCTTGGCACAAAGGGTTGCAAGATTAGGAGACAAAATCTGACAGACACAACGTTTTGGACAGATCTGAGCTCTCACTGCGATGCCAATGAAAAACAGGTAAAAAAGGAATTTTTCCATTGTAGATCAGATTTAAGAGCCTGTCAGAGAAAGTACAAAACAAAAAGAGTGTTAGCATCCAAACACTTCATTAATATTCTTCTCCTTGCTTGAATAACACTTGTATGCAGATCGGAGTATAGAAATCATTCCACTGGTTTATTTAAGAGATGACTTTTAAATATCTATTCTCTTCTAGAGGCTGCATAAGGCACTATGTATAAGTAATATAAAATTCATAGCTACAAAGGCATTTGGGCCAGTGGAAAAAAACAGAAAATGAGAGATTAATTCTATAAACAAGTGACATTTTAAAAATATACTACTCTAGAGGCAAGCAAAACAGGGACATCTATTCCAGATTGGTGAGATGCGAGTTCAGGAAAAAAGATTCCCTAAACCCATGTTAGCTTCTCTTTAGGCAAATAAGTTCAAAGATTATATGCATATTTACATAGATGCAAGTAGCTCATCCCTGGCCTGAAATAAGACACTTGCTATCAAATTAAGCTTGCAGCGCACTTTTGAAGGTAGCTAACCACTGAAAAATTTACAAGCATAATAACCACATCATGACTAAAAATGTGAGATTTTAGACTGAAAGATAATAAGGTTAATGATTTATCACAAATTCTCCAAATTCCAAGATGTCACAATACTTTGTTAAACATAGAGTTAGATTTGTAAAATTATTTGTGAAAGGCAGTTATCACAACGTTTAGAGGGAGTCTGAAAGCTGCCATTTGCCTTCTATAAAATCATAATGAATTTTTATTTATTCAAACGTAATTTAAAAGGTAGTGAATACTTCGGCAATTTCATTTTCCATTTTGATCTTGAGAATCTGCTGGTGAAATTAATCTTCAATAATAACAGTAAAGACATAAATGAGATTACTGTTCTCATATATTACTGGAAGTTTTAAACACCAAGAGGGAAAACTAATGCAGAAAATTAATCCAAAATTTGAGTTGACTACGAATAAGAATTTTACAGTTTTTTTTAAAGAAATGATACACCTGGTTTTTAAAATAAAACCAGTCTCATGATTAGTGAAGTATTATCGTATTAAATTTCCTATAATAGCAGATTAAATCCTCTATTCATGGGAGGGAAACTAATATTGAATGAGCCTTTCCACAAGAAGCAGAACAATGAACAAACATAATTCAAAGCACTACTGTCAGACATTGGGTATGATTAAGCAGAAAACTGTGCCTTCGGCTGGTAGATTAACAAAGAATGATCTCTCTCATACCTCCAAGAGAAATTTCCCAAACCACAGCCTAAGGGAGACACATGAAGCAAAATATGAACTGCTTTATTAAACTAAAGAGATAGAGATGGCCGGGGGAGTCTCCAGTGGCTGACAAGGTGGGCAGAATACCAAGAAGGTAGGAGTTTCCAAGGAAAGAACTACTAGCCTATGCAGCTAGAGGTCTGGAGGTGGATACTGACCATCTGAAAATGTGGAATTAAAAAAATGAAAATATGACAGCTAAGTAAACAGAAACACAGTCACCTGTGGAATATTAAGAACTCAAGCCTACCAGTTGTTAATGATCCATGCCGGCAAACCTAGCTATGCAGGAGACTGAGGTCTGACAACAGGGTATCAAATTCAGCCAAGGAAGACAAATCCATGATACTCTTAATTAATCAGCAAAAAGCCAGAAATGAGCATATAAATCAAGTACTAAAAAAAAAATAAAGCTACTAATTTTCAAATATGATTTTAAAAAACCCATTAAGTCAAAACCAATATAAGCCATACTACGGAACATAATAATCAAAATATAGTCAGACAAAAACAGAAAAAAGGAATACCTTACAAAGGAGTCACAGACATCAGATTATTGAGTAAGGTGAATTAAAAATACAAACATAAAAAACCAGCCATTCACTCCTAAAGCAAGAGGGAGGATTATATCAACATCTTTAAAGTTCTGCAATGAAAATAGAAATATTTTATTTCTCTCAGTGAAGTTATATTGTATAAAACACTTTATAAAAACATCATAGAAAAAAAGTTTTTTTAACCATCAGACAATAAGAAAATGATCAATAAGAAAATACTGTTCTCAAGGAAAACTATGTCAAATGGAAGAAACTTAAGTCTGCAACAGATAAGATAAAACATTTTATATATTTTACTATTTATATGTAGTTGTTTAGGTATGGAATTATGAAACAACAAGGAACTATCATTATTCCTTGAACAATCAAAATAAATTGAAAACCACAAATCAGACTTAAAAAATAAGATTATCCTAGCAGTTTAAATACAAAGAAAAGCAACATGGCGAGATATAAATTAGTTTTCCTACTCTACACCAAATCACATACTGCCTATATTAGGAAGAAAAGTTTAAAATCAATTATTTGACATCTGACAACCTATTTTAGAAAAACTTAAAGCAAGAATATAAAAAACAAAGAGGGCGAATAAGAGCAAAATTCAATTATATCAAAATTATACAAAAGTAAAAAAAATGGGGCTGGGAATATGGCCTAGTGGCAAGAGTGCTTGCCTCCTACACATGATGCTCTTGGTTTGATTCCCCAGCACCACATATATGGAAAACGGCCAGAAGGGGCGCTGTGGCTCACGTGGCAGAGTGCAAGCCTTGAGCGGGAAGAAGCCAGGGATGGTGCTCAGGCCCTGAGTCCAAGGCCCAGGACTGGCCAAAAAAAAAAAAAAAAAGTAAAAAAATATGCTGTATCAGAAGTTTATTTTAAGGATATATCAATGGAACTTGTTAAAATTAATTAACCAAAAGACTAGAAAATAAAAACTAAAACTACCAATAAGGAGAAAGAAAGGAAAGTATCAATCTCAATTAAAATATGAAATGAAAATATCAATAACAATGACCCTCAGGTCATAAAATGACTAATAGCAGCTTTATAAACAACAAAATTCCACAAACACAATAGCTAACTTAAGTAAGCAGAATGAATGGATTTAAAGCATAAAACAAAAGTTTTCATGACAATAAGAAAGTCGACAAAATAATGCAGAAAAGTCATAAACAAAACACATCTATTGAAAAACCTGAATTTAAAACTGATCAAAATGATAATTCCAGATCAGGTGAAGATACACACACACATGCATACGTATATATATGAATTTAGATGTATCACATTATAAGTAATTATATTGATATGTAAGAAATATTGTGATTAAGTTGCTTTTCTAAATTATTATCACAAGACAAAATTTTGCAAAATATAAAAGGTTGTTTTCTCCTAAAGAAGCATAGTTTTTACTTAGTACCATGTCATAATTAATCCTTGAAATATTTATTATTAGATTAACATATGGCCCCTTGAAGATATGAATACGAATGAAAGAAAATAGTAGTTATAATGCTTTCCTAGAAAAAATGATTTAAAATTCAAAAATATATTTAGCATCACTATGATTTTATCTTCTTAAATGAAGCCTTGTCAAACAGTTTACTTTCTATCGCTTTCTTAAAATGGTTAAAATTAAACAAAGAGCAGTATTTTATTAGGTATTTGGGTAAATGAATATCTTTTCAAGATTATGTAGATGTATCTCCTTTCTAAACTACATTTCTTTCAACACAAGTTTTAGACACATACATAAAAACATTTTTAAGCAAAGAAGAGTTTATCACACACAAAGTGGAAGATGTTTTTCCAGTATCGCATGCGACTTTTGGCTATTACACCACATATGCCCAGAAGAATCAGTATTTATTTGGCAACTAGACTGGGATATAAAACAAGTCTAGAATTTACAAGCAACTGAGAGTATAATATAGTCTCCATAGAAGCCAATATGGTTCAATTTATAGGAGAAGTAAAAGGACAGCTTTGGATGCCTCAGGAGCTGCCTTGACATGACTCAGCAGAGCTGTAACAATAAATTTAGTGACCCTTTGGGCAGGCTGATGCCAGTAGACAAATTCTAAGGTCTGCTAGTGCTGATGAGCTTAAGGGTGTGTTCCAAATACTTTAGTGTTGTAAAGATATTTTTTCATGTAATTTAGGTATCGAAACATGTCTGACAGTCAAGGAATTCTGGTTTTCTAGCTGTTATTGCCTAAAGAGCTTATAAATCTTGCTACATTTTCCATGAAAACATATGACAATGACAATATTTTCACGATGGAATCTCGTCAACCCTGATCTCAGTATGTGACCTATAGAACCTATGATAAGTATCTTTTGACATTTATTATAGAAGGTATTGCTCAAACTCATTAACTTACAAACATAACATACAATTAAAATTTGTACATAAACACACACACATATACACATTCATTCATTCTGTTGTTGATATTGTCAAATTTACTTATCATTTGCCTGAATTTAGCTCACTAGAAATTCAGCAGCTATGGGGCTGGGAATATGGCCCAGTGGCAAGAGTGCTTGCCCTGGGTTCAATTCCCCAGCACCACATATATAGGAAACGGCCAGAAGTGGCGCTGTGGCTCAAGTGGCAGAGTGCTAGCCTTGAGTAAAAGGAAGCCAGAGACAGTGCTCAGGCCCTGAGTTCAAGGCCCACGACTGGCAAAAAAAAAAGAAAAGAAAAGAAATTCAGCACCTAAATAGAACATATATGTACTGAGTTATGTTTTGACTTAACAAAACAGATTTGTTGTTGTTATTGGGGGAGGGTATTTCTGGGGCTTGAACTCAGGGCCTGGGCATTGTCCTTGAAGTTTGTGCTTAAGGATTGTGCTACCACTTGACATAACTCCACTTCTGGCTTCTTGGTAGTTAATTAGAGATGACAATCACATTGTATTTTCTCCCTGAGCTGGCCATAAACTGACATTTTTAGATCTCACCCTCCTGAATAGCTAGGATTACAAGCCTGAACCACTGGATCCTAGCTAAGTATTTGATATTTAAATTTTTAAAAATGGGTCTATTAGCATTTAGTTAGCAGTGGCAAACACAAATAGGTTTATTTTATAAATGTGGACATGAACATATGCCATAAAAATACTCTCCAAGAATCAGTGTAGTCACAATGGCAGATGCAAAAATAAAGAATTTTCTCTGAGGGGCAAAATTTACTTTTGCAGAAGGGTGCACCAGCAGCCAAATGTCTAGCAAGCAAACACAGAGAGAATGCAGGCTGCTCCCCTATTTATCCCCTATAAATCAGCAGGCCTGCCTCTCTGCTTATATTGGTTGAGCTCAGGTTCATCATCTACTTGTAATTGGGTAGTTTGACTAGAGTAAAATGTATTAACATAAGGTGACTTTGAAATAAGATTAACAGTACATAATTAATCTCATATTATACCTGCACCCTCTGCTATTTCTTGAGCCACTTGAGATGTGTCTTAAATCCATCTGGAAAAGAAAGCAGTTTAAGATAAAATCTTACATTTCAAAAGAGCCTTCCTTATCCCAAAGGTGTTCCTGTTTAACAAGACCCAAGCAAGCAGGCCAAATCAAGAACTTTTAAGCAACCCCCTTTGATAGAAAAGACATTTTTTTTTTTCCTCCGCACATAATAATACCAGTTTTCTGAGGACAAAAGATAATTGCTGGACCATATATCTTGTATCTGTGCAAACAATCCGTGAAACTTTTTATTTTACATACATTGAAATGTTACTTTTAGAATCAATTTTCTTATCCTACCTTACAATGCTACAAAGGACTTGTTAGACTATGCAATTAAATAACAAATACTGCTTAATCCTTACACAACTATTTATAAAGTAATTCATGTTCTTACCATTTTTCATTATAAAATCAAGTTTTAGAAAGGGTGTTTTCAATCATGTTCTCACACAAAAAACTAGATTAAACATAAATAGAAATTTAATTTGGAAACATATATTTACAAATTCATGTAGATTTTACATGTTAGGTTGCTAGATTATATATTATATTGTCTTTTTTCTAACTATATTACTTTAATATTCTTATGACTGTTAATTTTCATTACTTTCTGAATTTACACATAACTTATTCATTTGTTTTCCTGATTTTTCATCATAATTCAATACAGAATGCATAATACAATTTTTAGGCACTGGTATTTGAATTCAGGGCCTTGCACTGTTAAAGCAAGTGCTCTACCACTGGAACTACATTCCCAACCATTTTTGCTTTAGTTATGGTTTGAATGATTCCTCTTAGTTTTACATGAGACAGCTTGAACAATGGCTCTCCTACTTAGACTCTCTGAGAACCTGGATTTACAAAAGCCATCATGTGTAGCTTTTGTTTTGTTGAGATAGTGGACTGTTAACTTTTTACCTAGATCCTTTTAAGCCACTTTCCTCTCAATATCCACCTTCTGAGAAGCTGGTATTATAGTTGTGAGGCAGTGCACTGAAGTTAAATTACTTTCAGTAGCTACTAGTAAGCTACTGTGATACTTGGTAGTACTTTGGAACACAATTCACATAATAGATTTCAATCCTATCAAGTATTTTAGTTTGCTATGTTATTAAAGAGCTAAGATCACCCAAATTCTGACATCCAGAATGGTTTTGGATCTACAAAGGATAGACCTTGTAGCTTATAGAGAGTGAATTTCACACCTGAAGAGGTCTATCTATCCTCTCAATAGTAACTGTTAAGTTTATGTTTTTCTTACGTACCTAGTTGAGCTTCTATTCCTACAAGTCTCAGAGTCATATACTATCAATAATAATAATAACAATCACATTGAAAAAGTATGTGATAGTTCCTCAGCTTCCAGCAACAACGGAAAGATAACTTTCTGTCTGAAAGAATTCAAATTTAGTCTTGAAATCCAGGGTCTTATCTAAATGAGTTAAAACCAGTTCCTGTTAGAGTCTCATAATCCTCTTTCCCATCTTAGCAGCTGAAGACTCCTGCTACAAGACCTGCATTAGTCAGGTTGGTAAGAACCATGGGCTTCATCATGAATCACCCTCTAACCACCATCAGGGAGCTCTGGAAATAGCAAGGCTTTTCACTGGTGAGCAGAGAGCTCAAAAGCTAACATAGGGTTATGTCTTGAGCTCATTCCGAAAACAAAAGCCATGTTATTAAGCTGGAACTCTCAGACAAAGCTTTTTAAACCCCTCACATCAGAAAAAGACCTATGCTACCGAATTTTGTGTTTTATCCTGAAATAATGTAAGTCTTGGAAAGGCCCTGGAGCATATATGCCCCTAAGATGCTGCTGAAGACATTATGACTTTGAGACTCCAGTGCAAGAGAACTGAGCACCAGCTTTGGTGGTCACTGATCTAGTGTCATCAGCACTACTCCATCCTTGGGCAGCAAGGAGGAAGACTACAATCACTTCATCCTTTGCCTTCAAACATGATGCAAGGCAGCTGAACTCTAAAGCTGAGGACATCTCTATGTCCACCATGTCCAGGCCAGACCTGAAAGACAGAAATGGTGAAAGAGTTCCAGAGCTAGGCCAAAACCTATGACCTGGTTCTACTAGAATTCAATTCTGGCCAGAATTTCTAGTGGCTAGTTTCAATGGAGTGATCTATGAGTCCACCTTTGTGGTTGCCAGACAATAGCTGGTTTATCCTACTTTACTGACATGCTACTCTTAGCAAGATGTAGGTAGGCTCAGGGTATGATTGCCCACTGTAGCACTCGTAGCCACAGATAAGATGGGAGCTATGGAGACGTGGTCTTTCCATAGTGATTCTCTCCAGGCCTGAGATGAACCCTGTAGTGGGTAACTGTAGATGAGGGATGTGGCAAGGCATCTGGGCCTACCCTGATTCGAAGGAGAGGCTTATGGACATGGACTGCCCTCTGCAGATACTCCCCATCTTCAGGTTGTAGATTTGAAGCCAACATAGTTTTAACTCATGTCCTAGTGTTCAAGCAGTAACAACATACAACAAGTGAAACTGTCTCGTTAAATGTAGACAAGGGGTAACATCTAGGTCTACTTGAAAGATAAGCTCTGTGAAAATGAAAATTGAGGTGAATGACAATAATAAATGATGAAAGTGAATGGATTTTGAGATAGCATTTAAAAAGCAAATATCTTGGTTATTTGGGTTCATAGACCATTGAGGATGGAAAAAGTGTACAAAGCATATTCAAGCATATTCAGAGATCAAATACATCATCCTAGAGAAAGGTACAAGTTGGAGTTTGTAGACCATCATCCAGATTTAACTCAATAAATTCTACCTCAGGACATTATAATGAAGTTCTTCAAGGTGAAAGATAAAGAGTTTCAAAGCAGCAAGAGAAAAGAAACAAATAATAGAAAATATACACATTTGCCTGGCAGGAGAGCTTTCAACAATAGCCTTATCAGTTATGAGAATGTGCTATAATATTTTTCAACTACAAATAGAGTATACTATACTCAATTTCTTAAGAATGAAGAATCAATAAAGGCTCCCCCAAATAAGAGAACACTGAGAATCTGTGCATCCATCGTTATAGTGACAGAATTAGCAATAAACGAATATTAAAGCAAGGCAAAAGTCCTATCAGTTGAGGAATGGAAAAGAAAATATAGTACATGTCTACAGTCTGATATTTCAGCTATAAGAAGAAAGAAGCCTTGCCATTAAAACAACATGATTGAAACACGATGTTAAGTAAAATAAGCCAGGAAAAGAAAGACAGGATCCATACAATCTTACTCGCAGCAAAATCTTGGTGTTCCTCTCATAGTATTTGAGAGTAGAACCAGAGTTTCCAGAGGCTGGAATGTATAGAGGTGAGGAGAGATAGGAAAATTTTGATCATTGGTACTAAGTTATACTTCATAAAGGTAAGAATTTCTAGGTGGGGTAATTGCATAGCAGTTTGCCTGGAGATAATCATAATGTGCTCTACATTTTAAATACCAAGAAGAAACAAATTTTAGTGCCGCGGGCCAGCCACAGCAGTAGACAGGGTACCAAGAAGGAGTGTGGAGTCCGCCCAGGAGTGAGAGATGTGGAGTCAAAAGTGATGAGTTAGTCTCTGGTCCAAGTAGCTCAGAAGTCTTTATTTAGACTATTTTTAAGCAGAAAAATGGTTACATAAAAGCATCTATTTATTTAAAACAAGTATTTTCACATATGACTCCAAGATATTTTTCTTTTCCAGTAAACTCTAACCAATCGTTTGCATATTACTCATCTGTCCATGGTTATATTTTAACATATCCTGTCTGACCAGACATTGGATTTCTAACCACAATAAAGCTTTGGTCAGAGGTGTGAAACATGTCTTTATCTTAAAGCTTGCAGTTTCTGCATTATTTTTTTAATCTATCCTACCAAACGCCAAGTAAGTTAACCAAATATTTAACATGTTTAGTAATTGTAAAATCTCAAAGGGCTTCTCTCTTTTTGTAATTGTGCTTTAAAATGCATTATACTTTCACTTCACTGTCAGGTTCAATAGGCATAAGTACACCTTTTTTGTGGATATTCTCCTGCACACATTTCCTTCATTAAGCACTATTGTAACTGTTTACCCATTATTCCTTTTTATGTTAAGTCATTTGTGCACCATGGCAATCCAAACTACCTTATTCTCTCCCAAATAGAAAGATTTGTGCATCTCACTGTTTTGCCATTAATCTTAACTTCCCTTTTTCCCTCATGGTTATAATATCCTGTCCAAAATTTTCCAAGCTAAGTGTGGTCAACAACCTTTTCCCCATTAACTGCTGCTCCTGTGGGGGACTCCAAATCCTACTTCCTGTCATATAGAAAGGTCCCCCTACGATGGAAATTAACGGTTTCTCTTTTGTATATGGGGTTGTAGGGCCCGAAATACCAAGTCCAATTTTTGGGATTTAAGATGGGTTTTCTAGCTCTTAAAGCAAGGGGCATGGGAGGCTTATTGGACTCTGAGTCTTTTTCTCCATCACTGATAGATTTCTTTCTAAGTTGCTCATACAGCTCTCTTGCAGGGTTTTTCCCTTGCAGCAATACTGGGCTTTAACAGCTGCCATTTCCCCCACTGGTGAGGAAGTAGTTAATTTTGTGTCAGTCATATAGTCATGCACTTTCTTCTCTACAATGTCCTTATCTCCCAGAAAATATGTTACAAATACAAATATACTAATTATAAAGCATGCCATCAGCAATGTGAGGAGAAGTAGGAGAAGCAAACCCAGTCTCAGCCCCGGGCCTTGCCTATGAGGCTTTTCCTCCCCAGGATCCATGTCAAACGGATGGAAGGTGACGTGAGGCTCCTCCATTTTAGTGTCTTTACCATTATCCAACATAAATATGTACTAAAATAGCCCATGCTGCACCATATATATATATATGTCTGTATATATATACATATACATATATACACATATGCATACATATATGGTATTCATTAAAGTGAAGTTAAATATTAATGTGAGGAACAAATTTATACATTATCAGTTGGCAATTCAATGAGCATCATAGCAGATAATTTAGCACTTGATCCAACTCCTTCAAATTCCTTACTGTAATCTCTGAGCATCTGAGATGTACTGTTCATTTAAAGTCATTTGCCTGGAATGTTTAGTGTTCCATGTAACTATAGTCCCTGTGGCAATACCAGCTCTGTTGTGCTGTTGCCATAGCAATTACAGAAGTACAGTTGCAAAGCAACAGAGAAAGGATGATAATCAGCACAGGGATGTTGTCTATGATATTTCAGGAAAGTAGAAATATGGACATTGGTCAAGAACATGAATGTTGCGTATAGTCTTTTACTTGGTACTGTTATAGCCTAGTTATCTCCAACTGAAGATTTAGTTGAACAGCTGAAACTAAGAGAAAAAAATAGCTAGGAAGGAAATACAGAGAGGGGTGGAAGGAGAAGGAGGAGGAGGAGGAGGAGAAGGAGGAGGAGGAGGACGAGGAATTACAGAGGTTTTTAAATATTAAATATGTGTGCGGGTGGAAAGTTCTGACAGTACTCCTTCAGAAATATTTTGACAAACTAACACCATATGGGAGCCTTATAGCACTGGAAGCACCATATTAATGTGCTCTCTGTTTCTCCCTTTTGTTCTCTTTCTGAGTCTCTCTGTGTCTCTCTCTGTCTCTCTGTCTCCCTCTCTTTCTCTCTATCTCTCTCTCTCCTTCTCCCTCATAAGAAAGAAATATATATTAATATAATAAGCAGTGGACTCATCTTACTCTTGCAAACTAATGTTCTAGTAAAATTTGCATCATTTACAAAGTGGTTCCATAAATTTAATTTTGTGTTCCCTACCAATGCTGAACTATATATACTAGTCCATGATTGAAGTTAGAAAAAAACACCCAGTTTTGTTTCCAAACATGTGTCCCAACAGTCATCAGAATGACTGGCACAGAGAGATGCCCATCAGCCACTGCTACAGCTGGAGCAGTCAATGTGGCCAGAGCTTAGCAGGACCAGTGATTCAGGCGGCCTATTGGCAGTGTCACAGTGAACCTGATACCTCTGCTTAGGGAATTTTCAATCAAGCTAAGGAAAAGTTTGTGAATCACTAAGCTGTGGTATTTAACCTGGAACTGAGTGAAAATATAGGCCGTATGATTGGCACAATTCTTTGTACATAAAAGTCTACATGTGTATTTGTGTGTGTGTGTGCATGTTTGTTTATCTGTATGAAAAGGTATTAGGTGCCTTTCTAATATCCATTTTTCCCTTCAGCTGTAGAACCTAAATTAAGTATTTATTCTTTAGCTTCTATTATAGGTAGTTGTAATTATGCAAATAACTCTTTCCAATGATATGAAGTAGGATGTACCTGCCTATTCTTTATATTGGGGAAGGCAAGATCCAGTGTGGTAAAGGAAGGAAGCATTTCTTTTATTGTGTGTTTGTTGAGGAGGTTTTGATGCTTGTAAAGTCCTAGGCTGAACTTCATCTCTGGATCCACTGCTTCAGACTCCTGAGTTCTGGGATGCACCATGATGACTAGTTTAAAGAAGAAATTTCTTTTCTTTCCTTTTCTCTTCTTTCCTTTAACCTGTCCTGGGGCTTGAATTTAGGGTCTGTGTTTTGTCTCTGAGCCTTTCTGTGCTCAAGGCTGGTGCTCTACCATTTTAGCCACAGGGTCACTTCCGGCTTTTCCTCTGTAGTTTAATAGAGATTAGAGTCTCACAGACTTTCCTGTTCAGGCTGGCTTCAAACCGTGATCTTCATACTTCAGCCTCCTGAATAGCAAGGATTACAGGCTTGAGCCACCCATGCCTGGTGGAAGGAAGCATTTCTGATTGCCCCAGATTAGATCTCTTAGCCAATTTGCAACTATTTTAACCTACTCTTTGTGGGGAAACAATCTCTACTATTCCTACTCAATGTCATTCTGACTACAGTATAATTTTGAAAATACTAGAGGACAAAATATGAACATATTAAATGACTAGACATAGATATATCATGTGTTAGTCTACACATACACTGGTACTTTAAAAAAATATGTAGTGAGTACTTATTTGCTGTAAAATTTCTTAGCTTTAACCTTACTTGGATTCCTTTAATACTAAATCATCCATGGTAGCAATGAACTGTTGCCAAAACAGTATTACCAAAACTGTCTATTAACTGAGATATTTGTGACAGCTATTTCTGTAGGCTATAACCAAACTGAAGAAAACAAATTATTTTATTATCTCAAATTGAGGAGACATGTTTGACATGCATCTGTCAGTCCATTTCAGTCAGTCCCTGAGGCATTTCTTATCACTAAGCTTCTCGGAAAAATTCATTAATTATGCTGAGATACTCAAGAAAAATTTTGTAAAAATTAACTATTGGGCTAACTATAGGTATTTCCTTATTTTGGAATACCTAAGATTCTGACATGGGCATTGCTTAAACTGTGAGATAACAGAAGTATTGCTGGACTTTCTTGATTTGGGCTTGAGTCAGTTACTGAAAGGTACATTAATTAGAATGTAGTGGAATAAAAGGCTTGCATAAAATGAGAGATAATGAATTTAACCTGTTATATTCTATTTTTTAAGGTATTGTTGACATGAGGACTGGGGAAATATTGAAATAATCACTATATTGATCTTAAAACATATCAGTGGAATCGCTGAAGGAAGTGACAAATATCATTTTAGGTAATAAAAGTGTCTTTTAAATTTCTTGGCAGCATTCTAGTAACTAAATTTGGAAGCATTTTCACAACTGTTTATCATTGTGCAAATAAAATTATTTTTTGATTAAGTGAGTGTTTTTTTATATGGCAATTGGAAAGACACTCAAAGAAAATATTTTAATTTCAATAGACCCAGTACTTATTGTTTTTCTATAAAGATTTGAATATAGAGGAAGGCAACATATAGTGTGTGTGTGTGTGCTCGCGCATGTGTGTGCGTGTACATGCGTGCGCAAGCGCCAGCTCTAGGGCTTGAACTCAGGGCTTGTCCTGAGCTTTTGGTTCTCAAGTCTAGTGCTCTACCCTTTGAGCCAGAGCGCCAGTTCTGGCTTATCTTTTTTACCTATACTTGGAGACAAGAGTCTCACAGACTTTCCTACCCTGGCTGTCTTTGACTTTGGTCATAAAATCTCAACATCTTGAGTAGCTACGATTACTAGCGTAAGCCAATGGTGACAGGCACAGCACATCACTTTTAAGTAAGGTATCTACTATTCTTTTGTTTCCAGATTTGTAGAGCCAATCATCATACATGGAAGAAAAACTGAGATCTAACTATTGTTCATATATGATTCCAATACGTCAAACCCTAAAACCACCAGATTTACAACCTAAATATCTACTGATAATAGAGAATTCAAGTTAATTATGAGACAGTTGACGTTTCAATGCGTTATGAAAAGTATATGACAAAGTATTTTTTTTAACCTGTTACACTGAATGTTACGCATAATGCAAGATGCTTAGGCTAACTTACTTTGCATCCTTCACCAGATGTCTTAGAGAAGTTGTGTCTAGACTCCCAACCCATGGGAAATGTCTGATAACAAAGTTATACATAATTTTAAGCCACAACATTTGTGGTGATTTCACATCTATATAAAATTTAGAGAAAACATTTAGGTTAAAAATAAGCCAGGTACCAGTAGCTTATACCTATAATCTCACTACTCAGTATGCTGTCCTCAGGAGAATCATCATTTAAAGCCAGCCTGAGAAGAAAGAATTATGGGACTCCATTTTCAAAATAACCAACACAAAGCGTGACTGCAAGTGCGGATCTTGCCAGGAAAGCAAGAAAGCACAGTGAACACTAGATCCTGAATTAAAACTCAAATATTACACAAAAAGGAAAAGGACAAAATAATAGATTAAAAACCAAGCAAAAATCCGGGTACTGGTGCTTGTGACTGCAATCTTAAATAATCAGGAGGCTGAGAGCTGATGATCAACAGTTCAAAGCCAGGCCATGCAGGAAAATCTATGACTATTATCTCCAAGGAACCACCAAAAAGCTGAAAGGGAGCTGTGGCACAAGTTGTAGAACACTTGCTTTTAGTAAAACAGCTTAAAAATAGTACCTAGGACCTTCCTCTGGAATAACTTTCCTGGGCATTTTTCATGATGCCTGAATGTTAACTAACACAGTACTGGTCTGCATTAGTATTTTAAGAATTAAGTAACTTGTGTGCTCCAGTTATATGTATGCAGAATTTTCAACTTAAATGTAACTCACCAATGATTTCAAAATTCATAGGAAAAAGTATGAAAATTTCAAGATAAATGAGATGAATTATCAAAGAAAATATGATGGTTTTTATATAATATTAAAAATCATAAAATGAAGAGAAGAAAGGTGCAGAGAATACAGTCATAACATTAAAAAAATCCTTCAAAATAAAGAAAATTCAGAGAAGGGTTGGAATAGTGAAGGATAGGGGAGAATGATGAAAGAGATAACATTGATTGAGGTGCATTTTATTCATAAACTGCCTTGTGGAGGGATGTTTATCCCTTCGTACAACTACTTAAATAAACATATATTTTAAAGCACACTATATGAGATTATTGAATTGCAGGAAAAGTAACAGTTATGATAAGAGTATGAGAACTTGCTCATATGAACTATTTATATGCTTTTGGGCACTTAAAATATCTATACAAAATTTAATTTGTAGATTTAATGTAAAAACTATGCCTTTGAAAGTTATTGAAGAAAATAGAATGAATGTATATATATATATATGTAGATATACATATAATTATAACTATGTATTATAGGTGCATGTGAAAATAGTCTATAATAATTAAAATTGATTACCCAGAAATAAGCAGATCAAAGATAGAAAATGAATTTCATTTTAGATAATAAAGATAGTTTCAAAAAGGGACAAACATTGTTACAAGCACTGCTATTATACCTTTGAAAATTTACATTACTTAGTGCAATTCTTGTTTTTTGTTTGTTTGTTTTTTGCCAGTCTTGGGGCTTGAACTCAGGGCCTGAGCACTCTCCCTGGCTTCTTTTTGCTCAAGGCTAGCACTCTACCACTTGAGCCATAACACCACTTCTGGCTTTCTCTACATATGTGGTGCTGAGGAATCCAATCCAGGGCTTCATGTATACAAGGCGTACATTTTAACACTAGGCCATATTCCCAGCCCCATAGTGCAATTCTTATAACAACATTATTATAAGTTTAAAACAAAAACAGTGATAAGGATCAAATATTTTTCAGTATTAATAAATTAGAATACATACTTAAAATTCTCCTAGGAAAATTTTCAACACATATGGTTTTACTGCTTAATACTTATCAAAAATAAAGAAGAACTAATAGCAAACTTAGGAAAACTTAACTGATAAAAAAAATCTTTCTGAAGTTACATTATGAAGTCATTGCAGCATTAATACTACATAGTAATAAGGATGTTATTAGAAAGAACATTATGAACTAATCTCATTGAAGAAGAGAAACACTAAACCTTCTATTCCATTATCATTGAACACCACTATATGCTGAATAAGAACACATTATAATGAAGTGTGATCAGTTTCAGTAATTTTAATACATAAACGTTTTTGCAGACTAAAGGAAAAAAAGCATGATTACTTCAGTATAGAAAAAGAATTTGATTAATTTCTGTACATTTACTGAAATAAAAATGATTTGCAGGGTAGGAATCAAGAGGAAAATGCTTACATTAGGAAATGGTAAAACTATTATACTCCTGAAAGAGTCAGAGCTTCTGTTTAAGTAGAGAATATTCACGTCTAGTCTATATAAAATTTAATATGATGGACTATCCAGTGAGAGAAAAAAATAAGTAAAAATTTATGAGTCAAGGAAATACCATTTTAATTATTTATAAATTGAGTATCTACAAAGAAAACCTAAAGTAGCTATGGATCAGAATAGAAGATTCAGAAATAAACTCAGAGACATACAGCCATTTTAGTAAAGGTGCCAAAACCCACAAATAGAATAAAGGCAATCTCTTCAACAAATAGTGTTAGGAAAACTGGATATCCAAATGCAAAAAAAAAAAAAAAAAATGAAAATGGACCCAATCTGTCATCCTTTATGGATACCAATTCAAATTTATCTAAGACCTGAACTTAAGACCCCAACACATTAAAACTACTTAAGGAAGGAGTAGGAGAAACATTATAACTTCTTGGCCCAGAAAACAACTTTCTGAGTGGTACCAGGGGCTCAGCACATTAAGGAGAAATTTGACAAATGGAATTAAGTCTAACTAATAACTTTGCATGGCAAAGGACACAGTTAATACGCTAAAAAGACTACCAATAGAATAGGAGAAAAATCTTTGTCATATATAACTTAGAAAATGCCCTCATAGCCAGAATATACAAAGAGCTCAATAAATTAAAACCTCTAACAAGAAAACAAACAAAGCAAAAACAACCAACTTAATGAAAGAGCAAACAAGTTAAATAGAAATGATTTCTTGGAAGAGATAAAAATGGTCAATAAACACATGAAGGAATATTCAACATCTCTGGATATAAAGGAAATGCAAATAGAATTCATCTCACCATATCTTGGTGCATATTTGGGGGAGAAGGAACTCTAATAAACTATAGATGAGAATGGAAACTGGTTCACCTGCACTGGAAAACAGTTTGGAGGTTGCTCAAAAAACTACATACAGAACTACCCTATAACCCAGCAATGTAATTCCTGAACACTCATCCAAAGATTACAAATCAGGATATAGTAAAGCTACTTGCACAACCATGTTCATTGTTGCACTACACACCATAGTTAAAGTCCACATGCCCTTCAATAGACAAATGTGGTAACTATACAAAATGGAATGTCCTCACCTATTAGGTAGATTAATATTACATCATTTTCACAGAAATGGAATGACATAGAAAAAAGTACTTTAAGTGAATTAAAAGTCAAGCCCAGTGACACAAAGGATACATGTTTTCTCTCATATGTGGAAATTTGACATAATTTATAAATATAGAAATAAATGTGTGCACAAAGTATAGTACAAAGAGTATAGAATTCAAATCTAGTAACCCCACCAAAAAAATGAAGCTAGTACTTGAGCTATTAAAAGAAGATTTAGGTAGACTAAGGAAAAGTGGAAGGGAGAAAGAAGTCATAATATTCAATGCATACCCTCTGAATCTAGGAAAATGAAGTGACAGGTTGGTTTGGGAAGGAAAGTGGAGAATAATGAAAAGGGCTTAATTAGCCATAATGCATTTTATTTATAAAATGACATGTTGAATGGTAAAAACATAATTAAAAACAAATACATGAAGTAGAGATCAGTGTGTCATTGGTCATAGAAATAAATAAATCTATAACTCAGACAAGGGCAAGGAAATCACCTTCCATATAGTCACTGAATGTCAATTATCAAAAGTAGAAAAACTTGAAGTTAGTAATTCCTGTAGAAACCTGTGCAGAAATTGAGAGTAGAGAGTGCTTGCAAGTAGTGTAAAAAATGTCTTAAATATCAGGAAAAAGATGATAACTGTGGAGACATATTAAGTAGAATAGCAAAGTAATAGCTTTTGGCAAACATTTTAGTATTTATCAATTCAATAATAGCCATTGAAAAGATGTTAAAACAGATAATGATAGAATGAAGAAAAATATTCCGTATTCTCAACGTTCTTCCATATAAAATTCACTTACAAAGAGAAATAAGTTTGGAAAAAAAAGAAATCAAGCAACTTCCTAAATTAAAATTTTATTTTAAAACTGACATATGAAAGCCCACATGCTGAAGGTATTATCACAGCTTGCAGTGATATTAAGGGAGTATAGACCCTTTAATGGTTGGTGTCTGGAAACTTCCGGTAAAAGGGTTATGAGACTCAGATCAACTTCTTGATTTTCTGATCCTGTATCACAAGGTTAGAGGTTACAGTGATATCTCTTCCTGCCATAATTTGCTGTCTTCCCATAGGCACAAATCAATAGATCATGCACTGCAATCTCCAATAATGTAACCAAATAAAACTTCATTTCATCAATTGTGTTTGTTACAAAAACAGGAAGTAGACTAGCACACACATTTACAGAGACTAAGCAGGCTTGAAATTTAATATGAAATTTAATGAAATTTAATTTTAATAGAAATCCTGGATTGGAACTAAGGATTGAAACAGAATTATTTTCTTCTAAAGATTATGGAGCTAGTTGGCTTTAAAATTTTATATGAAGCACATTTTTTCCCTTTAAATCTGCAGGTATTTCAATTTCCTTTTTTATTTATTTATTTTTTACTAAATAATAGATGTCAGTTTACTTTTGGTACAAGATATTCCTTTCTCCTTCATCTGGTAAAGAACTGACACATTTGCAAGAAAATTTGTGTCATTTTTCTTCTGTCATTCCAGCTGGTCCTTGAGAAATGACTGTTCATGGTATTCAGCCTCTAACTTGAGCCAAAGAAGACAAATTAACATCATGATTTTCCTATTATTATTATTATTATTATTATTATTATTATTATTATTATTATTTTGCCAGTCCTGGGGCATGGACTCAGGGCCTGACCACTTTCTCTGGTTTCTTTTGTCCAAGGCTAGCACTGTACCTCTTGAGTCACAACACTACTTCCGGTTTTTTCTCTTTATGTGGTGCAGAGGAACCAGGGCTTCCTGCATTCCAGGCGAGCACTCTACTGCTAGGCCATATTGTCAGCCACAAATCAACATTATTCACCTCTGTTTCCCAACTGTGGTAGAAACGGAAAGAAAACTATTCTAATTTTTTTAGTTAATTTATTTATTAATAGAATACAAATTTTTTTGACAAGGTGTTGTGCAAAAAGGGTAGAGTTACATAGTAGGGCAGTGTGTACATTTCTTGTGATATCTTACGCCCTGTTTTTCTTTCCTTTCTCTAGGTCAGGTAGACATATATACAATACACAATGTATCAAGAACATATACAGTATCCACGTGGCCAAGCCCAAGAAAATTCGCCTAGGGCTTTAAATGTAATGCTGATATTATACAATATGTCGACGGTAGTCTTTTATGAACGTACATGCATAGCTTTTGAGCTATTGTATTCCACTGAGAGGTCAATTTTTGACCTTTATATGTTGAGTAGTTGTTTGGTTTTAGTTACATACTGTTGGGTCGCTGCCCCACTCCTGTGGGAAATACCATTTGACAAGCAGTTTTTGGTTTCACAGACCTGGTCTCTACTGTCTCTCCGTCTCCCTTTCTTAACATATATCAAGGAGATCATATATCATATAGCATATAGCAAGGAGATCATGCCCCTTTGTTTTCTGTGTTCTAGGCTTCTCTTGCTCAACATTATTTGTTCAAGTTCTGACCATTTCCCTGCGAATGACAATATTTCACCATTCCTAATTGCTATGTAGTATTCCATTGTGTATAGGTACCATATTTTTTTGATCCATTCATCTGTGGAGGGGCACCTGGGTTGTTTGCATATTTTGGCTATTGTGAATTGTGCTGCGATAAACATGGAAGTACAAATGTCTTTTTGATATCTTGGGACCTGCTGTTTAGGATAGATGCCTAGGAGTGGTATGTCTGGGTCATAGGGTAGGTCTATATTGAGCTTTTTGAGAAACCTCCATACTGTTCTGCAAAGTGGTTGTACTAAGTTGCACTCCTACCAACAATGGAGAAGGCTTCCTCTTTCCCTGCACTCCCTCCAGCATTTGTTGTTGCCTGAGTACAGAGTATAGGCCATTCTAACTGGAGTGAGGTGGTATTTCAGGGTTGTTTTTATTTGCATTTCCTTTACTACCAGGGATGTTGACCATTTCCTCATATGTTTCTTTGCCATTTTTATTTCTTCTCTTGTGAAGTCTCACATTAGGTTCTTTGCCCATTTCCTAATTGGTTTACTGGGCTTGGAGGGGCTTAGTTTTTTGAGTTCTCAGTAGATGACAGATATTAGGCCTTTGTCTGTTGCTGTGCTGGTAAAGATCCTTTCCCATATGGTTGGCTGTCTTTCTGTTTTGGTGGCTATGTCCTTAGCTGTGCAGAAACTTTTTAATTTGTAGTAGTCCCATTTGTCGAGTCTCTCCCCTATTTGTTGTGCCCCTGGGACTATATTCAGGAAGTTCCTTCCTGTGCCTATGAGTTCTAGCGTCTTTCCTACCCTGTCCTTCAGTAGTTTCAAGGATTCAGGTCTGATATTGAGGTCCTTGATCCATTTTGGGTTGATCTTGGTGCATGGTGATAGGCTAGGGTCTACTTTTGAGTTTTCTGCATATGGCTACCCAGTTCTCCCAGCACCAGTAGTTGAAGAGGCTATGTTTATTCCATTGTATGTCTCTAGCTCCTTTGTCGAATATCAGCTAACTGTAAGAGTGCAGTTTTATTTCTGGATCTTCAATTCTAATCCATTGGTCTTCCTGTCTGTGTTTATACCAATATCAGGCTGTTTTTGTTATGATGGCCCTGTAGTAGAGCTTGAAGTCTGGTATTGTGATACCTCCTGCACTGCTTTTTTTTGCCTAGAATTGCTTTGGCTATTCTAGGTCTTTTGCTGTTCCATATGAATTTATGGGTTGCTTTCTCTATTTCAGTGAAGAATGTGGCTGGGACTTTGATAGGGATTGCATTGAATTTGTATAACAATTTGGGCAATATGGCCATTTTCACTATATTGATTCTGCTGACCCATGAGCATGGGAGGTCTTTCCATCTCCTTGTGTCTTCTTTGATTTCCCTTGTTAGATTTTTATAGTTCTCATTAAATAGGTCTGTCACGTCCTTGGTTAAGTTGATCCCTAGGTACTTTATTCTTTTTTTGACTACTGTAAATGGAATTGTTTCCATAATTTCCTTTTCTGCTTGTACATTGCTGGTGTACAGAAAAGCTGCTGACTTTTGTGGATTGATTTTGTATCCTGCTACTTTGCCAAAATGGTTTATTAGGTGTAGGAGTTTGGGGCTGAGTTTTTTGGGGTCCTTCAGATATAAGATCATGTCATCTGCAAATAGGGATAACTTGATTTCTTCCTTGCTAATGGTGATCCCTTTGATGTCCTCCTCTTGCCTTATTGCTATGGCTAGGGATTCCAGCACTGTGTTGAAAAGAAGTGGGGCGAGTGGGCATCCTTGTCTTGTTCCTGAGTTTAGGGGGAATGATTTAAGTTTCTCTCCATTTAATATGATGTTAGCAGTTGGTCTGTTGTATATGGCTTTTATTGTTTTGAGGAATGTTCCATCTAGTCCTGTTCTCTCCAGAGCTTTTAGTAAGTATGGGTGTTGTATTTTGTCAAAGGATTTTTGGGCATCGACTGAGATAACAATGTGATTCTTGATTTTAGTTCTGTTTATATGGTGAATTACGTTGATTGATTTACAGATGTTGAACCATCCTTGTGACTGTGGGATGAAGCCTACTTGGTCATGATGTATAATTTTCTTGATTAGTTTCTGGATCCTGTTAGCTACTATTTTATTAAGGAGCTTTGCATCTGTGTTCATTAGTGATATTGGTCTGTAGTTCTCTTTTTTTGTTGGGTCTTTGCCTGATTTGGGAATGAGTATGATATTAGCTTCATAGAATGAGTTTGGGATTTATCCCTCTGTTTCTATTTCACGGAAGAGGTTGAGGAGTATTGGTATTAGCTCCTCACTAAAGGTTTTATAGAATTCGTTGGTGAATCCATCTGGGCCTGGGCTTTTCTTTGTTGGGAGGTTCTTGATTACCCCCTTTATTACTGTAAATTATTGGCTTATTTAGTTGATTTATTTCTTCTTCAGTTCAGTTCAGTTTGGGCAGTTTATATTTCTCTAAGAATTGATACATTTCTGTAAAATAATTTTTTTTTTACTGAGTAGAGGTTCTGGAAATAGCTCCTTATGATTGTTTGAATATCGTATGTACTTGTTGTAATTTTTCCGGTGGAGTCCCTGATTTTACATCTGCGTGTCTCTTCTCTTTTTTTTTTGTAAGTCTTGCGAGGGGTCTGTCAATTTTATTTATTTTCTCAAAGAACCAGCTTTTAGTCTTATTTATTTGTTGAATAGTCTTTTTATTTTCAATCAGACTTATCTTTTCTTTAATCTTTGTGATCTCTCTCCTCCTAATCATTTTAGATTTGATCATTTCTTGTTTCTCCAGTTGTTTTAGTTTCATCATGAGGTTATTCACCTGCTCTGCTTCCATTCTTTTAATGTGAGTGCTGAGGGCAATGTTCTTGCCCCTCAGTACTGCCTTAGCTATGTCCTAAAAGTTTCTTTGTGATGTATTTTCATTATCATTGTGGCTTATGAATTCATTGATTTCAACTTTAATTTGGTCTGTGGCCCAAGTGTTGGATAACAGAGTGGGGTTTAGCCTCCAAGAATGTGTATAGCCTCTGTAGTAACCATTGTTATTGAGGGTTACCTTTAATCCACTGTGGTCAGATATGATACATGGGATGACGTCAATACTTTTGTATTTGCTGAGGTTCTTTGTGTGGGCAGTGAAATGGTCTATTTTGGAGTATGATCCATGGGTTGCTGAGAAGAAGGTGTATTAGGTCTCTGTAGGGTGGAAGATTCTGTATAGGTCTGTCAGATCCATTTGGGATATGGTGTTACTTAGGTCCTCAGCTCCCTTGCTGATCCTCTGGGTGTTGGATCTGTCTCTTGGAGAGAGTGGGGTATTAAAGTCTCCCACTATGATTGTGTTTGGGTCTATCTTGTTCTGTAATTCTGTGAGAATTTTCTTGACATATGTGGGGCCTCTTTTGTTTGGTGAGTATACATTTATCACCGTGATGTCTTGATTCTGGATTTTTCCTTGTAATAAAATGTAGTGTCCTTCTTTGTCTTTTTGAGTTGATTTTAATGAGAAGTCCAGCTTGTCTGAGATCAGGATGGCTACACCGGCCATTTTTGGTAGGTGTGTTTGCTTGGAAGATCTTTCTGCATCCTTTCATTTGGAGTCTGTTTTTATCCATTGCTGTAGGGTGGGTCTCTTGTAGACAACAGATAGCATCTTTTTATTTGCGGATCCATTCTGCCAGTCTGCTCCTCTTTATCAGATAGTTTATCCCCTTTATATTCAAAGAGATCAAGGATAAGAGTGTTTTTTTCTCCTTCCATTTTCTTGTTGGGCTGTTTTTGCCTCTTTTTTTTTTTTTTTCTTGTCTTTAGTGAGCTGCTCTTTCTGTTGGGCTCTAGCTATTGTAGTTTCTTTCTGTTTCTGTCTGTGTGTCCTGTACGATTTCTTTTGGGTGGGATTCCCCTCTCAGAATTGGCTGTAGGGCTGGCTTTTTATTCACATACTCCTTTAGATCCTCTTTGCTATGGGAAGATCTGGTTTTTCCCTGGAATGTGAACTCCAACTTCGCTGGATATTTAATCCTAGGTTGCAAATTCTTGGCCTGTAGAATTTGGATGGTGTTCTTCCACTCACTTCATGCTTGGTAGGTTTCTGTGGAGAAGTCTGCTGTCATTCAGATCCTCTTCCCATTGTAGTAAATTTCTTTCTTCACTTTGGCTGCATTCAGAATTTGCTCTTTATTCTTGAGATCTGAAGTCTTCAATAGTATGTGCCTTGGTGTGGCTTTTCTGGAGTCTGGCCTGCCAGGTGTCCTATAGGCTTCGGTTACCTGGATGGGGACCCTTGTGAGATTG
This sequence comes from Perognathus longimembris pacificus, assembly GCF_023159225.1. Lineage (NCBI taxonomy): Eukaryota > Metazoa > Chordata > Mammalia > Rodentia > Heteromyidae > Perognathus > Perognathus longimembris. The sequence goes on along the minus strand of NC_063174.1, from coordinate 15,153,480 downwards.
GGGAAGTTTTCTGCAACAACTTTTTGAAAATATGATGAAGCCCTCTGCTCTGGTATTCGGCTCCTTCTTCTATTCCAATTATGCGTAGATTATATCTCTTGTCTTTGTCCACTAGTTCCTGTATTAGTTTTCCCTGAAGCTTCACCGTTTCTTGGAGTGTGGTAAATTTCTGGTTCTTGTCGGCTGCATCATTGTCCAAGAGAGATATTCTGGATTCCATATAGTCAATACTTTGTGCTGTGGATTCAACTGCGGAGTTTATGGATGTCAGAGAGCTATTTATGGTTTTCAGATCAGCTCTGATCATGGAAATTTCTTCCTTTAAAGAGTTGTATTTTAAATCTATTTTTTCATGCATTTCACGTCTCAGGATGTTAAGGTCTTCTATAATGGAGGTTTGCATTGTATCCATTTTTACTTCTATTTCTTTCTAGGCTTCCTGGATGTCCTTCAAGACTTCCACTCTAAACTCCTGGAATTGTTTTCTTATTTTGTTTCTGACACTTTCCATCATTTCTGTTAACATGGCCTCATTTGATTTTTTTCTTCTCCATCTCCTCTTCAGTCATGCTGCTTTTTGGAGCTGGCGAGTTGGCTTGCCCTTTGATGAACTGTGTTATATTTCTTTGTGATTTGCGCATCTGGAGATCTGTGGGTGGCTTCCCTGGTTTGGTTTTGTGCTGGTTCCCGCTGGTCCATCAGTGGGAGCCTTGTGCCCTGGTGTCCTGGCTCTGAGTTTGGGTTTGGCTATTGAACCTTGCTTCCCAATGGGTGAGCGTGACCTTCTCAGTTGTTGCTGAGGTGGTCACTCTCTCTGCACTTGGGGGCTGGTAGTTTCTGTGTCTTTCTCTGCGGGACAGTGTCCTGCCGCTGTGTTGTGCTGACCCTAGCGTGCCCCTGGTGGGGGTTTGCTGGTCGATAATTCAGCATGGCGTGGAGGCTTATCTCTTCTTTGATTCTTTTTTCCACTCTGTATCTTGGTAGAGGAGCTCACCTCTCAGGCGGTTTGCCCTCCTGTGTGGACCGCTCCAGGGCCGGTGTTGTTGAGGGGCGGCCCACCCACTTGTGCAAAATGTGCCAAACTGAGTGGGCATGGCCAATGGAGAGCTCTGCCCTCCTGTGCAGGCGCGCCTACCAGAGCGGGCGCTGTCACCGGGGGCCCCGCCCACTTGTGCGCTGTGCACCCACTGCAATGGGCGCTGCTGCTGTGGCCCTGCCCACCTGAGCGGGGTACGCCTGCCAGAGCGAGCCCCAGGTTGTTGGTTTGTGCTTGCGCCCTCCCACGAGTCCGCTGTGGGGGGCGGTATGTGTGGGGCCCAGTGGGATCAACTGTCGGGGTGCGGGTTAGCACCCTCAGACTGTGCCTCTGCTGCGAGGGGGGCGCGTGATCAGGCCCAGGTGTTCCTGGTGTGCTGGTATTGCCCACCAGCGCCTGTGATTTTAGTTGTAAGAGTCCATGAGGTCCAGGCGCCTTGGGTGGGGCTTGCACTGCCGGCAGTCCCCCGGCCCCTGTTGGGAAGGGGGCGGTGCTGATTCGGCCAGTTCAGGCTCCTGGGCGGCCTTGGTGCTGCTCCGCCCTTCCCCTGTTAACTCCTGTGTCTTCCCAGAGTCTGATGGGAGCTTCCGGCCTGATTTGGGGGTTCTTTGTTCCCTCGGGTTGGGGAGGGAGAGGAAGGGGGATGGAGCTTCTTTGTAGGGTTTGGGTCTCTGACAGCTGGTCTCCCGTTGGGGGTAATGGGGGACTCACTGGTCCTGGATTGTGTATGTGTCCTGAGCCGCCATTGGTCCTTCGGGGTGGAGTGCTGTAGTGTGGCGAAAGGTCGTGGTGGTGGCCCTAGCTCTCCCCTTCTGCACTGCTCGGATCCCCAACCACTCACGTCCGTTCCCGGCAGTGTGGACCCAAACTTCCCATCGCTGCTGTCACTGTGGTGTGTCTTGGTCAGTGCTCTCCCTGGGGTCCATGGGGAGTCCTGCTCTCTGGACTTTGCACTCCTGGTGTGAGTTTTCGGCAGTCAGTCTGCCAATCGCCGGCGGGTCCCCTTTCCCAGCCTGGCCCTCTTCGGGCCAGGGTCTGCTGGTGGGGGGAGGATGCCCCGGAGATTCTCCGGCTCTGTGCAGGTTATAGGCTCTTCTTTTTTGCTCCTTTTTGTTTTCCTGCGTTTCTCCATGTCGGGATCTGAACGATCCCTTTCTCCCCAATCTCCCGGGGAGAATGCTTGAACCCTAAAATCTATGAAAGAGCACTGGGCCTTGCCTTCCGCCGGCAGAAGGCCAAAGGCGTACTCTCATGGACTTGTGCTAAGTTGAGGAAAGGTTGCTGAAGCCTCCCCTCCCCCCAGTCCCCTCACATGTTACCAGGAGCGGGGGTGGAAAAGAAGGCATCAGGGACACGCTGCTATGGTGGGATGCGTCTCAGCCCCCAGAGGGCGGGGCAGAGAAATTTATTACGATGACAAAGGTGGAAGGGGAAGGACTTGGGGTGACTGCCTGATTGGCTGACTGTGCTGTCACTCAATTGATCCTGGAACTTCCTTTCTGGGCCGGGCAACCATCATAGTGGCACGCACACACTAGCCCCCCAAGGGGCGGGGGGGCTTCTCTTCCGGTTGAGGCCAGAAGGTGGGAGGGGCTCCCTCCCATTGTCCCAGTGCTGGGGGAAGGGCAGCGTCTCACTCTTGGTGCACTTCTTCCACCAAGACCAAAACGGTCCCCAACATCTCCACTGCTTCTGGCTGCTGGGTTTGCTGGGTTCTTGATGGGGTGTTGGTGCTGGAGTTCCCAGCTCGCTATTCAGTTGGAGTGAGTCGGGGTGCCTCTCTACTGTGGCGGTGCCATCTTCCTCCTCCCTCCTCTTTTCTCATGTTTTTAATGTAAGTTTCAGCAACTTGGTGAATTATAAATAAATACTACTAGAGAGTAGAAAAAATTAAATATTTGCATACACTACATAAGTATGTCTTACCACTAGGTGTTAAATGAAAAATACATTCACAATAATCTGATTATTTTTAAGTATTGTTTTTGTGGATGTTTATTTCTCTTTATATAGAAAGCATTTTAAACGCATAAAAACAAATTAAATCTCTTTAATATGGGGGAAAAAGAAGAAACAAAAACAATTTTGTCTGAAATCCTGTGGCATATGAAATACTAAGAACCCTTTTATTTGTTTCTGAGGGATTTATTAAAGTAAAAGTAGGATTTTTTTATGCTGGGTACCTTATTATACTGTACATTCTTGTATTACATTTGTTTGTCTTCTGGAATGTGGAATGTTTCTTTTTTTCTTTTAACTTTTTTTGGTCAAAGTAATGTACAAAGGGGCTGCAACTAAATACATAAGACAGTGAGTACATTTCTTATCAAACTTGTTACCTCTTCCTTCGTTGTTCTCCCACCTTCCCCTCTCCCTGGTTCCTTCTTCACCCTCCCTCATGTTGTACAGTTGGTTTACAGCATATTATCTTGTAAATATTGCTGTTGCATTGTTTTACCTTTTACCCTTTGTCTCCATTTTCTTGTTCCCCTCCCCTAGTTCCAATAAACATAGGTACAATACTCAGTGTATCAATGTCAGTTACAGTGACATCAGGGGTAAAACCACTGGGCAGAGACAAAAGAAAAAGACATAATTCCATAGGATGCATTGGAAATAACAACAGCAAAGGCAAACCACTTATTTTGAAGTCTTGTAGTTCATTTCTCTTAAGATCATCTTATGTGATCATATGTACATTGATATTGAGCTATTGTGCTCTTCTGCTAGGACTATCCTAGACAACTATTGTTTCCAATGAGTGAAAACATAGAGTTTATGTTTCTTTGGGTCTGGCTCACTTTACTTAGTAGGATTTTTTCCATTTCCTCAAAAATGGGTCAAGTCACTCTTTCTAATAGATGCATAGAATTCCACTGTGTATATGTACCATTTTCTTGATCTATTCATCTACTGAGCGGCACATAGATTGGTTCCATATATTAGCGATGGTAAAATTGTGCTGCAATAAACATAGTTATGCTAGTAGCTTTAATGTGATCTTGCTTGAAATCCTTTGGGTAAATGCCCAAAAGTGGGGTTGCTGTGTCATAGGTGAGCTCTATGTTTAGTATTTTGAGGAACCTCCATACTACTTTCCAGAATGGTTGAATAAGTTTACACTCCCACCAATAGTGTAGTAGGGTTCTCTTTAGAAGCAACTGCCCCATCAATAAATAGCCTAAAAACTTAAAGATATACTTCTCTGAAGAGGAAATGAGAATGGCTAAGAGACACATGAACAAGTGCTCTACATCATTGGCCATAAAAGAAATGCAAATCAAAACAACACTGAGATTTTACCTCACTCCAGTAAAAGTGGCCATTATCAAAAAATAAAAATAAAAATCTAACAACAGATGCTGGAGGGGATGTGGCCAAAAGGGATTTTTATTTTTGACAGCTGACAATGAGCCAGGGTGAAACTGTCAAAATATTCAGACAAAATTCAAGAAGGATATGTATCGTAACTAAACTATACCCAGTATAATTTTTGCATCTTTTTCTAATGGAAATACGGCTGACAGTAGCTCCAGAAAAGAAAGTAGACATTGAGGTAGAGTGGCTTATGAAATAAGTGATGGGTATTTGCAAAGTAGACCTAGTATAAATAAAGAAACAGAGATGTTTTAAATATGATGACACCCAGGAAAAAGTAGTAAGAGACAATTGCAAATTGCAAGAGTGAAATTTTAAAACATTACTTGGACATACATGTAAACTTTGTTTCTTACATCCCAATTCATTCAGAATACACTCTCAATTTTTATATTATATCTGGATTACATATAAAATTTTTTCTTGAGTAAGTAATTCTGCTGATTTTTTTTCATATTAATATTTACCATGACATTCCATCATTTGTTTGTTTCCACACAAATGGACATCAGTGTACTTGTTCTTCCTACAGAAGTGTATTTGCAAATAGATGGATTTGTTGGGTCAAAACCTGGAAAGTTAATATAATATTGGTGCTGATAAAATCACTTGGGAGAATTTCTCTATCATCAAGTTAATCCTAACTCAAGTCTCATTTCTCATTTGATGTAGATAAGGAAGTTTCCTGAGTGGTATAGTAAAGATAGATCTTACTGACTTTTTGTGACCCCTGTTAAATTTGTAAGAGTTTCCTAAACTGGCCCACTTCACAATGTGCTTAAATTTTACCTAAAGGGGAAATGATTGCACCATGGAAATTTGAGAATGCCAGAAACAAGGTATTTTCTAAAACTACTGTTCAGCTATTATGCATTAGCTGATACACTACTCTCACAGGAAATGGTCTTGGTTTTAATTTGCATCATGACTAAGACTAAATGGAGCACACATTCTAAGGCCAAATTGCTATGGAAAATATCTGCTAGAGATTATAATATGGAAAACGTTACAGTGAAAGGCAAGAGAGCAGGAAGTTCTGAAAATAAACAATGAAAAATATTTGAAGAGCCCCTTAAAAATTTGTGATTGAGAAATACCCAATTGAGGATACTGTTAATAATTCAATAATTTTTAATTTATTGGCAAGGCAACACAACTGGCAGTAGACTGAGTAAAGTATGGGGGGGGGGTGGGAAATTGTAAAAATTAGTTTCATTAGAATATCCAAGAGTCTACATTCTTATTATTATCAAAATTAAATTAAAAGGAAAAATATTAAGAGAAGTACTCAGGGCCAACAACAGATTTAGAACTTCTATGATTCTCATTTTATTTCACTACACTTTTAGGACAGCCCAGGCCCATTGATTTCCTGATGGAATCATTGATGTAACTTTGAAGAGGAGACCGAGAAAAGCAAACAAATGAATTACATGCAGATCACACAACATTGTATTTGAAAGCAAGAAGCTGAGGAATGTTTATGCAATAGCTTTTGGTCTTGGAAGAATGGGGAGTCATTCTGCTCACTTTCCTTAAAGTAATTTGAGAATGGTAGAAGGTGGAGAGAACAGTAGAGATTTCAGATAGCAACTGAGATGGATAAACAAGGACATTGCCAGATATGAGCTGAAATTATGTAAAGATGGTGTTTCCTCTCATATTTCTTTTCCTGTAGTCCCTTCTCCTGTAGTGTGAGTTGTTTCAGCTGGTTTGAGGAGACAATATTTAATAATAAAATTCAATGTTACTTGCCAGTAGAATAACGTTTGTAAATTCATGTTTTCATGGACACAAGATAATCACTGATATTTCTACCAAGCAAAAAGCACTACTTCATTATCTTTGAATAGGTTTTCCTTATGTTTGAATAACACTTTTTAGAAACTTGCTGAAGAAAATCTACAAGACTACAAAATAACTTTTTGAACAAGTATATTTTTTGTATTACATATCGTTTTTGTGACTATACTTGGTGCCTGGCCAGTGTCTAATATGTGGGATGTAAAAAAAAAAAAAGATTGATTAATCAGAATTAAGCCAAGAGGACATGAAGAGTGTAAACAGGTTTATAAAAAATAATGAGGGGCTGGGGATATAGCCTAGTGGCAAAAGTGCCTGCCACGGATACACGAGGCCCTAGGTTCGATTCCCCAGCACCACATATACAGAAAACGGCCAGAAGCGGCGCTGTGGCTCAAGTGGCGGAGTGCTAGCCTTGAGCAGGAAGAAGCCAGGGACAGTGCTCAGGCCCGGAGTCCAAGGCCCAGGACTGGCCAAAAAAAAAAAAAAAATAAAAAATAATGAGGATGATTTATAATAAAGTATCTCTCATCAAGAATAAAGCCCAGGAATGAATGGAATGACTGCTGAATTCTCCTAGATCCTCAAAGAACTATAACCAATACTACTCAAAATATGTTTGAAAATACAAACAGAAGAAATGTTATAAAAATCATTCTACAAAGCCAGTATGATCCTAAAAGAAAAGCTAAGTAAAGATGCAACAAAAAGGAAAGATAATGGATAATTTCCTTGATGACATGGATGCATGAAGCCCTGGGTTAAATTCCTCAGCACCACATACAGAGAAAAAGCCTGAAGTGTAACTGTGGCTCAAGTGGTAGAGTGCTAGACTTGAGCAAAAAAAAGCCAGGGATAACAGTGCTCTCAGGCCCTGAGTCCAACCACTAGAACTGGAAAAATAATCTCAATAAAATACTTGCAAACTGAAACCAATAACATATTTTAAGATTTATGATTATAGTCATATTATGATTAATGCATGTATATGATTAATGTATATATTAATACAAATGATTAAATTGGTTTAATTCCAGGATTTCAAGGATGGTTCAATACAAACAAATCAGTTATCATAATTCAACACTAAAAGAGAATCAAGGCCTAAAAAATAACACAATCATCCTCATATGTTGGGGTCCATCTTCCCCCCTAGATGGAAGGGGCCTGATGCACCTCCCCCAGCTGGGGAATGCGGCCCTTCCATCCTCTCTACATTGGAATCCGGAGAAACCGGTCGGGCAAATAGACCCCCTACTTAGCTGGCAGCCAGCCTGGCGCCTACCAGCCCCGCCCTGGTTTGGCGTGCTCAGAGTGACGTAGCCCCTTGGAGGTCAAGTGACCAGCCCCTTGGGAGTCACGTGACAGCTCATGGCCTATGGGAATCCTGGCCAACCCCCTTTCTTCAGGATCATCTCCCCTTGTCCTTCTCTCAATAAAGTTAGTTCGTTCTCAGAAGCCGACTCCGTGGTCTATGTACGTTAGCTCCCAGGGTAGGATAGAGGTCACATTGCCACGCGGGTCGCGCGCACGCCAGGCCGGAGCCACCCCTACGTCTCACCCTGACAGACCTGCAGGCCGAGGGTTAGGGGAGAGGATGATACAAGGGTAATAAGAGAGAAAATAAGCATTTGAGCCGGAGCAGAGAAAGCAGACCCAACACTCATAGATGAAGAAAAAGACTTTGGCAATATGTTAACACCCAATCCTAATGAAACTCTTGAAAAAACTAGAAATAAAAGGACTGTTCCTCAATATAATAAAAGCTTTCTTTACATGACAAACCTATAGCTGACATTACACTTAATGGAGAAAAATTCAAAACATTTTCTCTGAAATCAGAAATGAGATAATTATGCCCACTATAACTACTCTTATTCAATACAGTTATAAAATTTCTGACCAGGGGGAAAATTTCAGGCAAGAGGTAAAACAAGAATCCAATGAGGGAAGGGAGAGGTGGAATTTTTCCTATTGGCATATAATATGACTCTATACTTAATTGATCTTAATAATTCCACCAAAATGAATGTTATATCTGGTAAACACTTTCATTCAACATAGAAGTATATAAAAGTCACTACATAGAATCAATAGCTTTGCTATACACCAGCAATAATCACACTAGGAAAGCAATTAGGAAATGAATATCATTAACAATAGTCTTAAAATTAATGAAATATTTAGGGATAAATTTAAGAAAGTGGAATCCTCTACAGTGAAAGCTATAAATTAACAATGAAAGAAACTAAGAAAGATATCAGATGAAGGAAAATTCTCCCATGCTCAAGAAATGACAGAATCAATACTGTGAAATGGTTATGGTTCCAAAAGCAATCTTCAACATAATTCCAATACAGTTACCCAAAAAGGTAGAAAAATCAGTGCTAAAGTTCTTATAGAGGCACAAAAGACCTAAAATAGTCAAAACAGTCCTGAACTAAAAGAACAACACTGGAGTTAGGGTAATATCTGACTTCAAACTACAGAGCCATAGTAATAAAACAGCATGCTACTGTCACAAAAAAACAGACATGTAGACCAGTGTAACAAAATAAAAGACCAAGAAGTAAGTATACACAAGTAACACCAGATGATTTTTGACAAAATATGCATTTCTCACAACTACAACATGACAAAAATGCATTGAAAAAATGAGAGCTTCTTCAACTAATTGTGTTGTAACAACTGGATATCCACATGTAGATGGAAGCTAGATTACTGTCTCTCACTATGTACTAATATCAATATTGAAATGAATTAAACACCGCAGTGTCAGACCTGAAACGTTGATACTACTACAGGTAAACTTGAAGAGAATGTCTGGAAAATATAGGCATAGGCAATAAATTCCTGCACAAAACTCCATAAACACAGCAAGGAAGAGAAAGGAGTGAAAATATGATTTCATCAAACTATAAAAGGTATCAACGTCTTTCCTTTTTTTAAATAAAACAAACAAACACATCTCTTGTGCTGCATCAGTAGACAGAAATTCAGTTAGTTTCATGAAATGCAACATCCAACCCCTTGTTTTCTGGGAAAAAGAAACTGAAATGACTTGAAGTTGAGAATATGGATACCGCCTCACTCACACACACTCATTCTCAGACTGTAGGTGTTTTATTTTTGTTTTGTTTTGTTTTTCTTTTTTAAACTAGGGAAAACACTGATGAACGGTCAGAGCTCCTATCCTGATCTTTTCATCAAGGTGCCTTTCCTGATAACATGGTTCAACTGTGAATGTAGAAGGGGTTGAGGGGGTAGAACAAAAACTCTGGAGTTAGAGGATATAGAAAAATAAAAGTACGACTTTTACAAATAAAGATGCAGACTTCAAAGATGAAAATATAGCCACAGCCTAAACCCAAATTTAAATTCTCAAAAATTGGCAGCAACAAAAGCAAAGCTCTCTCCTGACCTGTATTGTGGCAGTTCAAACACCCCCAGAAAATTGTGCCAAAGAGATATAGAAAACAAATGTACAATAATACACACACACACACACACACACACACAAAAAAAAAAAAAACCTTCAGGTAACTTTGGATTTCAAATGAAGATAAATTTAATGTTCAAACAATCTGATAAAATAACCATTTGGAAACTGAAAAAAAAAAGGTATCAGCACAAGAAAATAAATTGTCAATAGGATGAAGAGACAGCTTAAACACTGGAAGAAAAAAAAAATTGCACTTACCAATCTGGCAGTGTACTCTTAGCCAGAATATACAGAAATGTAAAAACTAAACTCCCAAAGAACCAATAACCAATTGAATGGCAAATGAATGTCTCTAAAGAAGATATACAAATGGCCAATAAGTACATAAAGGAGCAGTCAACATTTCCTGGCCACAATGGAATGTAAATCAGAGCAAAATGAGATTTAATCTCACTCTGTTCTGGATGAAGATCATCAAGTCCACAACCAAGCTGATGAGGTGATGGAGGAAAGCAAGTTTTATATCCTTTATGCTGATGGAAATGCAAACTAGTGAGGTCACTATGGAAATTAGTATAGGAGTTCCTAAAAAAATCTTAAATTAGAACTACCATGTGCTCTAGCAATATCACTCTTAGGAATATATCTGAAGAAATCAAAATTAGTATATAAGAAGGAACTTGAATGCCTTTGACCATAACAGCACTTACATAATACATAAGCTGTAGATGTAGCACAGACGCACTACAACTGATAAACTGATAAGAAAATTTGACATGTAAAAACATTGAAGTATTATTCATTCACAAGCAAGATTGAGATTATGTCAGTTTCAGGAAAATTGATGTATGTAGGGGTCATCATATTGAGGAAAGAAGCCAAGTTCAAAAGATCAATTCATTACTGGAACCTAGTTATAGTGTGTGTGTGTGTGTGTGTGTGTGTGTGTGTGTGTGTGTGTGTGTGTGTGTGATTGTAATTATGGAACTTCTGTCAGAGACATTGAGAAGAGAGGGGTGGGAAGAATGTTGGTGGGTGATTAATATCTAAATATATTGTGTCTATTAACAAAGTTAGCACAAGGTAAATCACCAATAGCTGTTGAATTATAGAAAGATTGGAGAGATGTGAGAAGAAAGAACAACAGATTGATTAAAATAAAATGTCATGAATGAAATCCCAAAGTGAAATTTTTTTAAATAAAAATCAATATGCACTAAGAAAATGAATGGCAAGAATAAATAACAGATTCTGTTTGAGGGAGGAGTTAGAATGAAAGGGTAATGGCAAGCTAATTTAATGGAGAAACATAAATATAGTCTACAATATGGTCTGTGTGTTGTATAAGCATGCAATCAAAGGAATAATAACACCTGTTGGAATCCCTTGAAGAATAGAATTTCTTCAGAAGATGAGTTTGTAAAGATGGCATGGGAATGAGAACATTATTGAAGGGGTGAATTTATCACCCATTGTATGAATGCATGTAAATATCCCTTTGTACAGCCAATATAAATGAATAAGAAATAACTGAGTGAATGAAAGTATGAATAAATGAAGGAAAACTGAGTCCTCAGATCCTCTACACAGTGTAGGAATCCCACTTATAAATAACAATTTCAATAGCTACAAATAAACTTCTTGGCCTGAAGGAGGAAACGTGAGTACCATATAAGATTCAGAATTAGGACACACAGAAATGTAATTTGTGTGAGTTATACAAAAATATTTCCTTAAGTATTTAACACTTTCATAATAAAATTAATGGCATCTGTCAATGCTCAGTTTCCAAGGAGACATTCTAATTAAATTAGCTAAAATTGTGAGATCTAAGCCAAATTCTTTGACTTGATTGAAATACAGTGCTGCTGGTGAACATGGTGGGACCTTATCATGTCACTGAAGATTTTTATCTTGGATTTATACAAAAAGGGAAAAGTAATATCATCCAACTGTGATTAATTGCAAAGTTAATGCATATAAAATACTTATAGAAGGGCTTTGCATATCCCTGTGAGTATTTATTACTTATTATTCTTAGCTCTTGATAATTTGCAATGGGCTTGGAGTTGGGGCTCAGTTCTACACCATGAGACTAGCAAACACAAGGTCCTGGGACTGATTCCCAGATTCACAAAACATCAAACAGAAAATAATTTGAAAAAGATTACAGGAACCTTAGAAGATTCATAATACAACGAGACAAGCTTAATGCCTCACATATATTAGATATTCAAAATGTGTTCAACAAATGGTTCAGAAAATGACTTTGTTAAAGATGGTATGCAAAGGGGCACACATTTCCCATGATTTCTTTCCCAGACTATCTCCATGCAAGCTTGAACTTTTGAGGAATAGAGTTGCATACTACTTGATTCCTGTCTCTAGTACCCACCCACTACAAGGTTTAGCTGTATCACATTCAAGAATTCTCTATTCAACATAGGGCTTTGACTCATGCATTCAGTGTCTGAGTCTTGGTCATGTATTTACCAAAAATGGATCTTTGTTTACTGATTGGGCCACTGACTACAATATAATAACAAATACAATTCTGTAATACTGCTTTTATGCCAGCATCCTCTACTGACAATTGCTGGTGTTCAATTAAAAAAAAGTTTGATTTCTGTACTAATATATCAATCTCATTTGAATCTCTCCATCCTTCATGAAGGATAATTTCTCTGATAAAATTAACTATCTAGAAATAACCAGGTAATATGGAAAATGGGGAGACCAGAGAGACTAAGAGATAGATATATTTTATAATGGAAAATAATTGTTCAGGTTTACCTAAGTTATATCTACCAGTCCTCCATGCACTGAGGAAAAACATTGACAGTGATATACAATTTCAAAAAATAAATATTTTATTTGGTTAGTTCCTAAGAAGTAGAACAGTTTTTCAGAAAAAAAAAATCTGCTTTACTGAACTTGTTTGAGTTGTTACAGGGGAATCAAAAATTTATTTTAAGCCGACAGAACTACTCAAACATTTATAGCAATGTTTATTCATCTGGCTAGCAATAATCACCAGGATCTTTCTCCATGAACAAGATTCACTTTGGAATTACATTATTTTTTCAAACTGTGAATGTGTTTGAGGTGCTAAGTGGTTAAAATATTTAGCTATATTTTTTAAATCAGGGAGAAAAATAATTCCTGTATCTGGGACACACTTATTCAGCTGTACAAAGATCATTTTCCATATGTGATGCCCTAGGCTTAGAAGAGAAAGAATAATAGAAGTAAAAGATACGCCAACCTAAAGTGTAGCTAGATAAGCTCAGTGGTATTAAAAAATCATGCATTCCAAATTACAAAACAGTAAGGCTCATTATCTACTTCCAAATATATTTGTATCATCATTCTACAGCTTAAAAACCTCCCATGTCTCCTAGTTTATTACAGAATAAATCTAGACACAGCGTGACATCCAAGGCTCTTCACAATCTGTCCCTAATATTTTGTGTGAATTATAACCCACTTTATTTATCCTACATTTAAGCCAAATCAGCTTTATTACTTGTGCTCATGCCTTTGCTCACCCTGACACTTCCTTCTGCAATGCACTTTCCTAAATTTTTTGCTCATTAAAGCCCTATTCTTTCTAAGACTGTCAGCTGAAATGTGTTTTCCTCCATGGTACTTTTCAGGATGACTGGGTTTAAATGCAGGTTCAGTGAAAGTTGATGGAATTTTATCAGTCATTCACCTGGACGATTTAACTAAGTTATGTATTATCATCTCCAGATTCCAGGGTTCTAGTGGATAGGTGATTCATCTCACTGGTACCAATAGAATCATACTATGTATGAAGCATTTATTTTAATGACTAGTAAGTGAGTTCTTAAGGACATTTCATGTAAAGCCTCAGGCTCCTTTCCACAAATTAATGTCCTTTGGTTTTTCTCCATGAAAATACCATCAACCTCAAGCATTGGCAATCTAGAAGGAATCCCTCAACTTCACATATGTAAGCTGCACATTCACAAGATAAACCTGTTATATATTGGGTCATGCATTCCATCTAATTACCCCGTGTATTTTATGAACAACCTCTTCTTGTTTTTTTCCTCACAAAAAAGTTATGTTTTCAAAGATTTTCATGGGGATAAATGAAATAATGTTCATTTTTTAAATTAAAAATAAAACTTCAAAAAATCCAGACATTATGGAGTAATGTGAGAAATGCCTGCTTCTGCATGCAAATGTTCCACCAAACCTGAAAATTTGTAGAAATCACTCTTAATCCATTTTCCATTTGAAATCAGTTTCTAATAAATGGTTAAGGATTTTCCCACCTATGTACCTTGTTTTCTAGGCTAATAATAATACTGTCAACTGGGGCTGGGGATATAGCCTAGTGGCAAGAGTGCCTGCCTCGGATACACGAGGCCCTAGGTTCGATTCCCCAGCACCACATATACAGAAAAACGGCCAGAAGCGGCGCTGTGGCTCAAGTGGCAGAGTGCTAGCCTTGAGCGGGAAGAAGCCAGGGACAGTGCTCAGGCCCTGAGTCCAAGGCCCAGGACTGGCCAAAAAAATAAATAATAATAATAATAATAATAATAATAATACTGTCAACTAAAATTAAGGTACTGCTATGTCCTGAACATTTGATTTACACCATTAAATACTGGTGTTTCCATTTTTTTTAACAATCTGAATTAGCTCACTAGTCCAATTGAATAAGTTTCCTTTTTTTTCTATTTTCAAGGTGATATACAGAGTGTTACAGTTGCATATGTAAGGTTGTGAGTACATTTCTTGTCAAACTTGTTATCTCCTCTCTTATTTTTCTCCCACCTTCCCTCCTCCCCAGTTCCCTGTCCTGTGTTGTACAGTGTACCAAAATCAAATACAGTGACAACAAGTGCTAAACCATAGGGAAGATAAACAAAAGAAATAATTTCACATAGTACATAAAAATAACAGCAACAATAATAAACCTCTAGTTTCCATGCCTTAAGAGTTCATTTCGCTTAGCATCATCTTATGTGATCATATGTACATAGCTATTGAGCTATTATAATCATCTCCTAGGACTATCCTAAACATATTAATTATTAGCAATGAGGGAAACCATATTTTCTGTTTCTTTGGGACTGGCTCACTTCACATAGTAGACTTGTTTATAATTTTAGATGTAGATGGAAAGGACAATTGCAAAATACGTTTTCACCAATTTCTTTACAATCCAAAAGAGCTTGGGGGCGGGGTGGTGGTTAAAGAATGCTAGGACACAAAACAGGTGTTTTGAATCCTGTCTTTGCTCCTACATCACTCAACTTCTCCATGTCTCATTTTGCACATCTGCAAATTGTAAACACATGTATGTAATGATATAATACAAACTTTTAAACTCTGGGTGTTAGATTCTCTTCTCTTTCATCTTCTTAAGAGCTGAGCTTTTATGGGCATCCTTTCCTTCCTACACCAGGGCATTCTTACCCTTATCTATTAAGCCATTCTAATGACACACATATACATTCTAGGCACCCTTTAGCAAACAGGCAAATAAAACACGACCAACAAAAAAACCCCAAGTATCTTTATCCTAGGAAGTCATGTTACCCTTTTATACCATAGCTTCATTCCCTAATGCAAAATGAAGGTGGTAATTGTGTGTATGCTATAAGATTATTATAATGCTTAAAAGAGCATTCTAAAATACTGTGAAATATTTAGAATACTGTTAAGCTCAGGAGAAAAGCACAATAAATGATAATTGTTCCTTTTAGAATTTATGTAAGTAGTGACTACTATTTTGATTTTCAACATCCAAATAATTGGCAAACCCTAATATTGTATGGCCAAATGTACTCTGAATATGCATATTCGTTTGGGATTTACTTGTCATTTTCCTGAACCAATAGTGCTATTTTTTACTTGAAATGTTCAATTTTATCAAAACAGGTCTTTTTGCTATCTGTATCAGTATTCCATTCACTGTACAGAGAGTTGAGGGCACTTAGCTCTAAACTAGTACTTGTTATATGAATTAATAAATCAAAATGCTTTCTCACACACTGTGAGGAATTTATTTTTAAAATTTTAAATTGATTCTAATTTTTAAAAGTATTCATTTGAAGACATCCTCATGCTCAAGTGGAGAAATAGCATAAGGAAAAAATGCTTTGACAGGAAGTTTATAAATAAGTCAGATATATTTTATGCCTTTGAATGCCCAAGTCTCTCTCTCTCCCTCTCCTCTCTCTCTCTCTCTGTGTATGTCTCTCTCTCTCTCTGTGTCTCTCTCTCTCTTTCTTTCTTCCTTTCTCTTTTTTAGATTGAATATAGTTCCTTTAGGTAAGGGAAAATTAACACATATGAACAACCCTGTAACATAGTACTCTGGCAAAATTAAAAGGCAATGATTTCAGTGGCAAGAAAGAAAAAAAAGAACAACAAAACATCCCCTTTGAGTCACTGTGTTGGAAAGTGATTGAAACGTAAGACCATGCACGGGAGTCAGGGAACCCATACTATGTGAAAAATCATTGGTGACAGTCAAAAATGCAGATATTGTCATTATGTTATCATCCAGTATTGCTAAAAAAAATAGTCTCTAAAATTGGTTGCAGACAATTTTTAGGAAACCTGTGAGCTAAAATGAATGGTTTTGGTAATAGGCTAGTAGCGAATAGAGGAAGTTACTGCAAGCTAAAACAATGGTCTTCAAAGAGAAAAAAGTAGATTAGTGCAAAACTAATGTCAAACTGTTCCAAAAGGAAGACAGATTTGATGAATGGAGAATTAAATTTGTATGTCAAAGTGTGAAATCAGAATGCCGGAATACCTTTAATAATTAGTCATAAATATTTCAAGATATTTTTATTGAAGATAGGAAATAAATTTAGTTGTGAATTTCCTTCTTTCCATTTGAAAAGAAATCAACATATGAAAGTAAAATATTAATATACATACTAAAATGTTTTTGTATATTATTAAATATTTTTCATTAATTCTGATTTTGGTGATGGGTTAGAAAGCTGCCATGATTTTCCTTTATTTGTTATTAAAACTATGAAATTAGGAACATTGAATTGTATTGCCATTAAACAAGCACTTGCAATGAATTTTCATAATTTGAATCTGTTCATTAAATATGTTTAAGCAGCACTGCACTCACAATCATATGTAAAGAGAAGGCTGAAAAATGATATACTAGGTATTATCACTTACATGAAAGAACAGTAAAGAGAAACAAAGAGTAATCACAGTTTTAATGAATGAAGAAAATGCAATGCCAATTAGACTGGAAAGTATCATGATTTCCACAAAAGTTATATTCCCTTCCCTCTAGTAACTTACAACAAAATCTACACAGTTAACAATGGCAGAGAATACTAATTGAGTTAGATATGATTTAACAGGTTGAGATTCATTCATTAATAAAATATCCTGGTTTCTGGCTTTCCTCAAGTGCAACAAACTCATCATCTTTATTATTTAAATTAAAAGTGTTGAAATGCTTCAGACTGTCCAACACTTGGAATTTGGTACTTTAAACCACCTAATCTGTATTTAAACAAAGATTACATTTAACAGCATTTTTATTAAATAATAGTTGTTAGGAGCATCTGCAGAGAATAAAACAGCCACCCCAACTTTCTATGTTAAACAGATGTACCTATTTAGTTTAAATTCATTTATATAAAGAAATACCTTCCAACATAATTTATTTTTTACAAAATTGTGTTTGCATATTGGAAAACCTTTGCATAACTGTTTTAAGCACAAATCTAAACAACATATGCAACATAATCAAAAGCCCAGCTCTTATTCCCTGGCTGTAATTTTTGAAGTAAAATTTGGCTTGTGAACCAATTTACATGTGATATCTCAGCAATAGTCATATTTTAAAATGCTTTCCATGTAAACTGAGTAGCAAGTTTTCAAAAATGTAATTCATTCATATTGGTTTTCTAAGATTGCTCTGAAAAGTCCCTGGTAAGAAGTGTTCCCTGATTTCATTGTTTTGCACACTGTAATAGCACCTGTATTCAGGTGCCAATTTTCACAGTTTAATTAGAAGCAGAAGGTATACACTATAGTACCACACATCTTTTTAACTTTCCCTTAGAGTAGTAAACATGGTGTACTGCAATATTATTGCCTATGAAAGAGCTCATCATTTTAAAATTATACCAATTGTATTCAGGAGAGAAAAGCAAGTTCTCATGATACAGAACTTTCAACAGTTTATTCATTATTACTGAGTCTACTGGCAAATGTAATGAGTTAATTTTCCATCCACTTATTTACTGCACACAATTGTTAACTGCTGTTATACAGTAACACTTCAGTAACACATATCTTTCTTGAAATACTGAAATTTCATTCAGGAGTAACAGAGTGATAAATGCTTTTCCACATTAAGACATGTTCTCTGGTATGGGGAGGGTATTTTTTTTACAGTATGTAGAACTATTCCACAATAGTATATTGTAATAGTAATGTCCAATCGATGACCTCAACATAGAATGGGATAAAACAAAGAAAATAAAATGACTCAATAAAACCAATCCAGCAAGGGAAGAAGAAATTTATGTCAAGTCTGGGTTTTGGTAAGTGTCACCCTATGTCCAATGCATTGAAAGCTTGGTCCTAAGGTAGTTCTGTCATTAGGAAGTGGGACCTTTAGGAGGTTAGAGATAGTGGGAGGTTTGCAGGTCACTGAAGTCAATGCATGTGAAGGGGATTGTGAGACCTTGTTTTCTCCCTCTTTTGCTTCCTGGCTCATAAAGGGTTTGGTACTTCCATACGCATCCCCTTGTGTCCATCCAGTACATTCACCAGTGACTTGAGGCAGTGGGGCCACTAGATCATGGTCAGCTTCCTCGAAAGCTGTGATCTCAACTAGACTTTTTTCTATCACTAGGTACACCAGGTACTTCAGTATAGTCACAGAAAACTGACTATTACGATCAGAGGAATTAAGTGGTATTTCTTGTAATGAACTACCTAACTCTACCTTAATTTAATGAGAATAACTGCATTGTCTATTACATAACACTGTACCATCCACAACTCACTCTATAATACCCTTGTACTAACAAAATGTTGGAGCTAAAGTAAAGGCTTTTTGGAAGTGACAGTATTTTATCACATATAATAATTTTCCAAAACTTTACTTCATTCTTTATTATTCACTTTTTTATTCACTTACTTATTATCTCAACACCTTTAGTCCTCCTTCAAACCAACACTTTATTTATCACATATTAATATGTAATCAGCATAGGTTATATTTTACATTTCAGACAGTGCTTGAAACTGGAGATAAAAACACAGAGAAGTTGTTGCTGCCAAACCCTAGACAACTCAACCCACGTTTCAGGAAATAGTAGAAGCATAAATAATGATATACAAAAAATAATGTCAAACAGCGTCTGATAAATAAAATATTATTTATATAAGCTAAATCTATTTCTAGAAAGTCATAAAATTAAAATGAAAATAAAACATAAATCAGTATGGTGATTCTTTAAAAAAACTAAAGCTAAATCTATCACATGATCCTGCTATATCATTCCTGGGCTTATATCCAAAGGAATTTCACTTGACACACAAAAGAGATACCTGCGCACCCACGTTTATAGAAACACTATTTAGATTAGTCAAAATATGCAATCAGCCTAAGTGCTCATATCCCAGTGATTGAATAAACAAAATGCAGTATAAAGATTCAATAAAGTACGATTCAATTCATCCCAAAAGAATAAAAGTATGCCATGTTTAGGGATATGCATAGAACTAGATGCCCTTATGTTAAGTGAAGTAAAGTGGAGTGAGAAAATCAAATGTCACATGTTGTCTCTCATAACTCAATCTAGTATTTCAAAAGAATGAAATTAATATAAAATGGTTCTGTTTGTGGGTGGGTATGAGGAGGGCAGAGAGAGAAGGTAGAACGCATGGGGATATGAATTGGCCATAATGTTCTATATACATGTATAAAAACAGAACTTATTTATATTCTCCCAAGAACCAGGAAAGGGAGTGAAGGGAGTGTCAGAGGGAAAGAGTTTGACTAGGGTATATTGTAGGCATAAGGGAAACAATATGCCTTGAAAGTGGAGTATTCAAGGAGGAGGAGGCATGAAGAAGCAGATAATCAAACCAATATCCACAGAGAGACAAGGAGAGCCTAAGGGGCTAATTTAAAGGTTGTACAGATAGGGATCCTTACTTCTTATACATGAGCAAACCTAAAGCTACCTTAGAGAAGAAGATTGGTTCCAATTGCATTGGCAAAGAAAAAAAGCCAAACGAACAAAAAAACAAAAAATCAGATGACACTGTTTTAGATGAAAACTTACATCTTAAAATGAAGATTGTTTATGAAAAGGTGAAAACAGACACCTGAAGTTATGACACTCTAACAACCCACACCTGATGGAATTTGGCAAGTTTACTTCATTTTGCTTTTCCTATCTGTGAAGTAGGGTCAAAAATGAAGAAATAACAAACCAAACTGGGTGAGAGTACAAACAATGGTGCTTTGTGACAAAGAAGCACATGTAAGACAGTAACTCTAGTGATAGTAATTATTTGAGAAGCATAAAGAAGTTATACTTAATATCTAGATCAAGAAAAATGTTGAAGAATTACATTAAGAATTTTACAGGGGCTGGGGATATGGCCTAGTGGAAAGAGAGCTTGCCTCATATACATGAGGCCCTGGGTTCGATTCCCCAGCACCACATATACAGAAAACAGTCAGAAGTGGCGCTGTGGCTCAAGTGGCAGAGTGCTAGCCTTGAGCAAAAGGAAGCCAGGGACAGTGCTCAGGCCCTGAGTCCAAGGCCCAGGGCTGGCCAAAAAAATAAAAAAATAAAAAAGCATTTTACAGGCTATTTTTATTTACATTGCATATCCAAGTACACTTATTGCAGATACAATGAATTATGTAAATTTTATTACTGCTGACAGAGCCTTTCCATACTAATGCACAAAATTAATCCCCTTGAGGAAGTTAGTAGTAAAGTTTTCCTAATCTAAATCCTATGTTGTCTTAAGGAGTATCAGGCCCTGGGGTGGGGGAGAGGGCTGGTACTAGGGCCTAATTTTCTTTCCTCAGGATGTCACTTGGCATTTTTACTCAAATTGGGTGCTCTGTCACTTGAGCCACAATTACACATCTGGGTTTTTGATGGTTAATTGAAGATAGAATCTCACGAGCTTTTCTCCCTGGGTATCTTGTGTGTACAGTCCTTAGATCGAAACATGAGTAGGCAGGATTCCAGGTTTGAACCATCAGTGCCTTGTTGAAGACTACAGTGAACAGATACCTCGAATGGTTTCAGAAGTTTATCAGAGGCAGAACACAAATAATATGGGAGCCAAGAAATACTTCAAGGAAAACATAACTACTGTTGAGGTATTCCTGCCTTCATAAGATTTAAATAGGCTTTGTAGAAATCCTGAGTTTCAAGTGTTGTATTATGTAAAGCTGAGTGATAAGACTCCCTAGGCTAGGTGATATAGCTTTGCTACCTGGAATGCATGCATGTGTCACTTTACTGAGCAAAAAGAACTTTGCAGACGAAATTAGTTGGGGATGCTAAAAGAGATTACTTTTGATTATCTGGATAAGCCTAATTTAATCTTTAGAAGTAAAGTACAACAAGAAAACTTTTAATTTTGTGTTATGTTTTTCTTAGTTTCTTGTTTCATAGTTGAATGGTGGCTAGCAGAGTCATGAGAGAGTACTATGAATTGAGATGGAAGAAAGTTGATCAATAGGTAATAAGATATAATTACTGTGAGCTACAAATGAGAAGTTCCTGAGCTATGAAAATATGCTGTGCATTTTAAAGAGCTGACAGAAAAGATTTTGAACCATTTTAGCATAAAAGTTGATAAATGATCATTTCATCTACTGAGAGATTAGAGGTCATGTGGATCAAAGTTCAAAGACACCAGAGGCAAACTCTGTGAGGACCCATCTCAACAAACAAGCTAGGCAAAATGGCATGAGTCTGTATTCTACATGGCACATGTAGGTAGGAGAACCATATTGTATATATGCCTACCTGATCTAGGGAAGGGAAAGAAAAATGAGGGTGTATGTTATCACAAGAAATGTACTCACTGCCTTATTATGTAACTGTACTCCTTTTGCACAACACCTTGTCAACAAAATTTAATTAATAAAAAAATGCAAAAAAGAGATCAACAACAACAAAAAACCAATAAAGTAAATAAATAAATTTAAAAAATTTAGGATATGACTCAAGTAGTAGAATGTTTATGTAGCAAGTTTAAGGTATAGTATCATCATTTTTTTACATATCCCTTTAGGGAATGAAATGTTATACTTGACTTTCTAGCAGTTAGGTTTGAATTACTAAATTTCATATGATATGCAAATCATTTCATGGTATTTTTCTGAAAACAAATGTATGAAGAACATGTGGTATAAATTCATTTTATAATTATGTTTCAGTCTTATTGAGCAGATTGAGGTGTCACCATGTAGAAAGATTAACACGAAGCACAGTTTTTAATCTGTTACAAATTGTGAATCAACAATTACTTTAGTGGAATTATTTTTATAGAATTCTGTTTATGTCTCTGTAGTCAACCTAAAATTAATCAACAAGTGTATTCCTGCTAAGAACATGGCTGCAGTGACAGATTGCTTGCCTAGTAAGCACAGGACCCTGGGTTCAAACCTCATACCTACAAAAAGAAAAAAAGAAAAGGAAAATTCACCCAAGTATATTATATAACTTGATATTTGTATGTGTCTATTTGTGTATGCATGCACACACCATTCCTGGGGCATGAATTCTGGGCTTTGCTGTCTTGCCTAGATTTTTCACTCAAGATGGCACTGTAACAACTGAGCCAGGCCTTCACTTCTGGCTCTTTACTAGTTAACTGGAGATAGGAGTCTCAAATGCCTTTCTGCTCTGAGTTTGCAATGTGATCCTCAGGTCTCAATTTTCTGAATAGCTAGTATTACAGGTATGAGCCCCCAGAGCTACCAGTCTCAGGCAGCTGTTGATATTTCTGTTGTTTGTAAAGTCGTCAGAGAAAAGTGAAGTATTGTCATTGTGTAGTAGATGACCTGTGCAATATACTTGTGGACTCATGTAATAGATGAACATGTAAAATGAGGCACTGGTTTAAGTTTAATGTGCAAGAGGAATATTTTTTCAATATTTCTTACACCTGGAAAGATAATATTAAATCAAAACACAGTATTATCAACACCAGATTATTGATCTGAACACCCATCAAACTGTGGTATAAAATGTCCCATATTTTGTAGCTTCAAGTTAATAATTGAGTGGATAAATGAAACATCGCACAGATTATACTTGCGATTTTCAAGCTGCTCATAAAATTCCTAAACCTCTTTTGTGTGGATGTAAAAGTGAAACATGAAGCCTGTTGTGATTGGCTTGGGGAAGCAGAAGACACAATGCAGAAAAATGATGGAGGGATTTGAGACTAATCAATGTATCTTGTATGCACTCTTGAAATGCAAAAATGTGACCTCCTTGTACAACTAATTGATACTAATAATTTTTTTATTTTCTCAATGTAAACACAGCAATGAGAACTCAGTGCACAAGTATGCAAATAAACATGCAAAAGATCACTTACAACTTTCATTGTAACAGCTAACCTGGGAAAGGAGGGCTTAACAAGAGCATCAAGGATCTGTGATATGTTCACATAATGTAACACTAGAAAGCATGAATAAATCTTGAGAAAATATCCTTTAGTAAAAGAATCCAGATGCACTTAGTACAGATCACTAAACACCATAGGTGCAAATGCATGTACTACATTGTTACACTTATGAAACATTCCGGAAGCATGGAATAGTTTGCTGCACTTCCAGAATTCTAACCCAAACAGTAAGGCCACTTATTTCTGTTATGTCAAGAATGCTTCCAGAAATTCCTTTTCTACATCAGGTTTCCCAGCACAAGCATTAAGTCATATTTTACACTGCCCTGTAAAAATATCCCAGTACTCTAAAAAGCATGGATTTATTTTTAGCTTCCCCACTTATGTACTGTTACATATGTATGCCTTATTTACACAATCACAGATTTGTCTCTGTGGAGGGAAAAGCTTTTTGCACATTTGTATGGATGCATGCTATTTTTTGTTTAGACATTCTATTGTTTCATTTCTAAGTAAAAATTCCTATTTATCTTGATGGCCTTCTTTTAAATCAAATTATTCATTTGTTTTTGCTATTGCCTGAATTTCTTCTGCATTCTGAATATTAAACCCCCTTGACAGATATTCAGAATGCAGAAATGTTCTCACATTCTGCAGGATAACTCTGCAGTCTGCTGACTGAAGAGCTCTTGAATAATTTGCAGAATAAAATTTGAACTGACTAAAAATATGCAACCCTAACATTTATCTTATAGATGTGTATGACAATTAAAATGTGCTGTTACTGAACTTACTAAAATACTTGAAATTCAAAAAACATACTTGTGTAAAAATGAACCAAAAACATTGTGGTTTGTTGAAAATCACCTAATTACTTCTGTTCCTTTAAAAGATGGCTCCCTTGGCTCTCTCAGATAAAGGATAAGACAATGCAATGGCAAGTTTACAACTTTTCCTACTTAAGCGATGAGAGAGAAACGCAATATTCATTATTAATGCCTACAGAAAATATGTATGCCTCAGAGAGTTACACCACAGTTCTTGTGATTGTTAAAGTCTATTTTAAATTGCACTTAAGCACCAATAAAAGATTATCTGTTCCACATGTTTCATTTAGATGTTTTGTGCCTATCATTGTAATGAAATATTTAATAGCAGTGATTAAATAACAGAAGTCATTCCAGGCTCCATAACCAGATGTAATTTAGGAATAGCTGAAAAAATGTCAAAAAGTAAACTTCACTATGAGTATCTTTTAAGCTTCCTTTTATTATATTAACTGATTTATGAAAATGTTACATATTAATAACTGTGATAATTTGATACATGCACATTGAGTAATGTTCAAACCAGGGTAAATATATCTATCCCCTCTACCATGAGTTATTTCTTTATGATGGAAACTTTCAGATTTCTTTTATACAACTTTAAAATACATACACATCATTACCATCATCAAAGGTCATCCCGGTCATCCAGCAGAACAACAGACCTTCTTTCTCATATCTGATGATAATTTAGCATGTGTTAATCACATTTCCCACATCTCTTCTTTCCCTTAGACTTTTCCAGTCTTGGATAATCACCAATCTATTGGCAACATACGAAATCAACTTTGTTATACTTCACATTGGTGAGACCACACATTACATTTCTTTCTGTCCCTGACTTATTTCTCTGAACCCTAGTGACCTCCAATTCTGTCCACGTGGGTACAGGAGAGGATTCCTTTAGTTCTCTGAGTGAGTGGTGCTCCATTAACATATGTTTCACCTTTGCTTCATCCATTCATGAGTTGGCTATAATGTCACACTAAAATCCAGGATGCAAAGGGCTCAGTGGATCCCTTTCATTTCCATTGGATTGATTCCTAATAGTGAGATTAATGGATCCAATGATAGTTCTATTTTCACTGTTAAAGAACCTTCCTTCCTGTTGTTTATATAACCCTCAACTTTCAAGAGTTGTCCTTTCACCATAACCTTGTCAATACTTCTTAGTTCATGTCTTTGGACAACAGCAGTTCTTTCTGTATGGAATCTTTAAGCAGTTGTACAAACTGGTTTCAATTCAATATGCTAATTTATAAAGCAATTCTGCCTAGCATGAGTTAAAATCCCACCATGATATTAATTTGCATTTTCCTAATAATGATGTTCTATACTTTTCACATATCTTTTAAAAATTCAATCATTTGAGAAATACTTCACTGTAATATTTCACACTTGTCCATTCTCAAACTAGACTTTTAGGATTTGGGGGGTAAGTGTGTATACGTGTGTGTGTGTGTGTGTGTGTGTGTGTGTGTGTATGTGTGTTGCTATTGTGTTGAATCCATTATATATTCCAGATACTGCCTGCTTATCAGGTAAATATTTTGAAATCGTCTACCATGAAGATTGTGTCTTCACTCTGCCAATTATTTTATTTGCCCTGCAGAACCTTTACACAATTATTCAGGCTCATTTTTCTTTCTCCTTTGGTATTCCATATTTTTTAAGGTTTTGTCTAAAAATCCTTTCCAATCCTATATCTGAAAGCAATTCCCCTATGCTTTCTTCTATTATTTTCATAGTTTTATTTCTTAACGTATTAGGTCCATGTGAGGTGACTTTTGTAGATGGTGATTGTTTAGTTTGCCTATGACTGTGATTCCTAGCATCTTCAAAAACTCATATGACATCATTCATTTTTTAATATGTGTTTTTAGCATTTTTGTCAAAGATGACTTTATAGTTTCTTGGTTGATTCTTTGTAGTTTTCAATAACTACGATCATATCATCTCCATATTGTGACAACATACTTCCTATTTTTCACTCGGGATGCCCTATTTTCTGTCCTTCATTCCTTCCTCTCTTTTCTTTCTCTTGTTTGATTTCTTTGCCTAGATTTTCTACAATTGCTGAATGGAAGTGGTGAACGGGGGAATATTTATCTTACTACAGACATTAAAGATAACATTAAGCTTTTCTGCATTTGTTACAACATCAGGTGTTACATTATCATGTATGATTTCAGTATGTTGAAGCATGCTCCTTCTATATCTAACTCATACTGAGATTTTATCATGAAAATGAATATAATCAAGGCCCTTTCCTCACCTATGGAGGTGATCATATGGATTTTTGTCTATCAGTCTTTTTCTTTCCCTTCCTTCATTTCCTTTATCTTTCTCTCTCTTTATTCCCTACCTCCATCTTTCTTCCCTTCCTCGCACCCTCCCTTCATTCCTTTGCCCACATCTGGTTTGAGTATGCATGTAAAGCTATTTTCATGAGAAGAGATTATAATGGTTATATAATATTTCAATGATAACCTTTGACAAGATATTCCATATCACATTTTTAATATTGTCAGTTTCTTAATATGTTGATATAGCTGGTATTCTTTATTGATTTTTTCAATGTTTTTCCTGAAGATGTAAGTGCTTTACACCTTATCTTTCCAACATTAGAGTTGATATCTTTTTCATTTTCACATGTGTAGTTTGAACTCAGGTAGATTGGATCTCTATCAACTGAACCTCACTCCCAACCCTAATATTAGTGCTTTCTTCATTTTTCTATTTTGACGTACTCTCTTTGACATTTCTTCCTGGACAAGTGTGAGAGAAATTTATTCTCTCAGCTCTTTTTCAATAGTGTTTGTCTCCCATTCATAAAGGATAGATTTTCTGAGCAAGGTATTCTTCTATTTCTGTTCTGAAATCTCATGCTACTACATCCTGACCTGTTAAGGATTCTTTTCAGAAGTGTATTGTCAGACAAACTGGATACCATTATGCATTGTTTCTTTTATTTTCTTTTTCTTGCTGCTTTGAGAATCCTTTGTTAAATTTTAAAATCTTTGTTATAATATTTTCTAGGGTATAATTTTTTAGTTTTATCTAACCACTGACATTTGATCTTCCTACACATATATGTTTATCTCTATCTTTAGTTTGAAGGATTTGTTATTATCTCCTGCTGAGTACTGTATGCCTTTGCAATATTTTACCCTTTTTAATCTCAGTTATTCAAATATTTGTACTTTTAAATTTATCTTAAATGTCCAGTCATTTTTTATTTTGCCTTTTAGCTCACATATTTTCAAATACCATTCCTCCTAACATATTTATCCTTTTATTTAATCTATTGTATTGCTAGACCCTCACATCTTGTTTTCAGTTTTGTGTATACTTCAGCTCAAGGATTTCTGTTTGACTGTTTTTAAGTTACTTCAATCTCTTTAATATTTTATGTTAATAAAAATATTTCAGGGGGCTGGGGATATAGCCTAGTGGCAAGAGTGCTTGCCTCATATACATGAAGCCCTGGGTTCAATTCCCCAGCACCACATATAAGGAAAACAGCCAGAAGTGGTGCTGTGGCTCAAGTGGCAGAGTGCTAGCCTTGAGCATAAAGAATCCAGGGACAGTGCTCAGGCCCTGAATCCAAGCCCCAGGACTGGCAGAAAAAAAAAAATCACTTTTCCTTAAGACAGCAACTCTGAAGCCTCTATTTCAGAGTCAACACATACTGTAATAAGAGATCGGTGATTGTTTGCTTTTCACTAACTTATTATAGACCATTAGATAAACGAGGATTTTTGGCAACACTGTTGATGTTTCTAAGGTATATTATCTTTATTTTGAAAGATTGAGTAAGTGTCTGAAACAGGACTTTGTGACATCCTTTCCAGAAATTCTAGGCACTTTGCTTATTTTATGTAAACCTGTGAAACGTGAACATTTTCATTACCTCAGCCCTGAGTGATGTATTAATTCTAAATAGGAAGCAAGTCCCTTTTGGTGTTTTGGTACTGGTTCAGCACCAGAAGTCATCCAGAGCTCAATTGGTACCAAATTCATAGATACTGTGTTGCTCTGGATAAATTGGAGAAGTATCTACAAGGGTCTTTCTCCATCTTTAGAGAATAATTGGATACAGATACTTCAGATAACTTATAAATTTTCATTCTGAGTCAGTGGTTTGTGCTCAATCACCAAAGGTTGTGCTGGGTTTTGAGACTTACCCCAGAGTGTCCAGCTCTCGGCTCCAAGCAACAACTTGATGTCCACATTCAGGAGACAGTTTCTCTCACCATGTGTTATATTTAAGATAAGGGAATAAATGGGATGTAAAGTATCAGGGCCACTAACACTGAAAAACTGGTCAACACCTGAAAAATTGAGCTTTCCAAGTAAGACTATTGCCCATTCTATGATACTTGCTGAAGAGGAAATGTGGAGCAGATGGATGCTACCAGCTTCAGGTTGTGCTGGTTGGAATATGAATCTGATGAACTGAAATAAGAGATCCATATCTGGACTCATGTCAGGTCTAGAGGCTCCAGCCATGGATATTAATGTGCTGAGAGGAGACACTATTGTCTCCCTTCTGTAATGTTAACTTAATTTTCCACTGAGTTCTAAAACACTGCCATTTTTCTGCTCTGATTCATCCATACAAAGAGTCTTATGTTTGTGCTGCATCTGTTTTGGGAAGGGTACTGGAAACATTTTGTAATACAGGCTGGGTTAAGCCAGGTTATACTTAAGATTTCCAAACACATGGTATGTACAATCTCAAGGATCTACCAGACTTGCTTATTTGGTTATATAAACTGAAACATCTATTCTCCTTGGCTGTAGGTTGCTGGCAGGGGCCAAGGAATGTCTAGAGTCTGAAGTTGTACATCTTTGGGATGTACCTGATGCTGAGGGTCACTGTAACAGATTTAGGACTAAGCTCTATGACAATGTTCTTTCCTATTTCCCTACCCTATTCGTCAGCATTTCTCTGTGGATTTTGTTGTTATTGTTCAAGATTTGGAGAAGAGTGGTTGAATCTTTCCCTTAGATACCTGGATGAAGAGTTTCACAGGTTAAGTCTAAACACTGTCAGTTAAGAGGCTCTGCTAAATCCTAGACATACTATTTGCAAATTTGGTACTGAATTTCAGGTCTTATGCCCATATGTCATTACTTCCTCTACCATAATGAAGGTCTCTTTCTCCATGTTAACTGCTGGTAAAGGGAGCGTTAATATGGAGATGACTTTCCTTCTGGTCTTGTCAGGGTATATTTTATATCATTATACTAATTCCAGACCCTTTTGTTCCTCATCTAGATTCTTAAGTTCTTGTGAAGATAATTTGGCACAAGATAGCCATTCTTATTGGTGATGGAATGCTGGTGAATCTTACTAAGGCTTCACTTTGGTATGAATGTACTGATAGTATTTTTTATTCTAAGAATAAGTGTTTAGAGATCTTCAGATACTAATGTGCATATACACTACTTCATAGCACATTTACTCTTATACTGGTAAGAAAAAATACAAACCCATATGCAAATTTTGTAAATTAGACCATGCAATCAACCTACCATGTTGGTTGATATTTGTTTCTTACTTTCCTGACATTGTGGATCACTGAAGAGGCTATTAGATTTTTCCTATCCAGTCAGACCAATGTTCCACAATGAATCCACCTTTTAATTTACCTTCCATAATTTGTGCACATACTTGAATTACCCTTTCGAATAATAACATTATAATTACCGTTTGAGATGATATGGGTGAAGAATTAAGAAGAAACAGAATGCCAAGATAATGTGACTATTTATAGGAAAAAACAGCATGTTTGTCTTGATTTGGTGACTTGTTGGCTGTTCCCTTCTGCATTATCAAATCTAGGAATATGTGCTCACAGCAGGCTTTAGCAATACCTGCTGGTGAGGAATTGAACTAGCAGAAGTCAGGGGAGTTCAACTAAAAGACCTCAGCAAGGATATAGGAATAGGTTCAGAAAAAACTTAGATCAGGAAGAAAAAAGTTCATCATTGTCAAGATTCCTCCACAGAAATACCTTTGGTGAACTCATCTACGATTTTTTGGCAATTTTTGCAGCTATATATACTATAAAGGAAAATGTTTCATTTATATGTAGCCTAGAATTTTTGTTCTTCCTACCAGAATGTCTAGACTATGAGAAAATATTTGAGATTGCTTGTACAAAAACTAGAGCACAGTATCATCAGAACAAAAAGCAAACTAGTTGACACCAGTTCCAAGATCGGGTAATAAAAAGGATCGATGGGCATGAAAAGAGACAGCTTCTAGACAGGATGAGGAGTCATTGCCAATGAAATTTTGCAACTGCTATGTTCTGTCTCTGCTATATTCTTAAGGCTGGAAAACATGGTTGAAATGATTTCTCTTCTTAAAACATCCCTTTTACAAAAAAAGGAAAAGAAAAAGTACTATTCTTACAGTTACAAGAAACCAATTTATAGGGCAACTGCTTCAAAAGCAAATTCAAACACTTGTGTTTTAGCACTCACAGTTGTTTTGCTTATATGTGAAAGAGGGTAGAAAGTGTTATAATTGAGAGAAATCATGAAAACGTGATTTTTTAAATAAATATGAAATTTATAAAATTAAAACTGTGTTACATAATATATAGAAAATAAGAAGTGCAGAGACTAAGAATATTCTAAGGACATGAACTTAAAACTACAACCTAAAGTAGCAGAATGTGGGGTAATAATAAAATTAAAAAATCATATTCTTAATAGTTAATTCCCCTAAGAAAAGTAAAAGAAGAAGTAGTACCTGAAAAATAAATTTCCTTTTTTTGTTGTCTGTTTGTTTGTTCCTTTGGTGCCAGTTTTGGGGTTTGAATTCAGAGCCTGAGCACTGTCTTTGGGCATTTTTGTTCAGGCTAGTGCTCCATCTACCACTTGAGCTGTAGCTCCACTTCTGTTCTGTGGTTTTTGTTTTTTTTTCTGGTAAATTGGAGAAAAGAATCTCAAACTTTCCTACACGAGCTTGGCTTCAAACCATAATTCTCCGATCCCAGCCTCCAGAGCTGCGAGGATTACAGGTGTGAGCAACCTGGGTTTGGCATAAATTTTCCTTTATTTTTATACTTCCTTAAGATGGTTTTTGGTCTTTGGTTTAGTGCACATAAGCCATGGTAAACCCACACACTTACAGCCACCTATGTTTTTAGAACTGTTAGAAGTCAACATTCTTTACATCAGTCTATTATATGCTACTTTTGCTTTCTTAAATATTCACACATTTGTACTCATTATTTGTGTTTTCAAAATACTTTCACACTATCCCCAGAAATAATTTATTTCAATCTTATTTAATTATATTTATTCCTTCAATTCCATTATCCCTTGTGGGCTCTTTTGTTAAAATCCTAACATATCAAATAGCAAGAGTGACCAGATCTCTACCACAAAGACAATAAACATTTATTGGTCCTTCTTTTCATTTTTCCAGATTCTCCAATTAGAGTACAGAGGTAAGAAACAACCTCAGAAATTGGCTATGAGTTGTTGGTAGTATTGTAGCAGGAGGAAAATATAGAAGAGAATCTCTTTTCTCTAGAATTGAACCTCTTATACAATTTTACCCTCTTCTGCTCCACTAAAGCACCTCACTTGGGAAGATGGCACCAAGATATTCCCACGTTACAAGTATATATTTCCCAAAATGGAAAATGTATCACTAATATTCCATAATCACTGATATTCTGTTTGAAAGATGAGAAAAGGCTGAACAGGCATGTCACAATTGTAGTTTCCTTTGTGTTAGTCTTAGTAAGAAATAATAAAAAACAGAATAACATAGTGCATACTGGCACTGTGTAGAAGTTTGAAGACATATATCAACACATCAATTTTACAGTAATGCTCGCCACAGGCCTATTTCCCTCTTGCCATATCTGGATGATCTACCATGTAAAATACCCATTCGTCTGTATTCTATTTGAAAGACATATAATTTATTTTTCTGAACACTGCAAGCAGTTTTATTTGTCACAAACAATTCCCACACTTGTCACAGTATTTCCAGAAGCAATTGGTCTGCAGAACAGTTGTAAATTAGAATTATGCCATCATTTAATCTCCATTTTATATTTTCTTAGTTATATTTTTACAGTATCTTCACAAATCTAATGCAGTAGTTCTTTATTTTATGCACACTATTTTTGCTGGTACTAAAAAATGAACTAAGGGTGCCACAGTTGCTAGGCAGGTGCACCATCACTTAAACCATACAAAGTGCTTTTTTGCTTAGTTGTTTTCACATGGGATATCACTTTTTGCACAGGGTCAACCTCTGAAAACTATCCTCATAATGATGTCGCCAGGGCTTGTGTAATACAATGCTCAGCTTATTTTTGCATCCCAGAGTTGATTTTTAATGAACTTCCTGGCTTCAGCTATTTCAATTCCTAAAAAGCAATGTATTTCAATTTTTAAACAGTAACATGGCTTCAAGCCATGATCCTTCCACAAGGAAGAATAGAAAATAGCTGATATTATTGGTCTACACTGCCATGGCCATCCAGCAGTAGCACTTTAAACAGAGTAATTCTTCTATAAAATAAAGAGGTTATGCATGCAGGAAAATAATTGTTACAAAGGTTTTCTGTCATAATTACTGATAAGAGACTCATATCCCTTCACTGTTGCTCTGCCTCCTTTATTTTATATGGCAACTATCATTCACTATTTAAGTTTATATGTGATTCTTTTTTAATTGCTCCCAAGCAGTTTGTTTCTTTGGGTGTGTTATGGAACTTCCAGTAAATACTGGTTTACTACTCCAGTTTCATTTTGGATTCTCTTCTTACCACTCATCTCAGGGGCACACAAAAAGAGCTATAATGTATGTGGGACCAGATTATCTTCTTGTGATTCTTAATCCATAGTGAACTTCTGTTTTTCTTATATCATGAGGGCAGAGTAGTAAGGTAGGAATAAAGAAAGATTGGATTTAAGTATGGCTGTGAATGTTTAACATTATCTCAAATGTGGATACTACTGTATAACAGATTTTTTTCTTATGCTGGCCAATTTGTGGAGTGTGAATAAGAGTTCTTCAAAGTGCCTTTATTACATTCAACTTCTTACTAATATAGAACACAATCCAACTGTTCCATCTTTGCTTAGGTTGCTCCTTTATCTGAAACAATATTTCTGAGTGCACTAAAGTCTTGTGTTTCCCAAACAATTACCACTCAATCCTAGTCCTGTTATGTAGGAAATGACACACTGCTTATCTGCCATTTCATGTAAGTGTTAATGCCACTATCTTCCTTGCTCCTTAGAGAAACACAGGCTAAACAGAAATATCACTGACTATGAAAAAAACTAAAAAGGAGATCAAAGGCTATCCAATAAGAGAGAAGAAAATGCTGTTCTTATAAACATCCCAATATATGTGACATCGTTTGTCTAAGCAAAATATATCACTCATACGGAAACAGAGGACAATCTCTGAATCAGCACTGGAAATTTTACAAGACCAAAGGGACCCAAAATTGGTAAGAATTTATCCCTGTTCTTAATGGATTATTTCATTATATGATTGTGAGGAATTTTTCTTTGTGCCTAACCATAAAATCAAAGGCAACCAAAAGACTCCTCTTTAATACTCTGCAAAAATATGTACATGTGTACATTATAACATTTTCAATAATATATTCAAGTACACTCACATATATGTCCATATAAACATATGTACATACATACACACAACTAATATATTTATATACTCAACATCAAAGCAAAAATACTCACACACTCTCTCTCTCAAGCATGCACACAGACAGACAAACACACACACACACACAGACAAACAGAAACATGTTGCTATTATCAAACACAAGTGACCATTGGTCAGCAGTATGCATATATTAGAAAATATTTCCAAGAAATACTATTTTTCCAGAGCTATTTTGGGTCTCGAACTCAAGGATAAATGAGTATTTATGCACTATATAAAGTGAAGTGTGAAAGTAGAAACAAGGTTGAACTTAGGAAAATGTATGTCTCCTTTTTCCCTAGTCCGAGTAAGTAAAATTACACACACACACACACACACACACACACACACACACACACAAACACACACTAGAAGTGACTAACATGGGAGTGGTTAGATAGATAGTTAAGAATCTGGAGAGAATATAACTAGATAATTGGCAAGAAGAGATGTGGAGGAAAGGTACATGAATGAGTCTCTCACAGTGGACGCAGACAATGGAGCATGGGTGCCTCCTGTCGTTTTCACTGCATAGATTGAACCAGAAACCACAGAAGCCAAATTAGCAATAAGACAGAGGTTTAAGGAATCATTGTCTGACCAAGAATACAGTTCTGAGACCCTAACCAAGGAAGAACCTGTCACTAGCTGAAATACACAAATAGTGTCTGATGTAGACTGACTTTCAAGCCTTTTAAAAGAAGCATCTCTCTAATATATCAAGATCAGAGATTTACCAAACTTCTATCCTTTCCCTAAGTCAAGTAGGAACATTCCACATCTTTTCCTATAGCCAAAGGTGAATGGCGAAATAGTGAAATGCAGTAATGCGCATTTATTTACTAGAGCAATCCCTCAGGATGCACAGTACCAGGGCTTCCTGTGTTTAGCAATCCTGGCCTTCACTTTCTTTTCTTCCTGAGAAGCCTGTTTGAGAAATAAAATTGTGACTTATGCTCTTTCTGAAATCTGTTCTTTATGTTGTCTTTGTTTGAGGAGAAATAAAATAGTGTGCTTTTAAAACAAGTTGAACAAGAAATGTACTCAATGCTTTACATATGAATGTGTAACCCCTCTGTACCACAATTTGACAATAAAGAAAAAAGTTTACTAAAAAAAAGAAAAAAAGTGATAAAACATAGCAATGCAAACAAAAAAACAAACAAAAAAAACCCAAACCACTCCTATCCCTCGAGTTTCTAAGATGTTCTTTTATTGTATATGTTTTTTTCCAGTATCTTCAAAAAAAACAGTGGACATCAACAGTAAGTTGTCAGAGCTGTTATTCTATTTATCCCAATTAGATGAATTTCTAGGTGTGCTCATCAAATGTCAAGAGGAAAAGAAAATGGAAGTATAATGTGCTACACAATTAGCATACAGAGGATCTTGACCAACTATGAGGATGTCAAGGTTAAAAGAATTAAATGTTCTAAACTTATTTGAGTACAAGAAGCAAATATAGATGTCTCTTCTTAAAAGTACCTTTAAGTAGCTGTCTAGAGAGGTTTGGATTTAACATGTCATTCGTGAGTATAACGCATTTTGTTCAATATCATCCTTTCCATGATTCTCCTTTATCTCTACCAACTTCACCTAACCCTTTACGTTTCTAAATCCCTTTACACATATATCCATTGAATATTATGACTCCCACTCTTTCTGTCTTCAGTCAACTATCTCTTCTCTTTGGCCTCTTACTCCCTCCCTCTCCCACCTTGACACCTCAAGTTCCAGATTTCTGGTAAATTATGTGCTTGTAAAGGGGGGGCTGTATGCACACGCCAGTACTGGGGCTTGAGCCTATGCATTGTCCCTGAGATATTTTGCTCACTGTCCCTGAGCTATTTGGCTCAAGGCTACAGCTCTACCACTTGAACCACAGCTCCACTTCTGGATTTTTTGGTGCTCAGTTGTATATATGTCTCATGGATTTTCCTGCCTGAACTGACTTCAAACCTTGATACTCAAATCTCAGCCTCCTTATGAGCTAGGAATATAAGTGTGACCCAACAGGGCCCTGCTGGTAGCTTTATGTTTACTTAGTTATTAAGCCTTTGGGTTGAACCCTTTTAGATTTGAAACACCAAATGCAATGACCAAATAAAGTGTAAATAAATAAACACTTGAATAAATAAATACATGTAAATAAAAGAAATAAATAAACTTAGACAATTATGGATGACTTTTCCAGGAGCATTTGGTATTTTCCACTAATTATGTGCAGCAACTTCAAACTGATGCCTGAATACACTGAGACTGCCTGAAAGCAGAATGAATTATTTTAAGTATAAAGGGCAGCATACCTCCACTGACACCCTCTGACATCATCATCTTGTGGAATGAATCAGACAAAAAGTACAGACCATGGTGAGCTGCAAGGACAATGTTCTTCTCAAGCTCTTCTCTGCTTCCCCTGGAAAGCTTAGCAGCACTGTTCTAAAGCAATGCAAATGTAGACACAAACAACATGTGTTTCTCTAAGTAACAGCTAGAATGTGCACTGCTAAACCTAGTTAACCTCAATTCCAGATTCCCAATAATAAGGAAATAATAACTTCATACTACTTCGCCACTCAAAGCCAATAGTGAGCAAAAGATATAGACCAATATTTTCGAGTATGTATAGCATATTCAAAGAGGTTTTCTAGGTTTTCTTTATTCTTGATGAAGTACACAGATATGAGGAGCAGGTGCTATAATGTCAAAACACTTCTTAAATGTGACCTTGAAGAACAGTAATCAAGGAAGTGTTCCAATAGATCAGGACTCAGAGTAATATACATGATCCTAAGTTTACCTGAAAGAAAGGAAATGGACAGAGGACTAATTTATTTTTCTCTAGCTCATAGGAGTGGCTAACATGGGAGTGGTTAGATAGATAGCTAAGAATCTGGAGAGAATATAATTGGAAAATTGGCAAGAAGAGATGTGGAGGAAAGGTACATGAGGGTGTCTCTTGCAGTGGATGCACACAAAGGAGCATGGGTGCCTCCTGTCATTGTCACTGCATAGAGGGTGCATAACCCAAAGGAGAAAATGACTTAGCATGGATAGTTGTCTTAGTCGCTAGATATTTCTGTCCATATCAGATGAGTTCATGAAGAAGTTGTTAATGTGGCTATAATGAAGTATGTATGAGTTCACCAGTGGGAAACTCAGGTACAAAGGTTAACCTGCCTAGAATTATGGTTATATTTCAATTAGCAGACAGGAAGGAGCAAAAGTGGAAATGG
Source organism: Perognathus longimembris pacificus (assembly GCF_023159225.1). Classification (NCBI taxonomy): domain Eukaryota; kingdom Metazoa; phylum Chordata; class Mammalia; order Rodentia; family Heteromyidae; genus Perognathus; species Perognathus longimembris. The sequence goes on along the minus strand of NC_063174.1, from coordinate 15,116,378 downwards.
CATTTCTGTATTATTTGTCTGGTGACTCATGGTGGGTCTGGGGAAATATCTTTTAAATGAACAGAAATCTGAGGCTCCTGAATAAAAGAGAATATGGTGCTGTCCTTCTCGTAGAGAAGAGTCATAGAATGCAAAGATGAAAAGCTCCTTACATTAGTGTTCCTTGTGACCTTCCACTTGGGAAATTCGTGTCTCATTAATTCAACTCTTATACTTGTCTAAGACTCACAGGTCTGAAAGGAGGGATGTTTCTGTCACAAGATACAATTTTTTCATCAAATTCAAAAATGGAATATCCATTGGGTTGCTTTGTAGCTCTGTGTTAGTGAAGCAGCATGTAAATAAAGGGCACATTATTCTGATCACAAGGAGAAAGTATACTGGTTCTATAAGAGGAAAGTTAAGAGAAATTGTGTAGAATGGAAGAGAGCTTATGGCTCTCTCAGTGCCGCTATGTCCAGTCATGAATAGGAAAACCACAGCAACCAAATTAGCAATAAGACAGAGGTTTAAGGAATCATTGTCTGACAAAGAATGCGGTTCTGAGACCCCTAACCAAGGAAGAACCTGTCAATAGCTAAAGTACATGATAGTGTCTGATGTAGACTGAATTTTGGTCCTCTCTCAAATTCCCATACTGAAGATTTAATAGTTATCTTAATATTTAAGACCTATAGTAGAATAGTCTTCAGAGTAGAGCTTTAGAGAGTTAATGATTACAAATCTAATATTAAAGCGTAAAGCCCTTAAAAAGTACCACATTAAATTAAAGTACCACATTAAATTACTTGCCAAATGAAAGCCAGTGAGAAGGCCTTCAGCAGAAATTATTTCTCAAGTCTCCTTGAACTTGTGTTTATCAACCGTCAGACTGAGAGAAATAAGTATATGGTGTCCAAGTTCAAGAAAATGAAATATATAGGGTAAGGATAAAGATATTATACCATTTGGTGTCATACCAGTAATCATTAAGATAAAAAGAGCTGTAATTTTCATGTAGATGAAATATAATTATACTTTGAATGCATGTATTCAACTATTTGACAATACAATTTTTATTGACATATACACTGTAAAATGGTGGTATAAAAAAGCTAAGTAAAACATGTACATGTTGAAAGATGGATAAAGTGACACATGACTTCTTTCGTATTCTTCCTTTGGGCACAGGTTGGCATGTTTTTAGTTGTAATAAATTATAGTTTTGTTTTTCCTAACACTTCACAGAGAATTTATAATTATGACAGTGATGCATGAATGTCAGGGTCTCAAAGGTGAACTGTATAAGCTTGCAAATTAGAGCTATCATCTTTAAACTGGTATGTATACACATATTAAATTATGTACAGAGGAAGTTGTACAAGATGTAGGAAAAAATGAAATGTCAGCTATTACTCTCTGAAGGTATCTGTGATATGATAAGGAGAGCTATAACTCTGAAGTATTGGTAGGTTCTGGCTTGTCCTAACTTTCCCAATTTTGTCTCTTCTTTCCAACACTGATATCATTATTCAGTAGGCTGGTAGGCCAGGCCAGAAAGCCAAAACCAAATAGAATAGTAACAATCTTGCAGTGATTTCTGGAGCATGTTCCTTTCTCTTCACTCTCATGAAGATCTTCCACAGCTTCTGTATGATCCAGGTAACCCCACTGCTGCTAGAGCTGATGCTGTAGTAAGTAGTGTCTATTCATTAATCCCTAGTCTTGGTTCACATCTCATCTGTTTCAATACGCTCTTTAATCAGTGCTAATGAGCACTGAAGTCCTGTCTTCCTGAGCAAAATGATACTGAAAACTGCATATAGTAAGATATATATTATATATTACATATATAGTGAATATATAGTATACTTATATAGTATATAGTATACATACTACACTATATATACTATATACACATACTATACTATATACTGTATATATACTATATATATTTTAGTATAATATATAGTATATTATAGCATACTATATACATATACAATGTATAGTTTTAGTATAGCATAGAGTACATAATATATGACACTCTATATAGTACTATACTATATATGGAACTATGTAGTATGTAATATACAGCTTATCATATAGTGCATATAGTATATATAACATATACTATATATAATATGTATATTGTATGCATAATATATACTGATATACTATAATACTAGTATATTATTATAGTATAAACACTAGTAAAGTATATATAGTATGTACTATATATACTATACTATATAATATATACTAATTCATAATATTGAAATCAGAGCTTAAAAGGATGGGAAATAAGTATAGTTTCTTAATCTTAACCAAACCACTTATCATATTAATGTTATGATCATGTTCTTCAAAGTCAAATTAGAAATCAATGTGCATGCGTATTATTATAAACATACATAAGGGAATAAGCCAAAAAATCTTGTCAAATGTAAAAAAAAATAAAAAATATAGGGAATTAGTATACAAGTAAAACAGATTATAGATAATTATTTATACATAATAATATATAAATAATAAAGCATATATTATATAAAATAATAAAATGCTAAAGGTAATATGAATTAAATAATATATTGTTTTATCTTATATATTATATTTATTGCATATTCTTATACATAAAAATATCTAGAGCATATATCTGTAATATAAAATAATACATATATGCAAAAATTAGGCATATAATACCTTATATACTTATGCATTATATATTATATATGTACATATGTATGTGTGTGTTTGGACATGTGTATAAGTATACATAATCATAAATATATGTATATATAGACATACACACATACACACATATATTCATATCATATAATTCCACTTATAATTCAAATAATTGATCCTAAAGTTAGAAATGATGGATTCAAAAATCACTTACACGTCTAAATAACTACTTAGCTGAAATAAAAAGTCTGAATATATAAAATATCTGTAAGCTAAAGTAATGAGATTTTTCAAGTTAATTTATGTTATCAGACAATATTATAAAGCTCCAAATAGTATCATAATCAATAAGAAAATATAGATCGATTAAGAACTAATATAAAAGTATTGTAGAAAAGCCAAATAAAGTTATTTGTGTAAGAAAAAAGAGTATTTTGTTGGCAGAATGTGGTGGCTCACTCATTGTAGTTCTAGCACTTGGGGGTTACAAAAGCAAGAGGCTGAGTTGTTATAGGCCAGGCTGTGCTACATAGTGATAACTTATCTCAGAGAATTTATTAATGTTAAAGTAGAAATTTAGGAGTTACCACTAAAAATACTTGATCACAAATCTCAAATATTATGTGTTTAGTAGTAACAGTTTGGAAAAAGGAAATAACTCCACTGAGCCCTACTTTAATCAATAAAATATTAACATGTATATAGTATGCTAAACATCAAAGAAATAAAAAGTTGCTATATTTTAATAAGTACAAAATATAGTCTTATTTAGAAAGCAGTATAATTAATTAACAATGTATAGTAAAAATCAATGAATAGATAATCATTAGTGGACTGGAAAATATTTGTTCCTTCATAATTTACTTCATTTAATATGACTGGCATTTACTTTGATACCTCACAGACTATTTTTTAAACTTTCAACAACTAATAGGTAGGAAAATTTTCCTTAAAATCATGGTGTTTACTTACTAACTAAACAGGTAATTTAAAAAATGCAGGCATAAGTAAGGTTAAAATTGAGGTAGGTGCTCCCACATAATGTAATGAAGAGTAAGGAAAAACAGGAGACAGTCTGGCACTCAGGAAAGAAAAAAAACACGTAAAATCTCCGTTTCATTTTCTGCCTTTTGGAGAACACAGATTATGATCATTGAAAGTGAATGTACAAGGTAAAAAAGAAAAACCTGACAAGTATAAAATACCAATATTATAAACTAAATGTTTAGTAATCTATGAAAGTCAAGATTAAGTCTGTGAACTAATATGAAATAATTTCTCTGTGGAGTTAGCTTCTAATCATAGCTAATTAAGTTAAAGGAACAATCTCAAAAACTCCCATCTGGGGAAAGAGGAATCAATAGTAGCCTATGGAAGTGGGAAGTGCTGATGAAGTTTTAGAGGTTAGTTGAATGCAATAGCCATTCATAGTGCTTTTGAAAACGGTTACTCTACCTGGCATATGAAAAATAAGCTGAAGATACATGGAATTAAATAAAAGAAGGAACAACTAGAGAGATGGTAAAACATCAGTAGAGAAATTGTTTATGGTAAAATGAACAGAATTTAATGAAGCATTAGATGTGAGAATGAGAAAGAATTATATGAAAGTCGACTGCCTATATTTTGGTTTGTCAAATGTAGGTGTGGTGATGTGATCAATAACACTTCAAAGATAGATAATAATTCATTAAAATAGAGCATAATGGGAGAAGATCCAAATTTGATGGTGTAAGATTTAGAACATTACTTGGAAGAATAGGGAGAATGGTAAATGAATTAAATATTAGTGAGTTGGAACTCTCTTTGAATTTTCAAATGGTGAAATGAAGAACATCAGCAAAAATGAGTCTCAGATCCAATGGTGAATTATGGATGCAAGAAGATTATTCTCCAAGAAATAATAATAATAAAGGTTGCCAGTTCCATCCTGCATCTACTCTTAGTTCACTCAAGGACCTCGGGTTTTTACATATGGTATTTAAAAACCTTCAAGACAAGGCAGAAAGGCAAAGGGAGTATACAGAATAAAGTAAGAAAGCCATAACTTTTGTTCAGAGGAGTTTCAACATTCAGTCTTATAATTTGAAAAGAAGATGAAAAAGGAGTACCAAGAAATCAACTAACAGAAGTAAAGTGCCTAACATAGTATCACAGCTGCCAAGGGAAGAAACTGAGTGAAAAAGAAAGCAGTACTTCAGAATACTAACATAGATGTGGTGGAAAGAATAAAAAGACAACTGAAGAAAAGCTTATTATGCACTTTTCTACAGGATTGCTATTTTGTAAAAAAACAACAGAAATAAAAGCATTTTTATTTAGTAATTAAGGAGTAATACTGAAAAAACATTCAATTCTCTCAACAATCTGGATAGTAAAAAAAATAAAAAGGAGGAACAGAGCAATTATAGGAGAATGAGAAGAAAGATTTTTTTTTTTACTCAGTAATATTTATATACAATGTTTAGTAAGAAAATTAATTCAATTCCATGGAATAAAATATATCTTTAAAAGTTAAACAATAACTAGCTAATACCTTCAGGATGGATAAAAAAACTTGATTAGCTCAATGGTTCTTTTATTAACATAGAAGTTTTGTTCTCCTGAAAACATAATTTTTCTTTGTTTTGTCCTCGCATTATCTTAAAAGAAATATAACAATATGACTCATAGATATCAGGGCCAATCTCTGCCTTTGTAGTTATGGAGTACAGTAGAAATGCACCTAACAGATATTAAACATGTAGTAATATAAATGATTACTGGGGGAAACCTGAAGGATCACTTAAATTTATAACATTGGAAGCAATTATATCCCAGGTAAGTTAAAAAAATCTGATATTGTAAAGAAATTACATGAAATGATTCTAAGGAGCTAAAAATAGCACCCATTATGAGTATTATCTCTTTAAAAAAATCATCACCCCGAATCAGTTTTTTTAAGCCATAATAAATAAAGTATTACTGAAGGTCAGAAATGCTGTTTTTCCTGGTAATGATGTAGATTGAGCTTAATTTAGTTCAGGATGTAGGAATACACAGCACGGTTCTGAATAGGATCTCCAATGCCTCAGCAAATAAGAAAAGAAGGGGACTGCTTCTGCTCAGCAAAGCAACAAAAACAGTTCACGTAGTGAATGTGTGAAACATAAACTTACTAGATAGTCATGTGAAGAGGGACTAATATAGAGAATATATAAAGAAATACAAGTTACATTAGACAGACAGAGATAGATAGATAACAAAAGGAACAAATGCTCCAGTCAAGGGAATAAAGGGCAAATGAACTATACAAAAACTTTTCAAACAAACATGTAAATATAACCTATAAATACTTTGAAAATACTCAATGTCCTAAGTTACCAGGGAAATGCAAATGAAAAGTACATTGAGATTCCACCTCACTCCACTCAGGATGGTTATTATAAAGAAGACACAGACAAGCTGCCACTAGTTTTTCATCACTGCTGGTAGAAATGTAAATATAGCCAAAATAGAAACCAATTTGGAGACTGCTTGAAAAATTGAAAATAGAATTTCCATATCCTCTGATCATACCACTTCTGAGTATATACTCTAAATAATCAACATTGATTAACTCTGTGATCACTATATAACCACATTTATCATGGCCCTATAGTCAAATTACTGTAGTCAAATTGTAGAATCTGGGCCAATCTACAGATGAATGGATGCAGAAAATGTACTACCTATACTCCATGAGGTTTTCTTCATCTAGAAAGTTGAATGAAATTATGTCATTTGTAGGGAAGTGAATGAAGCTCGGAGGTGATCATGTTCAGTGACATAGCCGGTCCCACAAACACAAACATCATACATATTTTGTCATTTTGGATATACAAAAAAAAGGAGAAGAACATGAAAGTAAAAGGTGGGATCTACTCAGGTGGAAGGAAAAATAGGAATGGGAAGAAAGTAGTAGACAGATTGAATATGGTCGACACATATTGTGTGTGTGTGAGCAGACAATTCATAATGAAAGCTCACTATTTCATTAATGTAAGGTCTTAAAGATGAACAATTCTGGAGGTAACCATGAGGAAGCAACAACAGGACTTCCTGACAGTAGAGTTATATGGCAAAGGTGCAGTGGACACTACAGATGGAGGGCCCTTATCTATCTAACTTGAGAATCTGAGTGGATACCATGAAAAAAGAGGAGGAAGTGGTAAGTCTCAGCATGAAAATCTTAAGTTTACTATTATAAATGTTTGTTTTATGTGTGTTTGCTAAAGAAACAATGTTGGAACAGGTTAAGATTTAGGCTGATATGTGGATCTGAAGGAGATTTTCGAATCTATGACCTACCCTCATTCTATTACTGTTCTAAGAAACTTCTAAGAAAAGCACTTAAAGTAGACTAACAACAAAATGTTAATGGAAGGATTTCATCCCATGTATCTCCAGAAAAAAAAGGGAATAAAAAGATATGAAGGTTGAAGTAAAGAGGGGGTGGGTGGAGCATTTTTGCTAAATTCGGAAGAAGTTGAATTATGTAACCAAAACTAAGGGTAACCTTACTCATTTAAGACCTGGTGTGTTTACTTTAGGGCTGGAGTTGTGGAGATTTAAATCAACTGAATCCTATTAGTACTTCTGCCCTTTGGGGATAATTTGTACCTACCAAAAAAAAAAAAAAACATGATTTGTTCAAATTTCTGAATAGTGACAATTACTGCCTTAAAGAAAGACAGCTTAATATAGTGAGTCATAACACCAAAAGGCAAAGCAGAAGTGTTTAGTGGGAAAAATAGGTGAGGAAAGAATATTGTTCAAACATAAACTTATTTCATATCAAAAATAAAAAATGCATCACATGTTCTGACATGAGGAAGTACAGAAAGTACAGCAAGCTGACCCGAATATTTCCCTTTGACTTGCTTCAATTTCATGATAAAACAATACTTACTTCTTTTCATTGTGAGGAGATACACTTCTCTGTGTGACACAAGCCAAATATTCAACATGAAGTGTAACCTTGAAGCAAGGGCAAGTTTAAAGGGCAAGAGTTGAAACTTCTGAAAATACAAGCACATAAAGCAACTAGCAGGGAAGATCATTTCCATTAAGTTTCTCTTTACTGCTAAAATAAAAAAAGGAAAGGGGGAGATATAAGCAAGTATCAGCATGTAAACTTAGAAACATACATGCGATGAAATTTGGTTGGTCCTTTAGAAATTACTTTTACAAAGACACTCTTGCCCAAAACAAAAGGTTGTAAATTTTCCAGTTGGAAGAATGTCATGATGTCAAATCTAATTAGTGAAGTTTCACTTTGCAAAACAAATATTTAATCTGATCAATTTATTGTTAAAGTTTCAGGAATTTGTCTGAAGGAAAACTTAAAATCCGATGGTGCCCACAATTTGGGGGAATGGTTAATGGATGTGCCATCTTTTCTTTTTTTCTCTCTCTCATACATTTCACTGATATATTTTGTTTCTAGTTTTCATAATGAACTTCTTCTTATATTTTTGTAAATCATTGAAACATATGTTTATCCAATACATTTTCCCAACTAATACAAATAGCCTTTAAGAGATGTTTCCAGCTTTATTCTTAAGCATTTATGTTCATAGTCTAGTTTTGTCTATAATGTACTTCTTGAAAATTACAAAAAAGGCACAAAACTCCTTTTTTTTGCAGCTAAGAAGTGCAACTGCCATCATGAATTTGTATCTTAAATTCTGTGTCTCTTTTATGTGTAATGCAAGGTGCCAGCATGTTAGAGTTGGAAGAAAGCTCTGAAAAGATTCTGAGCTTCATGAACCTGAGAGGAAATAAACTATAGATCATTCTAGACTAATAAACTTGATGTTACTATTAATTCCTACACTGTAAGTAGGAGTAATTTTGTTCTGATTGTGTTTTGATTTCATATTTTTAGTTAGGTAAGGCCTACTCTTGTTTTTACTTACAAGATGATAGACTAGAATAATGAAATAAACTATCTATGCATGAAGATGGCATAAGACATCTCACTCAAATTTGTCAAACAGTAAAAGCATGTTGTGAAGGGAGAACAATAGTGCAGGACAGAGAATATAGAATATGAGACATTTAAAACATGTTTACACATAGCACTTGAAAAAAGGAAATGTGATATTAAGGCACCATAAAACAAAACATTTATTTAGCAGTCTGGAAAACACATAGGTAGGTTCTTACCCACTACCCCAAGTCATGTGATATAGTTGAAACACCTTCACATCACAAGGGATGAGAGCTCTGCTCCCTGTTTCAAACCAAGATTTGAAGTTTATATACAATGAACATAGACACAAATACCAGAAATTAAAATTAAGAAAAAATAAATTAAAATAAATAAATCAGACAAGTAACAAATACAGTTGAATATCCAACACAGGATGCAGAGCAAATCAGTAATAAATGATAAGCTGAAACAATCCTCACTTAACACAATTTGTTCTAGTTCCATTTATTTCCCTGTGAATGATGTTATTTAAGCTCAGAGAGACAAGCAGCACATATACTCTCTGATATGTGGAAATTAGATCTAAAATACACTGGGATAGAATAAATTATACAGGATTCTAGATAATTGAATACAAGGAGATCAAAAGATGATACTCTTTGGAGAGAAGTACAAAATTTCAATGCCTAAATGCCTCCTCATATTTATATAAAATAATATACAGATTGAAACAAACTCCAAGATATGAAAACAAGAGACCTCTCTTTTGTTCTTTTCTTTTAGTTTTTAATGATTTTGTCTTCTTCACCTTATGTATTTTATATTCATATGTATATCTTTAGAAGTTCTGGGGGAGGGTACAGTACTTGAGGGGAAAAGGGTGAAAAAGTGCAAAAGTGGAGCTCACTGGACACAGATTAAAGTGAACTATAAACTTGTGGGTGGAGATAGGAAGATGATGGAACTAGGAAAGAATTTAAGAACAAAAGACAATGTAGGAAAGGACATGTGCTCATTACCTGATTCATGCCGTTGTAATCCCTCTGTACATCACCTCTATAATAACAAACTAAATGAATACTGTATTTTTAAAAGAAAATAAAAAGCTAAAATCCAGAGAATCAGTATCTAGTTAACAAGATTTCATAAACAACAGAAGAAGCGTAAAGAAGGAAATCATCACATAAAGCATAGTTAAAAAAAAAGTCAGAAGTAAAGACAATAAAACAAGTTTGTGATATGTGCCCAAGTAAGACATAACTTGCTTACTAAGCACAAATCTAACTACATTACTAAGCACTAAGTACAAATACACACACACACACACACACACACGTACACTCATACTCGGAGGAATACACTCAAATGGATGATAAAGTGAAGGGAATCCTATAAAGTGCTCAAAATCACACATAAAATAAAGTGAAAGACAAAAACAGGAACAAAATTTAAAAAAAAAATTCTGGTAATTAAGCTTTCCTTTTATGTAACAAATACCTGAAGAACACACTTAATAGGAAAAAAGGGACTATTTTGGATCATAATTTTAAAAGTTTTCACCCATGACCATTTGCTCCATTGCTCTGGACCTGTTGTGGCATAATACATCATAGTTGAGTATGTTGCTAAGGAAGCCACATACCTCAGGGCCATTGTAGAAGTGAGAAAGAACAAAAGATCCATATCGTACTATATACCCTCTGAGAGAACATCCTCCAATGAACAAAAACCTCTCAGTAGGTCCAGCTCTTAAAAATGTGCATTGCTTTTCAATAGTTCAAAGCTGAAAGACCATCACTATTACAAATGGCTCTTTGGGGGACATTCTAGAACCATACTTCAGCTGCACCAAATAGAAATATTATAGATGTCCCTCCAATTATAACAATACACACTTAGAGCATCACTGGTCCAAATAAATCAATGAACACACAGTGTTTGTGAATGAGTCAAGAAAAGACACAACTCTATGTAGTATCCATGAAATTCACATTAAATACAATGGCAGATACTAAAACAAATAGGTAAAAAAATGACATATCTTTCAAACATAAGCCAAAATAAAACAAAGAAATGTAAAGTGGGCATTGCAAAATAGAAAACACGGCTTAATACTTGCACTAATGCACTATGTGCCTAACAATAGAGCATAGAATATAAGATTAAACACAGTAGACAGTGCAAAGAGAAATAGATGAATCTGTTACTATAGAGGGAGAGTTCAATACATATCACTAAGAAATAGACCTGGAATGGCACAGTTTAAGGTGGCAGCAGCATTAATAACTTGTACATAATGATCCCCTTTAGATTATTTTGTCCTTGCTAAAAATAGCATCCATTGGTTTTCCAAATGCAGTATTGCTTTTCTGAATTTACAGGAGTTTTCATGCCATTCCTTTAATCTGAGTTTGTTTTTTTTACATCCACTCTTAATGTGGAATATGCTTTTTCTCTCCTCCTTGGCAAACCTTTAGTATAACTCTGTTTAAGAAGTCCTTCACAGTAAGATACGCATGTGTCTGATTTACCACATACCACCAGCGAGTTCTACAAATACTGATCACTGTGCCCTTTAAACAAATAATGACAAATGATAAGAAACTTGATAAGAAAGTTGACTGGATATATCACTCCTTTAGGTAGTTTATTGTGACAAAATGTGTAAAAAGGTAGAGTATTGATTAACAGTATGAGTTGTTAAGATAGAGTGAAAAGAATCAAGTGTTTGGATGGATTGGTCCACGCTTCTTCCGAGGCTGCTGTGTCTGGAGGTGAATGGGCAGCCTGGACACCTGCAACTGCTAGGACATCCCCGAGAGATTGCTCTGAGTTTGCCAGAGGGCCCTCATTCATTGTGGAGTCCAAGCTCGCTTTGAGAGAAAGCTCAACAAGTTCTCGATTAGGAACATGATCTCTGAATTCTCCAGTTACTGGAAGGATGATTTTACCCATTGGTTATTTGTAGTGAGCTTCAATATTATCTCTTCTATATTAATTTAGTAATGCTGTTTCACAATAAAGTGTTTATTAAAAAGTTATAATGTCTTACATTATTACATAGTAAACTAGAGGTTGGAAATCAAGTCTTTTGTTTAGGAAGCTTCTTCCTGTAATATGGCAGCAAGTGAAAATTTCCAGATTGTGATTAATTCTGCCAGGTTGCTGAAATTTGAACCCTCCAGGCCAGCTCATTGCCTGACAGTCATACACAACATGGATTTATTGCATCCGAGAATAAACTACAATTCTTGTGAATCCTAATTCTTCCTTATCCAGAAAACAGTCTGTGTTCCCATGGCATTGTTTGATCTATATCCACTGTGACAATGGACAGCAGAAACTTGTCGAAGTTCAAATTCAAGATTTGACTCAAGAAGAACTTGAGCCTCCTTTGGCTTCCAGCACATTCGGGATTCTTCTCCCTCATCAAAACCTCAATCTCCCATTAGTCATGTGACAAAGCCAGTAATAAAACCACCTTCCACAAAAGTTGACATAAGGAGCAAGATGATTGCTTTTCCTACAACAGAATCTGGCAAAACTTCTCTGGAATCTCAGAATCACGGCCCTGTGGAAGTGAAGGGGCAGATGTCATCTTTTGCTCCCCAGCTCCTGTGTAAGTCAAGTGAGTGGATGAAAGCTGAGAGGTTCTTGGGATTTTCACTTTGTGTTCAGATGTTCCCCCACTTCTGGTTTGTTGGAAAGCAATAGAATCCACCAGGTCTCTATCCTATATTTGTCTAGAGATAGAGGAGGGGTGCTCCCCTCGGGGCTACTGAGTATCACCCCGTTAAAGAGCCTCATATGAAATAAAAGTGAAGATTTCAGCTGTCTGGAAAAAGTATCCGAGTAGAAAATAAGCCAGAGATGGCTTGCTCTTCGGGGGACACCTCCATAAAGGAGATAATTCAGTCAGGTTCTGAAGGCCTGCTTCCTGGAGCCACCATCTCCCACTAGCACAGGGGATTGAGTCCGCTGGAGGTGTGTGCCCCAGGACACGTGTGCGCATTCCTGCCCACAGGAGTAAGTCAACACTCACTAAAGCTTTTCAGTCCCAGGAAGCCTCTCCCCATCAGGCATTCCAAATATGGTCTGCAAGCCGAACTTATATCCTCAGACAGGTCAGCTGGAGGATTCCAAGTATTCCTTGGAATACTTGGATGAAGTCAGAAGTGGTGCTGTTCCACTAATGGGTGAATCCCTTGAAAAAAGTAGAATTCATTTTGTGTAAAGCAAATTACCTAAGTTTTAATTAGGAACTTTGTTTTTCTGCACAATTACGCTGTTGTATATGTCTTGTGAGATAAATTCGATGTAACGGTAAAAAAAAAAAAAAAAAAAAAAAAAAAAAAAAAAAAAAAAAAAGATAGAGTGAAAAGGAATTCACATTCTTGATACAAAAAGGCCCAGAACTAATTCCTAAGGTATAAGGCCAATGACACATTAGTAGGATAGGAAGATGTTTTTCTTCAATTACTGTTAAATCAAATGGTTTTAAGAAGGAAATTAAAACTCTCTACAGGAAGAAAATAAGAACTATAGGTACCACCAATCTTTGTAACAGAATAGACTGCGATAAAAACACTTGTTCTATTCTTGCACATTCTGTGGAACCCAGAGCTCATCCTTCTTACACTGAAAGTGAGAATGACCTGAATGAAGTCGCTATGAATTAAGATACAAACTAGTTGTACAAAAGTGAAGAATTTGGAAAATGGAATGGCAATAATAAGAACATTTTCTCTCCCAGTGTTGCTGTGAATACCAGCAAAATGCATGAAGTTCCAGCAACAATTCTTCTGCCAAATACAATAGGCTTTTCAAGACCCAACAATGGATCTGGTGTCCACTAGTGTAATGTCCATTCTGGAGTTGTTTTTTCTTTTTGTTTTGTTTTGTTTTTTAATAAAATCACTTGTCATCCTAAAGAGTTTGGTGTACAGTAGTGGGTAGGATGTAAGCTTGTTCATTGCCCCATCATTGAGGTTAAAAGGGAAAATCCTGAGTTTGAGTCCCATGATGGACAAAAGATAAAGCAGGCTAGATCACAGATCTTGTTTCTCTCTAATCTTGTGAGATAGGAAACAAAGCCTCTTAGATGTCAAGTTCAGGTTGCTACAATGCCCTCCTTATTACCCTCATTCTCTGCTTAAAATCTCTCTCCAACTCTAATTTCAATGTTTTTAAAACCTAGCAACTCCATGTAATTTTTAAATTAAGAAATATATAAAGCAAGCAAACTAGGCAGCTTGGAATGAAGAAATCAAGTGACTATCTCAATTGGTTGGTTGTTGTTATTTTCTTTTTTTGTTTGTTTTTGTTTATTCTGAAGCAGGACTTGGGCAATACTGATTTGGGGTATTAATGTCCTTATCTGGAAGGGAGAAAGAGGCTCATTTCCCAGGCACCAGGGTTCATTTTGTAAAGCAGTCAAGGAAGAAGCTTATAGTCTGGAGGTGCCAGGGTTTTCTTTACTGTTTTTTAGGCAACACTGATTTATTTCCTTGCTGACAATTTCCTTAAGTGCATTTAGTTCGTGAAAAAGAATTTTACACTTAAGTGGATTCAATAAATACCTTTATATAGAGTTTTATATGTGCATTAATTATCCCCTCAACTGTATCATAGGCTATTTTAGGGCAAAGGCTATGTTCTCTTCTCTGTTGATCCTTCTTACTATTTAATTTAAACTTAACGCTCAATTAATGCTTATTGATTGCCAGTAGAATGACCTCACACATGAAAAATAGTCCTTTTAAGAGCAGTATAATGGAATCACAATAAAAATGTGTTAGAAAATTTGCTCTGAACATTAGCTTTCTAAATCACATTGATTATCACAGAACAAAATCACTAATATGGATTTTTTAAATTGCACATTAAAAAGAGATATGGGAACTGTGTATGAGTGGCTGTAGCCTGATTAGCCTAGCAAATCAGGAGACTGAGATCTCAGGATCCCTATTCAAAGCCAGCCTGGGCAGGAAAGTCCATGAGACTCTTATCTCCAAAGAGTCTCCAAGTAAGCACAGATGCCTAAAATGGCACTGTGGCTCTAGTGGTAGAGCACTACCCTTGTTCAAAGTAGCTTAGGGACAGCCCCCAGGCTCTGAGTTCAAGCCCCAATATAGCACAATGAACAATGAGAGAGAGAGAGAGAGAGAGAGAGAGAGAGAGAGAGAGAGAGAGAGAGAGAGAGAGAGAAAGAGAGAGAGAACATAAAATAAATAATTGTAACATATTTTCCCGTCATGTTCAGTATGCATCTACGGATTGGAAATGTATTACCCATCTTTTTGCTCATACTTTCAACACACATCTTCTGCACCATAAGGTGTCCTTAGTTCAGAGGTCTTTATGTAGTGTGAGCTATGGCCGCTTTGTTCTTCAAATCATTCTCCCATACATAGACCTAGGTCTACTATTGTCATCAAACTTCCATTAGGTTTCAGGTTCTCTCTCGTGAACATATTGATCAATACTTAATCAAATATGGCTCAAAAGGTAATCTCCCAAAGAAGGTCATCTTTTAAATACTTTTATTATGCCAATTCTATTGTACAAACTTTATACAATACCCATTATAGTGAAACTATTCTGTTCAAGAAAAAGGATTAAAGTAACAGAATATCTGTAAAAAATAAAAATTAAAAGGTAATATAGAAGTAAAATAGAGGGATCTTATTCCATAAATGATAAGATTGAGCACAGTGACTTCAAAGGCAATGGTAGCATGAAGAGTTGAGGAAACAGGGATGAATCTGAGGAAAGGAAAAAGTCAACTAATGCATAAAATATGAAAGATAGTACACTGGGAAGCAATGAATGTAGAATAGGCACCAGTTTTAACTTCTCACTGGTTCTTCTCATTAGTAACTGTAAATTTAGGGAGTTTCTCACTTTGAAAACTCTACTTTGATAATTCTGTAAGTCTCACTAAGACTTCCCCCGTGGGCTAATTAAACTGTGTTGCCTGAAATTTTTGCCTCACTAGTAAAATCTTTTTCCTGCACTGGTAAGCGTGAACACACTTATTCCTGGTTTTTGAAACAACATCTAATGGTAATAAAGATTTTCTTTAATAGGTTCTGCTTTTCCTCTTTTGCTATCTTGTGACCATCTTCCTTCTTTCTTTCTGTCTGTCTGTCTCTCTCACTCTCTTTCTCTCTCTCCCCCTAGCTGCACCCTCCCCCCTCCTGTTTTCTCTTCCAAATCTTATTACTCACTCAGAGATAAGACTGTTGATTAACTTGATTATTGGACTAGGCTGTGCCCCATACTTTAATCGAGCACAAGGAATAATATCATGGTCATCAAGGCAGAATACTCTAAGAGCAGAGCATTCTTTATGTGCATCAGGTCTAGTTATAGAAAAACTAATCCTTACTGGTAAACACCAGCCCCAGATAATTGAGCTTGATGATATGGCTACTACTTTCTATCTTTCTTAACGATTTGTTATGTAAGTTTAGAGAATGTAGGTTGACATTCTTCTGTTAGTTTTTCAAGTGGCACAAACAATCAATGGAAAGAAGACAAATTTTTCTGAATTTTATAGTTAAATGTGTATGTGTATCTATCACTGCTTTTTAAAATATGACCGAAATTATAAAAATAAAGGTGCCAGATTTTTTCTAGGAACAGTGTGTCATAATTGAGAAGAGTCTGCCTATCATTGGGTGAAGCAAAATGTTAACAAACCAAAAATAATCATCTGAAATAAATCTGTACTGATTACAGTACCTAGAAACAAACATTTTCAAAATTATCTATGGGAGACATTGAGCAACATATATTGTAATCATAAACTTCTTTGTTAAATGGCAAATACTTGGTACAACTACTTAAAGATAATTTTTTAATTCAAACAACTATAATTTAAAAATTAATGGGTTAGCCTTCCAAGAAAATAGCTTTTCTTAAAATATTTACACCCTTCAATAGGTTTGTAAGATTAGTACCTTCTGTGTGATCTTACCCTAACACTAACACAAAACTTTCTGACTTGAAATAACTTTGTCAGGTTTTTTAATTGGGTCAACCAAAATCCTCATTTGTCACAGTGCTAAAACTTACTAATTTATTGCATTTATGAAAATATTATACCATCTTTATCCATTTCTATCCAGGTTAAATCCATTCCATCTCACCATTTTATCACAGGTCTATCATTTTATCTAATCAGTGGCTATTATTGTCTCCTAAGACAATGATTTTGTCTTCCTATGATAAAATCCTGAGTTTAAATAGATCCAATCCATTTTTAAATAGTTACTCCACATAGGGTTTGCTTTAATTATTTTGCATATTTATTACAGGCTTACTATTCCTTAAATCACTTTCAGTACATTGTTACTCTTAAAATATACAGTTCAAAGTTTTCTAGCATGCACATATACTTGAGAAACCATTATATAATAAAATTTAAAGAGTTGTATCACATCAACAAAGCAGCTTCACTCCCATAAGCTCTATTTCTGACGTATCCCATGCCCTTCCCAAGCCCTTGTTAACCAATACTTCTTTCTCTATAGACTTGCCTATTGTAAGCATTTTGTATAAAAGGATTCAAAAAGATTCAAACAGCTTTTAAACTGAATGGTTACTTCATTGCTTATAGTTAAGGAACCATACTACTTTTAGGTATACTTTCAATCATTGGAGGATATGTGGGGTTTTGCCATCATTTGCTCTTATGAATATGTTGCCATAAACTTTTTTTTTTTTTTTTTTTTTGGCCAGTCCTGGGCCTTGGACTCAGGGCCTGAGCACTGTCCCTGGCTTCTTCCCGCTCAAGGCTAGCACTCTGCCACTTGAGCCACAGCGCCGCTTCTGGCCGTTTTCTGTATATGTGGTGCTGGGGAATCGAACCTAGGGCCTCGTGTATATGAGGCAGGCACTCTTGCCACTAGGCTATATCCCCAGCCCGCCATAAACATTTTTGATTGAGTAGTTGTTCAGATGTATTTTTCTTCCTCTACAGACAACTCATTGAGAATCAAATATAATTACATGTTAAGGATGCTAAGTAACTATCAAGACATTTTCCAAAGCAGCTGCAATATTTCATACTTCCATCAGAAAGTATAAAAATCCTATATTTTCCACATGACTGCCAGAACTTGTTTGCTTTCTGTCTCTTCCATCCTAACCATTCTAGTGGGTGTGAAGTGGTACTTACTGTGGTTATGATCTCCGTATCCCTCATGACTAACGATGAAGAAAATCTTTTCATATGTTTACTGACCATCTGTTTTCCTTCTTTGGGGAATTGGCTGTTCAGATACTTGTACATGCTTTTTTTTTTATTAAGTTACTAAGTTTAATGTTACACAGGATTTTAATTACTTCAATACCAGTATAGGAAGTGCATGAAAAGAGTTCAGCCTTCCTTACTGATTGTAAAAGTAAATCCTACTGATATAAATATTTCTTTGACTTCATATTTGAAGGAAGACCACTATCCTCCCTCTTCATATTATGCTAATTTTGAAGAAAACCCATAAAACTTTATGAAATAATCCCATGTTAGGATTTAAGGGCTAATACTCCTTAATTCAAACATATACTCATTTGAATAAAACAATAACCACAATCACCAAGTCTCATCAACAAACAATAGGTCGTGTTTGTTCTTCCTGGTGCTTATCTACAAACTGGGCAATCTGTGGTTAAATAAGGCCAGCTGATAGATTCCGGAGAAAGATTCCAATAGGACTGGATCCTTGTGGGAGAAATTTAGCAACATACTACTTGTATTTTTACTCCTGAGGAACTTGAGATAAAAGATTATTTTTTGCCTATGCCTACTTTAACCATAAGTATAATATACTGTATTTTCAACCAAAAGAAAACTTTGTAAAATATAATGTTGTTTTTCTCTCTTGTCTCAGACTTGAGGAAAATATTATATTTTATATGTTTTCTTTTTTCTTGTCTATTTTTTAATTTTTTTAATTTATTGTAAAAGTGATGTATAGCTGGGTTACAGTTGTGTAAGTCAGGTAATAAGTACATTTTATTTTGAACAGTGTTACCTCCTCTTTCATTTTTTCCAGTTTTTTCCCCTTCCATTCTCTCATCCACCAAGTTATTTAAATCATTTCCAACATAGTGTCACTTGGGTTTCACTGCTGAATTGGTTCATCCTTTGTCCCACCATTTCTGTGCATCACTTTTCCCTCCCCAAATCAGATGAACTTACACACAAGACAAAAGGGACAGAAATTTTTTTTAAAAAAATAAAGAATAAAGTAAAGAAAAAAAAGGAAAAAAAATGAAAAGAAAAGAGAGAATTCTAAGGAGAGGATCACAAGGCCTCATTGTTTTCATATAAAATGATACTTATCGAAATGAACTCTAAGAAATGCAAGCAGATAGTTTTTTATTGAACTAGTTGAGGAAAATATTTTAAAGTATTGTATTTCTTGAATTTTTAAAATGACAATATAATTTCCTGTTTTATCAGGATATAATTGAACAAATCACTATTGAATCAAGCCATACATGCCTAATATATCCTGTGGAAAATAATTCTGAATTCACTCAGTATGATAAACCCACAATTAATATTTCTAATCATATACTTAATACCTCAAGGCCCTGTCCCCAAAGGTCTTCCTAGCATGGGAATCTTAATATTTGGGCAACTCCCACTGGAAGCAATTTGTGTTAACTTAAACTTGTTTGCTTATCTAGACTTTTTAAAAGCAATGATGTCATTACAGTAAACTATAATGGACTGACAGTTCATATCATCTTAAAAAGGTCATAAAGTTCAATCATCTCTGTGAATTTGTAACTTTACAAAACTTACCAAGCTGCTAGTTAAACCAAATTAAATTTTACTGCTAAGTAAAAATATACTAGCTTGTTGACTAATTATTCTTATATTAGTATATACTTCATTTGATGCATACTGCTATCAGATATGATAACCATAGTTTTGGTATCTGATAACTTTAGATTTCCTTAGACTCAAAAGCAAACAGATTGTGAGTAGGTGTTGTGATATTCATGCTTAAGGAGTATACAGTATTATGCTATTGTAATGTATGTGATGAATGAAATATAATAGTTTAAAATAGTGACTGCTTGTTATAAAATAGAGAAATATTTTTAAATGTTAGGCAGAGGCAAAATGGGGAGGGAGAAGTCGGGGGAGATGAAGGAGGAGGTAACAAGTTGGATAAGAAATGTAGGCAATTATACTGAGTGAAGTGAGCCAGACCCAAAGAAACATGGACTCTATGGTCTCCCTTATAGGGAATAACTAGCACAGGTTTAGGCAAGTCACAGCAGAGGATTACAAGAGCCCAATAGATATAACCTTATGAACACGTAAGACAATGCTAAGTGAAATGAACTCCATGTTATGGAAACGATTGTTATATCACTGTTATAACTACTTTCAACGTGCCATGTGTAACTGTAGCTTCTATTATTGATGATCTTCTTGTATCCCCTTCCTGTGGTTGTACCTACACTATCTCTGTATCTTATCTGAGTATATTGGAAACCAGGTATACTGGTATTAGAACTAGGAAATTGAAAGGGAATACCAAAATTGAGAGACACAGGGTAAAAAAGACAAACAACTACAAAAGCAATATTTGCAAAACTGTTTGGTGTAAATGAACTGAACAATTCATGGGGGGGATAAAGGGAAAGGTGAAGGGGGGAAGGGGGAATGAGGGAGGAGTTAACAAACAGTAAAAGAAATGTATCCAATGCCTAACGTATGAAACTGTAACCTCTCTGTACATCAGTTTGATAATAAAAATAAAAATAAAAATAAAAAAAGAAATGTAGGCACTGCCTCACTGTAACCCCTCTGTATATCACTTTGAAAATAAAGATGTACATTTAAAAAAAAGAAAAATGTTATGATGATGGTATTCTTGCTACTGACCATTTATTTTACCATCTCTGTAAGGAAAATTCTTTGATTGTGCCTCATGGAATGACTTGAAAGGACCCACAGATGAAAAAAATGATGAAGTGGTTAGCAAGGAGACAAGCACATAAAGTACTATCAATAGTTTGAGTCTTTCTTCATTTTTATTTTATTATAGTCATTTTCCATGAAAATATCTAAAGACTCATTTCAGTGCATGAATATTATTCTCCTATCATATCTATTCTATTGTTTTTGAACACTGTTTTGCTAATGGCTCTACTTAATGCGATGAGGTATTTAAATACAAATCTTTAAATAATATTTGTTTGTGATTGAGCAAAAATTCCAGAAAATTAAAACAATATGGCATTTTGTACTAAAAGGAAGAAGTGGAGTCAATAAATCTCCCCACCCCCACATACACTACCACCCCAAGCCCTTGTTTTCTATAACTATAATTCAAGAGCAGATATGTTTTTGCTAATTTCTATTGCAAGTTATAAAACCACATAAATAAACGTACACTTTTCTGTTTTAAGAAGATTAAATACATCATCAGTAAAACATCTTAAAAGGCTGTTCATTGAGAAAAAAATAATATATTCAAACACACAAGGCAGCATAATGATAAGCACCTGGAAGGTATTTCTTCCTTGCCTAATAAGAAATCCATGATGCTCAAAGCCTGGAGCTCATATTACCTACAGCTTATCCTAAATAACAGAAAAACATACCAATGAACACTTACAGTCAATTGAACTACTAAAAGGTTAGCCATAAGTGTACACCCTTTGACTTTTTCCTGTGTAAAGGAATGAATATTAGTCATATTAGATGTAGCTACAACTGGGAAACCATGAATTGAATTAATATCACAAGTTTTCCTCTCTTTGTCTCCCTTTTCTTTTTTGGGGGGATGTTTTAAGTTTTTATTATAAAACTGATGTGCAGAGAGGTTACAGTTTCATACGTTAGGCATTTGATACATTTCTTGTACTGTTTGTTACCTTGTCCCTCATACCCCCCTCCCCCTCCCCCTGCCCCCCCCTGAGGTGTTCAGTTCACTTACACCAAACAGTTTTGCAAGTATTGCTTTTGTTATTGTTTCTCGTATTTTACCCTTTTTCTCTCAATTTTGGTATTCCCTTTGAATTTCCTAATTCTAATACCAGTACACACTGTTTCCCATACACTCAGATAAGATTACAGAGATAGTGTAGATACAATCACAAGGAGGTGATACACGAACATCATCAATAGTAGAAACTACAGATACACATGGGATGTTGAAAGTAGTTACAACTCTGATATAACAATCATTTTCATAAAATGGAGTTCATTTCACTTAGCATCATCTTATGTGATCATAAGGGTATAGCTATTGGGCTCTTCTGATCCTCTGTTGTGACTTGCCTAAACCTGTACTAATTATTCCCAATAAGGGAGACCATAGAGTCCATGTTTCTTTGGGTCTGGCTCACTTCACTTAGTATAATTTTTTCCAAGTCCTTCCATTTCCTTACAAATGGGGCAATGTCATTCTTTCTGATAGAGGCATAAAATTCCATTGTGTATATCTTTGTCTCCCTTTTCTGTGGCCCATTTTTTCCATCTGGACCTTTTCCTCACCTCTTCTTTTTTTACATCAGCATCATATATATTGAGGCAAAAATATATAGGAATTTAATTCAGACATTTTATTTTAAATTCTTACAGTGCAGATATATACAAAGTTTTGTCTGGGTGTCCACAAAGTATATTGAATTTCATATAGCATCTTGTAAATTAGAAGTTTTCTAACTCATCATGATCTTGCTTTGATTAAACAAACAAACTAGAGTTTGAAGATACCCCAAGATAGATAGATTCAAAATATATTATTTTATGCCGTCCTGGGGCTTGAACTGGGGTCCTGGGCATTGTCTCTAAGGGTTTTTGCTCAAGCCCAGAGCTACTTACTTGAGCCACAGAGTTACTTCCAGCTTTTTTAGTGGTTAATTGGAGATAAACGTCTGACAGACTTTCCTGTCTGAGCTGGCTTCAAACCACAGTCCTCAAATCTCATCCCCCTGGGTAGAGAGGATTTACAGGCCTGAGCCACTGACACCCAGCCTACTTCTGGCTTTTTGTGTGTGCTTAAGTGTAAATAGGAGACTCAGGGACTTTCCTGGCTGGGCTACCTTTGAACTGCTATCCTCAGGTATTCCTAAAGCTTTCTGTTTTAAGATGGAATTTTTAGAAAAAGAAAAAAAATTAAAAACAAGAAAATCTCCAAAACAAAATCAAAGCAGAGGACAAGTACATGCTAATTTCTACCTTCATTATAAACTGTAGCAAATCTTTATTTACCTTTATTTACATCTAAATCTTTATTTACCAACTTATAAAAATTTTATAAAGATTTTTTTATTAGCTCTTAGCAGTTATATAGGGAGGTTTCCATTGTTAAATCACCAGAGGTTTACATTTTATTACAGTTCATCTCACCCATTTTTCATTCTCCATTCACCCCTCCAAAAAATAATATCCCCAACACATTTCCTTCTCTCCTTTCATGGGCTCAAATAGTCTGTTTATCTACATTCTTTGCTGCTCTTACCATTAAAATAGAGATATGCAAACAATAAATCTTCCCCATAGTCCCTTTGCATCACACTCAAATCCATCTGTGCTGACTGGCCAGCATAGTTTAAGCATCTTCAGATTTAGTATATCTCACCCCTGAATAAAGTAATCTTGAACAAAGTGTGTCTGAAATTAATACACAGAGATAATCCATAGCTGAGGTTTGAATATACTGCATTCCAATTATATTATCTTCCCATATCTGGGGGCTTCATGGTATTGAGGACATGGTTTTGGCCCAAGTATATTACTGAAAAGTACTGAGAATACTGATCACTATCACAGATAGTCACAGCAAACCTTTCAGTTATCCGAAATTCATCTTAAGTGCTGTCACTTCTAGGAATACATTTGTTTTATTCTAGGAGGCCACAATCCCTTTCCTCTTGTGGAAACAGTGCAAGAAAATAATTATTGATTACATTTTTTCCACTTTGTCCATTTTATTAACGTCAACAACTTCGCTAATAAAGCAGTAAACTCTAGTAGGGCAGGTGATGTATCTTTGACTATATTCTCTCCTTACTGATCACAAGGAAGGCATCCAAATGTAGACGTGCTCAAGATACTGACAATGAATTGGTAATGACTCTACATAAACTAGCCTGATTGGCATATAAGGATATCTTACAGTTTTCTCTGCTTACCATTAGGAAATCTGGAATCGAGATTCTAATCTCTACAACTGTCACCAGGCTTTCTTCTGGGACACCTGATAGTATATACTTGACTTTTGAAGCAAGTCCAAGGACAACTAGTTACTGACTAGTAATATGCTGTTTCAAGTCTGACTCTTTTTCTTTTTCTTAGTGGCATCTGAATTATCTTATCTATGTGGCCTGAAAGATAGATGCTGGTGTATGCTTCTACTTGGTTTAATTGGATGCACAGACAGTCTGGACATAATGAAACTGTTTTACCTAAGTTTTATGAAATGAAGATTTCTCAAGTAAGTCTGTGTAGTATTTACTATGAAGACAAATTTTTGACATACAATCAGAAATTTAAATGCTGCCCCAGGAACCAGTCAGGTCCTATATCATCCTTTGCTTTGTTTCTCATTATCTACTTAAACCTTATTCAAGTAAGACCTGCCTTGAGTCTGCCCTGAAGAGTCTCCTTAAAGCTTTCCATTATTAAAATCTGTATAAGTGACATGTTTTGCTTCTACATAGCTTATATTACATAAAAATTAAAAATAATCGAATACACATGAAGCTCTATTTCCTTCCCTAAATGTCAATCTGGCTAGCAATTCTTGTGATGAAAAAAAAATTGTCTAGGACATTTGCTGATGGATATCCAAACCCTTGCTCTGAGAACAAAGCAGGCACAGAATGGTGCTGTAATCCAATTGTTATTTAAATTGAAAATACAGATGCTATTTATTGCTATTTTTCTTCCGCTGCTATTCTTAGAAATATTATCCTCCATCTGCTTTGTGGTTCAAATTGATTTCTTTCTCACTCCTTTGGCAATGAAACCATTACTGCCAATAACAGCCTAAAGACATTTGTAGTAATAGCTAATATGATGATTTTTAGAATTAATAATCTTCTATTTCAAAGAAAGGAAATGCACAGTTCTATTCTGGCTTACTGATGCTACAGTGTCAGTTTCCAGTCACAATGTTATAAAGTAACTAGAAACGGAAATTAAGATCACGCATTCATTCAATAAATACATTTTGAAAGTTTTCTACATTCCAGGAAGTTTTCTAAGTAAACCACAATGAAAATGGCATGCAGAACAGCAATATAATAGAAATATATGTAATTTAAAAAAATAATGTGCATAAAGCTTAAATTAAGTACGTCTACAAAAGTAATGAAAATTCATATTATTTGCTCTAGAGATAGTTCACTTATACTAAAATTAATTATGTAAGACACCTGACTTTTATAAACAAAGAGCTAGAGACTACTTGCAAGCCACTAGTTTCTTTCCACTATCGAGTTTTTGCTTACCTCTCTCTTTATCACTATTTAGGGAGCATAATTTTAGGGCCTCATTTTGCCTTCATGCTAGCATTAAGGTGCATTTATATTATCAAGTTGGGCAGGAAGAGTTTTCAATGTATTTTCTGTGCCCAGAAGAACACAAACAAGAAAGGACTATGAGAAAATCTTTAATTTTGACCAAACGTTAATTTCTGTTTCTAATTACTTTATAACATTTGTTTTTAATAACAACCCACCCCTTTTCCTTTTTGTTTCCACTTTCATCTCTAGAGAAAATAATCCCTCTTTTTAGATCCCTTCTTCACAAGTTCTATACTATTATACAACCCAAATACTGAGTCCTTGTTGTTTACTCCAAATAAGCATAAATTTATATGAACAGCAACAAATGCTGGTCGGGATGTGTGAGGATGTGTGGAAATGTAAACTAGAGAAGAAAGTTTGGAGACTCCTCAAAAATCAAAACACTGAACTACCCTATGATCCAGCATTACCATTCTTGGGCATTTATCCAAAAGAATATATTAATCAGACTTGCATGTTCATGTTCATTACTGCACTATTCACAACAGAAAAATTACAACAACAATGAGCAGTGGATGAATAAGCCAAGCTCAAAAACACAAAGGATATGCTTCCTTTCATATGTGGAAGTGAGATCTACTATCTATCTGTCGATTGATAGATCTATCAATCTATTGATCTATCTGTGTGTGTGTGTGTGTGTGTGTGTGTGTGTAAACATGTAAATAATCACCCAAATAAGCAAAATCAGAGACAAGACTGAAAACCTCACATCAGAAGCAACCAAGTAAAAAACTGTAAGGGAATATTTTGCAAACCTATATGCTAACAAATTCGAGAATCTGGAAGAAACGGAAAAATTCCTAGCAGATACTGATATGCCCAAACTTAACCAAGAATACTTAAAACCTACTAAACAGACATCCATACCAAGCAATGAAACAGAAATGCAAACAAGAGCTATCCCGTCCATTAAAAGCCCAGGCCCAGTGGATTCACAGCAGAATTCTACAAGGCCTTTAAAGCAGAACACACAGCAATACCCCTTAAACTCCTCAACAAAATTGAAAGTGAAAGTTCACTACCAAACACATTCTGTGAAGCCAGTATAAGCCTTGTCCTGAAACCAGGCAGGGACTCATCAAAGAAAGAGACCTATAGACCCATTTCTTAGACGAACATCGATGCAAAACCTCTCAACAAAATTTTGGCCAATTGACTTCAAAAAATCATCAAAAAATTATACACTATGATCAAAACGGATTCATTCCAGAGATGCAAAGCTGGTTTAATATACACAAGTAAATTAACACAAATCGCTACATCAATAGGAGCAAGAAGAAGAATCACATGATTATATCATTACAGACGGAAAAAGCATTTGACAAAATCCAGCACCCATTTATGATGAACGCTTTGGAGAAACTAGGAATCCAGGGAGCATTCCTGAATATAATAAAAGCTGTATATGACAGACAGCTAGCATTATAATTAAGGGCAAAAAGTTAAAGCCATTCCCTTCAAAATCAGGAGCAAGGTAAGGATGTCTGCTCTCTCCACTCCTCCTCAACATAGTGCTAGAATTACTAGCCAAAGCTATGAGGCAAAAGGCAAATATAAAGGGGTTCCAATTAGGGAAAGATAAAACTCTCTTTTTGGAGATGACGTGATCCAGTATTTAAATAACCCCAATGACTCTGCTCCCAAGTCACTTAAGGTAATCCAAAACTTTGGCAAAGTAGAAAGATGTAAAATAAATCCTCAAAAATCAATGGCTTTTCTGTATGCAAACAATGCAAACAGCAAGGCTGAAATCAGGAAAGCAATTCCTTTTGCAATCGTCTCAAATAAAATAAAATGCTTAGGAATAACCTTAACCAAAGGCATCAAAGACCCCTATGATGAGAATTTTAAAATTCTGAAAAAGGAAATTAAAACAGAACTATGGAAATGGAAAAAAAAAAAAAAAACCCTTGCTCCTGGATTGGGAGGATTAACATCATTAACATAGCTATATTGCCAAAGGCTTTCTACAAATTTAATGCCATACCCATCAATATCCCAACACTATTCTTTAATGAAAGAGAAGAAGTAATACAAAAATTCATGTGGAAAAAAAAAGACCCCCAAATAGCAAAAACGATCCTAAAAAGAACAGTGTTGGGGGAATATCAATGCAAAACTTCAAACTCTATTACAAAGCTATAGTCATAAAAAAAACAGCCTGGTACTGGCACAAGAACAGGACTGAGAACCAGTGGAATAGAATTGAAGAGCCAGAAATGAACCCACAGACCAAATCTTTATTAAAAGAGCCAAAAAGTAGAATGAAAGACAGCCTCTTCAACTAAGGTGCTAGCAAAATTGGCTAAACACCTGTAAAAAAAATTAAACTATATACTGCAACAGATATATCACCCTGCACCAGAATCAATTCCAAATGGATCAAAGACCTCAAGGTAAAAGCAGATACCCTAAAAACACTGCCGGAAGGAATAGGAGAAACATTGGGCTCCTTGGTCGAAAATTTCTTAATAACGGACCAGAAACACAGCAAATCAAAGAAAGGTTGTACAAATGGGATTGCATCAAACTGCAGAGTTTTTGCACAACAAATGATATAGCTAACAAGATAAATAGAAAGCCCTCAGACTGGGAGAAGATCTTTACTGGTCATACAATATACAAGAGCCTCATATCTAAAGAAGCAACTTCTCCCTCAATAAATGGGCTAAAGTCCTAAAGACAGACTTCTCTGAAGAGGAAATGAAAATGACTAAGAGGCACATGAAGCAGTGCTCAGCATCACTGGCCATAAAAGAAATGCAAATGAAAACAACATTGAGATTCCACCTCACCCCAATAAGAATATCTATTACCAAGAAAGCTAGTATCAACAGATGCTGGCAGGGATGTGGCCAAAGGGAATACTAGTACACTGTTGTTGGGAGAGTAAAATTGTCCAACCACTCTGGAAAGCAACGTGGAGGCTCCTCAAAAGGCTAAATATAGAACTTCCCCATGACCCAGCAACCCTGCTTTTGGGCATTTACCCAAAGATTACAAGCAAGATCACAGTAAAGGCACCATCACAACTATGTTTATTGCAGCACAATTTACCATTCCTAAAATATGGAAGTAACCCAAATGCTCTTCAGTAAATGAATGGATCAAGAAAATATGGTACATATACACAATGGAATTGTTTGCATCTATTATAAAGAATGACATGGCCCCATTCATGTGGAAATGGATAGAATGAGAAAAAAATCATACTGAACGAAATGAGCCAGACACAAAGAATCATAAAATCTATGTTTTCCCACATTGGAAACAATTAGTACTTGTCTAGGATAGTCCTAGCAGAGGAACACCGTAGCTCATTATTTCCAATGTCCCTATGAAATTATGCCTTTTTCTTTGGTCTTTTTCCCCCATGCTTTTACACATATTGTCATTGTAACTTATTTTGGTACACTGGGTATTGTAAGTATGTTTATTGGAACTAGGGAAGGGGAACACCAAAATGGAGAGACAAAAGGTAAAAGCTGAACCAATTCAACAGTAGTACTTACAAGCCAATATGCTGTAAACCAACTACACTACTAGGAGGATGGTGAGGAGGGAACCAGGAAGGAGGAAGGTGCGTGAAAAATGAAGAAAGTAACAAATTTCATAAGAAATGTACTCACTGCCTTACGTATGTATGTGTGACCCCTCTGTACATTACTTTGACAATAAAAAAATAAGTAAAAAACATGTAAATGTACACATACACAAATATATGTAAACACACAAACAAAATGTATTAATTAAAAATTCAGCAAAGGATACCAGTGATTTAACTCCTTTGACCAAATAACTCACAGTTTAACAAAATTAATACTAAGCATTGGGAACAAATGCTGTGGAAGTGATGTCAAGGGGAAAGACTTATCACAAATCTAGAGAAGAGTGGGCAAATGCAATTACCATGTTTGATATACATGAGTGAAGGTGTAATAGGTAAACTGGTGAGATGGGTGGGCTTGGGAGAGATGAGGGAAAATAATGCAAGGAATAAAAATGATCAAGATATATTATATTGACAAAATGACACACTGAAGTGAAATCCCTTTGTACGACTACTTAAAAATAATTTATCAATTTAAAAATAAAGTAAAATTACAGACAAGGAAAATCTCTTCTGTTTTTAGTACTAACTTTAGCTTAGAATTTCTTTTCATGTTCCAAGAGAAACTTTGGGAATGGACACTCTTGGCTACGAAAATTTTGTCACTATCTATTTAATTATATTATAGAGATAAAGATTCCCTTCTTGACTAAACTTTATTTATGATTCTGTGAATGATTTCCTCAATTACACCTCCACACTTGAATTTTTTTTTTTTTTTTTTTTTTTTTTGCTGTCTAAGAATCCTGCCTAGGCCGTTCAGAAAGAACACTTCATTCTCAATATCTGATTCTCTGTACTTAATTAAATTCTTCTTCACTCATTCTTAGCACACATGTATATCAGCAGAATGATATCAAGTAAACCTACACAGCATACTCTGCTTGCCTGATGTTACCTTCATTTTCCATCTCCCAACTCCCAACACTGCCAAGCTGCTCTTTGGCTGTGGCTATCCCCTATACTTTGCTTCACTAAATATTTAATTAAGTTGAGTGCCAGTAGTTCACACCTGTAATCCTTGCTACTCTGGGGGCTGAGATCTGAGGATCCTGGTTCAAAGCCAGCCCAGGAAGGTAAGCCTATGAGATGCTTTCTCCAATTAACCACCTCAAAATCAGAAATGGACCTGTGGCTTGAGGTGGTAAAACACTAGCCTTGAGCAACATAGCACACTGACAATGTCCAGGCTTTGAGTTCATACGGCATGACCAACAAAAGTAAAACAAAGCAAAACAAAATCCTAAATTAAATCCAATTATACACCAAGGTCTTATTTCCCTTATTGTGATGTTTCCTCCTTGCAAACAGATTCTACTGCTTTAATCACCATCCGGTGTTGATGTTCCTTGACAGTGGTTGTGGTAGCAGTTAGCACTTCCCACTATTGAGGAATGAGTGGCTATGGAAAGACACATAAAATAATTCCCAAAGCATTCCACCTCAACTCAATTTCATCTCATTTCATTCCTCCACCATACAGAACACATCCCAGTTCCCATATTCTTGGGACTTAGATTCCATTCTCATACTGCTTCCTAACTCAATAAGTTCTCCTACTGTTATTAGCGTTTAGCCCTGACTGTTGGCATGTCTTCAATATCCTTAAGACACACTTTGAAACATCAAGGACCTAACCCAATGCTTACTCCTGCTATTGCTGCTTTTCTCCTACATATTTTAAAACATATTTCCATTCAAGGCAAATAAATATATTCAGTAACTCACTAATCATTGAAAGCCTATATGGAGAGATAAAGCATATATACCACCTCAACACATTCTGCATGATGCATTCAGTGCCCCAACATCTCTAATAATGAGTACATGCATGAGCTTCAAGCTACTCAGATCTTTCTAAGCCAGAAGAAAACACAGAGTAAGTACATTAGGGAAAATGGAAAAATTCTAAAAGAGCACCAACAATCTTTGCTTTGGGGCATGTGCCAACAGCATAAAAACAAAAACACTTTGAGAGGGAGATCGAGGATACTTGTCCTTTAAGATATAGGTCATTTCTCTCCTGATATGTAAATATGATGACTGATAGTTCTGGATTATTAAGGAATAATAATTTAAGATTGAAAGAATAAAGCAAAAACAAACTGTCTACAAGATTTTAGATGCCATAAATTATACCTCAGTTACCAATTATATCCAAAGTATAAGTAGTATGCAAAAATTATTTAATCCTTGCAATTTTCAAAAAGAAATCTATGTACCATTTTCATAGGCAGATACTTAATGATTGAATGTTTTGTGGTAAATAGCATAGAATTTACTGCTCAGTCTTGGAGACCAAATTTAAATACTATTAGGCTACAAAGTTAGCATTTCTCTACTCCATTACCAATACTGTTGCATGTATATTCAAATTTAATTCTAATTTTAGATACAATGATACTGTTATTATAAATCAGCACATTAACCTTCTGTAGGTTTACTGAAATTAATCTCTATATATGTGTCTATCTTCACACACTCATTTCTTATACTTGACCAAAGCAGTGCTTCAGTCTTCAGTTAGTTCAGTTTAGTCCTTGTTTACAACTAACATTTTAAAGAAGAAGCTTGCCTATTCTCTTGTTGAAAATTGGTCACACCAGTGACTTTTCTAAACTTTGAGAGCTACCATCTAGTCATTTATCCATTGGTATCTTTTATAACTTGGGAAGTAAATTGACTCTGAGTATACTTCCTTTTCATTTTGTATGTTCCTTTTGATCTTACTATATATTATGTGTTTACATTTTTATTAAACAATATTCTACTTGTTAATGGAGAAATATAGTTTGTATTTCATACTTTTAGAGATTATAACCTCAAATGAAATGAAAGCAGTGATGTTTATTTCATTTTTATACTGTCTAATTCTGTCCATAGCAAATGGAAATTTATATATATATATACATACATACATACAAATATATATATACTATATTTATTTAAATATCAGGCAAGTACAACATTAACAAGTTAGAAATAGAATGTATTTGTTTACACGCAAAATACACAGCTAGGTAATGTAGATGTTGCGACAAACTCCTCTCTTTATCAATGAATTTAATTTATATTTGAGGAAGTAGATTCTAGCATTCCAAGGCCAAAATAATTTTAATTAGTTTTCATTTAAGAATACTTGCTAAAAGGTATAGTAATAAAAACAGCTAGGAATTGGCACAAGAAAAGGCCCGAGGATCAATGGAACAGAAGTGAAGACCCAGAAATGTATAGCTACTTAAACTTTGATAAAGCAGCTAAAACAATAGGATGGAAGAAAGATAGCTTCCTCAACAAATGGTGCTAGCAAACTGGTTCAACACCTGTAACAAATTAAAACTATATCCTTATATATCACACTGCACCAAAATCAATTCCAGGGCTGGGGATATAGCCTAGTGGCAAGAGTGCCTGCCTCGGATACACGAGGCCCTAGGTTCGATTCCCCAGCACCACATATACAGAAAACGGCCAGAAGT
The DNA here is from genome assembly GCF_023159225.1 of Perognathus longimembris pacificus. NCBI lineage: Eukaryota > Metazoa > Chordata > Mammalia > Rodentia > Heteromyidae > Perognathus > Perognathus longimembris. The sequence continues at coordinate 15,084,094 of NC_063174.1, read as the reverse complement.
GGCGCTGTGGCTCAAGTGGCAGAGTGCTAGCCTTGAGCGGGAAGAAGCCAGGGACAGTGCTCAGGCCCTGAGTCCAAGGCCCAGGACTGGCCAAAAAAAAAAAAAAAAAAAAAAAAAAAAAAAAAAAAAAAATCAATTCCAAATGGATCAAAGACCTCCAAGTAAAATCAGATACCCTGAAAACACTAAAAGAAGGAATAGGAGAAACATGTGGGTGCCTAGGCACAGAACAAAACTTTGCTAATAAAGGCCCAGAAAAGCATCAAATCAAAGAAAGGTTGGATAAATGGGACTGCATCAAACTGCAGAGCTTCTGCAGATCAAAGGACATAGCTTGCAAAATAAGCAGAAAGCACACAGATTGGAAGAAGATCTTTACCAGCCATACAACGAACAAAGGCCTTATATCTAAAATATACTTAGAACTCAAAAAAAATTGAATTCCTCCAAAACAAATCCTCAAAAAACCAACGGCCCCCTCAACAAATGGGTTAAAGACCTAAAAAGAGACTTCTCAAAAGGAAATGAGAATGGTCAAGAGACCCATGAAGTAGGGTTCTACAACACTGCAAAACAAAACAACCTTGAGATTCTACCTCACTCCGGTAAGAATATACGTTATCAGGATAACTAACAACAAATGCTGGAGGGGATGTGGTCAAAAGGGAACCCTACTACATTGCTGGTGGGAATGTAAACTGGTTCAGCCACTCTGGAAAGTGGAACCGAGGTTCCTTAAAAGGCTAAACACCCAGCAGCCCCACAAGACCACACTAAAGCCATCAGCACAACAATGTTCATCACAGGACAGTTCGTCATTGCTAAAATATGGAACTAACCCAGATGCTCTTCAGTAGACAAGTGGATCAGGAAAATGAGGTACATATACACAATGGAATACTATGCCTCTATCAGAAAGAATGACATTGCCCCATTTGTAAGGAAATGGAAGGACTTGGAAAAAATTATACTAAGTGAAGTGAGCCAGACCGAAAGAAACAAGGACAATATGGTTTCCCTCATAGGGAATAATTAGTATAGTGTTTAGGCTAGTCGTAGCAGAAGATCACAATAGCCCAATAGCTACGCCCTTATGAACACATAAGATGATGCTAATTGAAATGAACTCCATGTTATGGAAACAATTGCTATAGCATTGTTGTAATTATTTTGAACATGCCATGTGAAACTATACCTTTATTTTTTTTCTCACATATTCCCTTTCTGTGGTTTCATTCCGGCTATCACTGTATCTCCTCTTAGTACCCTGGATATTGTATATACTTGTATTAGAACCAGGGAAAGGAAAGGGAATAACCAAATCGAGAGACAGAGGATAACAAGATGAATGATTCCAAAAGCAAAATTTACAAAACCAATTGGTGTAAACCAACTGTACAACTCATGTGGGGGAGAGGGAAAAGGAGAACAGGGAGGCAGGGGAAAAATGAGGGAGGAGGTAACAAGTTGAACAAGTAATGAACTCACAGCCTTTCCTTACATATGAATCGGCAACCCTCTGTAATTACCTTTGACAATAAAGTGGGAAAAATAAAAAGAAAGAGCTACCCAGTAGACAATAAGGCAACTCATATATGTACTGATTTTTTTTTCTGTTGGACTCATGTGTGCAAGTAAAAGGGGACATGAGAGTTTATTTAAAATTATGTATTTTATTTAATCATCTCTGCAAATATGTATATAAACATATAGTCCACATGAAATAAATTAATAAGCTATTTTTCCTCCTAAAGGAGTAATACTTGCTGAAAGAATGCACAATGGCAAAATAAATTATTGTGATAAAATTTAAATAAAACCATGCATATATATATACATATTAAAACAAGCACATATATATACATATATATATATATATACTTGAAATGTACAAATTAAATAAAATGTTCAATCTCTCCAGATGGAGGAATAAAAAGAAAATCTATTAAATTAATAGAAATTGTTTATGATGTTAAGTTTCTTAACACTTTTTTCTTTTGTCACTTTTTGAATAACCTTATGCTAATCTAACTTTTCATAAAAGTAATCTTCAAAATATTAGAGTACTTGCTGAGAAATTCTCTTAATTGTAGTTTTGATCACTATTTTGAGAATCAATAAAATTAATCAGACACTAATATTTCCCTCCAAGATATTATATACATGTAAGATGATGGCATAAATATGGCACACACAAACAGACACACGCACAAACACACACAGTACATCATTAAGATATATATGAGAATGTAGGTTTACCATGAGCTTAAAGAAAAACTTTGAGAAGTATCTAATAAGGAATTGATCAGTAATGACTTTTATTTTTTTCCATTGATTCTAATTCCCAGATCTAATTCCTTAGATCTAATTTTAATTAGCTAGGCTTTCTATTGACAGAATGCTAGAGTACTATATACCACCCATCATTTAAAAGTTGTAAAATACCTGTTGTAATTTCAATATAAAATATGCTCATCAAGCTTCTTTACTGGGATTTTTGTCCTCTCCTGATGGGACTAACTGAGCTCTTCTGGAAACTTAGGAAGTGGAGCTTCACTGAAAGTTTTAAATAACAAAGGGGGGGGGGGTAGGAGTACCATCTGCCTGGGCCCTGCCATGCCTTGTTTCTTGTCCACCAGAATTGAAGAAGGTCCTCTATCACATGTCTTGACACCATGATTGCTTTTTGCCAAGTGTGTGGATCCAATCAACCATGAACTGAACCTCTAAATCCATGAACTAAAATATATCTTTACTTCTTTAGCTTTTATACCAGTCATAGTGGAGAGAAAAATAACCAAAATAAAAATAATCAGAGAACACAAGGTACACACTTGGCTCACACCCAATTCAGTTAGATACATTCCTAAATGCATTTACACCCTCATATACTCTGTCATATAACTATAACTATAACTATAACTCTCTCTCTCTCTCTCTCTCTCTCTCTCTCTATATATATATATATATATATATATGAAGAACTTTATACTGATGAGGACATATCTGAAGTCATCAGTAGAAAATATTTTTTTGTTCTAACAACAGAAGAAAGAGTAAAATGGTTGATGGAAATATACTATTTAGATTGAGAGTTTAGATATTACAGAAGAGAAGGACTATAAAAATCATGAGAAGAACGTTTTGAGAAATCTAGAAAAATAAATAGTGGACACACATGGAAAAGCTTTGTATCAGAAAGAAGAGGGCAATATGAAATGGAAAACATGGGTTTTTCATTTGGCTAGGTAGTATTCTCTCTCTATCTTCCAACATACACATTCCATAAACTGGAAATGTGGCAGAATTAAACCTCTACTTTCTCAGGCCTTAAGAAAATTTGAAAATATTTCCCTGAATAAAGACAATAAATTCCCTTGGATGAGTTAGATTTGATTTTTTTTTTGTGCATGACAAAAAAGATCTTCATATTTGAACATTTAGTGCTCCCTTAGCTCTGTGCAGCAACCAGCCTCCAGCTAAGTTCACCAGTCAATAAGCTTGGAACATGCACACTGCTCCCTCTTGACTTATACTTCATTTTAAAGGTTGTTCGTGGTTTTTCTCCAGTCATCTAAGGAAAATCAGAGTCCACATTAAAATAAGTAGCATACAAACTAATGGGAGCTATCTAGAATACACAGTACCCTTTGAGAATTTACAATAACTTACTTGGATGAATTCAATGCCTTCAAATAGTACTAGTATTAGAATTAGAACTACTATTAAAAGACAACAATGACTACAAAATACATTCAAAAGGAAAATAAGCAGGTAAAATAGTCATCTGGCTCAAATGTTAGAACAAAACCAAATGTTAGAACAAAATAATTAAAAGGCATAAGTCACTAACAATTTAAAGATTTAGCTTTTCAAGAGACAGTATTTCAGGGGAATGGTGAATTAAGTCATTAAATATTGATATAAGTCAATTCCTACTGCTTAAACTCATACTGTTTTGACATAGAAAGGCTTCCTGTATGCCCAACAAAGTGAATGTAAAAAACGATAGTCTTGGACATAATCCCAAAAACAGTGTTAGCATGCAGTTTTATAGTCAACTGTGGGTGATCAATTTTATCTATTTTGTTCACTCTTCCATCTACCTGAACAAACCCTAACACATGAAAAGAGACCATAGCACATAACAGCTAGTGAATAAATACGATTTTAAAGTTTCTAGAGAGAATAAAGTATGTGCCCTTGGGAAAGCCAGAATTGAAAGAACAATAATGGTGGTGGGACAACTGGAATAGTACCTTAAAACCAAATACATAAAAATATAAGACACATCTGTATTGCAATTCACCTATATTTCTGCGTATCTTTTTCAAGGAGTATTTGAAGATCACTTCAGTAAAATAAATACACCAAAAAGTATAAAACTTTTGATGCAAGAAACTAGTTGACTCAGTCATCTCACGTGGTCAGAAAATAAAGAAGGCCTTAAAATCAGTTTGGAGAAAATCTAGAGAGCCCTTACATCTCTCTAGAGTGGGTATTAATATAAGCAAAAAAATTAATGAATCAAAATTCTTGGTTCAGGTAATATATTATGTAAATTTTAAAGTACAGAAATTAAATAAAAATTCCATTGTGTATACCTACCACATTTTCTTGATTCAGTCATCTACTGAGGGACATCTGGGTTGGTTCCCTACTTCAGCTATGGTAAATTGTGCTGTGATGAATATGGTTGGGCTAGTGGCTTTAGTGTTTTCTTGCTTGTAATCGTTTGAGTAGATGCCCAAAAGGAGCTGCTGGGTCATAGGGGAGTACAGACTGGTTGAGCAAGTATACACTACCACCAACATTGTAGTAGGGTTCCCTTTTGGCCACATCCTCTCCAGTATCTGTTATTAGTTTTCTTAATAATGGGTATTCTTATTGGCCTGAGGTGGAATCTCAATGTTTTTTAATTTGCATTTCTTTTATGGCCAGAAATGTTGAGCACTTCTTCATGTGTCTTTTGGCCATTCTCTTTTTCTCTTCAGATTAGTTTCTTTTTAGGTCTTTAGCCCATGTATTAAGGGGTCAGTTGGTTGTTTGAGGATTTGTTTTGGGGGAATTTAATTTAAAATGTGGTACATATACACAATGGAATTCTATGTCTCTATCAGAAAGAATGACATTGCCCCACTCATAAGGAAATGGAAATACTTGGAAAATCATACTAAGTGAAGTAAGCCAGATCCCAAGATGGTAATAATTAGTACACATCAAGGATAGTCCTAGTAGATGATCACAATAGCTCAATAGCTATGTACATATGAACACATTAGGTGATGGTAATTGAAATGAACTCCAAGTTATGGAAATAATTGGTTTTATCGTTATTGTTATATTCAACATACCATGTGAATTTATGCCATTTTCTTCTGTCTTTCTTCCCCATGATTTTATCTCTGAGGTCCCTATAACTGATTTTGGCATCCTGAGTATGGTATATACATTTATCAAAAGTAGGGAAGGGGTCTGGGGATATGGCCTAGTGGCAAGAGTGCTTGCCTCATATACATGAAGCCCTGGGTTCAATTCCCTAGCACCACATATATAGAAAATGGCCAGAAGTGGCGCTGTGGCTCAAGTGGCAGAGTGCTTGAGCAAAAAGAAGCCAGGGACAGTGCTCAGGCCCTGAGTCCAAGCCCCAGGACTGGCAAAAAAAAAAAAAAAAAAAAAGTAGGGAAGGAAAGGGAAACATAAAAATGGAGAGACAAAGGGTAAAAGATGAACCAATACAACAGCAGTACTTACAAAACTATATGTTGTAAACCAACTGTACAACTTTGGAGGGAGAGGGAATTGGGAGAAAATAAGGGAGGAGGTAACAAGTTTGATAAGAAATGTACTCACTGCCTTATGTATGAAACTGTAATCCCCTGTACATCATTTTGGTGATAATAAATCAATTTTAAAGAGATTACATCAAAAGAAATGGAAACTATTGTACATTAAAGAAATGACATTCTAAAGAATCACAGGTACTAGAACATCAGATGACAGGTAGGAGTTAAGACCAGTACAATATTGTTTTAAAATAATTTACCCAGGAACTGAAAATTTACCCTGAAGTGTGATGTGGACAAAATATATATTAACCAGTACATTTTTCAGGTCCTGGAATGTAGAGTGAGTTTTTCTGAAAAATTGTGAGAGCCATTAAAATCATTTGGTGGTCACTATTTGAATAAATTTGCATGCTAGAAATGAAACTTCTGTTACAATATAAAGTTGTAGACTTCATGTCAAGAATAGCACCCAGGAGGAGATGATTACATCTATAAATATAAAATCTGATATAAACAGGCATAAGAAATGAAATTGAATAAACTCTTATAAAGCTAATGACAGAGTATGCTTAAAATACCTCTTCTTGGGGTTGGGAATATGGCCCAGTGGCAAGAGTGCCTGCCTCGTATACATGAGGCTCTGGGTTCAATTCCCCAGTACCACATATACAGAAAACGGCCAGAAGTGGTGCTGTGGCTCAAGTGGCAGAGTGTTAGCCTTGAGCAAAAAGAAGCCAGGGACAGTGCTCAGGCCCTGAATCCAAGCCCCAGGACTGGCAAAAAAAAAAAAAAAAAAAAAAAAAAAAAAGTACCTCTTCTTTCCTGACTGCTGAAAGAATATAAAAGCATAAGTAGGGGGGAATGAATTGGCAAGGGGGGAAGGTGAAAGAAAAATGAGAAAGAAGGTAGCATGTTTGATAAGTGTACTCACTGCCTTACATATGAAACTGGGACACCTGATTGGTAGCACTTCAGGCAGTATGACTATCTAGTCTGAAACTTTTCAAAGTAGAGCAGGGGAAGGAATATTGTAATTAAATATTAGGGCACTTCTGTACTGCACATTATGATGTAGTGGTCATTATTCTTTGTATACTTTGAACAATAACTGGATTTTAGCCTTAGTAGGATCTATTGTTCCTAAATAACAGTATGTATGCTAATAAAATTTGAGGACCTTTGATGAATATTTACAAATTAGAGACAGAAAACCTTACAACCTGAGTTGGTTAAAAGAAAATATTTCATATTTAAATATGTTACAACAGTTAACAGTGTCATGAAAATTTCTCACTGGAATATATTTTTAAAATAAAATACATGTTCATTTTTTTACAAAGTACATTAGAATAGTGTTTAAAACATATTAAAACTGGGTCTGTGATGTGTTTTCCATATAATTTTAGACAGCACCTACCTTTATAAAATTTGTTTCAATAACTGGAAGTTGATTACTACCATATTGAAGAGGAAGACTTTAGGATGCGTATTGCTTTTTTAAAAACTCACATTCAAAGACAAAGGAGTAATCATGAACTTGATATGGATATTAAAAAGGCTTTCATTTATATAATTTGAGAATAGTCTTACATTTGAATAAAGGAAAGCCCACAGATATTATGCCATCTCTCTCAGCAATATTACTTGAAATTTGACATCAGAAAGACTTCTCACAAAGTATTCCCAAAATGAATCAGTAATAATTTTAACTTGGGCATTTAACGGCCCTGTTAAGAAAAAAGACTTTTATTATTTATTTATTTATTTATTTATTTATTTATTTATTTATTTATTTATATTATCAAACTGATGTACAGAGAGGTTACAGTTTCATATGTTAGGCATTGGATACATTTCTTGTACTGTTTGTTTCCTCGTCCCTCATTCCCCCCTCCTCCCCTTTCCTTTCCCCTCCATGAGTTGTTCAGTTCATTTACACCAAACAATTTTGCAAGTATTGCTTTTGTAGTTGTTTATGTTTTTTTACCCTTTACTGGTATTAGAACTAGGATATTGAAAGGGAATAACAAAATCGAGAGACACAGGGTAGAAAAATATTTTTAAATGTGCATTTAGTCTGAAACTTTTTCTTATTTTCCATGTCAAATCTGAATAATGCAATAATGCTTAGAAAAAAGATAAACAAAATATCTAGATCTCAATTTAATAAAACAAAATTACACTATATGGGTAGTGATATGGGGTTAGCCTATATCAGTTTACCTGATTATATTGTTGAATATGACTGATCACCACTTAGAAACTACTAAATGCACTTAACACAGGGCACAGATAAGCAATTAGATGTTTTACATAGATTAAAAAATTCCCTCAATTTATTCTTTCTGTCTTTTTTTCAAAAACTATATGTATCACTGAGTAAACTGTTATTCCAAGGCTCACTCCTGAAATGGTAAATACTAAGAAGGCTGAGATCTAAGGAGTGCAGTTTGAAGCCAGCTGGGACAAAAATGTGCATTCTTATCTCTAATTAATGCACTGAAAGCTGGAAGTGGATCAAGTGGTAGATCACTAGCCTTGAGCAAAAGAGCTCAGGAACAGCACCCCAACACTGAGATTAAGCCTCAGGACTCTCTCTGTCTCTCTGTCTCTGTCTGTCTGTCTGTCTGTCTGTCTGTCTGTCTCTCTCTCTCTCTCTCTCTCTCTCTCACACACACACACACACACACACACACTATAACAGCAAATTTTTATTACAAATGTTTGTGAATATCCACTAAAATTATTAAAGGTAAAAATGAATATGGTAAAATCTCTTTAAAAATCAAGCAATAAAAAATAAAATAAGGGCTGGGGATATGGCCTAGTGGCAAGAGAGCTTGCCTCGTATACATGAGGCCCTGGGTTCGATTCCCCAGCACCATATATATATATAGAAAACGGCCAGAAGTGGTGCTGTGGCTCAAGTGGCAGAGTGCTAGCCTTGAGCAAAAAGAAGCTCTGGCCCTGAGTCCAAGGCCTAGGACTGGCCAAAAAATAAAAAAAATAAAATAAAATCCAGCAGGAAAAAAGGTTTTTGAAAATTAAAAGGAACAAGGGGATCCTACTAAAACAATATGCATTTTAAGAATAAAGACTCTAAATTCTACAAATAAAATTAAAATAGAAATTTGATGTTAACAAAAACCAGCCACATGATATCTACAGAAAATCCAATTTAAGTACACACTGTTATTATAAATAAATGAATGGTTTACAATAACCCATACTACTTTAATTAAGAGAGAACGGAAGTTGCTCTATTCACTTTAGGCAAAGATAACTTCAAAACTAGGTAAGTTGCCAGGAATGATAATCATATTACATCATTAGAGATGTGTCAATTCTTCAAGAAGACCTAACAATCTTTAATATGAATTCAGCTAGTAATGGAGCATCAGTAGATAAAAGGCAAACACTAAGATGCTTTATGATAGTTGGGAGATTTCAAAGGGTCTCTTTTATTAATTGAAAGACATAACAAGAAGAAAATGACAGCATTAAAATAAACCTCCTCTTTAGTGACTTGATATCACTAGTACAGAACAGATTGTCAAACAACAGTAGCATGCTAAATATTATCCTCAATGTGACAAAGAACAGTCACCAAACAGATCACACTCCCAGTCATAAAAACAACCTTTAGCAAATATAAAAGGACAAAAATAAAGGCAGTATTCTCAAATCACCATTAAATAACATCTTGAATGATGGCTGGAAGAGACCAAAATACTGGAGATTAAGGTAATAATCCTTTTGGCCACAACCCCTCCAGCATCTGCTGTTATTAGTTTTCTTGATAATGGCCATTTTAACTGGGGTGAGGTGGAATCTTGTTTTGATTTGCATTTCTTTCATGGAAAGCTATATAGAGCACTTCTTCATGTGTGTCTTGGTCATTCTCATCTCCTCTTCAGAGAAGTCTCTCTTTAAATCTTTAGCCCATTTATTAATGGAGTAGTTGTTTCTTTGATGATTTGTTTTAGGGAGCTTAATTTTTTTGAGTTCTAATTATATTTTAGATATGAGACCCTTGTCTGTTGTATGGCCAGTGAAGATCTTCTCCCAGTCTCTGGACTTCCTGTTTATCTTGCACGCTGTGTCCTTTGCCATGCAGAAGCTCTGCAGTTGGTACAATCCCATTTGTTCAACCTTTCTTTGATTTGTTATGTTTCTGGGTCTTTATTAAGAAAGTTTCTGTGCCAGGAGCTCTAATTTTTCTCCTATTCCTTCCTGAAAAGTTTTCAGGGTACTTGGTATACTGTTGTAGACTTGTAAACTTGTTCAACCATTGTAGAAATCAGGGTGGAGCTTCCTCAAAAAGCTAAACATAGAGCTCATCTATGACGAAGCAATCCGACTCATGAGTATTTACCCAAAGGATCACAAATGATGCCAAACTAAACTACCAGCACAGATATATTCATAGCAGCTTTATTTACCATAGGTAAAATATGGAACCAAACAAGATTCCCTTCAATAGATGAATGGATCTAGAAATTATGGTATATATACACATGGAACTCTATGCTTCTATCAGAAAGAATGACATTGCCCCATTCCTAAGAAAATGGAAAGACTTAGAAAAAAAACCATACTAAGTGAAGTGAGCCAGACCCAAAGAAACATAAACTCTATGTTCTCCTTTACTGGAATTACTGTATGTCTAGGATAGCAGGTGAACACAATAGCTAAATAGCTATGTACATATGATCATATAAGAATATGCTAAGAGAAATGACCTCCAGGACTGAGAATGTGGCTTAGTTGTGGAGTACTTGCTTAGCATGCAAGAAACCCTCAGTTCCATTCCTCAGCACCATGTAATCGGTAAAAGCTGGAAGTGATGCTCTGGCTCCAGAGGTAAAGTTCTAACTTTGAGCAAAAAAAAAAAAAAAAAGCCAGGGACAGTGCTCAGGCCCTGAGTCCAAGCCCCAGGACTGGCAAAAACGAAAAAAGAAAAGGAAAGAAAAAAAAAGAGAGACATGACCTCCAAAATATGGAAGCAAGGGATTTATCTTTGAGGTTTGTATTTTCAAAGTACTATGTGAAATTAGTTCTATTTTCCTCTGTTCATGGTTCCTATGACTTACCCCTGTTGTCAAAGTATTTGATTCTGGTACCCGGAATATTTTTCATATGTCTGTCTGAATTAGGGAAGGGAAGGGGGAAAAATTAAACAGTGAGAAAAAGTTTAAAAGTCAAAGCAATGCAACAGCAATACTTACAAGACAATATGTTTTAAACTAACTGTACAATGGTGGAGGGGCAGATGAGGGAAGAAGAAGGTGGGAGAAAAATGAGTGAGGGGTATCAAGTTGGACAAGAAATGTACACACTAGCTAATGTATATCACTGTAACCCCTCTGTACGTCACCTTGGCAATAAATAAATAAGATAATCCTACTTGACCAGTAAGTCAGAAATTCAAAAAAATTTAAATTTTGTTTTGAAATAAGTAGAACTGAAATGTGAAAAGCAACAAGATGCAGTAAATGTTCTACTTAAGGAAACTTACAGTATTGGATTCTCTCTCAGTATTGGACTCTCTAAATGTTTGGATGAAAGTAACATGATTCTTTGGGTCAGGCTCACTTCACTTAGTATAATTTTTTCCAAGTCCTTCCATTTCCTTACAAATGGGGCAATGTCATTCTTTCTGATAGAGGCATAAAATTCCATTGTGTATATGTACCACATTTTCCTGATCCATTCGTCTACGGAGGGGCATCTGGGTTGGTTCCAGATTCTAGCTATGATAAATTGCGCTGCAATGCACATTGTTGTGCTGGTGGCTTTAATGTGATTTTGTTTGTGGTTTTTTGGATAAATACCCAAAAGTGGGGTTGCTGGGTCATAGGGGAGTTCTACATTTAGCCTTCTGAGGAATCTCCATACTGCTTTCCAGAGTGGTTGAACCACTTTACATTCCCACCAACAATGAAGTAGGGTTCCCTTTTGGCCACATCCCCTCCAACAACTGTTATTGTTAGTTTTCTTGATATATGACATTCTTACTGGGGTGAGATGGAATCTCAATGTTGTTTTGATTTGCATTTCTTTTATGGCCAGTGATGTAGAGCACTTTTTCATATGTCTCTTGGCCATTCTCATTTCCTCATCAGAGAAGTCTCTTTGTAGGTCTTTAGACCACTTGATGAGCGGGCTATTAGTTCTTTGCGGTTTTGTTTTGGAGGAAGGTAATTTTTTTTTTGGCCAGTCCTGGGCCTTGAACTCTGGGCCTGAGCACTGTCCCTGGCTTCTTCCCGCTCAAGGCTAGCACTCCGCCACTTGAGCCACAGCGCCGCTTCTGGCCGTTTTCTGTATATGTGGTGCTGGGGAATCGAACCTAGGGCCTCGTGTATCCGAGGCAGGCACTCTTGCCACTAGGCTATATCCCCAGCCCACAGGAAGGTAATTTTTTTAGTTCTGCATATATTTTAGATATGAGGCCTTTGTCCGTTGAATGGCCGGTAAAGATCTTCTCCCAGTCTGTGGGATTTCTGTTTATCTTGCAAGCTGTGTCCTTTGCCATGCAGAAGCTCTGCAGTTTGATGCAGTCCCATTTGTCCAACCTTTCTTTGATTTGTAGCCTTTCAGGGTCTTTATTAAGGAAATGGAAGGACTTGGAAAAAATTATACTAAGTGAAGTGAGCCAGACCCAAAGAAACATGGACTCTATGGTCTCCCTTATTGGGAATAATTAGCACAGGATTAGGCAAGCCACAGCAGAGGATCACAAGAGCCCAATAGCTATACCCTTACGATCACATAAGATGGTGCTAAGTGAAATGAACTCCATTTTATGGAAATGATTGTTATATCACAGTTGTAACTACTTTCAACATCCCATGTGTATCTGTAGTTTATACTGTTGATGATGTTCTTGTATCACCTTCTTGGATTGTATCTACACTATCTCTGTAATCTTATCTGAGTATATTGGAAACTGTGTATACTGGTATTAGAATTAGGAAATTGAGAGGGAATACCAAAATTGAGAGACAAAGGGTAAATTAAGAGAAACAACAACAAAAGCAATACTTGCAAAACTGTATGGTGTAAGCGAACTGAACACCTAAGGGGGGGAAAGGGGGAGAGGGGAGGGGCGTATGACGGACAAGGTAACAAATAGTACAAGAAATGTATCCAATGCCTAACGTATGAAACTGTAACCTCTCTGTACATCAGTTTTATAATAAAAACTTAAAAAAAAAGAAAGTAACATGAATGTTTTACTAAATAGAGAATCACAATGCTATGCTAACCTTTGACTCAGCCATTATGGAATGTCTGCTGGAATTACTGCATGTGACTCATTTTTTGGGGTCACTACAGAGTGAAGCACTTACAGAGGTCCACTCTCACTGCCACTCACAGTTACATGTAAAACCAGTGACCTCAAATTGTGAGATTGACTGTTTCGTTGAAGGATGTACATTAAAAAAGAATAGAAAATATGCTAAATATTTGAGAAAATGTGGCCATTATTTAAACATTATAATTAATTTCACTTGTTGGTATTCCTTTTTACTTGTGGTATAGGGTCTGGCTTGGACTTGAAACCAGGACCCACTGTTTGCTCTGCAAGTGAGTGATCACTGAGCCAAACCTCAGCCCTTTGTGCTTTAGTTTAGGGTTTCCATATTTTGGCCTTGGCCTGCTTGCACTACACTCCTTCTATTTGTGCTTCTTGGATAACTGGGATGACCAGCATGAACCACCATACTGAATGAAATGGGGTCTTGGTGACTTTTAATTTATCTTTCTTGGCTTTTAATTGCAATTCTACTCTTCCTGAGTAGCTAGGATTACAGGGGAGAGCTAATGCAGCAGGTTCAATGTTCCTCTTTTAAATTTTCTCATTTAGTAGAATTTTTTTGTTTCATAAACCTCTGTCACTTCATAATTAATGAATTCACATTTTCAAACTGTGGATTATTTTTGTGTGGAATCATTATTACAGTAGGTGTTAAAATAATCTAAGAGGTGCTCATTTGCGTGTAATAAAACTCTATATTCAAGTAGGTATAAATAAGTAGGTATTAAAAAGGCTATTTGCTTTCCAAATATTAAACAACCCACTAAGGCTCCAGGATTTTGCACAGTAATCCATATATACATGCAAGTGATCAAAATGTAAGCTGGATTCTTTCTTTGGATTTAGAATTGTCTGTTATAAATAAGAAAAACCACCTTAAAAATTAGTTGGTTAAAAAGCAATACCCAATCCATTAATTCATGTGTCCAATCTGATGTCCCAGGGTCTTTTGCTGTAAATGTACATGCAAAGTGTTGTTTTTACATCAAGTCAGTTATTACTTAATCATTTCTGAGTGCAAAGGAGGTTCATTATACATATGAAATTATGACCCTACAGAGTTCAGTCAGCATGCAGCTAACATAAGTATTCGGAAGTGATGGAAGAGGCTATCATGTCTAAAACATATGTAGCCAGCCAACTCAAGTAGTTTGCTTTACTGATTTTCTCCTATTTACAGTCTCTCCCATGCACAGAAATTCTTATTAGAGTCAGTAGAAGCTCATTGCTCACCAGAGGGGCTCACCATCAGTGAGTCATTGAAATGTGGAGAGTTTCCATTGGTTCTACAGCCATGGTTTGGTAATTAGTATGGCTACCATGCACACAAAGTCAATTGCCAAGAATATTCTCCAGAGAACAGCAATCTTCCCTCTTGCTAAGTTTAAAGTAGTCATTATCACCTAAAGCACAACACTTAGTCTTCTTCCCAGGAGAGTTCACAGTAAGAACTGCAGTGTTACAGCACACCAGGCTACCACTCACACTCTTCAGAGACAGCAGAGACTTTTGTATGTCATGTAGTACTAGCAGTGACACCTGAAGATCTAACCATGTTTAAAGTCTTTTGGAAGATTGTATTATCTCTCTGATTGCTGGAATTCATGCTTAAAATGGACAACACAGCAGCACACTAATATGGCTCCCTGTTGAGTCCTATCTTTGGAATCCGGGCAAGCTGTCCTTTAAATGAGACTGCTTTCATTATCTGAGTTGAAATCGCTTTTCATCCACTGAAATCCTATGACAATCTGTAGTGGTTCATCACTCTTGTTGCTATCCCTTCATTGTGCTATCCTTACTTCTCCTGCTGAAATTTAGAGAAAACTTGGAGTGGTAGTCATCTATATCTGTTTCCTGACAGAAAACATAGGGTCGTCAGATAGCACTTCTGCGCAAACAAGTTGGTAAAAATGGTGCTAAGACTAAGAGGGGCAAGAATAGCAGTGTAACCATATGGAAAAATCTACCACGAATGGCAGTGGTTAACTGTCAATAAAGTAGCACCAAACTTTGGTCACAACAAATGCAAAAAGAAAGAGAGAGAGCGAGAGCGAGAGAGAGAGAGATCTATAGAAAATACCTAAAGATTCTGTTCCTGAATATACCTTGACAATATCTTTTCTAATAAAAAGCAAAAATATTAAAAATGATCATATTTTACATGACAGAGAGGATTCTCATGTTGTGTTAATCAATGTTTCAAATACAAAATTCATAACTAAACCTTTGTGTGGATTTAATAATTAACATAATCAGTACAGAAGCAAATAAGGTTATATCAGTATTTGTTATGCCACTATTTCTAGAACACAACAGGCAGCCTTTTGAATGTAAAATCCATTTATTCAGTCTTATAACAAAAAGCAAGGCAGAATAATTTGGGGAAAGAGCCCAGTAAATTTCCAATAAATTATGAAAGAAAGCCAGAGAGAGAGGGAGAGAGGGAGTGAGAGAGCAAAAATGCGAATCCAATTATTAATTTTCCAAAAGTCATATTTCTTGTCCTGAATAATTTTTCTTTTTTATGCGTCAGTGAAATGTCTGTGATTGTGTTATTTCAGATTTATGAGATTTTCTGTCTCTGAAAACTGTGCAGAGACATAGAAAGAGAAAGAGAGATAGAGGAGAGAAAAAAAGGAGGGAGAGAAGGGGAAGAAGGAAAGAGAGAAACAGAAAGAAATGTACCCACTGCCTTAAGTATGAAACTGTAACCCCTCTGTACATCACTTTGACAATAAATAAGTAATTATTAAAAAAAGAGAAATGACTATGCTTATACTGGTTCAGTGTGAGCTAAATACACATAAATCCTGATTTTGTAACCCTTAAATGTGGAGGAGAAGACATCATGAATAAGAGGATGGAAAAAAAAAACAAGAAAAAGAAAATTGCAATGAAATATATTTATATGGTGCCATGTGAACACACAATGAAGTAAAACCTTGTTTAGCAAATGAGGACTTTTGTCTTTCTTGAAGAAATGAATGAGAGGAAATACCAAGTAACAAAGATTTGGAATTGGGGACCTTCCAGTAGAGAGAAATATACATGTGGTAGGATTTTGATGGGAGGTCACAGGAAAGGAAAAAAGGGCTTTATGTCTGAAATGCAAGAAAGTAGAAGGATTTAGCTTGATATTAACATATTCAGAAACATGATAAACTTTAAGCAACATTTAAATCATGATTCAAAAAAAATCTTAATAGAAATGTTATGTAGAGAAAAACAACATTTCAGTATATAAAATGTAAAGCTGCCCTGGACTGCCTTCAAAGCCTACAGAAATAGGTTCATCTCTAAATATGAATAGATAACTTACGAAGATTCTGAGGTACATTAGGGGAGAGTTTGAGATAGTCTGAACTACAGACAATATGGCCAAAATTTCAAAAAGTGACAAATTCCTGAGAAGTTTTTGTCAACCTGATTAGATGAGGTGATGAATGTACTAAAGTTAGGAAATGTAGAAAGACATGACAGAATGATTTGTACCTTTCCTGAAATATAGTAAAGTTATTAGTGAACTCAAAATTATAAGAGTAGGACTAGCGGCATGGCTCAAGTGGTGGATGAGCAAAGACTCTAACTTCAATTCATCCTACTATGATCCACAACAAATGTATATATTCAGAGAGATTTCTAGATTTATTGGCACCAAGTTAAATTTACAATACTAAGGTAAATAACGTATCAATTTGACATTTATTTATACAGTTTGCAATAAAGGTATCCTTTTGTCATCATTTCAGGTTTGTTTTCTTGGAAAAAGTTTTAGTTTTCTTTTTATAGTAAGCACTGCATAATTTAACATGAGTTTATTTGGTCTGTCTTTGAGGATTCTTGGACTTAGTTAATATCAAATTCATGTACCAGATAAATATTCATAGCTTGAAAACTAATTCTATCCTTTTAGTGAATTTGATTTTCTGTGATTCATGTGGTTGAGGATTTCAAATAATATAAATATAATAAAATTGAAAAATATTGAGGGGTTGGGGATATGGGCTAGTGGAAAGAGTGCTTGCCTCGCATACATGAAACCCTGGGTTCGATTCCCCAGCACCACATATATAGAAAATGGCCAGAAGTGGCGCTGTGGCTCAAGTGGCAGAGTGCTAGCCTTGAGCAAAAAGAAGCCAGGAATAGTGCTCAGGCCCTGAGTCCAAGGCCCAGGACTGGCAAAGAAAAAAAAAAAAAGAAAAGAAAGAAAGAAAAATATTGATGTGTACAGAGAAATTACACAAATACTCTTATGAAACTGGCATAACAACTATACACATAAATCGATATTTTAAGTTGTTACTCCCCTGTACACCAATTTAAAAAACATAAAAACTTTAAAAATATATTAGAAAAATAAATTAATGTTTTCTAATATTTATTAAGGAAAATTAATGTTTATTAAATAGTACTAGGCACTGTGAAATAATCATGTGTTATGTTCACTATAATTCATATTTCCATGCATGTATTGGATATACCTTGATCTAATTCACCCTTTTTATTAAACTCACCATCATTCCTACCAATCCTAAGGCAATTTTTATTAGATCCATTATTCTACTTTCACAGATGTCTGTAAATCATTTTGGATTTTCAGTCTTACACTGGATTCAAAAATGAAATGAATTCACATTATATATTCTGGGGTTTTTTTAGGTCTTGATTCTTCATTTAATAGAAATCATGTAATATTTACCATTTTAAGATGAGTTTATTTCACTTAACTTGGTACTCTACAGTTCCAGGCTTTTTCCCAGAAGGTAATTTCACTTTTTTTTTTATTGCAAAATAACACTCCATTGTGCATTTGTAGTATACTATCATTATGCATTCATCAGTTGATAGCTACCAAGACTGATTACATAGTTTGATTATTGGTTGCTAACTAGTTAGTACAGTGTTAATATTAAAAGTGATACTTTCTAAACATTAAACATGAGAATGTTTGCACCAGAAAAGTAATTTCAATGTTTTTAAAGATATAGTTCTTATCAATCCTATTGTTTGCTAAAATATTTTTACCCACATACACATGATACACACATATGAATGTTTATACCCTGTATATACATACATTTGGGGTTCTGATGCCCTCATATATGATATTTATATTCAAAAGTAGTTTTTACTTTCTTTTTTTTTAAGGTGAACCTGCGTGTGAACTCAGGGCATCACATTCCATAATCATTCTACAACTAGAACCATGTGCCCCCTTTTTTTGGCGATATAGTCTAGTAAATATCATTTATCAAATCATAATCCTCCAAGCCTCAGCTTTCTGAATAGGTAGGATTACATGTGTGAGCCAATGGCATGTGTGTCTTCATTATCATTTTTGTCAAATGAGAAATTGATAACAGCAGGTTTGTAGAAATTGACAAAAGTACACTTCTGCTGGTCAAGATTAAATGACAATGCCCTAGAGAGACAAATGATGATAATGGCATCATGGCCACATCAGTCTCCCTGCCCTATTCACAAATATTGCCTCATTACTATCATTTTTCCTTTTGATATCTCACTCTACGGAAGTTCCCATGTTTTCTATTTATTTTTAAGTAATGTTAATGGATGAGCTAGGAATTGTCATTGAGCGACTTGATATTTCAGGATTTCTTTCTGTTTATTCCTGGTGATTCATCCATACAACATTTTCTACCTTACGTTACTCCAAAGGAAAGATAGAAAGAGAAAAGAAAGTTGTACTTCAACTTGTTAGTTTAGCCTCATTACAGCCATCAGTAAATGAAAGTGTTGGATTTCTTTGCTTTGTAATTTACACTAGTGAATCTTTTTCAATAAATACATCATTTTGCCCACAACTTTCTTACCTTCCTTTCTTAGGCTACTTTTATATAGAATTTGGCTATTTTTAAATTTTAATTTAATTTCATTGTACAGAGGGATTACAGTTACATAAGTAAGATAATGAGTATATTTCTTGTTGAATAGTGTTACCCCCTCCCTTGTTTTCTCCCACTTTCCCTCTTCGCTACACTCTAACTACCTCAGTTGTAAAATTAATTTCCAACATAGTGCCATGTGAATATTGCTGTTGCATTGGTTCACACTTTGCCTTTTGTCTCACCATTTTGTGATTCCTCTTCCCTTTTCCAAATCAGGTAAATGTATATAAAAGTCACAGGGTACCAAATTTTAAAAATAAAGGGAATAAAGAAAGGAAAAAATCGAATGAAAAAAGAAATAACTTCACACAGTACATTAAAAAAAACTCTTGTTTCCATATCTTTGAATTCATTTCAATTAGCATTGTTTTACAGTTGCTTGCAACTTTCATAAAGCCCATTGCTTTTATGGTGGGAAAGCTATCTTTATTTAAAAAATAATAGATATGCATATATGTTAGCTACTTAACTGCTGAGGTTAAATTTGTGATATTAACCCAAGTGTAAGACTTTTCTTCCATTAACAAATATGATAAAAACAAATTTGAGGGCTGGGCATATGGTCTAGTGGTAAAGTGCTTGCCTCATGTACATGAGGCCCCGGGTTCAATTCCTCAGCACCACATATATAGAAAAAGCCAGAAGTAGGTACTGTGGCACAAGTGATAGAGCGCTATCCTTCAGCAAAATGAAGCCAGGGAGAGTTCAGGCCCTGAGTCCAAGGCCCAGACTGGGGGAAAAAAAAAGTAATAAAAAGTGGAAAGAAAAAAAAAGTTTGAGTTATTTCTTCACATTACATCTTTTAATACAAAGTTTCAAGAGCAACACAACAGAAGCCAATCTTGTGATAATTGTATAAGTCAGGTATGAAAAGGGAAAACATGATAAAATATAGATAGAAAAAACCTATAATAAAATAATTATTCGTAACTGACCATCTGCATAGTAAGTTTTATCATTTTGAGCATGTTACAGTTTGGATGATTTAATCTCAGCATAGCATTGATGCATCCTTCTTCTGTATGTCTTAGAAGTAGTCCTTCCCCTTGAATTCCATCACACTAACAAGACCATACTAGTTTTTTTTTTTAATGGTACATAATTAGTAGTTTTATATTTTATAAATGAATTCTTAACAGTAGTGTTACATTTCTTTAATAACATTTTTTACTTGAGGCATGACACAAAATTAAAATAAGGTTATTAAGTACTTCCTCATCATTTTCATCAAGAAAATTTCAACTAGTGAACTTCCAATCCTTTCTTATGCCATTCCTGGGGCTTGAACTCAGGGCCTGTCCACTGTCTCTGGATTCTTCTTCTTCTTTTTCTTCTTTTTTTCCTCAAGGCTAGCACTCTGCCACTTGAGCCACAGCACCATTTCTGGCTTTTTCTATATGTGGTGCTGAGGAATTGAACCAAGGGCCTCATGTATATGAGGCAAGCACTCTACCACTAGGCCATATTCCCAGCCCCCAAACCCAAACCTAGACAGACAAATTTATAGCAAAGATTTGTTGTCCATAAAAATGTCCTTAAAGTCATGTATGTTTAGTAACTAACATTTTGATGCCCACCTATATCCAAGAGTAGCAAGGGAAACCTATTCCACAAAATATATAGGAAGAAAAGAAAAAGAAAAGAAAAAAAAAACCATTACATTTTAGTCAGGTAAACTAGAAAAAACATGGAAAATAATAGATCATAAGGAGGTAACAGAAAAGACTGACTTTTTTCATTAGCAACTGTCTTTATTTTACAAATTTAATCTACATCAAAATTCTTATTAGTTTATTTTCATGATTCACAAGAGTTAGAGAAATTAGAGAGACAAAATCAGAGACAAAGACCTGGATATTTGTTTCACAGTTAAATATAGTATGTAATATTGAGCATTTTGTAGACTCTACAAATCTTCTGATTCCAATGTATTTTCCTATATGTGATTTTCTTTTCCTTTTGTTTTTAAGTATGCATATGTGTAGACTACTATAAAGTCTGAATGAAATAAAGAACATATTGTTCAACAAACAAACCAGCCAAGAGAATTCCTTCTTGTATTACCAACTTTTCGCCTTCCATGGGACATTAGATAACAGTCAGTGAAAGAGCAAGATCAAGGGTTTTTATTCTACTTTCCTAGCCAGTTTGCTCATTCACAAAAAATGCTATTTTAGTCTATCCCATGTCTATGTCTCAAGGTTACAAATATTAATTCTAATAAATGCAAAATGCAATCCTGAGAAAATATAACCATATAGATTATGAAAATAAGAAGTGGAAGATTTTTTTATCTCGAGAAAAAAAACCAAACAACATTAAAAAGAATAAATTTTAAGAAACACAAAAAAATCAACGATGAGTAATGTTGATTTTGTCAATTAACTTGCAAGATTACTGGATTAGTCTCTCATTAAGTGTTTGTAAACTTAGTAGTAATGATCAAACTGAATGCCATGGACTTACTTCTGAAGCTTGAAGATTTCCTCGCTACTGCGAAGGAGTCAGCACTCTGCCTGGCTGCTGCAGAACATGGACAGGGTGAAAGCATCTCCAAAACTGATTCTGAAGATGGTGTCAGAGGGAAGGGTGATCAGCTACTACATATCTTCTCAACACCTGGCTGAATGGCTACAGGGACTCTTCAAAGGAGGCAAACACAACAACAAAAATAAGGATTAAAAACTGCTTATGGAACATCTTGAAAATGTTATTGTTAACTGCCTAGGCAATCTGAATCCCTATGACAACTAAGTAGAAACAAATTTATATCTGCATAAAAGCCTTTCCAATGGAAGAAGAAATAGGCTTTGGTTCCCAAGAAGGTGTCAACATTTTGCTTTTAATTGTGAGGGGAAGTTTTCCTATCTCAAAAGTGAATGTGGCTTACATCATCATAAGCTATTGAACTGTATTCATTACTTCATTCAACAAGTAGTCTAGTGATAAAGAATTACATAAATGAAAGCATAATTGGTCACAAACAACTATATACAGGCACATAAATGACACTGAAAATATAGCACTGAAAGAGCCTGAGCAAGCCTAAACCCCATACAGCTTAGACTAAGATAGTGTTACCTATATTTTCTTCAATATAGAAAATCCATCTATTTCAGTACATATGGCTATGGAGAAAGTATAGAAATGCGTGTCAGATTCATCAGTCTTAAAGGTAAAATTTGTATTTATTTGATATCTGATGTTTTCTAGTATTCTCAATGTAGCTTCTATGTTAATCTGAATAAAGAATCTTGCTCTGTGAAACACAGTATTTAAATTTCTTTTCTCTAATATCAATAAACTTGTATCAATGGATACAAAACTGCTGAAACTTCTAAGGTGAAATACGCTCAAGTTTTTAAATGCTACTGAATCTTTAAAATGATTATAATTTTACTTAGATTATGGCACTTGATCTGAAAAAGCAAAACCAAATTACTTTTCCGAAAGCATACTAGTAAAATAAAATGCTTCGGTTCATTATTTCTACTGTCTCTATTTATAAATATGTGTGAATGGTCATAAGATAGATATCCAATAGTTAAGAACTTTTTTTATAAAGGTTAATTAACCTGTTACCTAAGCCTACATTAAAATTCTCAGAAATGCTAAAAGTCAAAGCAGATATGAATAAACAGTTGAACGATGGCCAATTATGGGCTATCACCCTATGAGTTTCCTTATCTAGAATGATGGTAATAAAGATTCCAGGTATTTTATAAGATTCTTCCATTGTTCAGATGAGTGTTCCCTAAAGGTCTTTACATTAAAGGTGTGGTACTGGGGTTTTGCTGTTGAAACATGCTATGAACATTTCAGAGGAGCCCTTGTAGGAGATCCTTATACTGTGTGCTCGCTGCGCCTCATGCTTCTTGGCTTCCCTTATTCAGACTTCTCATCCCCAAATGCATTTCGGCCATTCTAATCTAGTACTTTTATCAGAACTCCAAAACAATGGAACCACATAATCTTAGGCACAAATACTCTGAAAAACTAGTGTTCAGGCTCAGTTGTTTTACTGGTCTGACACAAAACTAACTAGACAGATTCTACAGTAAGGTTCACATAAAAATTTAAGATCTGTAATTTTCAACATTATTTGATACATTTCTTTTTCTTCTGGATAGTTTGCTGAAATTAAAAAATCTTATAAGATACTCTCATCAATTTTTAATTTCAAACAGTTACTCTAGCCATCTTCCAATCTTAAAAAGACTGACAGTTATCTCATACTTATTTTTCCAACATAGTTCTCATTCCACGAATTATATTGAGTGCCAATGGTAAAATTTAAAGCAGCTCAGAGAACTTGGGAAAAATGTCCTAAGCTATTATGAAAAATATCTTTTGAAGTATAAATCTGCCACTATTTGTATATCTGCCACTATTAGCTCACGGTAGTATTTTCTGACCCTCTATGATATCTATGTTTAGATTTCATCAGTTCACTAAAAGTAGATTGCTAAGAATCTTATTATTATCAAAAATATTTTTAAATCATAGATTTACTTTGAAGTCATACTTGAAAAATTACTCACTTTTCTCTTTCACAATAAAAATTTCAGAAAGATTTGACTATTTTAAGATACAACACATGCAAATGTACTCGTCATGGCATATAATAATTTTATTTCCTGCGTATATCATTCTTAAGCTGCTCTGAAGTTCTAGCCCATTGAAAACTCAAGAAATATTTGAAATGTTTGAAGATGATAATGGGATCAGCTTAACTACCTTCTTCATTTTGAATATATACATCAATTCAGCAGTTACAACTCCTTCAAATTATATATCTGCTTTACAATAGCATGAAGGAAGTTCTCATATATAAATCTTGAATGATATTTACCATTTGGAAATGATTAAAAAGTAAACATGCCTTTATCCAGATGTTCAGTCAACATAAAAAATCTGGTCTTTTGAAATATTATAGTCTAGCTGCATTTCAATCACTTAGAATCATAGAATTAAATATTGTTTAACATGGTATCATCATTGGCTTCAGTGAACAACTCCAAAAATGAGGTTATAAAAAAGTGCTACTTTATCAAGACAAATAACTTAAAATAATTTGAACTAGAAAATGACAAGAAAGGAAAAATGGTGTCATATTAATTAGTCTCTGAAATCATCAATATTCAGCACAGTCAGTGTAAACACTATCATTAAACATTATGGCCTCACTATTAGCACTGTCAAACTTAATATAACCAAAGTAAAAGCTTATTTTAAAATGTACATTAGAAATACTCATTGAATATGGAAATTCATTTGTGTTACTGATAAAAATAGCCACCTATACTTAGTGTGGATGCATGTTTACAAATAGTAACACTCATATAGGATCACAGGACAAATACATTAATGCACTGTAGGGCATTTACTGCTTAATGTAAATGTCACATTGAAAATGAGAACGACCAATCATTCCTTCCCTCTAATAGCAGGAGTTCAGCAGTTAAATAACACATAAATCTTAGTGACCTAAAAATTTTATTACTGCATTTGTAATTTCCGTTAACAACTCACAGAAAATAACTTCCAATGATTCTTCATTTCAGAAAGCCACAGGCCAGGGTGAAATGCTTTCTGGTTTAGATGGTAGGCCACGAAGGTGATTGATTTCTATTGATTTACAGTGATTAATGTACTAAATAAATTTAACTATGATAGTTTAAAATAATGCATTTCATCACAAAATACACTAAATTAGTAATTGCACCAGTGAAGAAACAAAATATATTGTTACAGTTTGCCTATAACCTCAAAATTTCTGTTTACTAGATAGTAGTTGCAAATCCCTATGGGGAAAATGTGAAATAAGGACCACAAGAAGTCTGGAAATAATAAGGCTTTTTTTTGGGGGGGGCGGGGGGGAGGTGTAGCTTTAGCTCAGGCCTGGACACTGTCCCAGAACATTTTTGTTCAAAGCAAACTCTTTACCACTTGAACCACAGGTCCACTTTAGCATTTTTTAATGTGATTGAGTTGATAAAAGTCTGACTTGCAGGATTTTGTTTCATATCTCACAGACTTTCCTGACAAGGCTGACTTTAAAACATGATCCTAAAATTTCAGTCCCCCAAATACCTGTTTCCTGAATCCTCAGTCCACAATGGAAGAAAATTAGAGCTCAACAGCAACAGAAAATTCTTTAACTCAGAGACAGGACAACACATTGTTGAATGACCAGTAAGTTAATGAAGAGATCAGAATGGAAGTTCAAACATTCATGAAATTTAACAAAAAAGAACACATTAAATCTTCTATGACATATCTGAGGAAAGTTTGCAGCTCTGAGTACGCACATGAACAAACTGGAGAAACCTCAAACCAACGATTAATGCTACACCTTAAGCTCCATGCCAAACTCTAAAGCAGTAGAAACAAACAAATAGTCACAATTAAATCAGAAATAATGAATTAGAGACTAAAAAAGAAAGATTGAACAAAAGACAGAGTTGGTTCTTTGGAAAAAATTGACAAATTGACAGACTATTAGCAAACCTACCTAGAAAACAAAGAGAATATAACCAAACAAATAAAATTAAAAATGAAAACAGAAACAATCAAGGTTTGGAACATTATAAAGGATTACTTTGTAAATATATGCTAACAAACCGGAGAATCTAGAAGAAATGGAAAAATTCCTAGAGAATATTAATGTACCAAAACTAAACCAAGAAGTTTTAAAATCAACTAAATAGATTTATAAAAAGTAATGACATTGAAATGGTAATAAATGACCCCCTTTGCAAGAGAAACCAGGGAATAAATGTATTCACAACAGAATTCTATAAGACTTTCAAAGGAGAACTCATGCTTATGTTCCTCAAACTCTTCAGTGAAATATAAAGGGAAATATCACTATCAAAATCATTCTATGAAGCCAGTATAACACATCCCAAAACCAGATAGAGACCCATCAAAGAAAGACAGCTATAGATTCATCTCTTTAATAAAAATTGATGCAAAACTTCTCAATAAAATTCTCAACTACAAAATTAAACAACCAAATGATCATACACTATGATCAAATGGAATTCATTCTAGGGTTGCAATAAACATAAGTCAATGTGTTCAATAAACACTAGTCAATGTAATTCAACACATCAACAGAAGCAAGGACAAGAACCACATCATTTCAATAGACACAGAAAAAGCATTCAACACAATTCCCCGTTCTGATAAAAGCTCCAGTGAAGATATAAATCCTTGGAACATTCCTCAAGATATATAAGGCTATATATGACAAAACTACAGCTAGCATTATATTTAATGGGGAAAAAATAAAAACATTCCCTCTAAAATTAGGAATGTGACAGGATGCCCACTCTCTCCACCCCTCTTCATTATAGTGATAGAATTCCTAGAATGAGAAAGAAGACAAGAGAAAAACATGAAGGGGATTCACATAGGGAAAGAAGTAAAAATACTACTCTTTGCAGATCACATAATCTCATATTTAAAGAAACTTATAGAATCCTCTTTCAAGTTACTTGATTTGAGCTGAAACTGGCAAAATAGCAGGGTTTAAATTAACATACAAAAAAACAGTAGCTTTTCGGTATGCCAACAGTGAGAAAATCATCACTGAAATCAGGAAAACAACTCTATTTGTAATAGTATTAAAAAAAAAACAACAACAATAAGAATTAGCCAAAGTTGTGAAAGACCTCTATGAAAACTTTAAAAGCCTGAAATAAAAGCACATTTAAGGGAAGGAAAGCATTCCATGATCCTAGATTGGAAGGATGAACATCATGAAAATGGCAATAGGACTCAAAGCTATCTGCAAAATTAATGAAATACCCACAAAATGCCAGCAACATTCTTTGGTGATGTAAAGAAAGCAATCTAAAAATACATATGGAATAATGAAATATCACAAACATGGAAAACAATCTTCATGAGGATAAATATTATTGCAAAAATATCAATACCACACTTGAAATTTGATTACAATGCCACAGTAATAAAAACAGCTTTGCACTGGCACAAGAATAAACCTGAGGACTAGTAGAAGAGAAGAGAAGACCCAGAGACTAACCCACAGACCTAAATCCAACTAATATTTGATAAGGGAGCCAAAAACACATGATAGAAGAAAGATAGCCTTTACAACAAATGATGCCGTCAGAAATGGCTATACACATGCAGAAAACTGAACCTAGATCTGTGTGTATCACCTGCACCAGAACCAATTCTAAATGAATCAAAGACCTAAATTTAAGGCTAGATAGCATGAAAATATTACAGGAATGGACAGAGGAAATACTAAGGATCATAGGCACAGTTCAAAACATGTTAAGTAAAGATCCAAAATCAAAACAAAACCAGAAAGTATAAATAAGTGACACTGCATAAAAATGAAGAGTTTCTGCTTGGCAAAGGATATCTAGCAATATAAACAAATAGCCCACAGAATGAGAGATCTTTACTAGCTGTGCATCAGACAAGGGTCTCATATCTAAACATATTAGAGGTTAAAAAAAATTAAATCCCTCCCAATCAAATCCTACAAAACACCAACCTAAGAACTAAAGATTGAGAGACTTCTCAGAAGAAGAATTAAGAATTTCCAATAGACACACGAAAGGATGTTCAACTTCTCTAGGTATAAAAGTAATGTGAATCAAAAACATTGAGATTCCAACTCACACGGGTTAAACTAGCCATCAATAAGACAACAATGCTAGTCAGGAAGTGGCAAAAAGGGAATGCCACTATACTGTTGGTGAGAATGTGAACTTGTTCAAACACTCTAAAATAAGTATGAAGATGTTTCAAAAGACTAAATATAGAGCGTCCATATGACCTAGCAATCCCACTCCTGGCCATTTATCCAACTGACCACAAAACAGGCCATACTAAAGGTACCACCACAACAATATTCATCGCAGCATTGTATACAATAATCAATATACAGAATCAATCCATATGCCCCTCAGTGGACCAAGAGATCAAGAAAATGTGATGTATGTATGTATGTATGTATGTATGTATGTATGTATGTATGTATGTATGAAGTCTATGCCTCCATCAGAAAGAATATTATTGTCCCACTCATGAGGAAATGGAAAGACCTGGAAAAAATAGTATTAATTGAGACAGAGCCAAATAAATATAAGTTGTATGGTAATTAGAATGTGCCTATAAATGTACAAGTAAGTACAATGGATCGTAAAAAATTACACTTCTACATACTAAATTAAACAGGACTCTAAACATTCACACAGTGAGAACAGAAGAGAATATTCTTAGGAGAGGATCACAAAAGCTCAATAGCTGTGCACATATGATCCTGTAAAATGATGTTATTTTATTTTATTTTGTTGTCATGTGATATACAGGGGAGGTTACAGTGTCATACGTAAGGTAATGAGTACATTTATTGCCATACTTGTTAACCCATCCTCATTTTTCTCCCGCTTTCCATCCTCCTCCCCATACCACACTCACACCTTGAACTCTTCCCTTCAACTTAAAATGTTCAATTCTAACATATTGTCTTAGGAGTATGGCCATTGAATTGATTCACCCTTTGTCATTTGTCTTACCATTTTGTTGTTCCTCTTACCTTTCCTAATTTAGATAAACAAAAAATTGAAGAATCTCTTGTTTCTATATGGAAAAATAAAATGATGTTTATCAAATTGAACTCCAAGTAATGGAAACAAAAAGATTTTTCTTATTTTGTTTTTCCTTTTTTTCCCTTCTTTGATGCTGTTTTTCATTTCTGTACCTTTTATCATATATGTAAGTCTATCTGTTTGGGGAAGGTAAGGAGGAGAACAGAAGTAGTGAGACAAAGGGTGAACTAATTCAGCAGGGATACTCACTAGACACTATGAAAAATGAATTGTAAAAGTTGCTGAGGAGGGATTCAAGAGGAAAAAACAGAAAATGAAGGAAGAGTTAACACTGTTCAAAAAGAAATGTACTCAATAGCTTACTTATCTAACTGTAGCTCCTCTGTACATCCCCTTTTCAATAAAAATAAAATTAGTAACAAAAATGTATTGAAATCTGTTTGAAATTCAAAGCTCTGGAAACATCTTTCTCCAAAAATGGATTAGCACATCTTCATCATCTAGAGAAATAAGAAGGTAGGGCTTGGCTTTTTCCATTGCCTAGTCTGTTTGGTTAAATGTAAACAAACATTCATGGTATTTTCTTCTTTGGATTGGAAGCGAGAATAAAAAGTAAGACTGATGTTATTCTTAGTAATTTGGCAAAACTCATCAAGAGATATGCCCACACAAATACACATGCCATTCTATCTCCTTGGTAACTGTCCTCAATTAAAAATAGTGATTAGTGTTTATTAATTCAATGGTCATTTTACCTACATTTCTCTCTACAAGGTCTTTCCTTTTCTTCTTCATTATTTCCTCCCTCCCTCTCTTCTTTTCTTCTTTCTTCCTTTCCTTGATTTCCACAACACCTCACCACAGGAAATCAGAAATGATTAAGATCCTCTAAGATATTCCCAAAGCATGAGAGATCTAAAGATTACATTCAAATACATACAAAACAACATATATTACATTACATACTTTTCTTGAATTTCTGAATAATGTGCGCATTTCTGGAATCCAAATGAATTTTTAACATGCAGAATCAAAAGTACATGTTTTATTTGTTAATCAATATTCATTACACAAGTCATCCAAGAGTGCATTATCTTATTATTAAATATAACAGATGTTAGGGAGAAATAGCTATAAGTTACACGAGAAGACATCTTTATTACTTCTCACAACTGCAAAAAATACAAAAAAAATGGTTTATTGTGACCATGTTGAGGTGAAATTCTCTTTTATTTTTTGGGATGTAAGGGGTTCGGCGGGGGGGTGGGGGGTGGAGGGCGAAGTGGAATACAGTGTAATGTGGCTTGAACTCAGGGCCTGGAGCTTGCCACACAAGTGCTTTTTCACTTTAGGCATACTGCCACAGTCTTCTTTTTTGGTGTTTGTGTGGCGGGGGTGGGGGGGGGGATTGTCCTTCCTTCTTTCCTTCCTTCCTTCCTTCCTTCCTTCCTTCCTTCCTTTTCCTTCTTCTTTTCTTTCTTTCTTTTCTTTCTTTCTTTCTTTCTTTTCTTTCTTTCTTTCTTTCTTTCTTTCTTTCTTTCTTTCTTTCTTTCTTTCTTTCTTTCTTTCTTTCTTTCTTTCTTTCTTTCATTACTTTATTGTCCAAGGGATATACAAAGGGGTTACAGTTTAATACACATGGCAGGGAGTACATTTCTTATACAACTTGTTATCTCCTCCCTCATTTTTCCCCAGCCTCCCCATTTGCCTCCTGCCCCCTGAGTTCTACTGTTGGTTTACACCAACTGTAATATTTAAATATTGCTGTTGCATTGGTTTGACTTTTTATCCTTTGTCTCTCAGGTTTGGTATTCCATTTCCCTTCCCTAGTTCCAATACAAATATATACAATATGCAGGGTACTAAAGTCAATTACTGTGATATCAGAGGTAGAGCCATGGGAAACAAATACAAAAGAAATTGCATAATTCCACATGGCATGTCAGCCTTTTTTAAGAAAAATATTTATTATGAGAGAGTGTGTGATTTTTGTCCAAGTTTGAAGTGAGACTATAATACTCTGGTGTGCAGCCTCCCATAAATTGGAAATAGCAAAGTGTACCACCAAGATCAAGATATTGACTGAGATGGAGTGTCACTTAGCTTTTGCTCCAGCTGGTCTTTGCCTCCTGAGTAACAGGAAAGAGACATTGTGCCTCATCTCTAGAATTTATGTTAATAGTTGACAGTTTCAGACTGCAATTTCATTACTCTACTAGAAAATAAATATCCAGAACCACAAGTTTAATACTTGTAGTGAATTATTTGTTCAGTATTCACAACACGTTGGAAATAAAGTGTGCCTCACAAAAAAAAAATAGAAAATAAAATTAAATCCATTAGTCAATCAAAACTACTGAATTGGTGCTTATTTTTGTTACTAGACATTATTGAACTTCTTTTCAAGGCTTATATAACACACATGTATACCTATATACATATATATATATATATATACATAAATGCAAATACACATTTCCATATACATATAGACATATATAGACATGTGCAACTCATAGATGTTTTAAATATATACACTTGGGTGATTGTGTAAAATTTTTAATTATCTATCTAGAACTATGATGTACACATATCAATCTATAATATATGTATGGAAAAAGGCAGAGGGGTAGATACATTTTGTGATGATCACTAAAGCCAGTGGACTGAACTTAAGGAAATAGGCCAAGTGGTGTTTTGAATCACTATGTTTTAAAATAAGTCATCAGAACAATCTGAGAAATTGCAAAATCCACACTGAGTATGAGAATTTAAAACCATTCCCTTACTGAGTATGCAAGTTTGAAATCAGTGAAAAGAGATGTGGAGTTCCTTAGGATATGAACAGAGAAGAATTCCAAACAGATTCACAAGAGTGAAGAACTAAGTACTTAGATGTCAGAGTGACTCACTTTAAAATGTCCCTGTCTAATGATACCTATGTGCTTTAGTTCTCTTTTGGCTCCAAAGCTCTTTGAGGTCCGAAAGCATTTTAGGAATAACATGTGGCTTACAGCATAGTTTATTAAATTAAACAGACACTTAGGGAGTATGAATTAAATGTTTTTTCAGAGAAAATGAGAAGAAATAAT
Source organism: Perognathus longimembris pacificus (assembly GCF_023159225.1). NCBI lineage: Eukaryota > Metazoa > Chordata > Mammalia > Rodentia > Heteromyidae > Perognathus > Perognathus longimembris. The sequence goes on along the minus strand of NC_063174.1, from coordinate 15,052,384 downwards.
ATGCTAAAAATTTCATAGAATTTTTTTCTTGATTGAGGAGATAATTTTTCAGTGAAAAAATGACTTGAAAACAGAAGACTGCTATATCAGTGACATTTTCTTGATTCAATTAACAGCTATTTTGATGACAAAGAGGTCATTGGGAAGAGACTTATTAAAGAAACCATGAAGACTTCACCACCACAATTATCTGTAAGGTCAGATGACAAAGTGTTATATAAAAAAGACAGAAGGTAGGATGCAGAACTACAGATGAATACAAAATAGTATCTGAAAGGCAATTTCAGATACATTATTTCATTAGATGGTAACCCTGTCGTCCTTGGTTTGTTCTTGTTCAGCATTTTAACACCAATTTAAGAAAGGACATAAGAAACAGTGCTTATTAAATCTGTGAATCAGCGACTGACACAAAAGTAGGATTTAAAAATGTCTCCATAGATTTGACAGATGGGCAAAAATTGTCAAAGAAATAGATACTCAGATTCAGAATATTAACTATGAAAGTTCTGGTTACAGATGCTTTCTAAAAGACCAATTACTGTGAAATACACCCAAGACATGAGTAATACCCACAAAACTTAAGGGTCAAACACTTCAGAACTGTGATCTTAGCATTTATAACAAAGGAATACCAAAATTATATTTTAATATTATTTGAGTCTTATCAAATCACTTACAGCATCCCATTCTGTGTTCTAGTAAAATATTCCTGAAGATAAATACCCAAAAAACCCTGACTACTACCCCAAAATATCATCTGAAAATGGTTAAAAAACACTCGATATTTTAGGACAAACAGAATGTATCTTCACATACCTTTTGTGGGTTAAATGTGTGATAAAGATACCCTTACTTGAAATAAGAGCAGCCTAGGTTCTTGTAAAGACTGCACTGAGAAAAATTAGCCAGGTATTCAAAGACAAATATTGCATGATCGGAATAATATTTGGAATCTAAAGAACTTGCTCTCGTAATAGTCTAGAATAGACTATTGGTTGCCATAAACTTATGTGACTAGATTTTATGGAGGTAATGTTGATTACAATAAAAAATAATTACAGTTAAACAAGGGGAATGAGCAAATGAAATCTGGAATAAAAAATACGCATAGCAGAAAATAGCTACACGATTGCTTGAGGACATAAATTAGGGGGAAGTAATAGTGGGTGGGTTGAGAGAGAGGGAGAGAAATGACTAAGCAGTTTCTGTTTTTGTAATGGGAATCTTATAAAAAGTGACTGTGGTGATGATTGCAAAACTTTGTGAGCAAAAAAATCTATAGCATTGCTCACTTACATGGGAAAATTATAACTATAAATGAATTATATTTCACTAAAGCTGCTTTAAATAAGTGTAACAGAACTTAAGGTAGCCATATTAATGGAGATTGCATTAGAGGTACTGAATCCACTATTTGCTAATTGTCCGTGTGTGTGTGTGTGTGTGTGTGTGTGTGTGTGTGTGTGCACGTGCACGCGCACATGTGTATTAAAGATAATATTCTTTATAGGACTTCAAGTTGGAACAGAGTGGACATGAGGATCTTGTCTAAAACCAATGTCCTAGCAAAGACACAACCTCTGGCTTGCCTTTATCTGAAAGCAAAATGAGTTTTCCAAAGCCATAGGGGAATATGTAGAGAACTTCTCAAAAGTGATGACATAAACACCTAAGTGCATTGCTACCAAATTATAATGTGACAAATATTTAAAATTAAACATCTACCTTATCTCCTTGAATATCACTGGAAGGAAGAAATCCTAACCAGTACCTTTGAATGTGAGAAAGATGTATATTTCAATTTTTATTACCTTTAAGAAGTATAAAAAGAGGTTACTATTTAACAAAACCAGTTTATGAATGCAATATGTCTTGATTGATTTCACTCCAGTCAGTATTTTCACCTGTTCTCCCCTACATATCCTTTCCCTCACTCTTCTTAATTTTGTAGGATATACAGATTCTTGTATATTTTGGGCTATCTTTTCAATATGTGCTAATGTTTAGGGGAAATGCTGTGCAAAATTATATGCAAAGAAAATGAAAATCAAGAAGAATGAGACACATTTCTGGACAATTATGAACTACCTTCTGTACTACAAAGGAAATAGCTTGTAACATAAACAGAAAGCAGAGAGATTGGGAAAAGATCTTTACTGGCTATACAACAGACAAAGGCCTCACATGTAAACTGTACTAAGAACTCCAGAAATGAAAATCCTTTGAAACAAATCCTCAAAGAACCAACTCCGCCCTCAAAAAATGGGCTAAAGACCTAAGAAGAGACTTCTCTGAAGAGGAAATGAGAATGGCCAAGAGACACCTGAAAAAGCGCTCTACATCACTGCTCATAAAAAGAAATCCAAATCAAAACAACATCTGAGATTCCACCTCACCCCACTAAGAATGTTCATTATCAGGAAAATTAATAATAACAAACTCTGGAGGGGATGTGGAAAAAAAGGGAACCCTACTACATTGTTGGGGTGAATGTAAACTTGTTCAACCACTGAAAGCAGTATGGAGGTTCCTCAGAAGGCTAAACATAGAGCTCTCCTAAAACCCAGCAGCCCCCCTTTGGGGCATCTACCCAAAAGATTACAAAGAAAATCACACTAAATCCACCAGCACAATTATGTTCATCCCAGTACAGTTTGTTATTGCTAAAATATGGAACCAACGCAGATGCCCCTAAGCAGATCAGTGGATCAGGAATATGTGGTACATATACACAATGGAATTCTATGCCTCTAAAAGAAAGGACAACTCTTCCCCATGCATAAGGAAATGGATGGACATGGAAAAATTCATACTAAGTGAAGTGTGCCAGACCAAAGAAACATGGGCTCTATGGTTTCCCTTATAGGGAATAATTAATACATGTTTAGTTTAGTCATAGCAGAAGACCACACTAGCCCAATGTATATGCCTGTATGAACACATGATGCTAAGTTCAATAAACTCCACGTTTTGTAAGGGTTTTTATAAATAAAATAACTATTTAAATTTTATGTAGGTGCTACTAACTCTGTAAACTTTTGTTTTAAGTACGAGCATCATTGGATTGTTTTTTTTTTCATTTTTAAATATCTTTTTATTAAATTGTTACAAGAGTTGCTTTTCAACAAAGTGATTTATGAATCCAAAGCATCTTAGTCAAAGTTACTCATTGAATGTTTCGCCCTGATCCCTTCTATCCCCACCTCTTTCCTCAGTTTTCTTAATTTTGAGAACAGGCATTGAACTTTTATTACTGGATTATCCCATGCGCATCTCACTTCATTCAGCTACCCTACTCCTTTGACCCTATATCCCCCTTTCAAGTACTCTATTTTGTTAGACAATGAGCTAACATAATGAATTCTCATCTGAATGTTGTACAGTTAATACACTTGTGTATACTTGTGCACCACCCTAAGTTTTTAACTTATATAAATTTATGCAAGCTTCTCCATATTAGGGAAAACATATATTCTTTGTCTGGGTCTGATTTACTTCACTTAACATGATATTATCTAGGTCCTTTAATTTCTTTGCAAATGATGCAAGATTATTTTATAATGGATGAATAAAATTCTATTGTGTATATATACCACATTTTCTTGATCCCTTGAGAGGATCTGGGCTGATTCTATATTTTGGCTATGAAGAATAGAGCTGCAATGAACACAGTTCTGCAGGTGTCCTTATGCCACCCTAGCATGTAATCATTTGGATAAATGCCAGAGAGTGGAATTGCTGGATCACAGGGTAGTTCTGTGTTTAGTTTTCTGAGGAACCTCCACATTGCTTTCTAAAGTAGTTGAACAAATTTTTATTCCTACCAACAGTTCCTTTTTGCCAGCATCAATTATTGTTTGTATTCTTGATGATAGCCATTCTAAATGGGGTGGTGGAGAATCTCAGTGTTTTTTTTAAAAATGATTTTATGAAGGCTAGTAGCCAGTGGCTCCGTAGTTGTAATCCTAGCTACTCATGAGGCTGAGATCTGAAGATCATGACTTGAAGCCAGCCTGGACAGGAAAGTTCATGAAACTCTTATCCCCAATTATTTAATAAAAAGCTCAAAATGAAGCTATGTCTCAAGTTGTAAAGTGTAAGCCCTGATCCTCAAGGTCACAGTCAGTGTCCAGCCACTGAGTTCAAGACCCAGGTCTGGCACAAGAACAAAACAAATTGATTATATCCATTAATAAATGGATCTATATAGGTTGTAACAGATTAGAACAAAAATAATATATAATTTTAATATTTTGTTACTTACCATTATGAAGTGTTTATACATACTATTTAGTATGACCTCAAGAAAGCAGGTAGTGTGGTTGTGATTTGCTGGCTTTTGCAAAGCTGAGAGATGATCGCTTTGAAAAGGCCATGAAACTGTGTGGTGGGAGGTAAATGAATGAACTATAGAATCAGTGACTTTGTAGATCTCTTAGCACTCAATTCGACTTTCTACCACAAGTTAGTCAGATACAATAAAATTCAATTAAGTCATGATATCAATAAAGGAGATAACACATAGCATCATAAAGTATGTGAGCAAAGAAAAATAGTAAATTACATTTTATATAAATCAAATTTATTTTCCATTATTTATAATTTTCCTCATTGATTTTGGTCTAAGTGTATATATATATATTTTTTTATTTATTTATGTTTATGTATTATATAATATATATTATTTATTTAATTTCATCTGAAATGCATAAAAATTAATGAACCAAATAGGAAATAAGTCTATAAATTGAAGGCACTACAGTGTCAAAATATAAATGTTATTATTGATTTTGATATGAAATTACTTGATTTTTACTTGAAATGTGTGTGTGTGTGTGTGTGTGTGTGTGTGCGCGCGCGCGAGTGCCAATACTCAAGGCCACACAGTCTCACTTGACTTTTTCTGTTCAAGGCTCAACCAATCAAGCCACATCATCAATTCTTGGTTTTTGCTGTTTCATTAGAGATAAAAATCTCATTGACTTTTCTGTCTGGACTCTCTCCAAATGCTGATCCTCATTTCTCAGCCTCCTGGTTAACATGGATTACTAATGTAATCCTGAGCCACCAGTAACCAGAAAAAAATGTTACTATTTTGAAGTTTATTGAAAATATGTAGTAATTTTCCATCCCAAATCAGTACTCTGTTAAAATTTATGGAATTAACTTGGTGGCAATGAACCCTGAAAATTATGATGAAAAATTTGTCAGCTCCTCGATGTAGTTCCATCTATTCAGTGTATTTAATATTAGGCTTTGCAATTTGCCCTCATGACGAACCACCTTTTGTCACAACGTCAATTCTCCACTACTTCCCATATGAGCTTGCACAACACAGTCATGAGTGTCATGTTCTAATCTGATCACAGGACAACTAATCCTAAATATTTTTAATTTATAATGATTATAAAATTATAGGCTGGGTATGGAGAATACAGTCAAAATTTCAATATATATTCTACAAAATTATGAAAAGAAAGGGAAGAGTGGTTCTAGTATAGAGAAATAGATGAGAATTTTGATAGGGGTGGGATTAATTATTGTTTTTGAGCAATAGGAGTTCTTTATATATTCTAGCAACAGAAATACAGGGTTGATGGCAGGAACAAGGCTGAAATGTTAAAAGTGCCTTCTTATCACAAACAAAGCCCTAATTTCAACCCGATTACCACAGTACCACAAAGAGAGAGAGAGAGAGAGAGAGAGAGAGAGAGAGAGAGAGAGAGAGAGAGAGAGAGAGACAGAGAGACAGAGAGACAGAGAGAGACAGAGGAAGAGTAAAATAAAACAAAAAGTACTATAAATTAAAATGTGCTAAAATTCACAATGGTGGTGACTTTACAATCTCTCTGAAAAAAAAATAAAAAAGATGGTTCCATTTTAACTGAATGAAATATTTCCTACCACAATTTGTGTTTCCTGTTTACTATGTTCCTTTTTTCAAAATTTAATTCTATTGATGGGTATTGCATTGAATTTGTATATCGCCTTTGGCAATATTGCCATTTTGATTATATTAATCCTCCCAATCCAGGAGCATGGGAGGTTTTTCCATTTCCTTAGTTCCGCCTTAATTTCATTTTTCATGTTTTTAAAGTTCTCATCGTAGAGGTCTTTCACTTCTTTGGTTAAGTTATTCTTAGGTATTTTATGTTTTTGATAATAATGCAAAAGGAGTTGATTTCCTGATTTCAGCCTCAGTCTTTGGGTCATTAGCATAGAGAAAGGCCTTTGATTTTTGAGGGTTTATTTTATATCCTGCAACTTTGCCAAAGTTTTGGATCAGCTCTAGTAGCTTGGGGGTGGAGTCTTTGGGGTTCTTTAGGTATAGGATCATGCCATCTGCAAAGAGAGAAAGTTTAACTTCATCTTTTCCTATTTGGATCCCCTTTATATTTTCTTCTTGCCTAATTGCTCTGGCTAGGAATTCTAGTACTATGTTGAAGAGAAGGGGAGAGAGTGGACATCCCTGTCTTGTTCCTGATTTTAAAGGGAATGGCTTTAGTTTTTCACCATTTAGAGTTATGCTTGCTGTTGGTTTATAATAAACTGCCTTGATTATATTCAGGAATGTTCCCTGGAATCCCAGTTTTTCCAGGGCTTTTAGCATAAATGGGTGCTGGATTTTATCAAACGCTTTCTCCTCATTGAGTGCTATAACTATGTGGTTCTTTACCTTGCTCCGGTTGATGTGGTGGATTACATGAATTGACTTGCATATATTGAACCAACTTTGCATACCTGGGATGAATCCATTTTGATCATAATGTATGATTTTTTTGATGACCTGTTGAAGTCGATTGCGCAGAATTTTGTTGAGAAATTTTGCAGCTATATTCATCAGGGAAATTGGTCTATAGTCCTCTTTCCATGGTGCATCCCTGCCTGGTTTTGGGATGTGCGTTATAGTGGTTTCATAGAATATGTCTGGTAGTGAATGTTCTCTTTCGATTTCATTGAAGAGTTTGAGAAGTATTGGTATGCTTTCTGTTTTGAAGGCCTTGTAGAATTCTGCAGTGAATCTGTCTGGACCCGGGCTTTTCTTGGCTGGGAGATCACTTATTGCCTTTTCTATTTCAATGCTGTATATGGGTCTGTTTAGGAGGTTTAAGTCTTCATGGCTGAGTTTGGGGATATGAATTTTTTCTAGGAAATCATCCATTTCTTCCAAGTTCTTGAAAATGTTGGCATAAAGGTTTGCAAAATAGTCCCTTATTATGGTCTGAATTTTGGTTGTTTCTGTGGAGATGTTACCTGTTTCATCTCTTATTTATTTGAGTGTACTGCCTTTGTTATTTGGTCTGGTTTGCCAGGGGTCTGTATATCTTGTTGATTTTTTCAAAGACCACCATTTTTTAATGAAATAGAGGAAGCAATCCTGAAATTCATATGGAACAATAAAAGACCCAGAATAGCAAAAACAATCCTAAGCATAAAGAATGGTGCTGGAGGAATTACAATACCCAACTTCAAGCTGTATTATAAAGCTACAATAATAAAAACAGCTTGGTATTGGCACCGGAACAGGCCTGAAGACCAATGGAACAGAATTGAAGACCCAGAATTGAACCCACAGAACTACGCCTACTTAATCTTTGATAAAGAAGCTAAAACTATAGTATGGAAGAAAGATAGCCTCTTTAACAAATAGAGCTGGCAAAACTGGTTCAACACATGCAACAAACTAAAACTAGATCCTTATATATCACCCTCACCAAAATCAATTCCAAATGGATCAAAGATCTCGAAATCAAAACAGACACCCTGAAAACACTAAAGGAAGGAGTAGGAGAAACACTTGGGCTCTTTGGCACTGGAAGGAACTTGCTCAACAAAGACCCAGAAAGGCTACAAATCAAAGAAAGGATGGACAAATGGGACTATATCAAACTGCAGAGCTTCTGCAAGGCAAAGTACATAGCTCGCAAGATAAACAGAAAGCCCACAGACTGGGAGAAGATCTTTACTGGCCATTCAACAGACAAAGGCCTCATCTCTAAAATATATGCAGAACTAAAAAAACTACCTTCTTCCAAAACAAAACTGCAAAGAACCAATAGCCCCCTCATCAAGTGGGCTAGAGACTTAAAAAGAGATTTCTCTGGTGAGAAAATGAGAATGGCCAAGAGGCATATGAAAAAGTGCTTTACATCACTGGCCATAAAAGAAATGCAAATCAAAACAACATTGAGATTCCATCTCACCCCAGTAAGAATGTCATATATCAAGAAAACTAACAATAACAACTGTTGGCGGGGATGTGGCCAAAAGGGAACCCTACTTCATTGTTGGTGGGAATGTAAACTGGTTCAGCCACTCTGGCAAGCAGTATGGAGATTCCTCAGAAGGCTAAACATAGAACTCCTCTGTGACCCAGCAGCCCCACATTTGGGTATTTATCCAAAAGACCACAAACAAGAACACACTAAAGCCACCAGCACAACAATGTTCATCACAGCACAATTTGTCATAGCTAGAATTTGGAACCAACCCAGATGCCCCTCAGTAGATGAGTGGATCAGGAAAATGTGGTACATATACACAATGGAATTTTATGCCTCTATCAGAAAGAATGACATTGCCCCATTTGTAAGGAAATGGAAGGACTTGGAAAAAGTTATACTAAGTGAAGTGAGCCAGACCCAAAGAAACATGGACTATATGGTCTCCCTTATAGGGAATAATTAACACAGGTTTAGGCAAGTCACAGCAGAGGATCACAGGAGCCCAATAGCTATACCCTTATGAACACATAAGATAATGATAAGTGAAATGAACTCCACTTTATGTAAATGATTGTTATATCACAATTGTAAATACTTTCAATGTGCCATATGTAACTGTAGCCTCTATTATTGATGATATTCCTGTATCACCTTCCTGTGGTTGTACCTACACTATCTTTGTATCTTATCTGAGTATATTGGAAACCGTGTATACTGGTATTAGAACCAGGAAATTGGAAGGGAATACCAAAATTGAGAGACACAGGGTAAAAAAAGACAAACAACTACAAAGCAATATTTACAAACTGTTTGATGAAAATGAACTGAACAACTGAACAACTCGTGGGGTGAAGGGGAACGGAAAGAGGGAGGGAGGAGGGGGCTATGAGGGACGAGGTAACAGTACAAGAAATGTATCCACGCCTAATGTATGAAACCGTAACCTCGCTGTAATTCAGTTTGATAATAAAAATATATAAAAATAACAAAAATAAATAAAAAATAAATTAAAAAAAACTTCTATTGCCAAAGTGACATAGAGAGTGTACAGTTACATATGTAAGGTACGGAGTGCATTTCTTATCAAACTTGCTGCCTCCTTCTTCATTTTTCTCCCACCTTCCCTCCTCTCCAATCCACCCCCCCACCAAGTTGTACAATTAATTTACAAAGTATTGTCTTGTAAGTATTGCTATTACATTGGTTTACCTTTTACCCCTTGTCTAGCCATTCTGATGTTCCCCTTCACTTCCCTAATTCAGATAAACATAGGCAATACCCAGGGTCCCAGAATCAAATACAGTGACAACAGAAGCTAACCATCAGGGAACAAAAATGCAAGAAAAAAAGAAATAATTTCACATAGTACACTAAAAATAACAACAATGAAAAAAAAACACTTGTTTCTATATCTTAGAGTGCATTTTGCTTAGCAGCATCTATTTTTTAATCTTAGCATCATCTTATATGATCATATGTACACAGACCTTGAATTATTGTGATCCTATGTGGGGATAATCTAGACATGCTGGGAATAATCTATGTTGGGAATAATCTAGACATAATAATAATTATTATTACTAATGAGGAAAAACAAAGAGTATAAGTTTCTTTGGATCTGGTTCACTTCTCTTAGTATGATTTTTCTCGCAAGCCTTTGTGTTTCCTTATGAGTAGAGCAATGTCATTGTTCCTGATAGCACCACAGAATTCCATCATGTATGTATACAACATTTTCTTGATCTATTCATCTACTGAGGATCATCTGGGTTGGTTCCATTTTTTAGCTATGGTAAATAATGCTGCAATGCTGGTAGTGTTAATTGGGCCTTGTTTGTCATCCTTTGGGTAAAGGTCCAGAAGTGGGATTGCTGGGTCATAGGGGAGCCATATTTTACCCTTTTGAGTAACCTCAATACTGCTTTCCAGAGTGGTTGAATGAGTTTAGACTCCCACGATCAGTGTAGTAGCATTCCCTTTTGGCCACATCCCACCAGTATCTGTTGTTATTATTTTGTTCTTAGTATCTTTCAATCCACATTTGAATTTTTTTCACTATGTAAAATATGTCTTTACCTTTGTAGACTTTGACTTTTGGGTCATACTCACAAAGTCACTCCTTTAAATGCAATGAACATTTAATTACTATTAATATATGCATAAAGAGTTAATTCCTGTTTTAAGCTGAAAGGGATTTTTTTAAACCAAAATAGATAGGCCCTTAGAATTGTTGGTTAGTAAATTCATTTTTAAAAGATTTCACAAAAACAACATAGCTTATCAATTTTTCATGGAGCTATTAAAATTAAAGATGCCATTTTTGTCAAAGTGATAAAAATGTCTTGTCTAAAATGCTCAGATACTCAACTGAGTTAAGAACATTAGAACCAAGAGTCTCATAAAATGTTTTGGCTTCAAGAAGGAAGACAGCTATAAAATTTGGAAACTTTCCCAATCTTAAGCCAGTAGACTTGATGGACTCTTCTACTGATGATTTAGAGAGAATGTTAGTGATATAGAACACATTATCACTTTTAACTATAAAGGAAATCTGAGCTAATTAAAGGACTTTGAAACATGCATAAGAATCATACAGTATCTTTCATTCTTGTTTTTTATTAAAATGTAGATACTGAGTATTTGAGAATTTGTCATAATTAAAATGGGTTTTTGTCATTTCATGGTGGGTTTTGGTCATTTCCTAAAGTGGATGAAATCAGACCTATTTTTTGTTCTGTGTCTTTGAACTTATTAAGATGATCTATTTACCTCTGTAAGACAAACTTTTTTGCTGAGTGATGGTATTCAGTCTTCACTTCTGGTTTACAGATTTTTTCTAATGCTTTTAATCTGAACTCTTAAAGAGACATTTATTTATGCTTTCTTAAAAAAGAAGCAACATCAAGGAATTCTGTCTGCATATGCTTTTAGTGATTGCTGACCCTGCAGGTTTATTCAATAAATTTTACTGATGGCACTGTGCCTAGTGAAGTACAGCCCTTCAGTCTGTGCAAGCCACACACACAAAGATGAGATTGCCAGCATCATCCCCAGTGGTTTCCTCCTGAAGGATCAGTCCTGAAAGTAAGCATGGGCTACATTATCACAGTGGAATGAAAATAATACAGATAGAGCATCTGAAATAATAACAGCAACAATAATAGTAAATAAAATAAACATTTTTTGAAAATCCTTGGGGATTTTCTAATGTGATTTTTATACAAAATTAAAGCTAAGGAACATTCATAAATAAAACATTAGGAAAGAACAAAAATAATTTTATTTGGAACAGATCATGGATAAAAGTGCAGGAAAAAAAGCCAAATTTAAATTCAGATGGGTTGCTTTCTAAAATATTTTTTAGATTTGTAATAAATCTTGAATAATATAAGAGATTCCTTCTTAAACACTACCAATAAAACTCATAGCTTTTGCAATTCAAAGGTCTTGCAAAATGTAATTTATTTACCCTATGATACTTAATATCTAATGCTTATCAGAGATGTAGGAAAGGTGAATGTGCTAGTGGGTCATGCCTGTAATCCTAGCTACTCAGAAGGCTGAGGTCTGAAGATTGGGGTTTAAAATCATCCTCCAAGAAAACAAATCTGTGACTCTAATCTCCAATTAATCATCCAAAAAGCTGAAACTGGAAATGTGACTCAGTGCAAGAGCCTCAAACGTAAGAGAACGAACCATCAACACATACACACACACAAACACACAAACACCTACAGACACACACACATCACCATCATCATTTCTCTGTGTTCTTTCTATTTTATCATCTGTTTCCTGTATTATAGGACAATAAACAGTTCTATATCTTCCTGGAATCTCCAACTGAGGCCCAATCTGGAAATTTTTCTCTCGTATCTCATAGAGATCAGTAGAATTTCAGAAATTTTCTTCCTCTGAAAACTCTCTCCACCCTCAAATCATCCAGTCATCATACAGGCATAACAAGCAGTATTTTAAGAATATACAGTAAGAATACCTTGGTTTTAAATAAAACATATTGCTTAAGATGCTATTAGAACTAAGATTCATTCTTATGTAACTACTAAGTTTGATATTTTAAAACTTTTATTTTTTTGATGCTTGATTTGAGCTGCTTTATCTTAATTCTTGATCTTATATTTATGGATCAATGCTTATGATACTAAAACTCACTAAGGGAAACAGTTACCAAGTGACAGTTTATGCTTTAAACTTAAAATGTAATCTAAATTAATTTCCAACACTAAGATAATATTCCACCATGCATGTGTAAAGGCAAAGTAAGGTCCACTTTTCAATCTGTTTTATAAGTACCGCGAGCTAACGGATTGCGCAACTGGAGCTCCCCACTTTTCAATCTGATATAAGGGAAGATGATGCTTCATAATCTGGTATTTGAGAAGTAAGAGTCCCCTTCTTGTGATGGCTAAAAGAAATTGGCTAGCACAAGACAAGGCAAAAGACTATTTCACAAGGTGACCAAGGAGACAAGACTTCAGAAGACAGACTGCAACTTCAGAAGCACTGAAGGCTTCATTTTCATTAACACAGGGCTCTTAAAGAAATTATATAGTGCAGCTTTCTTTTATTTATCCAGAATATTTTTGACAAGAATGTATGTTTATTCCTGACTCTAAATGTACATCTGCAACAACTGCTTTTCAAAAACTGTATTTGTGACAGAAAAAATGATATTACATTTTACCAAATTATGGCTTTGATAAAAATGGAATTTCACTTGATTAGGACTAAGAAACACACTTTGCAGGAACAACAAGCAATGGTGAAAAATTACATGGATCCTTTGAAACACTGAATTTACATACCATAAACACGATCAAAGTCTCTAAAACAATCCCTAAAGAGAGGGAAAACCATGTATCCTGGTTTCCAGTCCCAAATAGGGCTAATCTTATGGTCAGTAGAAGATAAAGCTGGTTAAGCAATGTTCTTTTACCTCATCAATAGGTTATGATAATGAGTCATACTTGATACAACGTGATTGTGTTTCTATGAACAAGCAGTTTTAATAGTTAGAAAACCCATTATAAAACTAGTAATGTTAGAAAACTTATCCAATTGAATCAAAGTATTTGTCTATTTGTTAGTTAAAATGCTAATAGGAGCAACAATTTTCTAAGATAAAACAAAACACAGAAATATTGTAATATGGAGGTCAGATCTGGCCAGTGAAAGAGTCCAGAAGCAGACTCCATCTCCACTATCTCCCCAGCCCCCTCTGTTAAGAGGCCCTGGAAGATTCCCTCCTTGTAAACAATAGTGTCCCTACCCCCTGAATGCGCAGGCCAACTCTTTTTTTTTTTTTTTTAACATCACAACACTGTGTTGTGTGATTTTTTAACAATACAAACAAAAACTACAGAAATGCAATATATGGATACAGCTAAATGCATAGTGGTGACTTTTTTTTCCCTCTCTCCTCAAGAGGCCATGATTCCCATTTCTAGTAAAACAAGAGGCTGCATATAGGTAGAAAAAGGCTTGTCATTAGCTCCACAATTTGCTTAGACATGTCCTATAAAGGCATTTCCTCCCTGCTACTTACCATGCAGTGTAAAAAGGGAGTTAAAGGAAAGTTTCCTTGTTGGTTCCTACTATATGAAAGATGCTATATTCTATTTTATCAGGACCAATATATGGAAAATATCTAAATTAAATGTTATTACAAAAATGAAGCAGAAATGAGATTCTGGCTAAAGAGGGCACTAAATGACAATAAGATATACACAAAGAATCCAAAACAAACGAAAGGTTGTTATAAAAAGGCTCTAAGTGTATTGTAAGCATATATGTTCTTTTTTCCAAGTGCATTTTCAAACAACGGAAGTGTCAAAAATAGGGTCAATTGTGTTAGACTAAATTGCATTATTGTATAGGCTACACTGAATGGAACCTCTGTACTATAAATATCATAGAGAAGCATTGTCTGCATCATAGTATGCCAATTTATCCTCAATGAAAACCTTCCAGAGTCCTTTATTTTGGAATATCCTGTAAACAATCAAGCCACCAGAATATGATTGTACAGCAGTAAAATGTTCTCTTACATTAAACTGAAGACATCTGTTTAATAATAATAATAATAATAATAATAATAATAATAAGAAGAAGAAGAAGAAGAAGAAGAAGAAGAAGAAGAAGAAGAAAGAAAATGTGGAAAGGTTCTTAGAGCTGTTGGTTTCTAAGTACAGAACACCCTAGACAATTCAAGGCCTCTTAATCTCTATTGAGAACAACAACAACAAAAACAAAAAAGAGTATTTATCATGCTGTTAAATCCATCATTATGGATAAAATTGGTGCAAAATGGTAAAGCAGATCCAACAAACACTGATGTCCCAGATGGCATATTGGCAACTAACACATAACTGGTGGTCAATGGAGAGTTTAAAAGATCTTCCCTTTCTTCTTGTTCTTTTCCAAGGTTCCTGAAGAGTTCTGTTGTTCTAAGCTATGTTGCTGAGCTTCCCAGTTGGCTTTCTCCTCCTCAAACTGATGCCTCTAATTCTGTGTGCTGGGCTTCCAAATCGTTTTTCATCTACTTATGGCACCGCTGGAGCTCAGCCTCAGAGTCCTTCAGTTTCTGGAGCTCTTGATGGGCGTGCCTGGATTCCTACAGGAAGGGAAACCCCATCCCCAATAATGAGAGTTCTTGAACCCCAAGAGTCAAGGGCGGGCACATGGCCTACAGATTACTAAACCTGTCTGACAAGTGCTTGAAACTGGGAGCTTCCTGTGACCCTGCCTCCTGACCTGACCCTACTTAGGGGCAGGCCAGCTCAGGTGCCTTTATGCCATGCCACATGTTCAAGTCTTGTGTCTGTCGGGCCCATGGCGTTCCAATTCAGCTCTCCATTGGAGCTGAATTGGTTTGTTGGTACTTGGAAATCCTCTCTGTGCCACTGTCCTGTTCTGTGTTATATGTTTTTCTGAAACCTGGGACCTGTCCATCCCGAACTTCCCCAATAAATCCATCTTTTTACTTGAGACTGTTTCTGAGTGGTGGACTCCTGGAGGGATGGGGGATCGCCCCCTCCCCCTTAAGCCATTATAAATAACTAGAAAAGTAAGCTCTTCTATGAAGCTAGAGTCTTGGCTTAGTAGTAGAGCACCTGCCTAGCTTTTATCATGAATGAGTCCCTGAGTTCAAATCTCAGGAACTGCAAAAAACAAACAAAGGGATAAAAGCTGTAAAGAACTTTTATGTAGCATTCAGAACTTTAGAATTATGAAGTAGGCATGCATTCCCTGCTATATCCTAAGAGACTTCCAGTAAAGCAATAATAGTCAATGGAGACTGCGTAACATTATCTGATCAGAAACCTAATGAAATGATGACACATACTCTCTGGATAAGGGAGGCACATTTTTGTAATCCTAGCAACTCTGGAAGCTGAGAACTGGAAGCCATCACAAGGAAAAAAGGCCTTGAGATTTCATGTCTCTAGCAATCAACACACAGCTATGCTCTAGATATATCTCAAATGGCAGAGTACCAGTGGAGTAAGCAACAAGCCAAATGAGCTCAAGACTCTGCATTCAAACACTAGTGCATTACACTGCTGTGACATTTTTATAGCCATAAATAGGTATGGTGGAGAGTAAGAAGGATAAAAACTAGAGGAATAATCTGTCTCCAAGTTTAAGGCACAGACACAAGAGAACTGAGCATGACTTCTGGGTTTTAGCTTAAAGACATAATTGATTCCTTTAAGTCACACAGTGGAAAATATCTAGCAAAAGATAGAAGACAGCAAATGATGATTTCCCTAGGACTGACAGATTGCTACATGACCCACAAGAATAAAACCCAAAAGAATGTGAGAAGCAAGTATTCCACTCAAAAGTCAGAGAGCCCTGGCTCCTCATCCTATCCGGATTCTGTATCTTAAGAGTAATTTTACCTGGGATTATTAGGACACTGAGATATCAATTTTCATACCAGATACATAAAAACTAATTTTAGACACCTTATTAGTGTGGTCAGAAAATGTAAATGAGCAAAAAGACACTAAGTGCTTCAGCAATAAATCACTACTACTACTAGAATCCTGTCTTCAGAGCCTCAAAATAAAATATACTAGTGAATTTCTCTTTCAATAACATCAGTAAAAGTGGTTTCAATATTATAAATCTAAAAAAGAGACAAAGAATAGAAAGTATAAGCTTGAACTGTACTAAATTACTACTGAAATGTGAAGTTCTAATAATAGAAACAAATTAGAGTACTGTGATAGTGAGAAAGTAAATTGTGAATTGACATGCTAAATATATGAGTGAATATGCTTACATATATATGAAAATATATGGCACTTGATACATATATATGGAAATCAGTCATCTAATACTAGATTTTTAGGTTTAGTTTATCATGTATGTTATATATTAATATTTAGATAACATATATTCACAAAATGGTAAAAATCTTTATGATATTCTACAGTAACTCAATATGATCATTACATAAATAATATGCATCATATATTAGGTAAACAATATATGTAATATATTATGACAAAGATTGCTATTTTGACTTTTAAATATTTAAAACAGCTCTAATATGCCCAATGATTGGAATATGAGTCCACTCACTTGAGTTCTTGAACATATCTTTATTTTATTAAAGCCCCAGTGAAAACTGTTTTAATCCTCAGTGTAGAATATTAGAATATATTTTAGCTAAATGTAATTTTTTAAATTGGGTTTCAAAGGATTTTTTCTGAATAATTACTTATTTATTGTCAAAGTGATTTGCAGAGGGGTTACAGTTTCATACGTAAGGCAGTGGGGACATTCCTTGTATAACTTGTTACCTCCTCCCTCATTTCCCCCCTTCCCCTCTCCTATTCCCTCTCCCCCATTAGTTGTTCAGTTGGTTTACACCAATTTGTTTTGTAAGTATTGCTTTTGGAGTTGTTTGTCTTTTTATACTTTGTCTCTCAATTTTGATATTCCATTTCCCTTCCCTAGTTCTAATACCAGTATATACAGTATCCAGGGTACTCAGATGAGATGCAGTGATAATGCGGGGACAACCACAGGAGGGGTATACAAGAGAATCATCAACAAAAAATGCTACAGTTTCACATGGCATGTTGAAAGTAACTACAACAATAATATAACACTTTTCATCTTTTTGTAATGAATTTCATTAAGTAATTATGTGTGTATAATGTATACATCACCCTTTCTATTTCCACTCCTGTTGGTTGTCCCCATTCCAATTCACAATCACGACATGTGTATATTTATAGATTCTGGGTATGGGTGAAAATGTCTTTGAGACCTGCACTTCTCTCCATTTTTTTGTGAATGACATATTTCATTATTCTTTATGGTTGAGTAATTTCCCATTGGATGTAGATACCATATTTCCTTATCTATTCATCAGTTGTGTGGTAGACTCGCCATTGAAATAGTAGTGCTATGAACATGGGTGTACAGATATCTCTCTGGCATTTTATTTTACATTCCTTTGGATAAAAATGCCCAAGAGTGATAGGGCAAGATGGTATGGTAGTTCAAATGGTAATTTCTTGAGAAAGTGCTATACTGATTTCAGTAAGGGGAATCCAAGGAAACCAACTGATTTAGAATGTAACAAAATTGCTTTGTGAATGTATGTGTGTGTGTGTGTGTGTGTGTGTGTGTGTGTGCATGTGCATGCGCATGCTTAGTAAAATCATTTGCCTAACATTTAATCAAGTATATTTAAAAAGAATTTCAAAGGATGGAATCAAGTTCCAGTGGAAGAAAACTGAGGTTGTAGGATTACTAAGGATCTCAGGCGTAGAACAGTACACTAGAACGGTAGTGGGGAATAGAGGTTGTAGGTGGGCAATTTGTAATAATAGCTCCAACAACAATAGGATAATTCCCACAGAATTCATCAAATATTCATTATGCATAACATTTAAAAATACCATACAATGTGACTATGAAAGAGTAATGGAGACATGAGACATTTATATTAAAAAGTAATCATTTTTAATTTATGAGTATAAAAATAATAGTCTCTAAAATAAAATCTACTTGGCCTACAATGGAAATGCTTAAATGGAACAAATAAAATTAAAGATATAAAAAAATAAAAGTATACATCTCTTTCAAATGACTCAAAGAACCATAATTCTGAGGAGAGCTAAATAAGCAGTACACATTCCTACCAATGGGACACTTTTTTTTTTCACCACAAGGAAAACAAAGTTTTCTACTGACACACAATTCTAGTAATCCAGAGAGACACAGTTAAGAAGTGACTGAAGAACCTGCTTTTTGCTACCTGTTCACTGTATGTGCATTGTTCTCCTTAGGGAATGATTCTTCTTGTGGTTGTTAACCTTGCTTACTTTAGCATTTGCTTCCTCAATCCCATTTATGTCCAAAGAGTTGTTGAATGCTTCTCTCTGAAACTATAAGAATAGCCTTCTGTTTTTCTTTCTTCTTTCTTATTTTGTTTGAGACAGAGTCTCACCATGTGCTCTGGGTTGTCCTAAGCCCTGTGACTCTTCTGCCTCACAAATGCTTCTGTGAACCAACATGCCCATCTTGTCCCCACTTTTAATATCTTCATGACAATAACAAACACACTCAAAATATACCAACTACCAGTACTATATCAATGTTTGTAGCAGATGGATCACTATGATTGGCCTAATCATCATACTCAACTTATATGGCTTTAATCTCAAAGAGATGAGATTATTATGAAAGAATCATCTATACTATATTTTACATCTAAAAAGTGTGACCTCATACACATGCAGCATGGCAAGCTACTAATTAAAAACATGTGAGTTTCAGAAATTACCTCATATTTTTAAAAAATGTCAGAGTATAAAATATGGATTTAAATGGATATAGTTGAACTTGTTAATAGCTAAAGACATTTCTTCACCCTTTCGAATCCCTGTCAAAGTCATCAAACTTTCTTAATTGACAATTATTTGGATGGTTAATTTCAATAAGCCCAATGGTTACTTATTTTGAAATAGAAGACTGAACATATTTTCTAGAACTGCATACCACGACTATCTTATCATGAGCCTACTGTTTTTAAGCATTTAATTTTCATAACACAGATATGGTGTTTCCTTCTGACAGATGAGAATGCTAAAGTTTATAAAGTTCAGATAAGTCTTACCTGATTTAATGAGATATCCAAACCAGAGACAGATCACTTAATGTGAGTGCAATTATCTTTCACTTTACGCATTTCAGAGATGCTATCCTTCACCTATATTTAAAGAATGCTAATTGTGACACTTCCTGACTATGATTTGAGAGAGATCATAGGGGAGTAAAATTAACAACAGTGGCAGGCATCCCTTTATTCCACAATGAAGAGCTGGACCATTTGAAATTAAACTTAAGAGACAAGTGGTCTTCCACTTCTTACTGACATTTGGACTGTTATTCTCTTACAAAATGAAAAAGAGTATTTAATCAAGAATGAAGAAATCAGAGAAGAAGCTTTGCCAGTAAAAGGGCTTTGAAAAACTGCTGTAATTGAGAGACTGCTTTTAAACAATGTCCACTGGAGAGTTACAAAATATGCAAAATGTCAGCCTCAGACTTTGTGAAGATTAGTATAACTATCAAGTTAGGTTTAACTTTAATGAGACACCCAAACAAAAGAAACTTAAATAACTTTAAGTAATATTGGTAAACATAAGAGGCGGATCTATTTAAGAAAAGTTTCAATAGAAGTTTGAGTCTCAAGTTTTCAAACTTTCCTCAGGCATGTGATATTTGTTTCACTAACACTGTGAAGCAGTGAGAGCTGCCTACTCTCACATTTACTGAATGTTTTGGGGTAACAGTAAAATGTGGAAAAGTTAGCTTCAATAATTCTCTTTAGACATAAGGAATAATTTCCCTAAAAATTCAATCTTTAACATTTATTGAGCTACCCAAACCTAGTATGAACTAGTTTTAAAAGTATAATTCAGACAGAAATACACAACATATTCACATTAGCAAGACGACCTGGCATATAATGGAATGAACCGGACAATCATAAAATGCAGTATAGGTCAGTGAATTTTATACATTCATCATTTTATCATCATTTAATAATACAAATGTACACCTTAAAATATTGCTCTTAAAGCACAAAAATGGAAAATGACAAGTGATATCATGAGAGTCAAACACTATACATATATATACACACACATATATATACACATATATGTATGTAACATATATATACACATATATGTATGTAACATATATATATATATATATATATGAGAGGAGGTTAGGGGATAATGGAGGTTGGAGGAATCAGTAGAAAATAGAAGAAAAACTAATCACTGAGGTTTGTGAATTGAAGGAGGTGGGGAGAAATCCAAACTAGAATATGGGAGAATTGTAAATGTTGCTTCTGAAAGAAAATCATCCATTTGCAATCTAAGACCAAATGAAGAGTCTATGGGAGGTAGATTTGTTAAAGAAGTTAAAAGGACTCAAGGCAAAAGAAGGAGAAGAAGAAGAAGGAGAGAGAAAGAGATTATTAAGGAAAGAAAGGAGGATGGAGGGAGAGAGGAAGAGAGAAGAGGAAGGATGGATGGACAAACTGGAGGCAGAGCTAAAATTTTAATTTTCACACAGAGTCACAGTCACTCTTGAGTCCTACAGTATAAATAAACTGTAAATATAAATAAAAGTCATTTAAATATTGTACCTTAAAAGTCAGAATGAACATTCTGATTTTTCAAATGAAGAATAAAACAAAATGCTAAAGATTTGGTAGATGGAGTTTTAACAAATTGTAACAGAAAGTTACCAGCACAATCATGTTCATTCCTACATTATTTACCACAGATATGGAACCAACCCAGTAGATGAATGTATCAAAAATGTGGTGTATATACACAATGGAATTCTATGCTTCCATCAGAAAGAATGATATCACCCCATTCATAAGGAAATGGAAAGACTTGGAAAAAAATAATATTAACTTAAGTGAGAAAGACCCAAAGAAAAATAGACTCTATGCTTTCCCTTGTTGGTAATAATTAGTATATGTTTAGGATAGTACTTGCAGAGGTTCACAGTAGCTCAATAGCTATGTACATATGATCACATAAGATGATGCTAAGCAAAATGAACTCCAAGATAACAGAAAAAGATTTTTCATTGTTGTTGTTATTTTTAATGTACTATGTGAAATTATTTTTTTTTGGCTCTCCCATGGTTTATCTCCTGTTGTCACTGTTTTTGCTTTTGGTACCCTGAATACTGCATATACATTTATCTGAATTAGGGAAGGGGAACATCAAAATGGTGAAACAAAGGACAAAGGGCGAACCAATTGGAACAGTTATACTCACAAGATAACATGTTGGAAACTGACTGTACAACCTGGGTGAGGTGGGAATAGTGGGGAAGGGAACGTGAGAAAAAATGAGGGAAGTGGAAACAAATTTGACAAGATATGTACACATTACATATGTATGTAACTGTAACCCTCTGTACAGTACCTTGACATCAAAATTAAATTTAAAAATAAAGGAATAGAATGTTATGCATTTTAGGAAGCCCCTGATTTGGGGTTATTTCACTATCATCATATTATTTAATTTGAAATTCCCTTCCATTCCTGGCTTAGTTACTCATGAGTGTAAGAATTCTGAAAATCATTCTGCCTGTGCAACCTCCTTCATGAATATTTTATATAACAACCAAATGATCCTTTGAAAGTGTGAGGTATATATGAGGATTCTGCTGCCTCGAGGAAATTTTGTCTGTTTATTATTTTTAGCATCTTGAACAAAAGTATCAAAATTATCATGCTTATAGAAAATAATACATCTGTCCAGTCTAAATTAAATTTCAATAATAGTAATCCATCAATTATAAAACTCCTTTGCCACTGATAGCAAAGTGAAACTTTTCACCTGAAGTTGTTAACCAAGAACAGTTTAGAAAACAACATAGAACTCTTATATTACTTTGGCTTCAATTTCCCCATGATTATTATATATCAAGGATATTCCTCTCAGCTTCAGGAGGTAAAAAAGTTAGTAATAATTGGAGGCCCTGGTGATAATTTGAAACAAGTCCTTGAAGAGAAGCATTACTAAAGGGGACTGCCTTTAAGGAACCATTTTTCTTTCTATCCTCATTTTTCCATGTTCTTTTCTCCATCTATGTTGGAGTATAATTGCTATAGCAATTCACTTATCTACTGAGAAGAAAGATGCTGATGGATCATGGTGCAAAGTCCACCTAGATAGAAAACTGTGAGGCTTCCTCTTCAAAAAAAAACAGTCAAAAGCTGAGCTGAAGCCAGGGCTCAAGTTGTAGACTGTCAGGCAAGCTAGCAAAATGAGCAGAGAAGCCCTGTGTTTACTCCCCATATATCAGAAAAAAACAACACACAAGATTTACACAATTTTATTGCCGAATGCAGTGGTGCCTATTTATCCACTTAGTTATGACTCTTTTTCACTGGGCCAGAGTATTCTTTTATACAAATATGACCTATTTATAAAATAATTGCTTAGTCAATGGGCATTTGAATGTTTATGACTTTCTGCTGTTATTTAAAACATGTAGCTGGAGGCTCTGAATTAAATTCCCAGTAATGTCAAAAAGAAAAGAAGTTTAAAAAAGAACATAATAAAATGTAGGAAGAAAGAAAAATAGAAAGGAACAATGAAAAGAAAATGGGAAAGAAACAAAACGAAAAATCATGAATATTATAATTTACATTAATAAGCATATTAATAATTTCCCAACAGGTGAAATTATCAAGCTATAAAATATGGTAGTAGACAAGATGTTTCAAAAAAACAAAAACAAACAAAAAATCTGATTGTGCCTTCTTACTTCTAACCTGAAAGCAAGATAAAAATTCTATATATTTAACAACTTGATTGCTATATTATGGTTTTCAGTTAGGTAGATATGAAGCAGTATCTCACTTTTTACTTGCAGGTTTATTGATTATTTTTATGTCCTCTTCTGGGATCTATATCTATCTATGTATTCTCTGTTTTGCAGATAATTCTGCAATTTTTGTATGAAATATTAGGTTGCAAATTGTAGTTACTCTCTTATTAATTTTATCCCTAGGAATTGCATATTTCTATTTACTAAATGCTATTAATGTCTTGCTTAAGATTTTCCTTCCGATGTGAAGAGGTACTTTTTAATCTTGAAATTCAGAAACTTCAAGTTGATTTTAAATGTATAATTCTTTATTCCAACTGAAACTGATTTGTTATTACTGTGTTCACAATACGTCAAATATTTTCACAGGTGTAATCAAAGCTGCAGTCAGCCTCCTTGTGAATGCATTCTTTCCCATTGATGTGTGAACACATTTCTATCATGCATGCTTCCCATATGGGATTTGTTAGTGGATTGCCTATTTTCTTTGGACTTTTTATTAGGTATGACTTTGTTAATTCAACACCATTTTTTTCTCTTATAACTATATCTTTCAGTTGTTTTAAATTTCGTTTCAATTTTCAACTAGTAATTCTATATATTTATGGGGGCAATGTCGTGATGATTATCTAAATTGTTAAATGAATAAATCCAGTTAATTTATACAACCATAACTTCACACACTTCTTTGTCTTCATGTGAACATTTAAACAGAAATTATGATGGATGGAAAGTGAAAGTGTAAACTTTACTTAAGAAATTTATTAATTATTGTGTCATCATTATTATTATTACTTTAGTTATTTATCCAATGGGATCTCACACAATTCCCAGGCTGGACTGGACCAGTGATACTTTATTACTTACTTTCTGAATAGCTAGGATGACAGGCATATATCATCATATCAACTGTATTGGATGAAATAAGGTCTTATAAAAATTTTTGGCTCCGTTGGCCTTGAATTGAAAGGTCTATAATTTCTGAGTAGTTAAGATTACAGATCGATCGATGGATAGATAGATAGATATAATACATACATACATATATACATACATACATACATACATAGGTAGATGATATAGATCAATCCTCAGTGACACAACTTTTGTTTTCTCTAATGGTCTGTAAAGAGTAATTTCCCACATCTTAAGTAAGCATATTACTTTTCTCCAGGGTCTTTGCTTTAGATAGTGATTTCCTGTGAGTCATATAATCGTGTGTGCACTGGCTTGTCTCCTGCCCTTGCATCCTGTATTTGTAACGCATACACACACATATAAACACACACACACTCTCTCTCTCTCTCTCACACACACACACACACGCTCAGAATCACTCCAAGGCAACTATTCATATTCAACATTTTAACCTCTTCATCTTCTTATATTTCCTTCATTTTTATGCTTCAGCCAACAATCCTTAATTTCCAGCTGATACATGTGGAATATGTGTCTGTATGTGTGTGTGTGTGTGTGTGTGTGTGATACTTTAACACTTTTTCTTCTATCAGATGTTTCTTCAAGATGTGTGCTCTTTTATGCCAAGAACAAAGAGACAATTGCCCAGGCAGAAGTTAGATCTAAAACACACTAAGTATGATGAACTACACAGAATTGTAGATACTTGTATAGAATGAGACCAAAAGGGGATACTCTTAGGAGAGAATCACAAAGGAGCAATGCCCAAAGCACCTCTTCATATGTGTATAAAATTATATACATACTGAAACAAACTCCAAAGATATGAGAGCAAAGGACTTTTATTCTTAATTTGCTTTTTTTTTGCTTTTTTGATGACTTCATTCTTTACCTTATATACAAAGTATTCACATGCAGCTCTAGGGGAAAGTGGGGAGAAGGCACAGAATCAAAGAGAAAAGGCTGAAAAAATGCAGCAGTGAGGCTCACTTGCTGCACTGGTCATTGATGCAAGTGAACCATGCCAATGGTGGATGAAGATGGGAGGGTAAAAATAGGAGAGAATGAAGGGAAGGATGACACTACGCAAAAGGAAATGTACTTATTACCTATGTAAAAATAACCCCGCTGTGTATCACTTCTAAAGTAATAAAGTAAATTAAAAAAAGATGTTGGAATCTTCCTTTCTGACAGCGAGAAATTCATAATCAAAATATAAAACATTTTTAATGGAAGTTTCATAGTTGGTTCATGAGACATACAGACCAATAAATTCCCCTTTAGTCCTTAGCTAAAGAGGCTGGGCAATAATCCCAATGGTGGAGAACAGATGCGGTGCAGCTAAAATAAAGACGGGCACTATGCAGCTAAATAAAGATTCCTAGCCCAATTTACTGAGTCCTGGGAAATTTATTGTTTTGGTTTGAGTCCCACCTGCGTGGCTGGGATACTACAGTTCACAAATTATAGATCTACACTTACATATTCAAGTTAAGCAAAAAAAATGCATGAGTATTAAAAAATACATTTTCATTATTCTGAGTAAAAAGTGAATAACCCTTTTGTTGTTACTCAAATCTGTGTTAAGAAAAAAATCCCATACTTCATATTATTTGACAGAATATATTTACAATAACTATTCCACAAATATTCAGAAAAAAATATGCTAAGTGCTTTCTTTTTTTTCTTTTCTTTTCTTTTCTTTTCTTTTCCTTTTCCTTTTTTTTTTTTTTTTTTTTTTTTTTTTTTTTTTTTGCTAGTACTGGGCCCTGGACTCAGGGCCTGAGCACTGTCCCTGGCTTCTTTTTACTCAAGGCTAGTACTCCTCCACTTGAGCCACAGCACCATGTCTGGCCGTTTTCTGTATAGGTGGTGCTGGGGAATTGAACCCAGGGCTTCATGTATACGAGTGCATGCCATATCCCCAGCCACTAAGTCCTTTCTAAGACTTTGCCCTGCAGTTATTATCACAAGTTGTGATGCAGGAATATGGCATTAGTAAATGTTATTAATGTGTAACCCTTTTAGGTTTAGGTTTTTTTCAGGGTGTAAAATTATTTTATAGTAATGTCAAAATGAATGCATTAGTACTGTCATGTAGTTTTGAATCTTAGACTTCGTACCTTTAAAGCCAATCTTAATCTACACTCTTTAATATTTTATTTTCAATATACATGGAAGTATATATATGTATATGAATAAATAACCTGTAAGACTCCATTTATTCTAGATTCCTCAGCAGAAGTCTGAGATGGTGGCTTTTAGATGTGACAGTTTGCTTGGCCACACCCCTTGTTCCTCACTGTTTCTTCGGGTAAACCTAGATATAGTATGAAAATCACTTATTATGATAGAATGAATTATATTTTTCTTTAGATTTTTATATTGGAGAAAAATTACAATTTTTACTGAGATTAAACTGTTTTTAAATATTGTTAAGAAGTTGGTCATGGTGCTCCACACCTGTAATGCCAGCACCAAGAGGAAGAGGAATGGTAGCAAGTCTTAGTTTACCTGTAGCTTCATAGTAAGAACTTCCGTCCATTAAAAAAAAAAAAAAACTGTTCCCAAAAGCTGACAGCTCATGATTTTAATCCTAGATGCTCAGGAGATTGAAATAAGAGACTCAAAGTTCAAAGTCAGGCTGGAGGAACAAAAGTCTGAGATACATCTCCAATGAACCAGAAAAGAGCTAGAAGAGAGGTGGCTAAGAGGTGTATCCCCAGTGTGAGCAAGAAGATCTGAGCAGGATCACTAGACTCAGAGTTCAAGCCCTTGTGCTAAATAAATAAATAAATAAATAAATAAATAAATGCTAAACTCTTAGATCCAAATAAGCTATTTTATTGTTTAAATTTCCTGTCATATTATTTGGATTTGATGGATGTGTGTTTCTAAAATGATAATTAAATTCCTAAGAGATAACATGTATAAACAAGTAAGCAGAAAAAAATAAGTAAGCAAAAATGAGTGACATTCTTTTTCTACAAAGAGAAATTTTATTACCTACCTGATGTTATGAAATGATTGGCAGGTGATCTGAGATATAACCCCACAGTAGAGTGTCTATTGTGCATGATCTCCTATGTTGGAAAAGAAAATGACTGGAAGTGAAAATATTTAGTGAGCATAATCTTGCTTTATAATAAATTAAAGCACATATGAAAAATGAATTCATATAAATGAAAATCAATACATGAAGCCTATTCACATCAATACATTTAAGAGACTGTAAAAAATTAAAAGTGATTTCAAAATCCTGTCCAGTAGGGCACAGTAGGATTCCAAATTTTCTTACATCGATGCAGAAGTGGTAGCTGGGTTATTCCATTTTGCCATCTGCCTAAGGAAAGCAAACTATTGAGGTTCAATCAAACGGATTTAGGAAATAATCAAAGAACCTTTCACTAAATGTATGGCAATTTATCACAAAGGTACCTCAAACAAAACATTGCATTCAGGGATCATAAGAAAACAAGACAATTTGAAAATATATAAACAAGAGCATGATTCAGACATGCATTCTGCTTTTTATCTAGAAGTAAGTGAAATCACATTTTCTCTCCTATATTTTCATCTAAGAAATGAAGATAGAATGTAAGTGTTGCAGAATATCATAATACTGTAAATATAAATGAAATAGTATCTATCAATGAAGATCTACAAACCATTGATTGGTAACTGCCTCTGGCTTATACTTGACAGCTCAAAGCTTAAGGGAAATCAGACATCTGATACTTTCTAACAAAAACAGGTGTTAGTAACCATCACCTTCAATAAAGATACTGGTAAATAGAGAAGAATCAAAATTTTACAAGTTGCTGTACACATCTATCAGAATCAAAAAGAAAACCTCTGAAAAAATTCAGAAAAATCATAATGACAAAATCAAAACAAGACAAAGTATCCTAGCTTCTTCAAGGAGTTCACTGCACAAGGGAAAAAAAGGAAATGAAGAATGACAGCTTGGAAGATATTTAAGAAACAGTAGCTAACTGTAATTTGTGGAAGCTATTTAAATCTTGATTAAAAGAAACCAATCTTGAGGAGAATATTAATGAAGCAAATATGGAAATTAGATTGCTGATTGGGTATTTGATTATATCATGAAAGTAATGGTAATTCTTCTAAAGAGTGATAATAGTATTGTGAATTTATTAAAACAAAATTTCTTAATCTTAAGCAATGCATGGTCCTACTTTTAAATAATAGCATATTATAATTTGTTTTAAACTCTTTCAAGTTGCCCACAGTTTAACGAGATGAGTTTATGGTTAACCTTTTGGCAATATCCACAATAGGTGATTAATATGTTACAGACTTGGATACTGCTCTATTTTAGTACATACACAATTTTTCTGAAGCAAAGAAAAATCTTTAAAATCCAATAAAACTTGATCACCATTAGGGATGTTTATTTTTCAAAAATGACAACTTCATGGATTGATGTAAGGAAAACTAAAATATTTGTCATAAAAATGTGCTTCTAATTGACAGTATTTTATGGCAAAAGCCCCTTTTGGAGATTTGTAAATTTTATTATTTGTATTGCACATTTCTGTTGTATATTGTTCAAAAAGAATTAACATATGTGGATGTTTAATATGAGCAAGATTTTGCCTTGTGAATACTAATGAATTTGTTCCAACCCCCTTCGGGGCACTATACTGGTATAAATGAACATATAATTAATATTTAAGATTTTGTGACTATATCACAGCCATTGGATTCTACTGTGTTCCCAGAAGAGTAGAGCCTAATGATACAAAAAAGAATGAGCACTGTGAAATGTTCGATTAAGACCTTCAGTGCAGAAACAGAAAGTGGTTTTCTTTAGCTCACACTCTAGCTTGCTAACCCCCCAAATATTCTTAGCTTAAATTCTTAGCTCACCAAAGACTAGAGCACTGATGAGAAGAGAAAGTCCATGAGCAAGTATCAGTATATATAAAAATAACATTACTTGCAGAATTGTATTTTATCTTACTGGGAAATGAGTGAGGAAATGTCTCCTTATTGTACACTGCTAATATCCTTATCATATATATTATTTACACCACTTTGCCATACTTTTATAATTGTATACATAGGTTGATCATATATTTATATATGCAAACTAAAGCATACAAACAAATAGAATAAATATTATGTAATTCTGTCATCACCCAATGACATGGGAAAGTTCTTATCTAATACATAGCAAAAGTATTAGAGGATACCTATTTAGTTATATGGAAAGTAAAAGCCTCATGCAAAGAAAATTGATAAACAAATGATATCCTTGGGAAATATTTTTAATATGCACGAAAGGGGCACCCACAATGTATTAGAAAAGACAAGGAATAAGCACAGTAAAAATGATAAGGTGTCCGGGAATGGAACTAGGTTTCTAACATGTATGGTTCTTTCCTTCTTTAATAAGAGAAACTATTTTTAAGGTAGACATTGTGCCCAACATTGAACATTACTACACTTAACAAAATATATAGTAGTTAAGTGTGGCCTATCCTCCAGTTAATTGATATAGTCACAAGGAACAATATATGAATTAGATGAACACTGGTGTTTCTGGGTGACTAGAATGGGGACTTTCCCATTAATGTTGCACCAAGTCACTATGGACAATGAAGGATATTCTAAACATGGTGGCCCCAGACTAGGCACAGAAGCAAGTAATCAAAGAAGGTCTCTAACATTTGCTGTCTACCTCTGGATAACTTTTACAGGAAAGAAAGGGTTTTTTGTTTGTTAGTTTGTTTGCTTGTTTTAATAAGCCATACTATGCTTTTGTTGAATGAAACTACTTTGTATTAAGACTCAGAAAACAAATATTAAAAGCAAACCAATGGCCAAAAATAAATGAAAAGTTACTCCAAATCAAATTAAAATAAAAATGAGATATTAGATAGTATTCATCAGATAGAACAGAAATGTAAGTGAGCAATGTTGTGGTCTAGATTTGAGAGGACTCACACACACCTAATGACATATGTAATTTTATAGAATTTTAGGAAACACAACAGAAT
Source organism: Perognathus longimembris pacificus (assembly GCF_023159225.1). NCBI lineage: Eukaryota > Metazoa > Chordata > Mammalia > Rodentia > Heteromyidae > Perognathus > Perognathus longimembris. Next base: position 15,022,290 of record NC_063174.1, on the reverse strand, counting down.
ATTACTAAACAGAATCTCTTACTAAAGCAGATGTTTGGAAATTGATCTCCCTGAAGTAAAAGGAGGGGAAGATGGGAAAGCAGCGGGGAGGGGTGAAGAATAAAAGAACATTTTAAAACACTTAAGAATTTTACACCATCTAGTGGTAAAAAATCAACAGAAAGAATACAAATTGTATCAATGAGTACATGATTGAATAAATTATTTCCACATTTATTGTGAAGATGTTTTAAAGAATAAATTGAAGTGTTAACAATGTATTTATCAGGATTTCTAGAAGGCTGAATTAAATGTGTGTGTGTGTGTGTACGTGTGTGGGGCGTGTTCTTGTTTTGAAGGATATCGAAAGCAAATGGATGCATTTGTGGATTATGAGACCATTTACTATGGCACAACATGTAAGTCTGAATAACCACTTATACATGAAATTATAAACATGTTTGCACAGATGGCAGTGGGTTGGAATGCAATGTTATATAGATCAAGGACAGCTTGTCAAAGAAGGAAAATGTAAGAAAGGCTCTCTCAACATTTTCCATAGATTACCAATGTTCTGTTTCTGTGTGTCTGTAGTTATGCACATTATTAAGCATCTCAAAAGGATGCAGGAGCAAATAATAATCATAATCATGTAAAAAGGCTTCTGAAATGTGCTTCATGATAGAAAATAGTATGTATTATATTATATATTTTTCTATAATCTCAAATTGTAGTAGCTTGGGCTCTACGAAATTTAAATATTACCTTTAGTCATTGCAAGAAAATTCACCATTTAGCAATAGGTACTTTGAGAACTGCAACCTAGAATGTCTTTAGTATTTACAGACATCAGTACCATCACAGCTTCTGAGAGCCACAGGTGATTTATGGAGTCATATGTTTTGCTGTCTGGTTTTCAAATTTTATTTTATTTTATATGATTTTTCATTTCTACCAAATAGATTTTGAGGCTCATTTGCAATTATATTAGTTAATTTGTATGAAAAATTGATACTTTCACCCTTGAAAAATGATACTTTTTAGTATTTAAATGCTTCTAGAAACAAACAAGTGAACTAATCAAGCTACATAATAACTTATTCTTATAATTAATGGATGATACCCATCACTGACTGGCCTACATATACTGTTGCAATAAAGTGTATGGCATACTTCCCATTCCTTCTTTAATAGAATGTAAATCGAGAGCAGATAAGACTCCAGAAGCCTAATTATTTATAATAAGCTTCTTCCTCCAGAGATATATCATACATCCCAGCTAATATAATAGAAATCTTCATTTCCTCTTCCATCATATTTTTAAAAAGACATTTGTTGCCTTTTAAATTCATAAGCAAGGAAACAGGAAGGTAGTACAAATCCTTTAATGTGTGTATACGTGCATGTATGCATGTGTACATATGTGTATGTGTGTGTCCCAGTGTGATGATGCACATCTATAATTCCAGCTCTTCAAGAGTTACACAAGCACAGTTCAAAGCCAGGCTAGGTAAAATGTTAGCAAGATCCATAATCTGGGAGTTGCAGTGTGCACCTGAGGAGTCAGCTATGATGCCCGCATATGTAGAGGCACTGATAGCCAACAGTAACACCAGCCAAGAATGCAAGACTTCATGAAAAAAACAAAAACGACTAAAGCCAAAATGGGCTGGTAGAGTACTCCATGTAGTACTCCATGTAGCGCCAGGATAGCAAGTTCAAAAGACCCTGAGGCCAAGCTCTAGGACATTTTTTTCCTCAAACTATAAAGGGTAAGAAATGCCTGCAGAAATGATACTTACTGCTGATGAAAATATCTATGGAGGTATTGGCATCATAAAAATGTTAATCCTGGTTTATTATCTTTCGGATAAATGTCCAGGAGTGGAAGTGCTCAATCATAGGGTAGCTCTGTTTTGATTGTTTGAAGACCCTTCATACTGCTTTCCAGTGTGGATGGACAAGTTTACATCCCCATCAACATTGTGTAAAGCAACACACTCGCCAGCATCTTTTATTGTCTTAGAGACAAAGGATGCATGATTTCCTTATATGTGAAGTTAGATTTAGGTTACACACTCCTAAGTAAATATATTGGGTGGTAGGTAAGTGTATACAGTTGTATGAATTGAAATAAAATACATTCAAGGAAGATCTCAAATAGTGCAGTTCCTTCAAATGCCAAAATTAAAGTTTAAGCACCAGGAAGTGGGTATTTTAAACGGGTGAGGTGAGCTCAAGGGAAGACAGTGAACAAACAAAGAGAAGAGGGGAGAATTCAGTCAAGAATCCAAATGTATCCTACAAAATTTAAGAAAAGTAAGGGAAGAAGTGGGTAGGGGAGAGGTAGGTGATAAGATTAAGAGGGGTGACACTGGTGAAGATATATGCATAAACTGCTTTGATAAATGGCACCTCTTCTGTACAACTACTTGATGATAATATTCTTTTAAAAAATTATGTCTATCATAACAAGTCTAGAAAATTCAGGGAATTTTCATCAGATTCTAAGTATCCCCACTTTGCAGAAAGAAATTACTGAGGAGAGGAAACATGGAAAAGGGGAAATTATGTGGTTACTGTAGAATTCATGCAGGACTCCCCAAACTTCAACTGTGACTTTCTGACATCTAAAGATGGCCTTCCTAGTAGGGGTATGTATCAGAGAATGAGAAAACAATCTTTATTTCAATTCATATACAATCTAAGATCAATTAATGTCTAATTTGATCATTTTCAATTCACAATTGTTTTCAAACAATTGACCTCTGGGCTCTTACCAGATACTAATATTGTAAAACCAGAGTATGGAAGGTCACATTCCTAGGCTTGAAAGTTCTAGGATAAACAATTGAAATTCCAGGTTTAGAGTGTTAGGTAAGAAATTAAAAAGTAATAGTCTCTGGTGTTCTGCTGGATATTAACATGACCATTGAATCCAATTTAAAAGAACAAACAACAAACAAATGTGAGTCAAATTCTTTGAAAGAAAGTACCCTACACTATATGATGTGATTTAAAAAATTTGTCATATTAATAATTCAGAGGACTAGATAAAAGTACATGCTTGCAATCTCACCTAGTCAGAAGGGAAAAATAATAATTTACCATTTCAGAACAGTCCAGACAAAATTTTAGTATGATACCTATATTTATCTTTGATGATGGTAGTTTTCATATAATTTATCTTTAACTTTCACATATGAAAGAAAACATGTATCCTTTGTAGTGACAAGCTTTTATCTTAAAAACATGCCAGACATGGTGGATCATGCCTATAATCCCAGTTTCTTAAGAGGCAAAAGTAAGAGGATCATGGTTTAAGATCATTTTCTGCAACAACACAGAACCCTATCTGAAACACCATGTAAAAGCAAAAGGATTGAACATGGCTAAAGTGGTAGTGGGCCTGCTAACAAATTCTACTACAGTAAAATCCCCTTTTAAACATAGCAATTCCAACCACCTAGCAATCCACTCCGAAGAAAAATGTGTGATGATTTTCAAGTCTAATCAAGATCATTTACTCTGGTAAATGTACATAATATTCAGAAACTTTTTATAAATAAATTGTTATTTTCCAAAAGGAAATAAGAGAAATTAGCAAAAAACTATTGTGTGCTACAGCTCTTTTTTATAAGAAAATATTTTCACTGGAAGGAAAGCAAAACCCAAAACAAACTGCCTGACTGCCACTCTTTTAGAGAATATTCTGTACAATGAATAAACAAACTTTAGAGGAAAACAGAGAAACTGTTGTCAGAATATCATAGTAAACACAACCTGTTTCTACTTCATGGACAATATTTCAATATTTAAGGAGAGAGTGCTCAGTTTGTAGAAAAAATCTGCTTCACAAGGACTTATTTTTGTTTGATGAACCCATTTTACTAAATTTGTCATTATAATAGAACTTATCATCAAATGTTTTTATAGTAAAAGGATTGGGAAAAATTAGGTGAAATAATTAAAGTAATCAGTGCTTAATTGCCAATTAATTAAACAATGATTTTCCATTTTTCCAGAACTATACACATTATCAGTAGATTTTGATGGCTCCACTTCAGTCTTGAAATATCCTTTCAACACCAACATTTCCAAGCTCATCGATTGTGCACTCTTTGCTTTTGGAGACATCAACAATTGTGTTCCCTGTGTGTTCCAGTTACAAAAGAGGCCAAATCAACTCTCCTGTTTCCTGTTCTTGGCAGAGAAAGTAGAGAGGCCATTCTGCTTGCTAGTCAGAGTTTCTCACCATTTGGAACGTTCAGCACAATGGATATGACACAGACGCCCCTGAGTGTACCACTTCTGTCTACTACCTTAGCTTCTCCAAGCCCTGCTCTTTTCATTTGTAAAATAGACAAATCTCAGTTTTTCCTAGGTCATGTGAGTGATAGTTACTGAGATTGAGTTTATGTTCCCTCTTATCTGTCCTCATCTCAGAATGAGTCTTTCATCTTTGACCAAGCATTCTCCCTCCAGGCCATTTACCAAAAAGACCACAAAGAAAGCCACACTAAAGCTACAAGCACAACCATGTCCACTGCAGCATTATTTATCATAGCTAAGATATTCCAGGGTAATTCTTTATACTGCCACAGGTGGAATGGGAGCAAGTGTGTCATTTAAGTGCTTGCCCAAGTACCCCATACATGTTTTATTTGTTGGTTTATTACTTTTGTCTGTCATGGAGCTTGAAATCAGGGCCCGAGGGCTGTCCCAGCTTTTCTTTTCAAGGCTAGCTCTCTAACACTTTGAGCCACAGCACCATTTATGAGTTTTTGGTGGTTAATTGGAAATAAAGGTTTCATGGACTTTTCTCCCAAGGCTGGCTTTGAAGTGTGATCCTCAGATTTCAGCCTCCTGTTTAGTTAGGTTTGCAGGCATGAGCCACCAAATTCATAACAAGATTTCTTTTATTTTGATGAGTTGTACTTGTTACAAAGCACAATCTGAATGAGTAGAAATGAATTGGGGTGTGGTTTTTGTTTTCCAAAGGCTCTTGGATATTTGAACACTGCTAATGAGCTAAGTCAGAGCAATGGTAACCCCAATATCTCCTTATGTCTACAACCCAATGACTATCCCTCAGAGCTTTCTCAGTGATTAGAAACCTTAGTGATTTGTATCAGATGAAATGGGGAAATTCCTTCCTCCATAACCTCATTCATGTCTCTGTAATACATTTCCTACAGCAAGCTTTCCCTCTGACTGTGGAATAAATGGATCTGTCAAGCTTTGTACAGTTTTCAAATCAGAGACTCTCAGTTGATAATGGTTTATGAAGAATACATGTTAGCCTGAAATATTTGTTTCTACATTCTCTCAAAATAGAATGGGTATTTTGTTAGGTATCTAATAAGACCACTGGTGTCATAATATGCTAAAATTCTGGAAAGAGAATTAAAAGTAAACATTTACTCTCTGGTTTTATTCTTTTTACTAACTAGAAGCAAGTTTCCACATTTAACAGACTCTGGTATTTATTCTTACAAACCTATTGTCAAAATCTCCAACACTGCAGTTGCTGTACTCATCATTCTCAAGGCCAAGAGAAATCACCACCTTGTATTCTTGTCCCAAGTATTATCTAAGAGATGTGTTTCTCTTTTTTCCATTTTTTCCCTTTACTGTCATTGTGAAGTACAGAGCAGTTACAGTTTCATATGTAAGGCAGTGGGTACTTTTCTTATATAACTTGTTACCTCTTTCCTCATTTCCCCCCTCCCCCCTCCCCCCTCCTGCTTTCCCTCTTCCCCCATGAGTTGTCCAGTGGATTTACAGCAAAGGGTTTTGCAAGTATTGCTTTTTGGAATGGGGTCTTTCTATCATTTGTTTCTCGATTTTGGTATTCCTTTCCTTTCCCTACACATATATACTGTTTCCAGGGTACAAAGATCAGATATAGTGACAGCAGGGGTGAAACCACAAGAAGGGAATGTGAGAGAAAAAAAAGAGTATGGTTTCACATGGCATGTTGAAAATAATTACAACAATGATATAACCATTGTTGCCATACATGGAGTTCATTTCGCTTAGCATCATCTCATGTGTTCACAAGGGCATAGCCATTGGGCTATTGTGATCTTCTGCTGTGACTAGCTTAAACATGTACTAATTATTCCCTCTGAGGGAAACCATAGAGTCTGTTTCTTTGGTCTGGCTCACTTCACTTAGTATAATTTTTTCCAAGTCCTTCCATTCCCTTACGAATGGGGCAATGTCATTCTTTCAGATAGAGGCATAGAATTCCATTGTGTATATGTACCACATTTTCCTGATCCACTTGTCTACTGATGGGCATCTGATTGGGAGAATATCTTTACCAGCCATACAACAGACAATGGCCTCATATATAAAATATACATAGAACTCAAACAATTAAATTCCTCCAAAACAAATTCTCAAAGAACCAATGGCCCCCTCAACAAATGGACTAAAGACCTAAAAAGAGTTGTGTGTTTCTTGACAAGCAGTTTACTCTCATAATTATAAGGGTAGTAATCATGACATCGAACTGTACTGGCTGTTAGTTCTTCCCCAGAAATATTCTCTGATATGATACCCTACTTTCCATATGCTCATAAGCAGGATCTACTTTCTTCCTTGAGTAGTTCACAAACTGATTTGCATGTTCTTTTCTATAACTCTCCTGAACTATATTAAGTCTTGCAGTAACACTGGAAACTCTCAGTACCCTATTTTTAAGAGCATTTCTCTCTTTCAAACCATTTATGAGCATATTGCCTCACTACCAGCCACTACACCTCATATAACCTTTTCTTGTAACTTGTCATCACATAACCATACTCAAGTTACAAAATTTCAAACATCTCAACATCACGTCTTTCTTTTTGTGCTTTTCATAAACATCAAACTCAAATGCATTTCAATTTAGTAAACACATTCATCCTTTCTATATACCCATTTTTAATTTAAACTTAATTGTAAAGGTGATGTACAGAAGTGTTACAGTTACATAAATCAAGCAATGAGTAGAATCTTTGAACAGTTGACCAGTATTCCCCCTCCCTCATTTTCTCCTACTTTTTCCTCTCCTGATCTACCAGTGTTTTCTCCCACTCAGTCATCCCTTACATGGCATTGTAACTATCTTTCACTTAATTATATGCATTTGTATTACCAGCTGTGGTCATCTGCCCCTTTGACTGTGATCATCTACTTCTGCTTTGCCTTCCCTGGGCTTCCAAACATAGCTGGAGAGAGTTAAATGCCATGCAACTAATCAATCACAATTTGTTGTGCCTGGAAGTAAACAGAACACCAGTCATAAAGCATGTTCTGATCAAGGATCTCATCTCATATAAGAACAATCACTAATTCCCCCCAAAATGTAGAGTGACAATTTGGTGAAATAATAAACATTCTCCTAAGATAAGACAGGTCAAAGAGTTTCTTATTTCATTGCATGATCTTGAGTAACATCTTACTATTTTTTTTTCTTCTGAATTATAAATCATATCTTCCTTTTCACATTCTTTTTTTTTTTGGCCAGCCCTGGGCCTTGGACTCAGGGCCTGAGCACTGTCCCTGGCTTCTTTTTGCTCAAGGCTAGCACTCTGCCACTTGAGCCACAGCGCCACTTCTGGCCATTTTCTGTATATGTGGTGCTGGGGAATCGAACCCAGGGCCTCATGTATATGAAGCAGGCATTCTTGCCACTAGGCCATATTCCCAGCCCCCTTTTCACATTCTTGAAATATAGTCTCTTCAGTTTCTGCTAAAATTAAAAGTTGTTGGGTATATTTTTTTCTGTTCAGTTCTATTGTTTTTGAAACAAGACAAAAATTGGTCCTTTTTTTTCTTTCATGGTTACTCTCAATGCTATTGTTCTTTTCAAAATATCTTTCAGTACTCACTGAACATCCTCCCTTTCAACTTCACCCTTGACTATATTTCCAGTAAAAGCCATGATATTTCCTGTTGGTGTCTGGTGTTGAATCAAGAAGCCTGTTCTTATAAAAACTTAAAGTATTAGTGTCAAATAAATGAATCATTAAATATGAAATCTTTCACTATGATCAAAATATGCTGCAGCACTATTCACCAAGTCAAGGAAGGTATGGATTCAACCAAGATGACCCTCATTGGACTAACATTCAGAAAATGTGGTATGTACATGCAATAGAATTTTATTCATCCAACAGAAAGAATGATATTTTACCATTTGTAAAGAAATACAAAGATTTGAAAAAATATGTAAAGTGAAGGCATCCAATAGAGGCAAAGGATCCACATTTTCTCTCACATGTGAAAACTAGATTTAGCTTACAAACTCAGAAGTAAATACATTGGGTGGTAAGTGTCTACAGATATATGAACTAAAATATGTTAGATTAAAGGGAAATCCCAAATCATGTAGTTCCTTAGAAATCTAAAATACAATATCAAGTTCAGCAAAATAAAATGCCAAGGAGAAAGTACCTGAAAGTGGTGGGGTGAAATTAAGGGGATATCAGTAGACAAATGAAGAGAAGTGTGTGTGTGTGGGGGGAGCGGGGGAAGACAAAGATACAAAAAATTAAGATGATTGAGAAAAGTGGTGGTAAGGGTAAGAAGAATGTTGAAACAGTGGCATTGATCAAGATACATTGTATTCACAGACTGCTTTGTTAAATGGCAATTCCTATGAAAATTACTTAAAGGTAATAATTTATTTAAAAAAAAACTATCTGAAAAGAAAAAAAAGCTGTGATCTACCCTCAACGTTTTTAAGCTTTCTGTTAGTCATTTTAAAGATGAATCAAATTTTCCTCAAATAACTTTGTCTTCATGAACTTCCAAACCCTCTCTCCAAATGTCCACCCACACATTCTTTAAACAGGTTGATCAAACCCTTACTCAATTTATCGCACACTGTGGTCTCCTCATGTTGATAATGAGAAATTACCATGGCAACTAATAATGATGTGCCATCGGGTTTGCATTCCACAGTACCCCTGCTCTGCTTGTGTTGTATAGATGAGCTACAGATAGTCACTGCTCAAAATGTGGTCACCACAGCAGCAGAATTGCACCCCTAGAAACTCACTTCAAAAGCAGAAATGCAGGACCTATCCAAGTAACCTACTAAGTTTGATCTTCATTTTAATAATATCCCAGTGGAGTATCCTGCACATTGATGTTTGGAAAACTCTTTGTGAGTTCTTGTTTATGGGTTGGTAATACTGATATGGATGGTTAGGTAGATAGATGGTAGATGATATATACACATATACATTCATGCAAACATACATTTGTATATGTATGTATGTATGTATGTACAATTTCTGCAAATGTGTTCTCCACCTTCTTTTTTTTTTTTTTTTTTTTTTGGCTGATCATGAAGCTTCAACTCAAGGCTTGGGGGGGGGGTCTCCTTTACCCTCTTTGTTCTCATGCTAGGGTTCTACCACTTGAGACCCAGCACCACTTCCAATTTTTTCAGAGTAGCTTATCAGAGATAAGAGTCTCAATGACTTTTCTGTCCAGGCTGGCTTCAAACTGGGATCCTCAGATCTCAGCCTCCCGAGTATCTAGGATTCCAGGCATTAGCCACTGGTGCCAGGCCGTTATCCACCTTTAATTTTTGTATCTTGTTTCAAACTTGCCTCAAATTGCAGGCTCTTATTGGCTTTTCTAATTTTATTTCCACAAACAAATGTTGATGACTTTTCTTTTGGGTGTAATCAGATTTTCTGCTCACTGCTACATAGTTAACAAGTAAAGTTTTGACTATGTTTTCTCTTTATTTCTTCTTTTTTCTTCCTTTCTTATTTCTTATTTTGTTTTTGTTTATGTGGTACTGAGGAATCAAACCCAGGGCCTCATGCATGGTAGGCAAAAATTCTACCACTAAGCCACATCCCCAGTGTTTCTTTTTTATTTCGTTTTGTCTTTCTTTCTCTAGCTCGTTCCCTCCTCCGCTCTCCTTCCTTTCCTTTCCCTTCCTTTCTGTTTCCTTTCCTCTCATCCTCTCCTTCCCCTCCCTTACTCCTTCCTTCCCTTCCTCCTTTGCTCTTCCCTCCCTCCCTCCCTCCCTCCCTCCCTCCCTCCCTCCCTCCCTCCTTCCCTTCCTTCTTCTTCCCTTCTCCTTTTTGAAATAGGCAGGGCCCTATTGTGAAGCACCAACTTGGCCAGAATATCTAATCCTCTTTTCTCTGAGCATCAAAGGTATATACATTCCAAATTTTCAATTTCTTAATAGCTATAGTCAGCCAATTTTCTTCCCATGTATGCACAAATTAACCCCATACAGATGATCACCACCCATCTATTATGTGTTCACAATTATCTCCTTATTTATAAATTGTCAGCAAAATAATGTTATTTTCAAACTGGTAAAAGTTTAGAGATAATTAAATCTAAGGACGGTGGTGGTGTCTTGCATAAGGAATACTCTCAATTAAAAAAAATTAAAACACAAATATGAAATTTAACAAAAAATAAGTGATTATGTATCAGTAACAGAAAAAAAAGGCTGAGATCCAACCTCTCATCTAAATTTCCAGTTTCTTGCTTTCTTATCTAGTTCAGTCATTGTTCTCTCCCTATATCCTAGGCACTGATATCTCAACCTTGTCTGCACAAGGGAATCACCTAGGGACCTCTAAACATAGCGATGCCTAGGCCTCAAATCCACATACTCCAATTTGGTCAAGGGTATGACTCAGGCAAAAAAAGTTACAAAGACAAGCCTGAGAACTAACTACTTCTCTATGCAGTGTTCAAAGTTAATGGACAGAAAAATTGCTTGGCACTTTTAAAATGTAAAACCTGATATAGCATGGCAGGAGTGCAGACTAAATTTCCACATGTTGAGGAATCTCTTTGTAGAAGTTAATGCTACTCAACGTGGGACACAGAGAGATTTAGACATTTTGAAAAACTCTGTTTATAACACTTACGTCTTAAGTAGGAAGACACAGGAAAGCTGTAAAGAATGGATGCCAACATATTTGTCAGCAAAAATATGCTTTAAGACAAAACTCTTAATAGTTTTAATAATATGGATCTTTTTGCAAGAATAATGTGAATATTATCTAAATCTGTTTGAAATATTTCATTTGAAGAATATTTAAGTTCAAATTGGTAGACTTAAAGAACAAGTCTAAATTCATATAGACTTATAATAACCTACAACTTATAATAATTATATAGGCTACTTAAAATTTGTAAGAGAATTTCCACATCTGACTACAAAAATATTTGATAAAATAATGACTCTTTCATGCAATAATAACATATCTTAATACAAAAGAAATATAGAAGAAATATTTTTAAAATATTGGCCAGGCACTTGTGGGCTCACATCTATGACCCTAGCTACTCAGGAAGGCTGAGATCTGAGGATCAAAGTAAAAGCCTCCCTAGGCGGAACTATCTGAGAGAATGGTTCTTATCTCTAAGTAACTGAGTCATAACAGAGGTGTGGTTCAATTGGTAGAACATTGTCCATGAGCTGAAAAAAGAACAACAACAACTAAAGAAACATGAGCATAAGACCCTTAGTTCATGCCTCCATATTGTCATGAAAAAGAAGAAAGTGAAGTATGATCTTTTGAAATATTAATGAAATTGATGAAAAACCACAGCACCAAAAAAAAAAAGAAACTTCCTAAAAGGAAATTATATACCCATATTCCTTAGTATATGAATTTATCAAACATGTCTATGAGTAAGGCATAATAATATATGAATAAAATATATTGAAATATTTAAGAAGGATATACATAACAGGTCATCATAAAAACTAAGGCCAAAATCTTAAATTAATATTTGGAATAAGAACTTTGAACAGAACATTGCTGAATCCAGTAACCCAATTATTTTCGTTTTTCTAAAAAATTTAACATTCAAAAGCCGAAAATATTGTTGAGGAAAATTGCAGAATATGTCAATAGAGAAATTCAACATGCAGTTTGAGGGTTTATAGAACCTGATGATGTAAATGTATGACAAAAAGTGACACTGTAAGGAAAGGAAATGGGAGACCACATTTTATATAATTTTTCTCCCAATCGTCATTTGTAACTGCTAGAAGATCCTCATCAAAATTCTAACAAGATTTCTTAAGAGAACTGTCAGACTAATTCTACATAATTTGCACAAAAATGAGGTGATCTAAAATAGATAAAAATTTGAAATTAGCTTCTAAAAATTAAAATAATTTACTACTTATTTACTAACTACTCCAAAGCTAAATCACCAAGATGGTATATTTTTGGTTCATAATAGTCAAATAAGTCAGAAAAACAAACTCCAGAATTAGATGCATTGGGAGATGTGTAACTTAACAAATGTCTCCAAAACAACTGAGTGTGAAAAATAAATTTGCTTCACATATATGGTTTATTCTGTGTCATAAACAAAGTGAATCTTAATTGCTAAATGATTATTTGCCAAAAAATGTGTTATTTAGATGACTAGAATTAAACATAGAAGCTATAACCAGAATGATTTTTGAAGAAAATATTGAATTATTTTTCTACTTTAAAGATACACAAAGATTTCTTAGAATACACAAAGCATAATAGACACTATTAAATAAATTTATGATTCATTGTGTCCTTCAAATTAAGAATATCTGGTTTCAGAAATTAACCACATTTAAAAGTAGTCATTATTTCAAGGAAAAAATATACCATGTACATTTTAATAAAGACTGTAATGAATTTTAGTAAGTAAACAATCCCCACTTAAATTTTTAATGCATATACTATAGTGTAATGAAATCAACAGAAATTACCCAGCAACAAAAAGCCAGGCAACAGTGCTGCATGCCTGTAATCCCAGCAACACAGCATGCTGAGATCTGGAAGATTGTTCCCATTTATTTTATACAAATGGGTCAAGTACCATGTGACTCTACAGACAGTGTATAGTTGGGTATTGAGAAATATTTTTAATAATTATGACAACATATGTCTACTGATTAAGCTGTTTATTACATGCATATCTGAAGCTATTATCATTATGATCAAATTTGTGTGATTTGTAGTTTTTTTTTCTGCTTGAAATTTACTGAACTTCCAAAATTTGTATACTGAAATTTTTAACCAAATGTGCAAGTTCTTAACTATTCTTTTTCTCCCTCATTTTGATAGCATCGCTTAGCTTTACAGAGGGTGGCTTCACCTTGACACGTCCAAACGTTTTAAATATACCTGGTCAGACTCACTCTTCCATTACTATCTCCCACCTTGTTTCCCTACTCCCAGACCAATCTTAACACACGCTTTACAATTCCATTTGCACAATTCTATGTAAAGGATTGGACCACATTCTTCCTCCTATAATTAGTACCTGCCCTATTGAATATGCAAGTGTTTTACATTCCTGTCATTTCTTCTTATTAAGTTGTGTCAATTGTTCAAAGAAGTTTTGCTATGGTATTTCATACTGTATATTTTACCTCCTTCCCTCTTCTTTTGGTAATTTCATTACAAATGTTTTACTGGATTTAATTAGCTTCCATATTTCTCTCATATTTTATTCAATTCTTCATTCTTTATATTAGTGGAACCTGATGCCTCTTTGTCAATCTTAATAATTATCTCCTCCACCTATTTAAATCTATTTTTAATCCCCTTTATTCAAGGTTTGGCTATCTTACCTTTCAACTACAGCATTTCCATTTGAGCTTTCAAACAATTTTATCTCTATTATTCTATATTTGGTGAAGTATCTCCATTTTACCACTGACTCTTCAAAGCATGAGTTCCCTTAGTTCTTTGAACATGATTGCAATAATTGCTTCAGAGTCTCTATTTACTAATTTCACCATGTGGAATCTTCAGAACCAGGTATTACTGCTAGATATTTTTCCCATTTGCAGGTTATACTTTCCTTAGTCTTAGAATGACTTATAATTATTTCTTGAAAATGGAATATTTTGAAGACACATTGCAGTGATTGTGGTTATTGAAACTCGGCAGGTGGTAGCTGTTGTTTTCTTGGCTAATTTATTTGTTTAGTGACTTGACTGAACTGTTTTTCAATCTATTTTCATGACTGTGTGCAAACATTGATATCCTTGTTTATGTATTTTTCTGTATTGCTTTTAATCTTTTTGCCTGATTACACAGGATTGATTCTAGATTTGTATAATCCACTTAACTGTTGAAAGTATATGTCTAAATTCTGGTTACATTTCTAGCCTTCTGGTTACAACCTAGCCTTGAATGAGTATGTCTTTGGTAGGCTGATTTCACATTTTTGAGAATTTCTATTTTTGTCCACACGGAAACAGAAAATCATATCTTTGGTTTTTGCACATAGTCAACCAGAAAACAGTATCATGTAGTGCTCCTTCTAATTGCTTCCATTAAAACAACTTTTCATGAGCAGTCTCCTACCATGTCAAGAATGCTTGTGATGTTGTTTTGTATCATTGATTCTTAGAACTCATCCTGGATCAGAGTTTTTCTATTATTTACCATGAGAGGCCAGTGATTTAGCATAAGCCCAATGCCAGTAAGTATTTGTCCCATATTATGGATTTACATACAGTTAGGTATATATTTCATATCCATCCTACACCTTGATATGGCTACTCCCAGTGTTTTCAGCCTAGCAGATGTATGCAACCATCTCTTCAGTGTCCTGAAGGATATACAAAAGCCAGGAGAAGTTGGGGTTGTTTGGGTTTGCCGTTTGTTTTGTTTTTTAATCTTTTTCCTTATTCCCATTAAACTCTTGGGTGCTTGTTCTGGCATTTCACTTACATCAAGTCTCCTGTTTCCCATTAAGTTATCTCACCTAAGATATCTATAGTTTCGACAATACGCTCAAAGAAAGTGTAAGATCTGCCTTCTCTATTAAGCAGAAGCCTATAGACTACTCCCAAATTCCTCTAAGCAATAACACATACCTAATGATTAGGGATGCCAGAAAGGAAGGCAGCATTTGATCTCTGATTGCATCCCCTGGAAGGGAATTTTCTGCCTAGAAAATTGGGAAAGAGGCATGGAGGAGATTAGCCAGAAAGGAAAGGCTTACTGCTTGAGTAAACCTCTACAACACTAAGCTGGAAGATGATGAAAACAATACTGGCTTCCTCTTTGGAGAGTGAAACGATATACCCACATTAGACTTAGGGAAGAGGGAGGCTGCAGCTTGTTGGCTCATCAGACCCACAACAGAGTTTCCTACATGTGGAGCTAGTGGGGGAGGTGAAGATAATGGAATAAAACCCTCTCTCATTGTCCTAACAGACATAAATTGTCCATGTTCTTGCTAAAATGTTCCTCTGTTAACTGTATGACCTTAAGATAATAGCCACAGGGTATAAATGATTATTTGTTTACTGCATGACTATTGTTTTGCTGGGGAGACTTCTGCCAGGAGTCCATCATTTTGGAAGTCAGTTAACCACCCCCACATATTTTAAAAGTGCTAATTCTGTTTGGACAAATGTGGAAAAAACAGGGCTGAGCGTGTTGTTCAGTGATATGCTCTTACCCCACAAGAACCAAGGGAATATATCACCACCTTGATATGTAATAAAGAAGGGAATAAAAATAGCTCACAATATGCGGAGTGATTTCTTTGCACCAAAGTTTTTTGTTTGTTTGTTTTGGGTGCCAGTCTTGGGGCTGAAACTCAGGTTCTAGATACTGTCTTTGAACATTATTATGAAAGATTAGTTCTTTGCATCTTGAGTCACAGTTACACTTGTGGCATTTTTGATGTGTTACTGGAGAGCAGTCTCATGACTTTTCTTGCCAAGGCTTACTTAGAACAACACTCTTTAGATCCTAGCTTCCTGAGTAGCTAGAATTATAGCATGAATCCAGCCTTGCAGCTAACATTTTTATAACATATTTTCCATGTGAGAACCTCATTCAATCCTAATACTAAGTAGGGAAATAGAAATGTTTATCTCAATTTTGTAAATCAGTAGACTAAGATTACCTCACAAAATGTGCAACTGTACCAGCTCACCAAGAGAGCCAGAGTGAGAATGTGGAATGAGACTTTTTTTTTTTTTGGCCAGTCCCGAGGCTTGAACTCAGAGCACTGTCCTGGGCTTCTTTTTGCTCAAGGCTAGCACTCTGCCACTTGAGCCACAGCACCACTTCTGGCCATTTTCTGTATATGTGGTGCTGGGGAATCAAACCCAGGGCTTCATGTGTAGGAGACAAGAACTCTTGCCACTAGGCCATATCCCCAGCCCTAGAATGAGGCTCTGATTTACAGAAAAGAAACTAAGTATAGTGGAAATAACTTTGGATAGACTTTAAGCAAAAGTAGATGGTAAATAAATAAGCTTTGAATCAAGGTTAGGTTATGAAATCTGGATGTTAATGGTTTGTGCCTATAATCCTCACTACTCAGAATGCTGAAACCTGAGCATTGGGATGGTGGTTTGAAGTCAGCCTAGGCAGGAAAGCTTATGAAACTCTTTTCTTTTTTTTTTGTCAACTGTGTTTTTTTGTTTTTTGTTTTTCTTATTTATTTTCAAAGTGATGTACAGAGAAGTTACAGTTTCATACGTTAGGCATTGCATACATTTCTTGTACTGTTTGTTGCCTCCTCCCTCATTTCCCCCTCCCCCTCTCCTTTTCCCACTCCGCTAATGAGTTGTTCAGTTGGTTTACACCAAACAGTTTTGCAAGTATTGCTTTTGTAGCCATTTGTCTTTTTATCCTGTGTCTCGTGATTTTGGTATTCCATTTCACTTTCCTAGTTCTAATACCAGTGTATACAATTTCCAATGTACTCAGATAAGATACAGTAATAGTGCAGGTACAACCACAGGAAGGGGATACAAGAGGATCATCAACAATAGAAACTACAGTTTCACATGACATGTTGAAAGTAATTACAGCAGTGATATATCACTTGTTTCTATAACATGGAGTTCTTTTCACTTAGCATTATCTTATACATTCATAGGGGCATAGCTATTGGGCTCTTGTGATCCTCTGCTGTGACTAGCCTAAACCTGTGCTAATTATTCCCTATGAGGGAGACCATAGAGTCCATGTTTCTTTGGGTCTGCTCCTTCACTTAGTATAATTTTTTCCAAGCCCTTCCATTTCCTTTACAAATGGGGCAATGTCATTCTTTCTATAGAGACATAAAATTCCATTGTGTATATGTACCACATTTTCCTGATCCATTCGTCTACTGAGGGGCATCTGGGATGGAACTTCCTTAACAAAGACCCATAAAGGCTACAAATCAAGGAAAGGTTGGAGAAATGGGACTGCGTCAAACTGCAGAGCTTCTGCAGGGAAAAGGACATAGCTCCCAAGATAAACAGAAAGCCCACAGATTGGGAAAATGTCTTTACCGGCCATACAACGAACAAAGGTCTCATATCTAAAATATGTGCAGAACTAAAATAATTACATTCCTCCAAAACAAAACCGCAAATAACCAATAGCCCCCTCAACAAGTGGGTAAAGAATTAAAAAGAGACTTCTCTGATGAGGAAATGAGCATGGCCAAGTGACATATGAAAAAGTGCTCTACATCAATGGCCATAAAAGAAATGCAAATCAAAACAACACTGAGATTCCATCTCACCCCAGTAAGAATGTCCTATATAAAGAAAACTAACAATAGTAAATGTTGGAGGGGATGTGGCCAAAAGGGAACCTTACTTCATTGTTGGTGGGAATGTAAACTGGTTCAGCCACTCTGGCAAGCGGTATGGAGATTCCTCAGAAGGCTAAACATAAAACTCCCCTATGACCCAGCAGCCCCACTTTTTGGCATCTACCCTAAAGACCACAAACAAGAACACACTAAAGCCACCAGCACAACAATGTTCATCGCAGCACAATTTGTCATAGCTAAAATATGGAACCGTGAGACTCTTATTTCCAATTAACAACCAAAAGGCTGAACACAGAACTGCGGCTGAGAGGCAGTTCCCACACCCTATCCATGCCTGAGGAACCAGCACACACAATAATTAGTTATGAAGTATGTAATCTTTCCCACAAATCATTGCAGGCAATAGGAGGTTTTGGGATAAAGAAGTAATACTACAAGGTGACATTTTAGAAGTATTATTTAATAACATTGCTTGAGGAGAGGAAGGTGTAAGAGGTCACAGAAAGAAGGAAACAAGGATTAACTGCTTAAAGAGAGATTGGGATGAACACAACATAGAGATGACAAGCTAGATAGCTCAATAATAAAGACTCAGAAGATCAAGTAAAGAAATTCTAAGAAGAGGAAAAAAAAGAGGGGAGAAAATGTTTGAAAAATGAAAATATATCATAGTTTAAAAACAAAACTTCCTGTTAAGATGAATTTGAGATTTTTTTTTAACTCCAACTCTGTGTGGTGGCTCTTGGCTGTAATCCTAGCTACTCTCAAGGATAAGATTTGAGAATCATGGTTCAAAGTCAGCCTATGCAGGAAAATCTGTGAAATACTTCTGAAATGAACTGAACTTTTAAAAAATATCACCAGATATGGATCTGTGGCTCAAGTGCTAGAGCACTTCTCTTGAGTAAAAGACAAGGGGGACAGCACCAGGTGCTGAGTTTAAGTCTTAGCACTGGCAAAAATGAAGGAGAAGGAGGAGGAGGAGGAGGAGTAAAAAGGAAGAGGAGGAGAAGAAGTGGTATGTAATCTCATTGTAGGCAATTATCATACAGCGTGTTTCACTTATTTTGAATTATAAACTTTTGTTAATAATAATGGTTTTATGACTATCAAATACTATATACATTGTGCTTTACAATAATTCACATATAAAATCATAACCTCATTCAACAATGGTCATTTATAATCATAACAAAATCAAATGAAAACAGTAATATTTCTTATAAAATACTCATGTACTATTTTCAAACATTTTTGTAATATGAGAAGTGCCCTTCAAGGATTATACAAAATAATAGAACACATGCTTTGGAAAGTAGAACATATTAGAAATGAACACAATGCATGGAATATTCATCATCATTATAGGATGCTGAATGATGATTAAAATAATAAAAATTTCAGTCTGCTTCTGCTCATTATCTTACTTTCTGACTAGGCAAATGTAATCTTACCTAGTTTTATTTTGCTATCTATTATAATAAATATCTATGGATAAATCCCAAGCCTTCTGCACTAATGAATAAAGACTTTTATAACTGCTAGATTCAAGCAAAGATGAATTTTTTAAAGGAAAAATCCTCAGAGGCACAAATTTTCATTCTGATTATAAAATAAATGAAATGAATATTTCCACAGATAACTTGAAATTTAAGTTACATGCCGGGTTTCACTCTATCCCCCATCCACGTGGGGGTCCTGGGTCTCTTCCGTGTGTGGTCCTCTGCTGCTCTCTCACATTCCCCTGGCCAGTAGGGAATTAACTGTGGGAGCGGAGGCCACGAGTAGCCTCAGTTGGCACGTGGTCACAAGACCCCCCATACCCGCCAAAGAAGATTCGGGCGCATGGGTGTCCCGGAGAACTCTCAAAGGATGTTCTGGTTTATTCAAGGGAGGGGATAACAGTTTATACCAGCAGAGATGACGAGGAAAGGGGCTGTTAATGATTGGCTAATGGACTGTTCATCACGGTGATGTCATGGAACTTCCTCAATGGTCGGAGACCACAGCCCCCCAAAGACCCGGTCTCTGGGCTCTCCGCCATTACACACGTGGCGGAGCCGAGAGGCGGGGAGCTGCTTTGCTTCTCTTCTGGTTGAAGCCGGAAGGTGGGAGTGGCTACATTTCACACTGCCCCAGGGCTGCGGGGAAGGGCAGCATCTCAGGATCGCTCTCATCGCCCTTCCCCCTTCAAGGCCAAGCTGAATCCCCAACAGTTACAGAAATATAATTTTACTAGAAATAGGCAGAGCTTCTAGACTATCAGAAATTTTCAATTAATTAGTAATCAGTGGTTTATTTAGGCTATTCAGAAATAAAAAAGAGCTGGGTGGTGGTTGCCCATGCCTGTAATACCAGCTACTCTGGTAGCTGAGATCTGAGGATCAGAGTTCATTGTCAGCCTAGGCAGGATAGTTCATGAGACTCCTATCTCCAATAACTACCAAATACCCAGAAATGAAGCTCTGGTTCAAGTGATGCTAGCCTTGGCCAAAAGAAGCACAGGGACACTGGCGAGGCCCTAAGTTTAAGCACAAGGACTGGCATAAAAATCAAAAAGAAAAGAAAGAAAGGAAAGAGAAAAAGAAAAAGGAAGAAAAATATTTAAAATTATATAGTAATTTTTCTTTTCATCCCTATCCTGATAACTTGTTCTTCCTGTATCACCTATAATAATGTCTTCTTCCAAATTCTTTATGCATGCATGCATGTATTATATATACATAAAGATATACTCAAATATATAAGCATGAGTATACATAGATATGAATGTACATAGACCCATAATTTACATAATTATCAGATACTTCAGAAATATAACTTGTTTCTACTACCCCAATAATGTGAATTAATAATGTTGGTGCAAACACAAACATATTTAATGTCCACGTAACTCAAATGGGATGAATTCTAGACAGAGTGCCTAGCTCAAGCTATTCAATAATTATAGTTGTTTCAAAATTCTACAACATGAGGGATATGATCTTTCAATTGCCACAGGCAACACATGATAGTATTAAACTGCTACTAAAAGGGACCATTCAGTTTAGTAGTGTTTATCAACTAGTTGTATCTGGTTTACTAAATTTTTAATTACTATTGCAATTCAGAGGTTAGATATCATTTTATACTATATAAGAGACATTTTATCATCTTCTTTTATTAAATATTTATCTTTGTACAGGTTGAGGTTTTGGGTTTTTTGTTGTTGTTTTGTTTTTATACTTATTTATTGTTGAAGTGATGTACAGAGAGGTTACAGTTTCATATATTCGGTCTTGGGTACATTTCTTGTACTGTTTGCTACCTCCTGGAACGATACAGAGAAGATTAGCATGGCCCGTGTGCAAGGATGACACACAAATTCAGGTTGAGGTTTTGTCCTGTTTTGATTTTTAAAAATATGAGTAACATTTAACACTTCTTCTTTATTGTCAAAGTGAAGTATAGAGGGTTACAGTTTCATATGTAAGGCAAGTACATTTCTTTTTTCAGAAAAATTATTTATTGTCAGAGTGATATACAGAGGGGTTACAGTTTCATATGCAGGGAGTGGGTACATTTCTTGTACAATTTGTTACCTCCTTCCTCATTTTGCCCCCTCCTCCATCCCCTCCCCCTCCCATTTCCCTCTCTCCCCATGAGTTGTTCAGTTGGTTTATACCAAATGGTTTTGTAAGTATTGCTTTGGGAGTCATTTGTCTTTCTATCCTTTGTCTCTCGATTCTGATATTCCCTTCCCCTTCCCTAGTTCTAATACAAGTATATACAGTATCCAGGGTACTCAGATCAGTTACAGTGATAGCGTGGGTACAACCACAGGAAGGGGATACAAAATTATCAACAACAACAAAAAGAAAGATACAGTTTCACATGGCATGTTGAAAGTGATTACAACAGTGATATAACACTCATTTCCATAACATGAAGTTCATTTCACTTAGCATTATTTTATGTGTTCATAAGGGCATAGCTATTGGGCTCTTGTGATTTTCAGGCAAATACATTTCTTATCCAACTTGTTACCTCCTCCCTCATTTTCCCCCTCCTCGCTCCTCCCCATTTCCTTCTCTCTCCCCAGTTTACACCGTCAGTTTACACCAAGTGGTTTTGCAAATATTGCTTTTGGAATGGTTTGTCTTTTTATCATTTGTCTCTACATTTTGGTATTCCCTTTCCCTTCCGTAGTTCAAATACAAGAATATACAATATCCAGGGTGCTAAAGTCAGTTACAGTGATATCAGGGGTAAAACCACAGGAATAATTAGCACATGCCAAGGATAGACCTAGCAGAAAATCACAATAGCTCAATAGCTATACCTTTATGAATACATAAGATATTGTTAAGCGAAATGAACTCCAAGTTATGGAAACAAGTGGTATATCATTATTGTAGTTATTTACACATGCCCTGTGAAACTGTACCTTTTTTTTAATGTGAAACAGTACCTTTTTGTGTGTGAAAATGTACCTTTTTTCTTCTTGTTTTTCCTCTCATATTCCCTTCCCCAGTTTTATCCCTGCTATCACTGTAACTGATCTTAGTACTCATTTAACAATTTTGTGTGATATGAGTTGAAACTAGTGTTCTCTGTCCTTGCTTTTGATTTGGGAATTTTACATTTTTGGCTGTGCGTATTATTTCTAAATACCAGCTATTGTTTGCATATAACGTGTCTCCCCATTAAAGCTCCTGTATTGAAAGCTTGGTCTCCACCCAGCAGATTAATCTAATCATTAAGAGGTGAGTGGGTCCTGAGATCACTGACCTAATGAATGGATTAATCCACTGATCGACTGGTAATCTGATAACATTACTGGGAACCAGTGAAATTTAGGAGGTAACTTCCAATTGGAGGAATTAAATCATGTTAAGAGTGCCCTGAAAAGATACATCTAGTCCATTCCTCCCTTCCCTTCTCCTCCTTCTCTCTGCCTTCCCTTTTCTCCATTTTCCCCCTCTCCCTTATTCCTCCTCTTTTACCTTTCTGTCAATCCTTCCTTTCCCTCTCTCTCCCTCCTTTCCTATCTAGTCCTCATGAAGTGGGCAGTTCTGCTGCTCCACACCCTATCCACCACACCTATGCCTCATCTCAGGCCCAGAAACACAACAAGGATCAATGGAAACCTTGAATCCAGGGGCTAACCTACATCTTTCCTCCACTGAGCTTTTTGTGTCAGGAATTTTGTATAGAAGTGAGAACAAACTAACCCAGGACTGTGATAGTACTTCGTTAAATGTAATCGTTGTTCTTTGTGTGGGTTCCAGATTTTGGAGTTAGATTTATAAGCGTCTTTTTCATTTCTACTTTGTAAATGATGTCAAGTTTTCTTCTTACAGTTTTAAGATTTAAATTTTATATATACATAATTTACCTATTAATTTTGGCATATGGTTTGAGATATGAATCCACTTTTTTCTTTTCATTTTCTTTCCTTCATTCACTTACTTGCTTTCCTGCCAGTTGGCCACCCTTGCTGAGCAGCACTGCTTACATATGAGTCATTTGTCTCTGAGAACAAAATTACATATTTCTATTACACAGCATATAAGATTATTCATCATGAATTTCCAGTTTTTTTCCTTATCCTCAGTACTTAGGGGACACTTACTTGAAAATGTAAGAACTAGCCAATTAGTTTATGTATAATATATACATATATAATATGTATGTACATATTTATATACATAAGTTATTTGGTATCAGAGTTCATTGTTTTTCAGATAAAGGCATAGTATAGAATAAAGTTTGCCATTTACTAACTTTGGCTTGGAATACTTAGCTTATCTGATTCTTTTGTGAATTCTGCTTGGTATCTGATAAAGATATCAATCACAATAATCTTACTTCATATCTAAAATGCCTTAATTTTAGTATATTCAGTAAATAACATATGAAAGCATTTTCCTATGAACTAATTTAAAAAGCTGACTTGGGGGAGAATGTTTTTTCTTGAAAATTTCAAAGATTTTTGAATTAACAGTTAAAACACAAAAATGTACTTATGAATATAATTATTGTAATTGTCCTCTAAGAAGATGCTGTTTACCTCAACGAATGGTGCTGGCAAAATTGGTTAAAAAACTGTAACAAAGTAAAGCCAGATCTGTATATATGACACCACACCAGTCAATTTCAAATGGATCAAAGACCTCAAGATAAAAAGCAGATAACCTTAGAGTCCATGTTTCTTTGAGTCTGGCTCACTTCACTTAGTATAATTTTTCCAAGTCCTTCCATTTCCTTATGAATGGGGCAATGTCATTATTTCTGATAGAGGCATAAATTCCATTGTGTATATGTACCACATTTTCCTGATCCATTCATCTACTGGGGGCATCTGGGTTGGTTCCATATTCTAGCTATGACAAATTGTGCTGCAATGAACATTGTTGTGCTGGTGGCTTTAGTGTGTTCTTGTTTGTGGTCTTTTGGGTAGATGCCCAAAGGTGGGGCTTCTGGGTCATAGGGGAGCTCTATGTTTAGCCTTCTGAGGAATCTCCATACCGCTTACCAGAGTGGCTGAACCAGTTTACATTCCCACCAACAATGAAGTAGGATTCCCTTTTGTGCACATCCCCTCCAACATTTGTTAATGTTAGTTTTTTTTTTTTTTTAATATAGGACATTCTTACTGGGGTGAGATGGAATATCAATGTTTTGATTTTCATTTCTTTTATGACCAATGATTTATAGCACTTTTTCGTATGTCTCTTGGCCATTCTCATTTCCTCATCAGAGAAGTCTCTTTTTAAGTATTTACCCTCTTGTTGAGGGGGCTATTGGTTCTTTGCAGTTTTGTTTTGGAGGAATGTAATTATTTTAGTTCTGCATATAGTTTAGATATGAGGCCTTTGTCCATTGTGTGGCCGGTAAAGACATTTTCCCAATCTGTGGGCTTTCTGTTTATCTTGCAAGCTATTAGAACAGGTTTAGGCAAGTCACAGCAGAGGATCACAAGAGCCCAATAGCTATACCCTTATGAACACGTAAGATGATGCTAAGTGTAATGATCTCCATGTTATGGAAACTATGTTTATGTCACTATTGTAACTACTTTCAACGTGCTATGTGTAACCGTAGCTTCTATAATTGATGATCTTCTTGTATCCCCTTCCTGTGGTGTACCTGCACTATCTCTGTATCTTATCTGAGTACATTGGAAACTGTGTATACTGCTATTAGAACTAGGAAACTGAAAGGGATTACCAAAATTGAGAGACACAGGGTAAAAAAGACAACGATTACAAAAGCAATACTTACAAAACTGTTTAGTGTAAATCTACTGAACAACTCATGGGGGGGAAGGAAAAGGGGGAGGAAGGAGGGGGGAATGAGGGAGGAGGTAACAAACAGTACAAGAAATGTATCCGATGCCTAAAGTATGAAACTGTAACCTCTCTGTACATCACTTTGACAATAAAAAATTAAAAAAATAAAAACAAAATAAAATGTACATGTGAATTAAAAAAAAAGAAATGATAAGCTTAACCGTCAAAAGAAACAATAAAACTTTTTTGTAATTAAAAAAAAAAAAAAGCAGATAACCTGAAAAATTGTGGGAAGGAATAGGAGAAACACTGGGCTCCTTGACACAGGAGGAAATTCCTTTATAAAGGCCCAGAAATGCAACAAATCATAGAAAAGCTGGACAAATGGGACTGCATCAAACTACAGAGCCTTTGCATGAGAAAGGATATAGCTTACAAAATAAACTGCAATCCCACAGATTAGGAGAAGATCTTCACTGACCATACAACAAAGACCTCATGACTAATATATACTTAGAAAACAAAAAATTAAATTCCCCAAAACAAATCCTAAAAAAACAACAAGTGCCCCCTTAACAAATGGGCTAAAGATCTAAAAAGAGATTTCTCTGAAGCGGAATCGAGAATATCCAAGAGACACATAAAGAAGTGCTCAACATCACTGGCCATAAAAGAAATGCAAATCAAAACAACATTGCTATTCTACCTAACCCCAATAAGAATGGCCATTATCAAGAAAAGTATTAACAACAGATGCTGGTGGGGATGTGGCCAAAAGGGAACCCTACTGAACTCTTTGGTGGGAGTGTAAACTTGTTCAGCCACTCTGTAAAGCAGTATGGAGGTTCCTCAAAAGGCTAAACATAGAACTCCCATAGGACCTAGCAGCACTCTTTGGATATCTACCCAAAAGATTACAAGCAAGACCACACTAAAGCCATCAGCAGAACTATGTTCATCACAGCACTATTTGCCATCGCTAAAACATGGAACCAACCCAGGTGCCTCACAGTAGATGAATGGATCAAGAAAATGTGGTACTTATATACAATGGAATTCTATGCCTCTGTTAGAAAGAATGACATTGCCCCATTTGTAAGGAAGTGGAAGGACTTGGAAAAAATCATACTAAGTAAAGTGAGCCAGAACCAAAGAAACATACACTCTATCGTTTCCCTCACTGGTAGTAAGTAGTACACATCTAGGATAATCCTAGAAGATCACAATAGCTCAATAGTTGTGTGCATATGAACTCATAGATGTTGCTAAATGCAATGAGATCCAAGTTATGGAAACAGGTGGTTTATCATTTTTGTTGTTATGTTCAATGTGCCATGTAAAATTATGCCATTGTCTTTTGTCATTTTCTCCTATGGCTTTACCCCTGATGTCACTGTAACTGATTTTTATACCCTAGGTATTGTATATGCAGAAGAAGTAGAAGAAGAACATCAAAATGGAGAGACAATGGGTAAAAGGTGAACCAATGCAATAGCAATACTTACAGAACTACATGCTGTAATCCAGCTGCACAACTCGGGGTTGGGAAGTGGAGAAAATTGGGGTGAGAGGAAGGTGGGAGAAAAATGATGGAGGAGATAGCAAGTTTGATAAGAAATATGCTCACTACCTTACATATGAAACTGAAACTGTAACACCTGTCTACATCATATTGACAATAAATAAAACATTTTAAAAATGTTTTAAAAAAGTAAAACACAAGATGCTGTCAAGTTCTTAGATATGAGGGAAACTATGCAATCAATTCTCTTTAAATCTGCCTCACTTCACTTAGTATAATATTTTCCACCTCTTTCCATTTCCTTATGAATGGAGCAATGTCAGTCTATCTTCTGGTATTTTTAACAGGGGATCTCAATAACCCAGATGCTTAGTGTATAAGACCACATAAAAATGCAAGTATATCCACATGAACTCCACGATATTGAAAACAAGAGGTTCTTATTATGTGCTATGTGTAATTTTTTCCTTGTTTCTCTTAGTTTTCTGTTCCGTATGTCTTGTATATAACATTATTTGTTCTGTGGAAGAAAAAGGGAATCACAGAAACAGCAGGACAAAGGCTGAACTAATACAACACTGATACACACTTCACACTATGTTAGATATGAACCTAACAACTTGGGAAGGAGGGGAGTAGGAAGGGTTGAGTGGGGTAGGGAATGAGGGATGAGGGACTTTTTTAAAAACAGATGTACTAAATTTCTTATGTCACTGTAACCCCCCCCCCCGCTCACCACCTTTTCAATAAAGTTTTAAATAATAATAATAAAAAATAAAAATAAAGAAAGAAACAAAGATGCTGCTGCTGACCCAATACGCTTTAAACTATGTACTACTGTGGGGTTGTGTACAAAGTGCTACATGAAAGAAGAGAAAATGAAAGGCTAAATATGTAATGATAAAGGTCAAAGATTAGTATATGGGAGAAAGATTCAGTGTGAATTGTACGTTCTGAGTTCTAAAGTTGGATGTCTACATACAATCCCCTAAATCTCCCAACAAACCTTCAAACTGCAGTATAACCATAAACAGAAAGGCTAATATATTTTGTAACCACACCATATACTAACAATAAAAAACACAATATAACAAACATCGCATCTGAGTACCCTGGATACTGCATATACTGGTATTAGAACTAGCAAAGGGAGAGGGAATATAAAAATCGAGAGACAAAAGATAAAAAGGCAAATGACTCCAAAAGCAATACTTACAAAACCATTTGGTGTAAACCAACTGAACAACTCATGGGGGGAAAAGGGGAAGGAAGGGGGGGGAATAGGGGAGGAGGTAATAAATTGTACAAGAAATATACCCACTGCCTTAAGTATGAAACTGTAACACCTCTGTACATCACTTTGACAATAAATAAGAAATTATTTGTGGGAAAAAAAACAAACATAGTTTTACTTCAGTCATCTCAGGCAAAGTGTGATGTGACTACAGGAAACCTTGCATGTACACAGCAATTACTATGTACCAAACACTGTCCTAAGCACCTCCTTTGTATTTATTCATTTAATAAGCAGGATACTATTGCTGCCTACATACTAAAGGCTAGGAATCTGAAAATCAAAGTGTTAATAACACTCTCTGAGTTTTATACCCAGCAATAGTCAAGCTTTGTACTCAACAAATAAAAATATCGACATCTCAAGGTTTGGCATCAGGAACCATCTTTTATAGCATTAGTGAGTACAATCAGTAGTCCCATTGGGTATTATTGAAAAGAATTCGTATTTCTAGAATCAAAAGCACATGTTATCACATGCTCAATGATTGTCAGGAGAAACCAGGATTGGAAGGAATCAGATTAAGTTCCGATTAAAAGACTACAGAAAACGCAGACAAGGCATCCGAGGTTAGAGGACAAGTAGGAGCTGCTGGATCACTAAAGTTAAAAAGGTAAGGTTCAACTGTACAGGCCAGGCTGAGAGGAGGGAAAAAGAATAATTAAATTTATCAATGACTCAGAAAACAGATGAACCTCAAACAAACAAACAAAAAAAAAAAACATCATTGCACAGAGTTAAGAAAGGGTCAAGAGAGGAAACGCCTGGCAGCCTCTTCTAAGTGCTAGAGCTACAAACGTCATCGTTTAGGGTGATGGCCACTAACCATGGGTTCCAAATTGAATAATCAGTTCCTAAGTCATGATAGCTGCATTTCAAGATTTCAAAACTCTCTTTTCCTGAACATAGGGTGAAGTGATTCCTTTTCTTTAAGTTTTATTAAGAATTGATTCCAGTCCTACTGTGTGCAGTTTATAGACCTAAGAAAGTCAGGAAAGTAGAGGGAGCCAGAAATCAAATCAAAGATGAGTGTCAGTCTACAATCACCATGAACCAACTAACTAAAATGATTTTTCTTGCTAACTTTTATGACAACTCTTTTCAATTTTTAGAGATTAAAAAACAGACTTATTTCTTACTTGAAATATCATGATATTTGTATATTGACATTCTGCATTGAAACCCTTCTGTACAAGTAAAAATAGCAATAACACATTTTAAAAAGTAGAATAATAAAGAATGCTCTACTGTCATTGATAATTAGAATTCAACAGCTATTAATATTTTCAAGTCATTATGTTTATATACATTTTTTCAAGAAATATGAAATAAACTGTAAATGGTTATGAATCATACGTAAAGGCCAGTTCATCTCTCATTTGTGCCTCTGCTCCTAAAGTATCTCTCTTTTCCGTTATTGTCAAAGTGAAGTACAGTTTCATGTGTAAGGCAGTGAGTACATTTCTTATCCAACTTGTTACCTCCTCCCTCATTTTTCCCAGTTCTCCGTTCCCTCTCCCCACCATGAGTTGTACAATTGTTTACACTAAATGGTTTTTTAAGTATTGCTTTTGGAATGGTTTGTCTTCTTATCCATTGTCTCTCAACTTTGGTATTCCCTTTCCTTTCCCTAGTTCTAAGATCAGATACAGGGATAGCAGGGGTAGAGCAGCTTTCAGCCCTGAAGTGTCTCTTGTCTCTCTGTTTTCTTGGATTGTGAGTAACAGACTGTGAGTTTATACCTTTTCTTCTGAACCCTATATAACATAGAAATGTTTTATCAGAAGTAAACTTTTCCAATTTCCTAGTCAAATTGGCCAGGAAATTGGACAGCTCTTTGGGTAGAATCCAGACAATTACTAAGCTTCGGTGCTGAAAGTTAAAAATGTAGTCCAAGTATATATTCCAAGTTAATAGACACACACACACACACACACACACACACACACACACAAATACACACATTAAGATTTAGCCCTTTCTTCTCACAAACATGACCCTGACTGTTGGGTAAAAAAACACATGTACATATGTACATTGAACCTGGTTCATTCATGCTGTCACATTAGAGCTTTAGTTTAAAATAATCAAGACTATAAAAATACAAAAATCTATATTAGAATTCATTTTCCCCTTTAGCAGAAGTAGTGATGATGTTCTGAAATATTCATTAAAGATGTTATTCAAACTTGAGATAGGTATCTGCTAAGTGCTGTGGACTGTTACCAGACACTGCAGACTCTTTTAAACATCACATACTTCTGCAAAGAACAGGAAAGATACAAGTGCTTTCTACTCTGGCTGAGGTGGTATGAGATTTCAGACTTCTACAACCTTCACAAATGACCTGCAATGTTTTGTAACCACAATGGCTATTCAGGACCACAACAAGATGAAGCCAATAGGGAAAGTTGTATCTCAAAGTCACCTATAGATACTCAGGTAGTGTGCTGTTAAAATCTTTGGAATTTATGCTTTCTGTAGATTCCCAGATTCCTTTCAATTATTGGTATAAATAACTATTGTTGTGTAAATGAAGCAAATTACCAAGGGAATTTTTAAAAAAGCACACACACACCTCTGAGAGCAACCTCTCTTTTAGTTGTGAAATATCAATAAACGAATAGATGATCAGCACCTAATTTTGGCACAAAGTGTTTCTTTTTAGAAAACTGGTTAATTTTATGAAATACTCAGCCACAATGAAATGTACAAGACCTGTAAAGTGAAGCTGAGATTCAAACCCAACCACCTGACTTCAGCATGCATGTCCCTGAGCTATTACTACCCAGTAGTAAATGGGGAGAGCGTAAGAAAGACAGGATAAATGAGGGACACCTTCTCAATAAAGGCAATGCCCCTCTTCTCGTCCCTTTGCCTCCAGATTCATAATCTGTATTTATAATCTATAGTAATTGAAGAAAGAATCAAGGAAGACTCCTAGTAAATCTCAGGGACAGAGTATATGACAACACTTTCTGTTCAGTGTGAAAAGGAAATTCAGGGATGGCTGTGGGACAGCCATGTGGATCAGGCCTGACCCCTCTCATGAACCAGTTACAAACAGCAACTGCAGGGCTGGGCTGCATTTTCCCCTAGGCTTAGATTATTTCACACACTTTTATTTCAACATCTTTGCTGGAAGCCAAGGTACCAAAGCAAGAAACCTAAAGGTAAATTTACAGAAAAACATGAGATTCAGGCCTCCTAAGAGGAGGTCATCAATACTCAACTGATATACCTTTCTCAAAGAAAGGAAAAGGGGAGTCTCTGTCACAGAGAGCATTGTCTCTCATGGTTGCCATCTGCAGCCAGCCACAGAAGAAAAGACACTTCCTCTTTCTACAGAAGATTCACTTGAAATGTTGAAAGGCACAACACTGATCAAGATGCATTGTATTCATAAACTGCTTTGTTGAATGGAAGACCCTTTGTACCACTACTAATAGGTAACAAAAAGTATAAAAAAGAGAAAATAACAATAAGTAAATAAATAAAAATAAAAAGAACTGTGAAAAAGACTTTCCCACTATGGTAAAGTAATTGAATTTACATTGCTAGGTAACAATGACTATATGTTTCACAGAAGTTAATGATTTATGAATTAATTTAAGTGAATAATCAGCACTGATTCCAAACTTTAAAACTGAAGTGTCCATTTTTTAATTTTGTTTGTATTTATTTATTTATTTAGCCAGTCCTGGGGGTTTGGATTCTCAGGGCCAGAGCACTGTCCCTGCCTTCTTTTTGCTCAAGGCTAGCACTCTACCACGTGAGCTACAGTGCAACTTCCGGCCTTTATCTGTTTATGTGGTGCTGAGGAATTGAACCCAGGACTTCATGCATGCCAGGTAAGCACCCTACTGCTAAGCCACATTTCCAGCCACTTAAGTGTCCATTTTTTTAAAAAATACCTTTTCTCTTCCATGCACATAACTTCCATTTCACCTGACTGCTCATTTTTGTAGAAGAAAATGATATGCCTAATTTAATTTTTTACAACAAAATAATTCAAGAGAGTAATCAGAATACTATGGTATTATAGTTGCCCTTGAATTGACAGCCCAAATAAATCTGCCTAGCTGATGTTTCTCTTTCAATTATGCTGTTAATTCTTTCTTACTTATACAAAATGGATTTCATTGCTAAATAATTAATACTGTCAATCAAAGGAATGATTATGTACAGGGGGAAAAAAAAGCCCAGGTGGGATTCCTGAGCTGAGAAGAGTGAAGAATTGTCATGTTTAAAGCCCACCCAATTACAGTAGCTTATAGATTCTCTGAATGTGACCCTTATCTCTTCTTTGTTTGCTTGTTTTTTTCTCTTGTTTTCTTTAACCTTCACATGCAAAATTTTCTTAATTAGAGAACACTCCAGTAAACATCGATCTTATATCTGGACACACATATCTTCCTGAATAAAACAATACTGGACACCAGACAGTATAGGAATTACAAGACCATCTGTTAAATAAATAAATAGACAAAATGAAAATCAAATTTAAAAATGGCCATTTTCAAACACTTTAGTCTCTGGATACATACAATATTAATATAATAATGAAAAATATATTTTTGAAAAAATAAGCATTATATTGGAAGTCAAAGAAAACAAAATAGCTCAGTGACAAATTTTCCTGTGCTGACCAATTATTTGAAATATAATCATTGGTGCCCAGACATTTGGCAATTGCCCTGTGAATAGAATTACTGTCATCACGTACAACTTGTCTTTCATGTATTGATCCTGGTAGGCCATATCTCAGTTCAATCAATATGAACACTTTAGGAGAAAGCTACTAATAAGAAAAAGAAGTTTGATAAACTTAGCTCATCACAGAAAAACAATCATTTTGCAACTGAATGTACACTGCAAATTTTCCTTTAAGAAATTCTTTTTTTTTTTTCCGGGGCTGGGAATATGGCCTAGTGGCAAGAGTGCTTGCCTCGTATACATGAGGCCCTGGGTTCGATTCCTCAGCACCACATATATAGAAAATGGCCAGAAGTGGCGCTGTGGAGTGCTAGCCTTGAGCAAAAAAGAAGCCAGGACAGTGCTCAGGCCCTGAGTTCACAGCCTAGGACTGGCAAAAAAAAAAAAAAAAAAAAAAAAAAAATTCCTTTAAATAATTAGGTAAAAGGGGAAATTTTATTGATAGAATGTCAACAGCGTCCCAGTAATTTAAGAAACTTTTAGTTAATTCAGCAGCTAATATGAATTAAACATATTAATGTTAGTTGTAAATAACACCAAGAAAAAAATCAAAACTAGGTAAAAATTACAAATAATGACCCAACAACTAACCAAAGGTTAATTAGGTTTTAAAGGAGCGGTAAAAGTTTTGTTCATTTTATTTTCTTCTCTGCCAAAGGCTATTTGGATATTTATCACATCATATGAAGGTCATGCAAAATTATCAATACAGGCAGCCAATGCGAATCATACCAGAAGTTTATGTATCTGTTCACGTGTATACCCTATCAAATACCAAATAGTTTTCTGGACTTTCTTAGATCTTCTGACAGTCATTTTCTGCCCCTGAAAAGTTTTCTGTGATACCGTTTGTATTTAAGAAAACACCGTACTGTTCTTTTAAAATATGCCAGTTATTCTTGACAGCACTGAGTTACAAGTATAATACCAACCATGGAAGTTAGTTAGCAACTATCTGAGTGAAATCTCATTGTGCTTTTAATTCCATGTATCCTACCTATGAATGATTTTCAAATCCTTGTGAAGTGAACATTATTTTGTAGTCACATTTCTGGAAATACAGTGAGGAGAAGTGAAATATATTTTCACAGTGTTACAACCATGAAGACTATTAACTGGAAAGGGAAGGATAGAAAAGAGAAACAGAAAACAGCTTAATTTCTAGTTTAAACACATAGATGACTTCAACCCCCTTCTTTCTCTACTTAATGTGCCTTGGTCATACAACAGTTTTCACCTACAAAGAACAATTTTGTTTTGTTTTATGCTATCTCATTTTAATATGTAACAGATTATCCAAGCTGCTATAAATGTTTTCTAATTCAAAGTCCATGCCTCTCTGTCCCCCTTTTGTGCAAAAAAGAGAAGAAAAACAATAATACTTAGAGAATAAATAAGAAAAATAATTCCAAGCCACAGTCTCACTAGGCTATGTATACACACCTAAGCATAGGCTGTTGAGGTATGCTAGAAAATTAATAGTAAAATAACTCTTTTCAGAAGTAGTTCTACATATGAATAATGACTTAAGATATAAATGCAACTTCAATTCATGTATTCTTCTTTACCTTTTTTCCAGTAAGGAGATAATGCTGAGTACTCCATTCCCTCTATCCCTAAAGTTATGTTCATAGCAAATACAAAAATAAGAGGAATCTTCTTTTCTACAAACACTAGTGGTAGGAACCTATCCACATCATTTCTTACAACCTTGTGTCTCTCAGTAACCCACCCAGTCCGCATGAGAAGATTGACCTTTTGGCTGACTTTTCTGTTCATTTCTGGCCTAGTTAAATCAAAGGAGAAAAAGTGATTCCTCCCATACCAGACAGACAAGTGAGCCTCTGCCTAAATTCTGAACAGACCTCTTACTATTATGCATAATTTTATCATAATTTTAGTTATTGATATTTATTATAAATGTATTTATTTATTATCATAAATTCCGAGTTCACCCTTAACAGTGATGTGATTACATTCTTAACCTGGCAGTGAACTGAACACCTCAGGGGGGGAAAGGGTAAGGGGGAGGAGGGGTGGGGGGTATGAGGGACAAGGTAACAAACAGTACAAGAAATGTATCCAATGACTAACGTATGAAACTGTAACCTCTCTGTACATCAGTTTGATAATAAAAATTGGAAAAAAGAATCAATATTTTAATGAAAATGTATATCAAAATAAATAAGCAACTACAACAATTCGAGGAGAGGAATGCATTCATTATTTTTAAAATAATGTAGTCCTGAGATTTGCACTCCCAACCTCTCACCTGTTCGGCAGGCATGTTACCCTTTGAGCCATTCCCTAAGCCTTCCTTTATTTTAGTTATTTTTCAAATAAGGTCTCACATTTTTTGCCTGGACTGGCCTTGGATAGTGTCACTTTCTGTATGATAGTGATTATCCTCATGTATAATTTAGATTATGGGTGTGATTTAACATGTGGGGCTTGTTGTCTAAAATAACTGTCTTATTTCTGGGGTTGGTCTAGAATCACAGTCCTCCTTGTCTCTGCCTCCAAAGTAGCCTGGATGACATAAAGGGAATATCACAACTAGCCCTTAAGTTCTGTTATGCTTAAAGTAATAAGTATGCTTAAAGTAATAAAGTAATAAGTATAAGTAATAAGTATGATCTTATTGATCAATGCCTAAAAGTTTTGTTTTTTTCCAAGTAAGTTATTCCAATTGTCTTTCCAAGTTCTATTTCTGACTCTTTCTCTGGAGTGTTCTGCTTAATGTCCTGATACTTCTGATTATGGAGCCCTCTCTCCCTCTGTGAGAGGTTGATTTGTTGAGGGGTGTCTTCTAATAAGTAGTCACAATAGGATGGTAAAGACTATCTAGGAGTTGCTAGGGCCTGTCATTGAGAATGCCTAAATGAGTTTTTCTTTCTTCACTCTTCAGTCCTTCTAATAGGATATGATGAATTATACCTCAAAATGTCTTCTTGATACCACTTTTATTCAAATCATCCTTGAGTATGAGAGGTTTTCATTTTTCTTTCCTTACTACCACAGTATTTTTGAAGTGGAGAGGAGCAAAATTCATTTCATTAAACACTCAAACTGATTCTTGAGAGTAAGATTTGAAATGCATTATTTGAGTGGGAAGTATTCTTGTTGATTGTGAAGACTCATCTCTCCTTTTGACAGTATCAGGAAGTTGCTTTTGTTCTATTCAATTTTTTGAGATATGATCTGGGCTTCATTTAGAAACAATGAATTATAATAAGTTATCATGCTTCTCAAAATAATTTTGGTATCAATATGAATTGGAAGAATTAATAATAACCTTGCAAGTAAATTTAGTTCAACTCTGAAATCAATGTCTATCTTTTGTATTTCATTGAAACTAATGAGTAAGTTTTAAAATATGCAAAGTTGCAAGAGACAAAAAAGGGCCAACTTCAATATTAGAATATTAGAGCTACAGCTTTGCTTTTAGGCATAAAATAGGAATTAGGGACAAACAACAGTAATGACTGTTCAATATGAACCAAAATGTTCTATTTTCTTATTGAAAGTAGAGCAAAATACTTATGGATAGGTAGAATGATAAATATTATGTAAACAGAGAAAGATATTTATAGATAGATAGACAAGCATATAGACATACATATACATGATACAGATATAGAAAGAGCCAGATAGACAAACTGAGAGACAAATGAGACAGAATTTGATCCTTGGATCCCAATCAAAATTACATAGAGTTCACATAATTATTACATCATATTTGTCTAGGTTACACACAACATTGACTAATTCAGAAGTCTTGAACAATAATCAGCATCTTCATAAACATTTCTGGAAACTCACTGTTTCTGAATCAGTAATAGCATAATACAAGTTGTTACAGTACAGTAAGTATAAGCCACAAGCAAATTTTTGAATGTCTAAGATAAAAATGCAAATGCTGCATTCAAAGATTATGCAGGCTGCCAGATAAATAAAATCAGCCTGTTTTCTACCCTTATGAATAAGAGATTGAAGCTTAGTGGCTATTCAGGACTACTGGCCAGCATAGATTGTAATCCAGTTTAAAATTTATGCATAGGCTGGGCACTAGTGGCTACTATCATAGTAGCTACTCAGGAGCTGAGAGCTAATCCCTGTTCAAATGTAGTGCAGGCAGGAAAACCTGTGAGATTCTTATCTCCAATTAATCACAGAAAAATCCAGAAGTGGTCCTGTGGCTCAAGTAGTAGAGCAACAAGGAGCTCAGGGTCGGTGCCCAAGCTCAGATTTTGAGCCCCAGGATCAAAAAGAAACAAGCAAATAAAACATTATGATACAGCATGATTATGAATAGAAAAGAAGAAGCTGAATATAATGTAAGAAAGGAACATTAAAAGGATAAAAGTGAGTTTTAGAAATGAAGGAAAAAAGAACATGAAACAGTTCAAGAAGAGGCAAGAGAAAAGAACAATTTAAAAATGAGATGAGTTAACCAAATTAAACCACAACTTTGCTCTGTTGATAAACAAAATTACAAAGACTGACTGACATAATGGCCATAGTGTAACGAGACAATCTGATATCAATGGTAAACACATATTTTCTATCATTTTTTAAAAGAAAGTAAAGATCCATGAGAAAAAAATAAAAATTAAAAATTTGCTAGGAGATGGGGGAGAAATGAGGGAGTAGGTAACAAGTTGAAGAAGTAATGTACTCACTGACTTACATATGAATCTGTAACCTCTCTGTACTACACTTTGATAAGAAAGAAAAAAGTTTAAAAAATGGCAAATTAGATATAATCTTACTGGGAAATAAAGGCATGTCATAGCTACAGAGATAAGACTTGTATAAGTCAATGGTAACTGTTTTTTTTTTACTTTATATAAGAAAATGAATGGTATACAGCGTTAGAAATAGATTCTTTGCTACAAGTGGAAAAGAAAATTGAAAAAAATGTATTATAAATTCATTAAGGTGAGTTTCAAGAAAGTGAG
The DNA here is from genome assembly GCF_023159225.1 of Perognathus longimembris pacificus. Taxonomy (NCBI): domain Eukaryota; kingdom Metazoa; phylum Chordata; class Mammalia; order Rodentia; family Heteromyidae; genus Perognathus; species Perognathus longimembris. The sequence continues at coordinate 14,984,973 of NC_063174.1, read as the reverse complement.
AAGTGACTGCCTGGCATATGAATGAATTATTATTCACCACTTTCCCTAGATAGACAAGGTTGAATGTGTTAATTAAGTCATGATTAAAGGAAGATGGTGTAAGTGCCAATCACACACTTACCAGCAATAGATCAAGTAAAATATGGTTTTAATTTTCCCTTTATAATCCTATGAATAAAAATACCAGGACCTGCTCATTGGTAAATTAGTCTGATATTATCTCAAGGTCAAACTTCCTCGACAACTGTATTTCCAATATTGTGCTCAACTAAGATTCAAAATCAGCTATTGTCTACCGTGTTCCTAAAGTGATGATTGGCCTCTACCATGATTTATTCTTTCAGTATGTGAACCTGAAGAAACAGCACTTTTTACTGTAGAGTGTATGAAAAAGAGGCTTCATTTCTTTTGTGAACCATAAAGTCATTTTAATATCTTATTACTTAGAAACTTGCAAAAATAAACTACACATTTATTTAATTATAGGACTTGCAAACATAAATCTATGGGACAGAGTTTCTTTTCTTCTTTCAAAGCTGATTTTCAAAAGCCTCTTTTACCTTATCAAAACATTTGTTTTCCCTCCTTTCTTTGTGAGAGAAAGAAATGATATATCTGATATCAAGTATGTTTAAGGTTCATCAACAAATCCATAGGATACCTTTCAGAGAAATTGGGAAGAGGGTTAATAAAGTTATTCCATTGCTATTTCAAGCCTTTGTTACAGGCTTTTAAAAAGACTGGGTATACATGCAATTCTTTTTACATCATACCATCAAAATATTGCCTAAAATACTATAAGCTTAAATATCTCAAATGGTTTTAAATGCTTCTTACATATCATGAAAGTGTCCATTATCAAGGGATTTTGAAAGCCATTACAAGGTTAATTACAATGATTGGTTTGGTTTTTTTTTTCAATTGACCATCTAAGCTTCCTACTAAATGCAATAATTCATTGTGAAGTCTAATTCTAAATTGTTCTTTTTTCTGGTGTCCCTTTTAGATAGGTTACATAAGAATATTTCACTTGCTTTTTGAGCATTTAAGGAAAAAATGAAATAAACATGTTTCCTAAACTCATTATGCAGGTATCCCCCACACTCTTTATGGAAATAGAGTTGTGTTCTCTATCTTCTGCCTAAAATTCATAGTCTCAAGTCTATCCCATAAAACTTAGGGAAAAAAATCAGTGAAATATCACATGGTTGTTGCTAATCAGGAAAATTGTAACATCAAAGCAGCAAAGATTTCATAATGGCAAATATATAGGTAAGAAATACAAATAGACAATGTAGAAAGGAGTTGGAACAAGCTTCTGGATTTAGTCATCTGAGCTTTAGTCACTCTTAGCCTCGCTCCACTTCACTGTGAAGTACAAATACTATCACTCTAAGAAGCAAACCTCAGTACAGGGGAACATCAGTTCAAGATGAGTTCACAGGGAAGCATCCTCTCAGTAGTATAACACTGTAATGATATGCACGAATATGAAAGCTTCTATGTCTCCTTGCCAAGATAAGGAAAACTTCTAAGCAGTTCCTCCACCTTCTGTTTGCATTATGACGTTACACTGAATGAAATAGTTAAAACATCCCATTTTCTATTCCTCAGTTTCTGCAATTTATTAGTTAATTGGCACATAAAATTATACCTCTGTGTGGGTAGCCACAAGATATATCAACACACATACACACGTAAAATATAATATTGACATCAAGGTAAAGATACATACTCCTCAGAAATTCATGATTTCCTAGTATAAAAACACTCAAAAATCTTTCCTTCTAAATTTTGCTAAATTATAAATGTTATTGTGATTTAAAATAGGCATCCTACTTTCTGTAGAATGTTTCTTCTATCTAACTGCAATTTATCTACCTGCATTACCTTTTCCTGTTCTCTCTTCCTTCCTCCCTGCTCTCCACTGCTTCTAGTAGCCACTATTGAAAGTATATGATTGACACTCCTGTATACAGTGCTCTTTTATACATTACCTTTCATTACTATGCATTCAACTGAATGTCTTATACATTCTAATCTGTCCCCAGCCCTCTCACTTCCTGAGCCAAAGATTCATCCTGACTGGAAGATTTTTTAAATCTTCTATGAATTAATTCAATGGAACTGGTTAAGTCTCAATAAATCCCAAACTATAAAATAAAAAAAAATAAACCTCACCAATGAAAACATTCAAATATTACAAAAGCAAAATAAAACTCAGTGTAAATGACTACTGTGTTCAAATTCATTTCTTTCATGCCTCTAAGTGGCTAGGATTAGCATAAAGAGTCTTCTCAGAGCATAGGCAACAATAACACTCAGATTTTTGCAGTCTTTCATTTTTGACTCTGGCTATTCTTTAATTTCCATAATAGCCTTGGGGGGTAAATGTCATTACTCCTCAATACATAAAAGATGAAATTGAAAGTTTAGTATTTTACTTATAGTCACACAGTGAGTCCTATGCTGATTTCAGTCCAAGATATTGGCACAAATATTACTGTCTGATAAAACTGACACATATTAGATTGTTAACACTACAAAAGAATTTAAGTTCACAGTAAATATTAGGTCTAGATTTTATAAACATAACATAATAGAGAGCATAAAAGTATAAAGAAAATAACTGATAAACATTAAAATAATAAAACAGGAGAGGAACACTGACAAGGTGCAAGGCCTAAATGAATCTAATCATATAAAATAATATTTATTGAAATGAATTCTAAAAAATGGAAATAAGAGAGTTTTTTTATTTGTTGCTGTTTTTGTTTTACTTTATTGTCCTGTTTGTTTGTTTATCCATCTTTGGGAAGATAAGAGTCAGCACAGAAATGGTGGGACAAAGGGTGAACAAATGCAGCAGTGATACTAGATACTATGCTAAATCTAAACTGTACAACTTCTAGGTGGGGATGGGAGGGAAAACTGGGAGAGAAGGAGAGAAGGAGTGACATTATCCAAAAGGAAATGTACTCTTTACCTGACTTATGTAACTCTAACCCCTACATATATTAACTTTTTAATAACAATAAGAATAAAATAAAATGGACATTTGTTATGTATTTTTTTGTACTATGTATTATGATAAGCAGATGATATGAGTTAAGTAATTATGAGGTGGTCTGATAATACATGGACTCTGAGGCCATCCTTGACCCTTTTTATTCTCCTGCTCTCTACATAAAATTCATCCATGGATCTCTGGTCTGTAGCTTCAGAATATGTCTAAAACCTGACAGCCATCCACTCTTCTAACAACTCTTACTCAGAACCACTGCAGTAGTCTCCTAAGAGCTCTGACTTTCCCTAATCATGGTTCCATACCATTGGGTGAATACATTCATAATGCTGAATACATAGATACATGAAAATAGAAGTAAAAAACTTTATAGAATTGATGAGGTTGAGATAGCTCAGGAGGAGGAGAATGATAGAAGGGGTGACACTGATCACACACAAATTGATACATTGAATTGAAACTCCCTTGAACAACCATTTAAAGACATTTTTTCAGAAAATTACTATAAGTAATTCTCCACCCAAAAGATGAACTAATTTATTAGAACAATAATTTAGATGTACCATTACTATTCTTAACACCTTCAAAGGTTTCCAATACCTGTGTGACCTTCTCAAATGTCCAAAATGCTCTCTTCCTATCAAGCCTTATCCTTACCACTTGACAGCCTCTCCTTTCACTCTCAATCACTCTAGGCATCTTCTTCTACAGTGGCTGTGCAATTGCCATTTCTGTTTCCAGAATATACTTTTTTCAGAAAAGTTAAATTAAAATTTTATTTAATATAAAAGGAGCATGTATTTTTAGGAAGAGCACTTTGAGGTGAAACTAGTTTTTTTTTTCTTTATTGTCAAAATGTGATGCAGAGGGGTTACAGATTCATATGAAAAGCAGTGAGTACATTTCTTGTTCTACTTGTTAACTCCTCTCTTATTCTCTCCCTCTCCCTCCTCCCTCCCCCTTCTTCCTCTCCACCCAAGAGTTGTGCAGTTGGTTTACACCAAATGGTTTTGTAAGTATTGCTTTTTGAATGTTTTCTCTTTTTGTTCTTTGTCTCTCGATTTTGGTATTCCCTCTCCCTTCCCCGCCCCGGTTCTAATACACGTATAAACAATATCCATGGTACTCAGATGTGACACAGTTAATGATATTAGCATAATTTAACACCCTTTCTGCTTCATGTTTATGTACAAATAGTGTACATTAAACTTCTCCCACTTGTTTAAGGAAGACAGTAACTTTCCTCAAAGCTAATAAACTTCAACTTGCTTCAAATTTACCTTGAACCAATAAGCAAGAATATGTGTGTGTAAAAGAGAGAGAAAAAGAGGGGGGAGGGAGAGAGAGGGAGAGAGGGAGATAAAGAGAGACAGAGATCTCCTTGATTTACAAGAGAAGGGAGTCTGTCTTCCTTGCAATGTTGCCATTGTCCAAAGTTGTAAAAGTAGTTGTCACATACCAATATACCATATGGTCAACAAAAACATCTTAAAGAATTTAATTAACAACTCCAGGAGGAGCTGATATTTAGATGAACAGATAGAGTCAGTGTCATTCAGAAACAAGATGACTTGTCAATCAAAAAGGCAGAAAATTGTAGAACTTAAAGAAAACTTGTTGTAGAATGTACTTTCAATTGTTATATATATATATATATATACATATATATATATATAACCAGTTAACTACACTGCTGAGCATGAAATTCTCTATGAAATATTTCACTCACCTAAAAGTATTTGTGGTATTCCCAAAAGCAATGCTGTATTAATGCTCCACTTTCACTTACTTTTCACTCATTCATAGAAGGTTATTTTAACTTTTTTTAAGATATTAAAACTAGCACCTCTTGCTTTCTAGACAGAACTCATTAACAGCAGATGTTCTTAAAGTTGATAAAAATATTGGACTAGTAAGAGGACAAAGTGAGCTTTGTGCAAAAATATAATTAGAATGCTTGAATGGATGGAGCTGTATCCAGAAAAAGTATACTAATAACTTCGAAAACATCAAGTTCTTGGGTCCACCATGATAATCATGGCAGAAAAGTAAAGTGAGAAATGAAAGCATGAGAGAGACAGGGAAATGAGGGAGAGAGAAAGAAGAAAGGAGAGAGAGAAAAGAAGGGGTAAGGAGGAAGGGAAGGAGGGAGGGAGGGTGGAACGAAGGGGGAAGGACAGTAAATGGGAAGGGAAGAGAGGAAGGGGAATCAGGAGATATGGAAATAGTTTGGAGGAAGGAATAATGTAAGATGAGATTGGAAACCATTGTGTCTCAAATTAAGTGAGAAGAAGACTTAAAGGTAAGACCATCAATATTCCTACAATATGTGTGTGCAAAGATAATGAGGCTCTGGGACTGGCATCTGTAGAAACAATTCTGATTCCTGAGGCCAACCTTTCCTGCTGTTCCCTACATGTCATCTATCTTGCAAACCCTAAGAAATCTTCCTGAATTTCTGCTCTTCTCCTGTGCATTACCAGTTATTTTTATCCTTTACTGGATGAAGAATTAATGTCAGTAAAGCATCTATATCACTCAATTTAAGCAAAATCCACAGACATAATACCTATGAGTATACATTTCCAGAAATCCACTTTTGTCTTTAATCACTCCCAATTTTCCTACAGAAGCAAATTTTCAAATATATATACTCCTAAGTTCTTTTTCTCAACATCCATGTTCATAAGTGTTCCTATTGCCATCACCCCAGTGAAATGCTTTTTAATGTGATATTCAGGCCAATAACATATCAAGGCCAATATTATCTGTTAACATGATTGTTACCAGATCAGTAGAATTTGACTTAATTGATGATCATTTATTCTTGGAAATTAATCTAAATTTCCAACACCCTATACTCTGGAGTTTCCTTTACCTCTCTCTCTCTCTCTCTCTCTCTCTCTCTCTCTCTCTCTCTCTCTCTCTCTCTCTCTCTTCTCTTCTCTTTTCTTTTCTGTTTACTAAGACCTCCCTTTCCTTCTATCCTGAAAAAGTTGAACGCCAATTATCTCATTCCTAGAGCCCTTCTTTTTTCTTGGCTCACCTAAAATATGTTACTTCTTCCAGTTCTAGGTAGTTTAAATAAATACATACTGATAATATTCAAACATCTCTCCTATAGCTCTTCTCTGAAAACAATGTTCTTGTCCTATGTCTTATTCCAGCATCTTCCTTTACTAATGTGTTACACTTACAACCAGGAACAGCATAGAGGCATAAGGGGATAAACATGCAACCTTAAAAAGGATATCAAAATTGTCCCTATCATTTAATTTTATAGTACTTTACAATGTAAATATTTTGAACATATGCATTCACTGATTATTATCGAAAAAAGTTCCGATGGTGATAATTATTTCTTCACCTGTATAGCTAGTAAATATTTGGCTTGGTTTCCTTTTTTCCTAGAAAAGTTTATATATAGCAGTTGTAAACCTAAGGGCTTTAGAAAATGATTGTATCTAGAGTTATTCATGAGGAAATCAAATTGTAGTGAGGTTCTTATCCTGAGCTTAAATCATGTTGCGTTCTGTTCATATAAAATGGGGAAAATAGGGCAAAGACACGTAAGTGTACAAGAGAGAAAACCATCTCCAGACCAAAGCAACCTTGCCAACACCTTGTCAGACTTATCTTCTGAAAATCAATTTCTGTTGTATAAGCCCTTCAGTCGTTGTGTGGTCACTCCAGTAAATAAATTCAGCTGAGAATAACAATGATCTAATGCACTATATTTGCTTAGTATTATTTGCGGCTTAAGTCACAACAGTAATGTTAAGATGCACATTTAAATACTTAGCTATTCTTCTACCTAAAGTATGGTATGTGCTATGACTATGTCCTGGGTTTTCAAATAGATAGCAATGCAGAGCCATTAAAAATGATATGAATTGTCTCTAGTAAAACATTTCTTTCCTACATGAAGTAGAAATTCCCCATCCCTAATTCAAATTACTTAAATGTTTAGGGCAAGATTGAATCTGGTTGTGGGTAATTTGTATTTAAAGTATGTTTCTGAACACATATTATAGGCTTTCTCATGGCACAATTTAGAAGAACCACTTTAAGGATATTGTACTAGTGAGGTTCCATATTTTCCACTGAAATACTACCATCTTAGGTCACTAAATGACTGCATTGTTGTAGCATAATAAGAACATTCATTAAAAATTTCCACTAAAGAAGTTCAAATTGGGTGTGGTTGCTGAGGATTCAGAAGAGTTCCATGATTGCAAATAATTTGTACAATTTGCTCCCTTTCCATGAAGTGATGACAGAATATATTCATGGCCTCAATGTCTGAATAAATGAGGCAATACTTACAAATAGCTTTACCTTCTCTGACTTCAAAATGTTCATGCACTCATTTTGTGTACAAAAATGAACAGAAAAGCTAATTAATATAATCAATAGGTCTAAGATCTTTTCATAATCAATGTCCAAGTGTTGTATATAAAATCTTTTCTCCTCTCCTTCTCTCTCTCTCTTTCTCTCTCTCCTTCCCTCCCTCCCTCTCTCCCTTTCCTCCTCTACGTCCTTCATTACCTCTCTCCCTCCTCTTCTCTCACAAAATTATATATATATACATATATATATACATATCTGACAAATACTCATATACATGCATGTATCACACCTATCACTATCACTTAAGAGCATATTAGGGAATACATTTATATTTAAGTATATGGTGGCCACACCTCATATTGTAATGTGTATGTGTAATAATGTATTCTAAATTTACCAAGACAAAGATGTAAAAGGAGAATTTCTTTTTTGTTTTAGAAATATTTTTATAGGGGCTGGGAATATGGCCTAGTGGCAAGAGTGTTTGTCTTGTATACATGAGGCCCTGGGTTCGATTCCTCAGCACCACATATACAGAAAATGGCCAGAAGTGGCGCTGTGGCTCAAGTGGCAGAGTGCTTGAGCAAAAAGAAGCCAGGGACAGTGCTCAGGCCCTGAGTTCATGGCCCAGGACTGGCCAAAAAAAAAACAAAAAGAAATCTTTTTATAATAATGCATATCAATATGCTTCTCAATGTGCATTTTCTCAACTGAATGTTAGTTACTAATATTCACATTTTATAAGTACTGTCAGTTACTTAAGACAGAATGCTTCACAATTTTTCTTCCAACAAAAAATTAATATAACTACCCACTGACTCTCTTGTGTGGAGCCACTAGATCCCATACTGCATTGTTAATGAATTTGGTTTAATCATCACCTTCATTGACATTGATCAGCATTGATAATATTTACATCTGCTTCTGTGTATTTGTACTGTTGATGTAGTAAATTACCATCTCTCATCTTTGTTGCAAATACCTTTTGTAACTGGTTGAATTGCTAAGAATTGAAAATAAGTCTTTTCTGGTGATAAGTATAAACTCTACCACAGAGCCACACCCTCATTCTTGCAACTATATGATTAACTATTTTTATTCTTTTTACATAATTGTACAAAGAAAACTAATAGTAAAAGGTAATCTAAAGATTAATTCCGGCTTCTGAGTATTACCAAATGTAAAAAAGCTGTTTACCTGATTTTATTTTTGTACTTCAATAGCCAAATATTTAATGTCTGTGTCTTTATTTTGATCTAAAATAAGAAATAAATGTCATTACTTAGTTTTTCATATGTAAAAAACACTCCAACATAACGTATTATATAATGTTTCTTCCAATCTTGAAAAAACTGAATCACATGGTTACTTCTTATTTCTTTTAAAATTTTGGTATCATTATGTCACTTGTTGGTCTTTCACCAATATTTAATTATATATATATCTTCAATTATGTGTTGGAATATGACAGGACAATTTCTACATTATCCATTCTCTTTACTATACTTTTCCTGATTGGTTATTTAATAGTAAGATTTATTGTCCATTGCAATTGAAACTTATTTGACAGGTCCATAAAAGAATGTTGGTGGGGGGCTGGGGATATAGCCTAGTGGCAAGAGTGCCTGCCTCGGATACACAAGGCCCTAGGTTCAATTCCCCAGCACCACATATACAGAAAACGACCAGAAGCGGCGCTGTGGCTCAAGTGGCAGAGTGCTAGCCTTGAGCGGGAAGAAGCCAGGGACAGTGCTCAGGCCCTGAGTCCAAGGCCCAGGACTGGCCAAAAAAAAAAAAAAAAAAAAAAAAAAAAAGAATGTTGGTGGGGACCTAAAGAGTGTGTTACATTTTAGAAAAAAATATATTTTTGAAATATTGAGTCATCCCACTCAAAAACTTGTTTATTTCTTATATTTAAGTTTTTGGCAGTATCCCTCAGAATATTTTAAAACATTAATTATAACATTCTCACATATGCTTTTTGTAACTTTTTCCTTCTTTGTTTTAATGGTTCTGTCACCATTGTACAATAGTAGCAAGGCATAATCCAATTTGATATAGCTGGTTTTGTAAGTTTTGAGTTATACTATGTACATTCTTATCAGGCACATTTAATGAATTCATTAATCCACTGATTTTGGAGTTCATAAAATAGTATGAAAACAAGAAGCTTCCTCTTAACTTCCAATATCTAGGTTTTTCTCAACATTTCCCAGGTGCTAAAACCTACCATTACCTTAATAATGTTGGTGATAAAAAAAAAACACATCATATTATCTTATTGAAATTTATTAACTATCCACTAAGCCTGATACTTATGAAGATTATAATTTATCTTATTCATATTACCAAAAAACAATAACCTTTACTGTTCTTGAAATTTCTTGAGTCAAATATTGTGCCTCCTGCTGTTTAAAATTTGTTATTCCTCTTACCAATACCTTGTTTACTCCCCTTAGTTTGTTGCCAACCAATAAGCTCATGCAACAAATTCCTTCTTAAACTGAATGGCATGCAAAAATATCCTTGCTCTCTCTTCTTCTCTGGAATTTGTGTGTGTGTGTGTGTGTGTGTGTGTGTGTGTGTGTGTGTGTGTGTGTTTGGCCAGTCCTTGGCTTGGACTCAGGGCCTGAACACTGTCCCTGGCTTCTTTTTGCTCAGGCTAGCACTCTGCCACTTGAGCCACAGCGACACTTCTGGCCATTTTCTGTATATGTGGTGCTGGGAATTGAACCCAGGGCCTCAAGTATACGAGGCAAGCACTCTTGCCACTAGGCCATATTCCCAGCCCCTGGAATTTTTTTTATCACTGTTCTTATGCCATCTGCAGCTCAAAATGAGCCAAATCAGAACCTGCTTTCTTCAGCTTTTCTTCCCTGTCAAAGTCAAAATTAAAATTGATAGTATCACTTTCAATAACTTCATCCCTTCTTTGTGCTGCCTTAGACAGCGACAAATGCTTGATATGTGACATCCAGTTATGCCTTGCCTTATGCTATGTCTCCTGCCATAACCACATAACATCTTTTACAAATTGCTATCCACATGATATTCCTAGTCAGGTAGTTTCTTGCTTGAATTCCTCTGGAAATAAAACATTTGTAAAAAGAATTCTCAAAAAACTTTGAATGTATTTGATAACCAATGTTCTGTCCCAGCTATGTTGTAGCAGAGGACACAATGTGCCAGGCCTAAGCTAAACATAAGGATGTATGCTTTTTTATGCTGTGATATGGTGACCAACATAGGTGTCAAGGTTTTATCAATGTAGACTGCTCAAATACACAAATCATCATAGTCCAGTTAGAAGGGCTACTGGTTATAAAATCAACTTTACAAATACCTAAAGAACTTGGTAAGACTCTGAGGTAATATTCAGGCACATATGTGGCTGTGCAATTTAAAAAAATGTACTCTGGCCATTTACTCTTCCAAAGTATTTCACCAACTTCACCTTGAAGTTGTTTCTCCACTTTTCTCATAGATGCTTGGGAAACAACAGGACAATTCTTGCCTTAACAAATGCTGAAGATGAGGAAATAACAAGTTCTACCTCAAAACACCTCCACACCCACCAAGTCTGTGCTCACGGGTAACATAAACTGTGGCTGTAGAAAAACACAGAGTAGTCCATTGCCAGTTCTCATGGCCAGAAGATTTAGGAGGAAAGAGAACCTCCTGGTATCAGTGTACATTGCCTTATACAACATGCCTTATACAACATTGCCTAGATTCAATAATTGAACTAGAATTTCTAGTACAAATGAGGGTACACTAATATACTAAGGCTTTGAACGTTAACCTAAAGTAATAGGATGTTTCAAGCTTATCAAGGATCACATCACATAGACTTCTCATATTAATGTAAGCCTAGTGTAAGTATTCATGGATATATATATATATTACACCCAGTTTTGAGCTTGTCGGGTCAAATAAAAATAGTAGTATATTTTAAATCAAAAGAAAAATTTAAAACAAAACTTTGCACTTCCATACCTATATTATACAATTCTTTGACACAGTCAATTCACAATAGTCCTGTGTTAAAAGTAATTTTCTTTAAATCACTGTGTGATCAACTGTCTGACTTTAATTTTGTGTAAATATGGTTCCCAAATGCAAATGGCATGCCCAAAACAAGTTAGAAGTCATGGTCATTTTTCCAAATCAAAAGGGAATGTGATATGCTATTTTAAGCAAAGTAAGAATCTTGTATTTGTTCAATGGTAGCATATCTTTAGCAGAAACAGGGTAGTGTTGTGGGAAAAATAAATCTAGGCTTCCACCATGTTTAAGACAAAGAATATTGCATAAGTTCTATTTTATGTGTAGTATTGTCATGTACAACAGGTTTGTGACAGTAAGGTATATTATTCCATTCAGTTTCCAGTAACGGATGCTCAGAAGTACTCCATGTAGCGTATAGAGTAATTAAAATAATGTTAGACTATCAAACTCTGCCCATCCTAATTATTCACGTTGTTTCCTCAATTGTGGTCTCCTGGGAAATGCATACATAGGGGAACTGTAGATACTACTCTCTCATTCTGGTAAAAGGCAGCATGTTGGGTGGTAACTCTACGGGAAATGATCCTAACAAGTAAGATGTACGAGGGGCTTGGTGTGTCCATAATGGTCTGAATTTCTCCAAGAACACTAGCTTCCATCTCTATTTTGAATACTCTCACCAGGAAACTGAGACAATGGTACTTCTAGATGAGAAAAACAAAGACAGGACAATCTCAGGGATTGAGATGCTTTTGTAGGAATGAAAAGCAAGGTCTATGCTAAGACCTAAAAGAAAAAATTAAAACTAAAGTGAATGTACATAATGAGAGAAAAATAAGCAAATAAAATCCAATCACAGGCATTAAAAAAACTTCAGACTTTGAATATATTACCAATAAGATTAAAGTAAGGCCACTCAAAATGTAATGTGCAACTGCCTCAACAGGAAGATAAAGTAGCCTGGCTGTCTCCAAGTAATAAGGATAAAATCCATATCAATAGAAGCAGGACATAAAGGAAAGGAAAGGTAATATTTTGCTTGACTCTTTCTTGTCAATCCACTAGGAATATTGCATTCAATTTCTAGAGCAATATCAACAAATGCCCTGAGGAGAAGAGTCCAAATGAACACTCTTGACACAAGAAGAGGGCGCTGATGATAGCTTCAAAAAGAGAAGAGAGAAACGTGCTTCCTCAAATTTATCATTTACTTTCATTTGAGAGAGATCATTTATTTGGATCCATCTTACAATGCTTAAGCTATTCTAATAAATGGGAATAGTAGTAGTCTACTTGGGGACTTCTAATACGAACAAAAAGTCTTTAGCAAACTTCCCAGTGGTCCAGTAATACAAAATATTGCTAACAGTATTAAGACTTTCCTTCTAAGTATTGTGTGGCATTTCATCTGTCGCATTTGTTTTAACCCCTTCAGCAACTCTTTGCATCCACGATATAAATACAGGATAATTTTAACTCAGCTAGAAATCTTTAACTTACTTATACATGAAATACCTGAATTTTCAATACCGGCCACAATCAGTATACAGAATTTTAAGGATCTCAAAGTGTCTGCTAATGCTAAAGTGCTCAGACATTTCCAAAATAAGGGAATCACAAAGCACCATCAGAAAATACTTTCACCTCTAACAGTGACTTCAAACAAGAAATGTGCTCTTATTGTTTTCCTTTTGAACTATCAACATTGCTAATTTGTTTTTCTACTACTAACAGGGTAATAAATAAGGCAATTTACTGATGTGTACTGGCTACAAGACTCATTTTGATAATGATACAAACACCAGAAGATGAGCAGATGTACGATATAGTGACAAGAAATGTACTCACTACCTTACAAAAGTAAATATAATCCCTCTGGACATCACCTTGACAATACAATTAAATTTAAAACAAAACAAACAAAAAAAGCCCCAGGTATAGAGCTATAGAAAAATGAGGAAATACAAAACATACAGTATACCAGGACAGAATACCTGTGTAATAAAGGCTGGGTATGATGGCTCATGCCTATGATCTCGAGTTTAACATAAAGCAGAGGTAAATGGATCACTTTCAAGGCCAGTCTATGTATGAATAAAGAAAAGAAACAGTACTGGCATATATCTCAGTTGTTAGAGAACTGGCAATGTCCTGAGTTCAATATGCAGTCCTAGGTATTAAAAAGTATAGCAGAAAATAACCTCAAGCATTGTGTGCATGCAGGCCTGTGTGTGTGTGTGTGTGTGTGTGTGTGCACGTGCACGTGCGATGTGCACTTATATTTGTCCATATATGCCAGTGACGAGTGATTATATTATGGAAATATAATTAATGTGAAATGTGAAATTACATTTTTATTATATAATGAGGAGATATTGAAGATAAAAGCAAATTTTGGAACTGACCCAATGACACAAAGACAAATAATTTACAAACACACAAAAGCATTAAGAAAATAAGGGAAGGCTTTGGTTCAAAGGGGGTAAAATATGGAAATGATGACAAAGATCATGATACATTGTATACATAAACTGTTTGTTAAATTGCCAAGAAGAAAAAAGAAAATTATATATATATATACTAAAATTTAAGAAAATTGAGAAAAGGGATGTTATGGGAGGGGTGAGTGAGAATGTTGAAAGGAATGACATTGATCAAGATGCACTGTATTCATAAACTGGTTTGGTTAATGGCAACTCCTTTGTGAAACTATTTAAAAGACAATAAAAATTTAAAAAATTTAAAAAGATAATAATAATAAATTTAGAACGGACAAAGAAAATAACAATAGTTTGTGGGGGGTGAGTGTATTTGTGTGTGTTTGTGTGCTGTGTTTGTGCATTCATGTTACTATTATTCTCCAAGTGAAAACTGTAAAGTACTAAAATATGAAAGAATATGTCTCAAAAAATTACAATTCAGATTATCATACAGTTAGGTGCTGGTGACTCACACATGTAATCAATCTTACCTTGTCAGGAAACTGAGATCTGCATGGCTTTAACTTAGGAAAAAAGTTACCTAGACTCCATTTCCAGTAATTACTATCAAAAGACAAGGCTAGAGGTATGGTTCAAGTGCTAGAGTAGTAGAATAGCAAGGATGAGGCTCTGTGTACAAACTGAGACTATAACAGCCCAAAGATTTTACCTAAAATGCATTTTTCCATGTTTACTGATTAGGTTGTACTTTATATTCAAGGAGACATTCAGCATGCACATCTATTTCAGCACATTGCTGGAAGATAAAAATGCTAGAACAGTTATAAATTCAAGTAATCGTTTACCTCTTATCTTGAGTACAATGTTTGTGATGTTTCCTGAATGCTACAAACTCATTCAAATACTAAGACAAGGCCTTACATGTGTTTTTCACAGTGAAAAATTCTTTTCATCTCTATTAAGCTGTAAATCAATAAGGAACACATGAAAGGAATCTATTGTTGGAAATAGAACATGGTTTAGGGTCAATTTCAACAACTTCAATGTATTACAGAAATGCACTTATAGTGAGTGATCAATATACATTTTTCTCTCTCAAGAGGCTTTTATGCTGATGAACTCATTTTCCACACCAAAGAGAAATATGTTGCACTATGAAAACAATGGAAAATTTAGAGATTTATGTGACTGTAATGATGCTTCAATTCTTCGCCTTCTGATGCTTTAGGGCAGTACAAGTTTTCCTTCACCTTTCTAAATCTTTTAAATCTAAATCATAAAGCCATTAGCAAACCACAAGGCACTACATCAATATCTGACTTAGGACAGCACAATTCTGATCATTATCACCGTGAAATTTAAAGAGCAATCTGGAGTTGAGTTTCATATGCATTATTTCAAGAAGAACGCAAGTGTGTGTGTGTGTGTGTGTGTGTGTGTGTGTGTGTGTGTGTAGAGAGAGAGAGAGATTTATAGAAAAGGCCTTCCATGTAAAATATTGATGATTGTATAATATGAAAAATGTTATTAATGCATCATACTTTAGACCTTCAAAATTATATTATTTTGAAGTTAGATAACAGTATCTCTCTAACCAATCTACCAGTAACAGAAAATGGTATAGTTGATATTCTATTAACAGTTGTGATAAAGAAATGTGATCTTAACTGTTTCATCTTCTTTAAAAAATCCACAACCAAATGCATTGCCAATTCTTAA
This sequence comes from Perognathus longimembris pacificus, assembly GCF_023159225.1. NCBI lineage: Eukaryota > Metazoa > Chordata > Mammalia > Rodentia > Heteromyidae > Perognathus > Perognathus longimembris. The sequence continues at coordinate 14,969,430 of NC_063174.1, read as the reverse complement.
GAGTGTTCTAATACAATTCTTGAATGCATAGTTAATATTTTATATACCCCATCCCATGCCCTTCTCAGTCCTTCAGAACAATGTTTTCAAATGTCCTCCAAAGAGCTCTTCCTGTCTCCCAGAAAGATCAGATACATCTCACATTACTGTGCTGTGGTTTTACATTAGGAAGGGGATATCTACTCACACTTCATGGCATTTTCATTTGAGTTTTTTTTTTTTTTCCCTTTGTCTACTTAGCCACCGTCAATCTTTGAAAAACTTCAAGTTCTCCACTAACTTCTTCATGTACTACTCTTTGAAATTCTAACATCAAGGGATATAGACATAGTTCCCAAGGTAATACTCTGTGTGTTCCATTTAAACCCCAAAAACATTTTCATCTTTTATTGATATACACAAATATAAAAATAAATCATGTTGATAGAGAATCCAAGATGTAGGCAAGACAGAACTGTCAATTTGTTAAATATAGGACAAAGAGCTATGAAATTTGAGAAGAAAATCATCTTGGGTAATGTTGGATAATTGATACTATTAGTCTCTTATAAATGGATGGTGTTTGTACAGTATCTTGGGCCATAAGGAAACATCACAACATTTGACTTATCTAATATTCAAATACAGGCTAATCAGTGACACTGATAACTCAATTTAGTTAAGAACTAAATGACCTACTTTCATTAATATTGAAGTCGCTTAATTTTTATGAGTGATCTATATGACCCTTGTCACCACAATGGCTCTGTCTTTTCTGAGTTGCTGTTTCACAAGTATTAATACAAGTATAATGGATACAATAAAGGTGGCTAGGGAAACAGCTTCAATGTAGAAACAGCTTCAGTTTGCTTATGCCAAATTTATGCCTTCTGTTGAGAAGTGCATAAAATACAACAACTCGATACCAATTATTGTCCTTAAGTTTTAGAATTATTATATATTTCCAGCAATGCCCTAATCCCACTTGGTTTATGATATGAAACATACAACTTTCAGTGGCAGGATAAGGTAAATCAACGTTAGCCTATAAGTTTATGGAGCTGATTTAAAATGTCCACGTCTTCAGAACAGCAATGAAATATTTTCATCTGTGACATCTCCATTACCTGGTTACTTTTCACCTATGAACTCCATGAGTGAATGTGCTGTGTTTCACCAACACAGCAGAATTCATAATAACCTCAGATGTCAGCAAGGAGCTTATAGCACAGATTCAAACTGTACCCTGATCAGGATTACATTTTTCCATTTCAGTTTTACCCATAAAATAATATTTTCTCACATCAATATTGTGAGGTAGATGAGCCAAGTTGTATTAACTTTACTTTCGAAATGAATAAGTCATGGATTGGGATGGTTAGATGAAAATCCCATAGATGGATATCACTTTTGCATTAAGGTAAAACCAGAATCTAGGTACTCAATTTGGGGCATGGAGCTCTGTTGGAGAAGGAATGGTAAAGTTGCATGCTGTTGTTAAACAAATAAACAAACAAAAACAAAAAACATTACTCTGTGGCTGCAGTTTCCAGAATAAGAACTATACAGGACTATAAAAATTATTTAACAGGTCAGACACTGGTGGATCACTATCATAATCTTCTGAGGAAGCTGAGATCCAGAGCATCTCTATTCAAAGCTATCCTCTGAGCAGGAAAAACTGTTTTATTAACTTATACTGCTGGTGCATAGCAATGAATAGGACCAAATTAGAAGCATAATGGATCCTTCCTTCCTTCCTTTCTTTCTTTCTTTTTTTTTTTTTTTTTGTTGCCTGTCCTATGGCTTTAACTCAGGGCCTGAGCACTGTCCCTGGCTTCTTTTTGCTCAAGGCTATCACTCTACCACTTGAGCCACAGTGTCACTTCCAGCCTTTTCTGTGTATGTGGTATTGAGGAATCAAACCCTGGGCTTCATGTATGCTAAGCAATCACTCTACCACTAAGCCTTTCTCAGCCCCATAATGGATTCTTACTGTGGAAAAAATGAATTTATGACTTCCAAACTTAACATGTAATGTCAACATTACATCAGAAACAAAGTGACATAAATAAGAAAAATTAGTTCCATAAATATTACTTTTCATACACACACACACACACAGGAAATTCATCTAGTGTTTACTGCAAAGATAACACCGACATGTTCTAGTTTACAGAAATTCTATAGAGATTAAATAAATTACACAGGAAAACTGTTCTCTAAGAGACACCTAACAGATATACAAACACCAAATCTTTCTGTCTTCACTTGAAACACTAGTTATTTTATTCCTAATAATGCATTTCTTGAAGTAAATTTTCAAGGCCCTAATAAAAATACTTGTCACATACAATTTATACTTATTTCTATGCATGAGGAAATTATTTAAATTTATAATTTCTTGTGTCTTATAACTTAGTTTATGCTATTGTAAGTGATATATATGATCTTGTACAACGTAGGCTATATAATTTAAAAACTAGGCTGAGATAGTGACTTAGTGGTAGAGTGCTTGACTAGCATGCATGAAGCCCTGGGTTTTATTCCTCAGTACCACATAAACAGGAAAAGCCAGAAGTGGCTCTGTGGCTCAAGTGTTAGAACGCTAGCCTTAAGCACAGAAAGGCTCAGGGACAGAGCCCAGGCTCTGAGTTCAAGATCCAGAACCATCAAAAATAAATAAATAAATATTATAATATAATAAAAAATAAAAACTAGCTTCTACAAATTGAGACTGGCTATAAATTTTTTCTTAGTAACCGGTATTTTGTTCACATAAGAGCATAGATTTTGGTGAGGAGAATGAATAACACTAGGAGGATTACGAACTAGAAATTGACAGGTCAGATACTTTTAAATGCTTTCAGTTCACTTAGCAAGATAAAGAAATTCAAACCTTATTATGACACAATTACAGTCTGTATTTTCTTTAAAAAATGTTCTCATAACAGCCTACAAAAATACATGTAAGCAAGAATGACAGAACATCCTTCCCTAAGTAACTCATGGGCTACACAACTACCTCTCTGACGTAGAATTGGTTACAACTTGACAGATAGGCTCCATTTGCACTCTGAGAAGATTCAGTGGTTCTTGTTGGTTATTATGGAGTTAGCTTATTCTCATGACATAGAGTGATTTAAGTTACCAGTGATACTTTTTGTGGTACTGATTGAATCACCAAAGGACATGAGAAAGAGCGACTGATATTTGTGCAATAGGCAAGATGGACCTAGTAGTAATAGAATTTTTATCTTAGATTTAAAAAGAGTTAACAGAGAACTGAATCAGAATGTGAGGCAAAAGTTGGAAATAACCTATATGGAAACTATCTATGAGAGAGAAACATTTCTGGATATATACTATAAAGCCCTTGAGCACAGAAGAGCTGACAAAGTCTGACCTGCCCCCCCCAAACAACAACAACAACAACAAAAAGATTATAAAATCTCCACTTAAAACTATGGGGAATGAAGTCACAAACCTATGAAAACCAAAAGCTCTTGCATTTTAGCCTTCTCATCTCATTTCATACAATTTTTCCTTATTCTAAAGTGGCCTATCATACAAAAAAATTTTTTTTTAAATCCCACCAAGTGAGATATACAAAGTAATCTACAAAGACAGCTTTGTTCTTCACTGAGACAAACTGAAACCTGGTGAATAGGATGGGTCCAGTCTTGACTACTGCCAGGATAGGAGGAAAAGGGTTGACCATGAAAATTCAAGTGGAGTTTCATAAGAATAGGATGGAAGGATTGCAAAACAATAAAGACTAGTATGATCACTTTCCCAGTTGCTCAGAATCCCCTTTTTATATGCTTAGATAAAAGCAAATTTTTGGAAAAGAGGGGGGAAAATCCTTTCCTTCCCTTTCCCTACCACAATGCTGCTAATCATATGTTCATATGATTAAATTAGAACAAGATATCAGAACATAACATTCTCTAAACCATATAATTCTACTTCAGAAAAGGGTGGCAAAACAAGAAAAGAAAAGAATTCATCTAACTACACTGAACCATTCACACCGAACCATCTACCCTGTTACTCTGGGGCAGTTCTATGGCTATTTCAAAGGAACCCAATTCTTCATTTTCTTGATGCTAAAGAATAACTGCAGAATGTGTTAGGAACACAAGAGAGATCAAAAGGGAGTATGCGGGGGGGGGGGGTCATCCTTGAACAGTTCCCAAGGTCTTGTTAGCCTCCCTTCTAAGGATACACGAACACCTTATGCAGAAGAAGAAGAGCATGGGCAAGTATGGGCTTTGTTCTCTCTCCTCTGGAAGCAAAAAGTCCTTCAATATTCTCCTCATTATTCAAGTTTCCCTTGACATCTATGGCCAATAGAGCTCTTAGGTTCCTTCAGCTGCAGTGCAAGTGCAGTATAGGTGATGGAAATTCCACCCAGTATGGGTAACTTTCTGGAGCTTTAAGGTAAAGTTGCATTGACAACAAACCCTTCACCCCTCATCCCTCGCTGCTTCCTCAGAACCTGGCTGGCTATTTGTAAGAGATAAATCTACTTTTGTGTAACTTGTTACATGTGAATGTGTTCTGCATCACCCGACTCACACTGTAGGTAACAGGCACACAATTTATGTGCTGCATATTTCAGGCTGTGCAGAGCAATTCTTTTCTGTGTGGAATAAACTGTACCTGGTGCTGAGGGCCAGAAAGCTGCAGAAAACAATCAACATCAAGAAGGTTGTGGGTGACCCACAACAGATGCCTTTAAGTCCCTGAGTTTCAGTTTAAGAGAAAGTTTATTAATAATTTCTGTGTACTCCCAAACAAAATATATTTTCTCTTATCCCTAATTTCTAATAGAAATAAACTGGAATAATTTGAGCCTGAAGTTTGAGTTTCTAATACTGACTCTGTGAGGCACATCTTAGTGGCTACTAACTAGAATGTCTTTTAGCCAGTCTTTTTATTCAAACATGACTCTTAAATCATCAGTCAACCTATATGTGATTACATAGTACCTGAATAGAAGCTCAATCATGTTATTTCCCATCCCAGTGAACATTAGTGGCTCCTGTAGAAATTTCATACATATCCCTTATCTCTGAAATACTTTTAGGTATCTGTTTATCCTTTTTGTACCCTATCTATAACATATACTCAAGCAATGTTGAAACAACTACTTATACTCAAGTATTAATTGTACTTCCTCCTTTTGTTATTTTTATCCTTCCTATTGTAAAATGTCTATCCCCCAATTTCTAATGTGAAATACTACCAATTCTTCAAAGTGAAAACATGGGTTCTTAACTTTCTCAATAATCCCCATAACTCCATGGTGTCTAACATGACAGCTTTGATTCAAATTCTTCATTCGTCCTATTTCCCAAGAATATCACAATTCTTTTAAAAATAAAGTTATACCTTTCTTATGTTTTAGTCATTCACATTTTTTCTACGTAGTGCCTTCTGACAAAAAAAAAGTAGATTTCTGTTAAGCCACTGCATTAACTTAGTGTTTACCTGTATATAGTAACTTCTACATTCTTAATTAAAATTTTGACACATCAGTGTTTGAATTACTTAGTGTGATAAGTTTCAGATGAATTATGTGTACCAGGCAACATACTGTCTTGTGAATACAAAAACTTTTATGTATTTTGTTAATTTTCTGAAAGTTAAGACACTTTAGGAAATAACATGGCACATTATAACTTTTCTTAATTTTTACAAAATGTCAGTGTGCATATTTTTAAGATTGTAATTTTTAATCTGAAAATACAATTTACATAAAGTAATGGTTATAACTTCATTGCAAAAATTCTGATTTTCTGAAACCATACAGCATAAAAATACTACCATGCTTATCTTTTATACATGTCATTTGGAAATCATGAGAAGCATGGGGAAGTATCTCACAAGCAGCCTATAAGAATGCCTTGACATATTATGCACTGTATTTGGAACTGACCCAGAAGCATGTTGATATGTACACAAAACTGAAAGAAAAACTTCACTTTTAAACATTCTTAATATGTCCAAATCAACCTGGGTGCCCATGGCTTAGGCCTATAATCTTAATTGAGAGTCCAAAGGAAGATCACAAATGGAGGATTCAAGGTCATCCTAAGCAATAAGTTTAGGAGACTTCCTTTTCAACCCATTGGCTGCAACAGTAGCGAGATTGAAACTGGAACAACCTAGATGCAAGGCCAACGAGCAGAAAAATGCACAGGACTTGTTTCCACAGAAGAGAAGCTGGGCCTGGTGGTGTGAATGAACCCAGGGATTGTGGCTTTGATGGGAAGCCTGAAAAGTAGGCAGAGCCATGGCTCCAGTACATCCTTCGGGGAAAAGAAAGACACAATCCTAAAATAAAGCAGTGAGAAATGGTTAGAGGGACAGCTGACCATTATCACCAGTTTAGGGAGAACAAGACCATAAATTCAAACCCAAACACCACCACCAAATAAAAGAAAAACAGAAACAAAGTCAAATAGAAAATGATAAAATAAAACAACAAAAATCAACTCAAATCTATTCATCCAAGCTGACTGTATGTCAGTAATGTGTACTACAACCTGCAATTCTGAGAGTCAGTCTACAAAATATATTATAGGTATACATATATTATAGGTAGCTTTGGCTTAGATTGAGAAGCTCATATTTCTGTTTCAGGATTCAATTAACCACAGTGCTTCAATGAATATTACAAAATTATCCTTAGGCTTGAAAATGAAATGTTTCTACCATTATTATTCTCATCTCAAAGTTCGGGGGATCTCATACAGGGATCTCAGGCCTAGTACTCTATGTCCTTTTTTTTTTTTTAAATTCAGCTATTTGCCTTTATGTTTCTGTGAATATCAAGAGACTACATGGAAAGAATGAAAAAGAAAACCTGTATTAGACAAAGGAATATTTCTTAATTTCACCAACACTATGAATTGAGTGACTAACTTGGTGGTTTTATTGCTATTGTTCAAAAGTGAATGTAGCTGTCAAACTAGGATAAAATGTTGAAAGGTTTAAAAGAAGGGAACATCAGTGACTCATACAGATCTCTAGTTGAGGGTCATTGCAGCGAATGCCTTACTCATACTGGTCTCAGTTGTAAGTAGCTTTCTTGGAAATCATTGTGACATATTTATAATAGCCAATGAGTTAATGAAAAATTCTGAGGCACTAAAGAAAAGTGAACGTCAGTGGGGAAAACTGATCTGAAAGGCAAGTCAATGCTAGATAAGAAGAATTTTAAATATACACTGAAAGACCACATTGTTGCACACTTCTTCAATTCATATCCCTGAGCAAATGAAGTAACCAAGTTATTACATTTCATGTCTACCAGTTCTTTTCGTTTGTATTTTTAAGTTTATGACAAAAGCATGTATACATTTTTAGGAACATGGTGGGTCTGCCATGCCATCTGAATAGATAATTTTACTATTTGAATTTTTTAATTTACTAACTAAAGAAAGCAACTTGTACAAAAATAAGAGAGAACAATTTTGCTTTCTGTTATAGAAAGGGCAACAAAACAAAGGAATATCTTAACCAACACCTATCATCACAGAAAATAGCATAATAACAATGACGTTTATAGAATTGGAACTTATCCTAAACTTTGTATTTAGATAATTCAGGCATTGACGTCAAGCCTGTTTGTCACTGATGTCAGTGGAATTTTTCGTTAAACAACACCGGTACATATTACATCAAGTTCTAAAATGATACGGAATCAATTGCTTATAATTACTCAAACCTATTTAAAGCTACCTTCTATGGCATTTAAAGTAAGTAGAAGGACATAAGCACACAATAGTTATGGCAAAAAGAAAAATAAGTGCCATTCTCAAAAGCATAACAAAAGCCTGTAATCAACACATTTATTGTGGAATCAAACAAATTGAGAAATTAAGCAAAATTCTTAGATGAAGGGCATTTCAGAAGTGAGATTTTCATTTTTGTCTTAATTGAGTTTGTAATTTATAGAAGAGGGCATTAAGGTTCAACAAGGCTCAATAATTTGCCTGTATTATTGAAAAAATTTGAAATCAAGTCCAAGTATGAATCTTACTCTTGTCAAATATAAAACAGTCATGTCAAGTAAATGGAGTTAAAATTAATGCCTTTTGTGAGCTAGGCACAAAGAAACATAGATTTCATGGTTTCCCTCATTTGTAGTAATTAGTAATGTCTGGAAGAGTCCTAGCAGACCATCACAATAACTCAATGGCCATGTATATATGACCATATAAGATGATGCTAAGCGAAATGAACTCCAAGATATGGAAACAATAGGTTAAAATTTTTAATGTTGTTGTTATTTTTAGTGTACTATGTAAATTTTTTCTTTCCTATGGTCTATCCCCTATTTTTACTGTGTTTGATTTTAGTACCCTGCATATTGTATATACATTTATTTGAAATAGGGAAGAGAAGGGGAACATCTAAATGGCAAGACAAAGGATAAAGGGCAAACCAATGCAATAGCAATACTCACAAGATAACATGTTGGAAGTTAACTGTACAACAACTTGGGGGTTTAGGAAGGAATTTGGAAGACAAATGAGGGAAGGGGTAACAAGTATGACAAGAAATGTTCTTACTACCTTACATATGTAACTGTATAACCCTTCTGTACATTACCTTGACAATAAAATTAAATTTTTTTAAAAAGAAGCTACATAGCAACACAAAAAAGTAAATATGCTCACTCACTTACATAACAAAATTTCTAAATAAATAAAAGAGAATCCATATCTGATACCCACAGCTATATATACTAGCATATGCGGTAATGCTCACCCTAGAGAGGTGATGGTAGAAAGATCGCAAGTTTGATGCCAGCCTGAGACAGGCAGTGACTTCAAAGATAAGCTGTACATATAGAAAGATCCTGTTTCAGAATACACACATACACAAATACTCGCTCTTCTTTTTCTTGAAAAGAAATGAACATTATAAATGGTATTTTAAGTTATCTGTACACTACATAGTAAGAATCTGTCTCAAATATACAATAACATGAAATATATGCATATATAACATATATAACATATATGAATACACACATAATATAGATGTATATTATATATATATGAATATCCCTTCAAAGAGCAAAAGTTGCTTTCTAGGGAGATACAAAAATTCATTTGAAGCCCTCTAGAGAACATGATTTGAGCATAGTATGAGAAAGAAAATATATTACACTAACTTCAACTTTGAGATATCGCAATGTTTCCAAAGGGAGGTTTGTAGAAATCTTGTTGAATAGTTAATTAGGAGATTATGAGAAAATAGTATTTTAGGAAAAAGGAAGAATAAAAAAAAAACAAAGACACTGAAAGATTGAATAGCTCAGTATATTTAGAGAGCCTCAAATAGTTTAGTAATGCTTGGACGAGATTTGTGTCAGCTACATTGACTATTCAATTAGGAAATTCTATTCAGAGAAATAAAACACTGCTTTCCTAATCTAAATAAACTGCAGAGATCTTTAAATATATGAACATGTTGAAGAGAATGAGCTGAAGTGAAACAATGGAATTATTTTGCAGATAGTAATATGAAACTCTTTCAAGGCTATAAAGCAGCACAGAAGCATAGCCAACAAATAAATGCTTGTGAAGTTGGCTGTACAGTAAAACCCCAGGCTCTTGTTGTTGGATAATTTATCTGATAACTCAATACAAGATATGACCATTAAAGCACACATTTCTGGTTCTCAGGGAATAGTCTTCAAAAACATCCTCAATTCAGCACTTGAGCTAGAGAAATCTATGTCTACTAAAATAAAAAGAAACATAAGAAAAATCCCCAGACCTAATAAAGACAGCTGAAAACTCTTGCAGCTTTGGAGACACAGGGCATCTTTAGTGATCTGAAAATTTCCATGGATCTATAGACACCTGGGTTTCAAAAATGCCAGCTGTAGATGAACCTAGCATAACAACCGAATTACATAGTCCATACACTAAATGAGTACTCATACGTGGTTATTATAACTCGCCAAACATGTACTATGTTCAGCATCCTCCATCGGGGAACTAGAAGGATTGTTTGTTGACAGGAGACCCACGGGGTGAGCCTCACCCATAGAGTCTGATTTCACTTTGTGACAAAGCCCTCTGTCAATCATACCAAACAGCACAAGTGCAGAACATCTCAGGCATTAATAATACTTTCAGAACTGGAGATAAAATTGGAGGTCAATATAAGAATCCCTGAGTGTCTATATATCTTTTCCTTGATAATCAATACTGTCAACAAATGCAATAAGAAGATTTCTCTTTACTGTCAATCTTTAGATCCTACTATGCTTCTTTCTGGTGCAAATTTTATCAGTAAATACCTGATGAATGACTGTATCAACATGTTAAAGTTATAAAACGTGACAACAGAAGAAATGAACCATTCTGACAAGATTAGTTTTATCACTTTATCTACTTATCTACTTTCATAAAGTATTAGGCTGAAGGCTTAGGGAGGTAAAAGTGTGATTTTTTTTTTTTGCCAAGAAGGAACAAGAGATTAAAAGAAACTTAATATCACTCTTAAGATTCAGGAGCTCAAAGTTGACAGATCAGATGAGCTTCACTATTCCACAACAGTCCTTGTGTAGAGTTTGTACCACATGTTGGGAAAGACCTTGAGAAAGCAAATACAAATCATCGGAGCAACTAAGATGTTAGTTACCTTTCAATTCTCACAAGAACTTAAGAAGAAGAATACTATGAAAATGTTTATTTACTCCTTACAGCAACAACTAATTTCTATTAAGACAGAATTCCCTATCAACTACATGATGTACATTTCTCTATCTAGAAGAAAATACGTTCAATTTCAAATGATATACACAAGTTGTTAACCAAGTGTTCTTTTCTCAAATCTCAGAATATGGGAATATTTCTCAAGTATCAAAAGCATCACTATAATATAAGAGTCACTATTTAATCAACAGTAAACATTCAAATATCTTCCCACTTAACATCACTAATGACAAATTGAAAATTGAAAAACAATCGATACATATACACATGTATTTTGGCCATGTTTGTAACTCCCTTGTGATAGATTTTGCACTAAAAATACAATGCACATAGTAAAGTGAAATGAAAGTTACATTTCCAAAACTAGGATTGCATAAAGCCAATGAAGATAATGCTGCACAACTATTAGAATTACTTTCACTGCTGGTTGGTAAGCGTGTTACCAAATAACAATACTTGACAAGTAGAACAGTATCGGTGAGGATACTTCAGATACATTAATTATATAGAAGATGAAGAAATATTCTCAAGAATGTTTTTAAGTCTATATTTTATATGCTTTTGTTGTTTTGTCTTTTGTTTGTGGTTGGTTTTCCAAAACATTGCCCTCTGGGAAGAGGAATGGAAGTGACTGCTAATGTATGCAGAGATAAGACAGTAAATATTTGGTGATGATGGCTGCACAAGCTTATGCTTTACTGAGTATCACTAAGTTGTACATCTGAAGGATGTGAATTAGAGAGAACAATTACATTGACCAAGATACACTGTACTTATAACTGGGCATGCTGACTTCAAAACCTTTTGCACAGTACTTAATGATAATATATCCATATATATGTATATATATATATATATATATATATATATATATATATGCATAGCGCCTGTCCTGGTGCTTGAACTCAGGGCCTGAGCACTGTCCCTGGCTTCTTTTTGCTCAAGGCTAGCACTCTGCCACTTGAGCCACAGTACCCCTTCTACCTTTTTCTATATATGTGGTGCTGAGGAATGGAACCCAGGGCTTCATGTATACGAGGCAAGCACTCTACCACTAGGCCATATTCCCTGCCCTTGATGATATTTTTCAAGTACAAATTACATATGGGATGAACCAGATCTTATTCAGGAAAGTAGAAAATGGATTAAAAAATATTAAAAGAAAACCTCCAACTTCTGCTGTGAAAATAAGTATGAAAGGCCAGTGTAGTGGTGTATGCCTATAATCCCAGCTATGCAGAAGGCATAAATTGGGTACTGAAGTCCCAGTTAAGCTCAATCCAAATATTTGACACTATCTGAAAAATAACTGACACAAAGAAGAGCTGAATTTCTGGCTGTAGTAGTAGCGTCAGCCTGGAGCTTGGACACTTCAATTCAAAACCCAGCACTCCAAAACAAAAGAAAGCCAATTGATGAAGTTTATCTGTAAGTATAAATCTAAATAAGACTTAAAAATCTCTTTTAATGTGTGGGTCAGTAGCTTTTCTATTTTTCTATTATCAGTTTCCAAAACTGGCATCTTGCTACGTTTTGCTAGGTCATTTCATCAACTGGTATAATTACAATACATTGTTGCAGTTTTCATTTTGTGGAAATTATGTTTTTTTTAACTATTTAACTTTTAAATCTAATGGACAAATTTTCTACCAAACTCAAATGTTAATATGTACAAAGCATTTACATTTCTTTTCCTAGGAAACTGAGGTAAAGGAAATAGAGTCCAGAGTTAAATACCCCTTTTCAAGGAAAAAAAAAAAAAAAAACTCTTGGAAAGATTTTAGTCTAAATAGTTCTTATAGATATTTCTACTCTATTCCTCAACGATAATGGTATAAGGCAGAACAAGACCTTACATAAAATGAATAATTTCATAATTTCAGCAAAATTATTACTACAAATAAAGCAAGGCTTTATTTCATATATTCTTTCCAACATCCTACATAAGCTTGTTTACAGAATTTCACCAATTCACTAATCTATAAATACCATTGATATTTTAGTTGGCATGCAAATTACTAGCATCTATTTGTCTTCTATCATTAGGTGGAAATACTCACAATTATATGTGTTTGATGTATGATAATAATCTATTCGGGTATACTTGTTTTTATTATTTTGAATTATTATATAAATAAAGTGAAAGGTTGCAAATTGCATGAAAAGATAAAATTGAACATTCCTTGACATTCCCATCACAGCAGGAACCATGATGTGAATATGTTAATTCTTTCAAAAAATTACTAACCCATAAATATGAACTTTCTTGTATTTGCATATGTGTACACATACTTTTTTGTTATACAAATAAGATAATATTGTATTTTTTTCCTACAGAACCATATATTATGTAGTTCTATTTACCAAGAGATGTGCGTATGTGCATATTTAAGAAATAGCACAGTATTTCATTAGGAAATCTGCCCATTATTGATAAATACCCAAATGGCAAAAAGTTTTGTGAGGTGCGCTTTTTTTATTAAATTTATGCCATATTGCAATAAAAAATACTGCAATTTCATTTAACTTGTGTGGATCTAACAGTAAGATAAATTCATATCTGTCTTTTACAACTTTTAAAATTGAAGTTCAATACACAGTACTACATGGAAAGAGCAATCTATCTTTGTATTATTGTTTCTCATTCCTTAGCACATCTCTAAATATCCAAATTGCTTAGTGACGAGGAAGACAATGAAGCAATCTGTGGCATAGGAACTATGAATGGAAATACTACTAAATGTGTGTCACCTTAAAGCTGTTTCCTTAAAAGTAAACTGGCAAGTGATTATCTGGAATCAAGATCTTTTATGTGAACATAACACTTTTTTGCAACTAAGACAAAGAAAAGAAAAAAGTAAGCATCAATTGATTTTTATTCTCTAAACAGAAGAACAAAAGAAAAGAATATGGCTAATTATTAGTGTGCATGTATAAACTATGAGAGAACTGATTTCTTTTTAAGGTAGTATTTTTGAATGTTTTATTTCTTTACTCTCGGTCTATTTTGGTCAGACTCCTTACTCCAATTTAAAACCTCAGCACTAATGTAAAATAATAGTATTTCATAAGTCAACTGCTGTTTAACCAAAATGTCATTTCAAAGTCTGTCACCAGTTACATCAGAAAGCTCAAGGTTGCTTCCATTAAAAGTAAGTCTATAAGAGAACTTTCTAAATTCTGTACAGAATATTTCAGTGCAAGTTTTGCCCAGATTGAAAAAGACTAGGAGGTGAGTGCTGTATTTATATCATTTGCTGTAGTCTATTTTTTGTAGATAACCTTCCTGCTCAACGTTTTTCTCCTCTGAAGAATCATCTAAATAGATTAACAAATGATGATATCATATTGCATTATATCTTTCTTGGCCCACAATTGTGAACAATCTGTTGCTAGTTTGAATTAAGCAATGGAAACTGTACTTCCACAAAAAGATTAAATGCAAAAGATCTAAGCATACAAATTTCAACCCACATTGATTTAGATGATCATAAATGTAATATCTTAGGTAGATGCTGGTGGCTTACACTTAAAATTCTAACTACTCAGAAGGTTGAGATTTGAGGATGGATGTTTGGTGCCAGAATATGTAGTCTGGGAGAGTTTACCTCCAGTTAACCAGAAAAAAATATCCTATAGTGGAGATGTGCTCACATGATACAGCATCAGCTTTAAGCTAAAAAGTCATGGGAGAGAATAGGCCCTAACTTCAGCTTCAATACACACACACACACACACACACACACACACACACACACACACAGTACAATGCCTTGAATTATCCTTGAATTACCCTTAAATTATTAAATATTTTAAATCTTTTTATGTAGTAAAATACATTGAAGTATAAAGTATGGAAGAGGAGTTATTTCAAATTCTGGGTGTCAGAAGACCAAGTCATTTAATAAGAAAATACTTTATTTCTAGCATCCTTTATAACATTTCCTTCTTGTTGATTTGGGATCTTAATTTTGCATATGTACTTGAATGACTGATCTAATTACATAACACTAGGAAAAAAAAAGTAACATTACCCACCTGCATTATTTTTGCCACAAGCTACCACAACTTTCTTTGAGTTGAGAATGTACAGTGTATCTTTCCAATAATTAGTTAATAATTGGAGGTTACTCAAACCAAAACTTGCATATGAAAATTCTTTCTTCATTTTTAAATCTCTATATTGAAGCAGCCCAAAACGAAAATGAGTATTGAACATACCATTGAGCATACTATCCCTTAAGAAGCCTTATAACTACAAAGAAGATAGAACATGAACAAAATATATATAGCCACAATTGTAGAGCAAAATAGATACTTAAGACATTGTCATTTCCTCATGCAGCTTTTTAGCAAAGACCATGATGTTTTATTATCAGAATTGATGTTGAAACAACTTAATGTAGATACACAAACCAGTTGCTGCATTAGATTGAGGTTCAACAGAAAATATACCTATACTGTATGATCATCTTCATATGTCAAATAGTAGGAACTGAAATACATAGAAATTTTTCAAAATCACTACTGGTATTAGTTTTAGCTGCTTTGTATGTCAAACAAAAGATTCTTTATTCAACAACTGCAGGGATGCTGTGGTCCTGAGGGAAAAGCACTGAGAACATGGGGGATGGAAAGCTGAGATAAACCACCATGGAGCTCACCACAAGCTGGAACAGAAGCTCCTAAACTGGCCCAGCTCATCCCTAACAGCCATTCATTACTTCCTTCTCTCAAGGAAATCATACCAGAAAGCCATTACAAAAATCATTGTTTATTTTTGTTATACCTGAGCTCATTATCATCATGTGCATATTTCTTTAAATAAATTAAAGTATATCACAGAAGAAAACTGAAAACTTCCCTAATAAAAATGTGAATTTATCCTTAAGGAAAAACAGAATACTTCCAAAAATGTGTAAATCATTCTGAAGAATTTTGCAAACTTCAGAAAGTTGGAAAACCCATCACAATCATGAAACAAAAGCTACAATAGTTATTCAGCATCTTTATGGTCATTTTTACAAAGAGAAAAATACACTACAACTTCCTAAAATTATATTTAAATCCACTCAGTGTTATTTCTCTTCTATAATTTAACTAGATTTTATTTTACAAATAGATGTTTAGCTTATAATATGTTCATGAATATTTGAAAGTGAAAAAAATTGACCACTATATATTACAAAATATGTGTGTATACAAAAATATGTATATACACATATATATCTCTAAAGGTGTAATAGTTGATTTTAAATGCTAATAAGCCAATGTCAAAGTATGTGAACTCAAATTATATACACAAAAATTCATCACACACATATATGTATTATACATATATGTATTATATCCATTTATATGTTTTTTCATATAGATAATCTCTTATAATTTCTAAAAATGAGCTAGCCTTCATTTGCTAACTCTTTTAACTATGTCTTAACTTCAATGAAGTCCTCAGAAACAAAGTATTATTGGAAATAAATTCTACTACACTTACTCATTTCAAAAATTTCCCATTAAGGGCTGGGGATATGGCCTAGTGGCAAGAGTGCTTGCCTCGTATACATGAGGCCCTGGGTTCAATTCCCCAGCACCACATATACAGCAAATGGCCAGAAGGGGCGCTGTGGCTCAAGCGGCAGAGTGCTAGCCTTGAGCAAAATGAAGCCAGGGACAGTGCTCAGGCCCTGAGTCCAAGCTCCAGGACTGGCAAAAAAAAAAAAAAAAAAAAAAAAAAAAAAAAAAAAAAAAATTTCCCATTAAAATGTATCTTGACAAGATTTAAAAAAAAATGTATTTACCTGAAACATTAGCCTGCTTAGAAATCATGAAATAAGAAACACTAACAATGAAGAATATTAAAATTTCACTGACTGTATTGGTTTTTAAGTTTTACATGTAAGAAAGAAAAGTAGGTTTCATGGGAAATAATTCTGATAGGAAGAAAGAAAGGATGTATAGAAGAAAAGAGAAAATTAGATAGAAATGGAAAAAGAAACATGACAGCCTCTTCTATGGAGAGAGCATAACGTGACCTAATTCAATAAAGCACCAATTGAAGCTCCTTCTTAAGATAATGAGGAAGCAGTTCTCTTTCTCTCTTTTCCTTCCTCCCTCTCTTTATGTCTCTCTCTGCCTTTGCCCTTTGTGTTGTGACAATATGAAACTATCATGATCTTCTCTTTCCTATCTAGAAAAGGAATGAATAAAGATGCGTTGTATCATAACGTTAGATCTTAGCTTTCAATTCTTGCAATGCTAAGTCAAAGTATGCCCAAAGACAGCTCTGTGCTGGTTGGGTGAACCAAGAAACTCCTTTGGGGCTTGATCCAGGATCACTGAATCCTCTACCAGTTCATAAACTAGTTGTAAGTGACAAAATCATATTGGTCCATCTTATCTCTAATTGCTTAAAGCCAGAAACTCATGCTGTGAATTGCTGGCTTCTGAATATAAACTCTAAACAAGGTTTGACTCTCATGTCATTTCATTTGTCTCACTTTTTACATAACCAACCTACATGTCTCACCTTCTCCTTGGCCTGGCCTATAGTTAACTGATCATTTTATCTCATGTATGGCACACTCTACCTTTACACTATCAGTGATTGCACCAATTAGGCAAAGTGAGTGTAAATTTGATTTATATTCAGCTTATATAGAATCTCTCCTTTTAAGAAGACTGAGATTCCCCCTAATAAGTTACCACTTTGACCAAAGTTTGTAATCAGTTTGATGGAAGTGGCAGTTCCTTTCACCAATATAAATTATATATTATACAGGATACATAAAGAGATAATAGAAACAATATTCAAGAGAATACCAAGTTGTGTTTCAAAAGTCATTCTGAATGCCATATTTCAAAAATAGCATACTTTTCTTTTCTACATAGCCAAAATCCAAATGTTCCAAATATCATCATTAAAATAGGAACATTAACATTTAAGTAATGAAACTATTTCCTATCTGTTACTATACATGAATAGATTTAGTATTCTATGGTTACCTCCTCAGACTAATATTTATTACAATATGGACACAATATTGATGTACTTATCAATTCATTTATTCACCCAAAATCCCCAGAGCAAATGCTTTGTAACTATTTGGATATATTTCACTGAAATTTCCTGTCTTCATGTCAAAATGCTCTTATTTTGCTTCTTACATTTAGTGATACTTATTTCATTCTGTATTTTGAAATTATAAGTATATAAATAGCACTTGAAACAGAAGAAAATTGATTTTTCCCAAATCATAGGCATTAATTACATATAAATCTATCCATTTTATCTCAATAAATGAATACATATTGTAGTCATATTCTCATCTGGCAACTCAAATATTTTTAATTAAAGCACTCAAAGAACTAATAGAACTATTAGCTCAGTGCCAGTTGTTTACAACTCTAATACTAGCTTTTCAGAAGGCTAAGACCTGGAGGATGGATATTAGAAGCTAGCCCAGGCAGAAATGGACTGTGCTCAATTAACTAACAAAAAGCCAGGGCAGAGGCATGGCTCAAATGGTAGAGTGCTTAGGAAGGAAAGCAAAAGGGAGAGGCACAGGATTAAATTGTCATTTTCTCAAAAGCCAACAACAACAAAAAAGAGCTATTAAAACAGCAAGTATGCAGGACTATAAAGTCATCACATGTTAGTCTGAAGAAATAGCAAGTAATTATCCTGAAAAGCACAAAAGAAAAAGTAAAAAACTAGGATATTAGTCACTTTTCAACACAACTCATTGAACATATGGACATAAGAAAAAGTACATATTTACCACAAATCTAATGGTGCATGAATAAGACCATTCTGGAACATATTATCTAGTTTTTCTGTTTGTGATTTTATATTTTTTTCTTAAATAATCCTCTAAGTAGCTTCAAAAATGCAACTTGGGTTGGTTCTGCACATTAAATATCTGATAAAATGACTACTAACTTTATTTTTCCTGGCTATGTCCTGAGGATCATATACTATTTGGAATGTCTCCTTTTTACACTGTTATCATAGCTGCTTTGATGGTATTTAGTTACTCCAGATCTATGGAGAACGCAACTTGTATTTGAATTTATTCAAAAATCAAATTTATAGATTCATCTGGAAAGAAAAATATTGCCTTGATGGTGTTTTCAAAAATTTCCTTCAGTATAGCAGAGTAAAGCAGAAAGATGTTTTCTTCTCAAGCCAAATAGTACATTCTGGTATGAAAACTATAAGGATACATATTTTTCAGTAGACCAACTGTGAAAATATGCAAACACATGAAAATATCTGCAGATATTCTTTACATGAAACTGTAATTTTTCAGTACATATAATTTCTAATGGCTGGTACGACTTAATCATTTTATTATTGGTCATTCAATATGAGAATGGGTAGTAATTCATTACTTTGCTATGTCCTTCCACAGGGTAAAAAATGACAGACAACTACAAAAGCAATACTTGCAAAAATGTTTGGTGTCATTGAAATGAATACGTCATGGGGGGGAAAGGGAAAGGGGGAAGAGGGAGGGGGGTATGAGGGACAAGGTAACAAACAGTACAAGAAATGTATCCAATGCCTAACGTATGAAACTGTAACCTCTCTGTACATAAGTTTGATAATAAAAATTTGAAAAAAAATAAATAAAAATTTAAAAAAAATTTAAAAAAGTACTTGGGAAGGAGATCAACATTAGCTCCATTCTCTAGACAAGAACTATGAGAACTGTGTTTTAATTTTCAGTGACACATGCAACACATGGTTGCATGTACTGGGTAATTCATATTTCACAAGTACAAATTTCAAATAATTGATACAACACACATTGCCTATCTAATCATAAGCTCTAAAATCATAGTAAAAAGTAACAAGAAAATGTAAATTGTATTTCAATTTTATTCCGAAAGACTCTCAAAATCCATAATTACAAAATATTTTTGAAGGAAACATGTAGGTAAATATGAAATGTATTTCTTTTTCACCTCCTCACAAATATATTTCTTTTGCTAAAAGCAAATTATTGAAGTAGGCTATACTTATGTTAATGATGTATGTTTGCAAATTAACTGTAATAAAGCTATAAAAGTCATTTTAATTTCATACTCCTTGGCCTGTACACTGTATTCTTATTATACCTGTAACAGAGTATCAATTTCTTGTAGAGTAATTTCATACATAAATGTGAATATTATTACATAAAATGAAGTGTTTGTGTGAAGTGCCAGAATGAAGGAATAGTGCAATTCTGATTTAACTTACAGAAGGAATGAATAGTAAATATAAACACAATTAGAAGGTAAAAGCACATTCATGGCACAACTCAGGTGATGCAAAAAAGCTCTCAGTCTCACATTATGTTCGCTTATGTTCAAATCCTTGCATATAATTTGATGAATGTTTGTTTTCCTGCCCTGAATTTTGTGAAAGTGTATTTCCAAAAAAGCAAATGCTGTTCCAAAAGCAATTAAAAAAGTTATGGAAATCAAAAAAAAAAAAAAAAATTAGAAGGTAAAGTGAAACACTGGAGGACCATAGAAAAATCAAATTGGAACACATTAAGCTCAAAAGCAACTTGGAGAAACAAAGGCTTTATGAACCGTGGGCTTTAAGAGCAGCATGGCCCTTAGTACAGGATTTCAACACTTTCATTGGGAAATTTCTCCAACATGGTAATAAATGGCAACTTTAGAAAAGTTAGCAAATTGAAATAAATTCAATGTACATTGATCCTTCAGCTATGTTAGAAGGTAACTTACAAATAGCTAGTGTGGGAATGACAAAAACTTCCAAAGATTTAGCTTATGAAATCACTTTGCTTCAAAATCACAAGAATACATAGATTGCATGGTAGTAGATCTAGAAATGGTAAATCTTCAAATTAATATTTGTTGAACCAGAGTGGCTGGGTATAGCCCATTTCTCTGGATGAATGCCTTGGTTCCTTTCTACCCACTAATGTAGTCATTTCAAGTTGCTAATGGTTTGTTGATGAGTGATTTCAGTTGGCCTCAGCTTGGGAGCTTTTCTGATCACAAGTGGGATTACTCATACAAATGTCCTGAGGTTCAGTTTAGTATGGATATTAAAGGTGGTCTTATTGCTAGGTCTAGCTGACACTTGGGCCACTTGTCCTCAAGAGAAAGAAGAGCCCAGGGATAAACTACATAACAATTATCTCTAGTCAGTGATACAATGTGGAAGCTACATGTTATCTGGAGAATTCATCTTGCAAATTGTACAAGAGTACTTCTGCCCACCTGTGGACAAGGAAGAGTCCAAATTCCACATGAAAACAAAAAAGAAAAAAAGAAAAAAACATTTGTCGATATCATTGAAGGGGAGACATAGCAAGGAATGTTAGGACATTTTTATTTTAAGATGGTGAACAGTGGAGCTACAGTTACATAAGTAAGATAATGAGTACATTTCTTTTTAAACTCTGTTACCCCTTCCCTCATTTGCTTACTCCTCCTCACTCTCCTCCTCCCCTCAGTTGTAAATTTTATTTCCAATGAATATCATTGTCCCATTCATCCTTTGTCCTCCTATTTCTGTGATTCCTTTTCCCTTCTATGGATCTTGTATATAAACTTATATACAAGACAAAGAGTACAGAAAACTAAAACAGAAAAAGAAATCAAAATGACTGCATACAGGACATAATAAGACCCATGTGTTTACAATTTCTGGAGTTCGTTTTCTTACATTTCATTATATATGGTCTTATTCACTTAGCAATTGGGCTATTGTGATCCCCTGCTAAGAATATCATAGGCATATTCTACTTATTACCAATGAGGAAACCATGCAGCCTACATTTCTTTGTGCCTGTCTTGCTTCACTTCATATAATTTTTTCCAGGTCTTTCCATCTCCTTATGAATGGGGCAATGTCAGAATGACATTGTTTAGGTATTTTAAAACATCCACAGGAAGGAAGAAAGTAGATCACAGATGAGAACACACCACAGAGCTCACTCTGGAAAAGATCTGTCCTGACAATTGGTGTATCTAGAATTAAGCCTGGGTTTGACAGACCATCATCAAATCCCTCTGCCATTGAACTAATGGTGGTAATGATTTTTGCTAAGGAAGTGAATTTTGTACTGGATTTCTTTCTTGCCTTGTACCAAAGAGAAGAGGCAACGGGACTAAAATATGAAACACTCATTAAGGATGACAGCTTCAACTGCAAAAAATAGCACTGTGAAGTAATGCCTGATAACTGAAATGCAATGCATGATCAGGCTGAGACCAATATTTTGATGACGGACATGTGAACTCTAACTTCCATCACATACCACCATTGCAGTATTGACTAATTCCTCACTTAGAGGAAAAATTATTTATTAATCATCTGTGATATATCTGTCCATTTTCAATGGTTTCCAGGCCTCTTTAGTAAATTATCCAAAATTCACAGTCTAGTTTAGCAAATAGTTTTAGTATATACTTAGTATTCAGGACCCAAGATGAAAATAAATATGAACACATTCAGAATCCCCTAATGCCAAAATGTATAGCTTTACAAAGACTGCTAAATTGTATAGGGAATCAGGAATATGAGACATAAAAGATATGCATGCACACAGGAGTCACTTGACAACAAAATTAAATTTAATCATCAACAAAATGACCCATAAAAGGGAGAAGAAAAAGGACACAATGACTACAGAGTCCTCTCTAGAATCACAAATATTTAGATTTTAATTGTAACCCATGTAGTGGCTTCATAGAGCCAACAAAATTAATTGGCTGGAGCCACAATTTGCTTCTCTAAAGATGGAGATGATCCTGTCTGAGTTGGGGTAGGGGAAAATACAAACCAAAGGAAGAAAAAGTTAAAACACAGTAATAGACACACAGCCTCTTCTCAGAAAATGGTGATGAGGAAGATATGATGATGAGGCTGGCCATCATGATAATATATAAAAATATATTATCATCTTTCAGTGGTTTCCTTATGAATACAGGGAAGGAAACCCTCCCATGTGCTTCCCTCAGAGGAACCTTATACTTTTCCTCAGCCCCAATCTGTTATTTGGAACCACACTGAATTGTGGCATTTATTAATCACATTCTCTCAGAAAGTTAAGAAGGAAGGCCTAGCCACTGACAACATTTGTCTATATGAGAGCAAGGACAATTGAAGAAAAATCTTACAGTGAAGTTAGAAGGAAGAAAAGGAAAATTTAGTGTCGGCATAAACTGTTTAAATCATGTCCATGACTGGTCCTTGAAGTTTTAAGAGTCATTAAGAAGATATTAGTTATATTTACAGATTGTGTGTCAATTTTGACAATTATTTTCATTCATATTAAGGGTAAAACTTTCAATGCATATTTTAAACCACATTGCCTAAAAACAATAACATGATCAATTTGGGTTAATGGTGATAACCTAAAAACAAGGATGCCAAATAGAAGGGTTTTTTTCCCCTCATTTTCTTCTATATTCAAATTATTTACTCCCTTATCAGAAACCAGATAACCTCATATGGAAGCTGAGGAAACTACTAGGAACCTACTTGATTTTGTGTCAAAAAGAAATGGTAGCACAAATTCATAAACATTCCAGAAATCGGTCATTTGGGCTTCAGGGTTAATTACAAGGTAAAGATGTAAGTATTTCACCAAGACTAGTTCTATCCTAGGGCTGCTTCTCTACAGTGTATTTATTCTTAATAAAATTTTCCTAATGAAGTTCAAAGTCAACCTGGGCAGGAAAGTCCATGAGATTAATATCTCCAATTAAGCACTACAAAAGCCAGAAGTAGAACTGTGGCACAGTAGTAGAACACTAGCCTTGAGCATACAAGAAGCTCAGGGATAGTGCCCAGGCCCTGGGTTCAAGCCCCAGGACTGGCACACACACAGCAAAGTTCCTATCTAGAAGAGACAATATGTCTTAGGATTAGGGGATATGAAGAGGACAGTCAGTGAGCTATGCTAATGTCAAGTATTTATTATGTTTTCTTTGGATCTTGCCTGTTGACTACTACAGAGAAGCAGGCCATGGAAGGGTTAAAACACATGGCAAATCCTCCTGATCAGGAGTAATGAAATGGTTATAATTGTATCTGCTCTCCAAATGACCTATCCCCACAAAAATTCTCCAACTCTTCATTTTAACTTCAGTTGATAGAAAATAAGAATTATAAATCAAAACAAATTCTAAGAGACTGAGCAGAGCTTTATTCTGATTCTGTCACAATTTAAAACACAGTCTACCTGTTAGCTCTACCTGGCCTAGCTTTTCGTCCCTCATGAACAATTGGGCATGAACTTATACCAGGTTTTTTCGTGAAAAGTCTTGTCTTGATTGGGAGATAGAAGTTGAGTTGAATCCTTCCTTGCAGCTCTTAGTGTTTATTTTTATACTGTAAGTCTGTGAAAATGAAGATGTCTTCAGTTTGAATCTACATAACATTCACTGCCAAACATCTCATTTAATGCATATGGCCTTCAACATTCCTGTACAATAAAGATCAGTCATTGTCTCTCTGCTAAAAAAATATAAAAATAAAATTTTCCTAGACGGGAATTATTTCATTTTTATTTTTGTCTCAAAGTAGTAATGGATAAATGAACATCTAAGCATTCATAAACTAGCAGATAAATAGTTGGGGAGAGTAACCTTTGGTGATTCTGTTTAGATCAGACAACCTGTGTATAAATAGCCCATCATCTTAGTGGGCATGTATGAATTTACTCTGCTTTTTGTATTTCATTTTTTCATATTTATGAACAAGATTGTTATGATCTAAATTACTTTTCTATCACCTTTTAGCTGAAAAGATATAAGTAGGTCATTATGAATAAATCAAATGACCTTGATATTGGGAGAATAGTCTCAGATACTTTTACTACAGAAAAATCACAAAACTTCAAATTCTTTCTTATCTTGCAAGCAAACTTGGAAGGACAAGTTGTAGCATAGAAGTATAGGTTAAGGACTCCCATGCCCTATTCACGCTGAGGTAAAAGAGATGCATTGACCAAATTGGAACATCTAGTAAGAGTACTAAACAGAGGGTTGCAAAAACAAAAAGAATTCCAAAAGAAGATTTTTTTTTGCCAGTCCTGGGGCTTGACCTCAGGGCCTGAGCACTTTCCCTGGCTTCTTTTTGCTCAAGGCTAGCACTCTGCCACTTGAGCCACAGCATCACTTCTGGCCATTTTCTATATATGTGGTGCTGGGGAATTGAACCCAGGGCTTCATGTATAGGAGGCAAGTACTCTTGCCACTAGGCCATACTTCCAGCCCCAAAGCAGAAGATTAATAACCTTACTCTACACTCATCAGTCCATGTGGGCTGTTGGCATTAATACCATGCATCAGTGAGAAGGAGGATAAACTAGGATGCATGGAGAAGAAGTAATGTTGAAGATTAATGAGAGCAAATGTTTATAAAGCATATAAAAGGTTTTGAAACAGTAACACTTAGAAAACTGTTGCTAACCAGTCAGGAGATATATATATATATATATATATATATATATATAGAGAGAGAGAGAGAGAGAGAGAGAGAGAGAGAGAGAGAGAGAGAAGGAGAGAGAGAGACACACACACATATATATATACATATACATATACATACATACACATATACATACATATATACACATATATATGTGTATATACATATATATACATATATATACATGTATGTATGTATATATGTATATACGTATATATGTATATATATACGTATATACATATATATATTTATATATATATTCCTGAGCAGAGGAGTAATAGGTTGGTGATCTCATGTAATTCAGGTCACATAGTCCAAATAGTGTTATTAGGAAATAGAATTACTGTATACCCACCTTTTCCCCATTCCCCATCTTAAAATTGATTAGAAGCTACAGGATGCCAGAAATTTGGCTCCATCCAAAAAAGAAAAATGTGACACTCTTGTACAAAAATGGAGTAATCTGCTTTAGGTGAAGTGATTTTGAAAATCACTGAAGGTACTTGAGTTTAATCAAGTGACCGCTTGGCAAAGATGCTTTAGAGGAAAGATAGGACTGAATATATGTCAAGAAGTCTGTGAAGACTCATAATTCTAACTTCTTTGGGGTTTATAATAAACTTAAATTTGAATATATTTGGGGAAGTCATGTACTGTGAGATATATCACAGCTCCTACAGCCTGTGGGCTGTCACATCCAAGAAAACTCTTGGCTTTGCGCCTGGATTCAGATGGTACTCCAGTGATACCTACACCAGATGACACCCTAAGGTTTTATGATCCCAAACATATACTTCAAAGCTATATATGTATTACCTCCTTTATAGGTCCTTCCTGGGGAGCTTGCTGCTAATGATGATGGTGACTGGTACTCTATCGCATATGGGACAATCCTTATCCCATAATTCTATCATTAGCTGCATTTCATGATGGTGGACAAGAAAGTGTAAAGAGGTTAAAAGACTTGCTCTTGATTACTATGAGATAAATCATGAAAAGTATTGAAAATGTCAATTGCTAAATGTGTTTCCATCTTATACATTTGTGTATGTCTTTCATGTCACTAAGAAAACAAATTACCTAAGGATGAAAGTCAAAGTTCAGCCCTATGTGCCTGATGCAGTCAAAACATAATTCCCAGAAATATCCCCATATGCTCTACTTGAAGTAAGGGATATGCTATGGAATGGAGTACTTTGAATAGAAATAGCTGTGAATATTAATGACATGGAGATGATAATCATTGTGGAATAAAGCACAAATAATGTTCAAGGTTGGCATGAGAATTATGGGTATTTTAGAGCTGCTATATAGCTAAAAATAAAAACTAGTCCATAGCCAGTCATCTGGTGGCTTAGGCTTGGAATACTTGATACTCAGGAGGCTGTGATTCAGAAGAACAAGGTTCAAAGCCATCCTGGGAAGAAAAGTTCTTGAGACGCTATCTCCAAAATAATCCACAAAAAGCTAGGTGGGAGGCATAGTAAAAAAAAAACTAGCTGTGACTGACTCAGCTGGTGATTAAGGAAAGGGCCCAGAGTTCACCCCCACATGTGTTTTCCATGTGCAAGAACATTCATTGATTTTTGAGCAGTGAAGTGAGAACAGACTCCAGAGAACCAGTGAAATAGATCCTTTAGGCTCTTCAGCACTTGAATCAAAAATTCTATATAGAAAAGCAAGACTCTGTCTTGTATCTCTAACTAAATAACTAGCCCTGATTAAGTATACTTAAACCAATTACATTCCTTTCAATAATTTCCTAAGAATCCCATGTTTCTTAAAAACTTCTTTAACTTTTATATTGTATTGCCTCTTTTCCAGGGCCCTTTTGTTATAAAAATCTAAAATTTGTTCAGTGTCATATTGGAATTCAGCAGTCATTCTCCATAGAGATTTTAAAACCTTTTTAACTTTAATGTTAAGTAGTTGTAAAATGGGGTTTAAGTTCAACAAAATCAGAATACCAATTTTAGAAGAGTTAATTAAAAGTTTCTTTTTTTAATCACTATCAATTTCCCTCAAGGAACATGCAAAATGTAATGTGTTTTTACTACAAAAAGATACATTCACTAGAAAGTCCCAAACTGGTCAATTGGCCTTTCCTCCCAATGTAATCTCATAACTTAGTGAAAATCAACTATCAAAGACAATTTCTGAGAAATAGTGAACATGTTAATTGTAGTCCATAAAATAGAGACCCTTCACCTGTTTTGTTTGGTACTAGTAAAAGTATAGTACTCTTGTCTCTCTTTCACTCTCTTTGTGTCTCTCTCTCACATACACATGCACACATAAAACTGTATAATTTTATTGCTGTATAATTTCAGTTTGCTTTCACTTGTTAAACATCTTTATAATTAGTGATAAATTATGATATAATTCAGTAAAAATTATATCAGAACCATATCTATCACACCATACTGATTTTTAAAACAGCTTACAAGTAGCATTCGCTATATCTAAATCAAATCCTTCCATCTCTTGTTTTACTTACTGGAACTTTCATAATACCACATAATTTATGGTGATAGAGTATAATATAAATGCTTCACCTCTACCCAAAATAGCTTCAGTAATTATAAACATAATACCTCTTAATTTCATCATGCACACACCATCTAATGGACCAATTATATTGCTTTAGGCTCTAAATAGTTCTCAATGATTGAAGGATGCCACAGGAATAAAAACATAAGCTTTAGAAACAGAATCTATAGACTCATTCTCATGGTATCTGGAAGTAGAAGTGTACACATGTGTCACTGATGGGAATCAGACCCATTAGTCATGTCTCCTAGGGGGCCACTCTCACACACACAAGACCTAAATCTGAATCTTCAACCTGGATAAAACAGAATATGTAAAACTGATTATATGATACAAGAAGAAAAACCTACATATCCTGCTAATACATTGCTTTCCTAAGTAACAAAAATAAAATCACTGTAATAAAAGAAACCAGTTAGCTAGCTAAGTCATTCCAACGTTTCAGGTAGCTTTCTTCCTCTGGCCTCAACACTGGCCAAAATACTTCCTAGCAATGCTATTTATTTTAAATGTATCTTTGAATAAACAACTGAATTGTTATCTGTGGTCTTTTCATATTTAGTCAGGAACACTGTTGGATGGCTGCAAGTGTACCTTCCACATAGCACAGCATATAACACAGAAATAGTATCAGCAGAAAGCAAGAACCTCATTTCACCAGCTAGTAAACTCAGCAAAACTACCCTGCCAAAAGTGCTTCAAGCAGCAAGAGGACACAGAGCCTTGGTTTAAATGGACAAAGGGAAATGCTGCTAAGTCATGAGAAGACTAAAAGTGGACATAACACAGGATGGTCACTGAAACACCAAGGTCATAACCAGACTCTGCTTTAACATCAAGAATCT
Organism: Perognathus longimembris pacificus; assembly: GCF_023159225.1. NCBI lineage: Eukaryota > Metazoa > Chordata > Mammalia > Rodentia > Heteromyidae > Perognathus > Perognathus longimembris. The sequence goes on along the minus strand of NC_063174.1, from coordinate 14,940,841 downwards.
GTTTAGTGACCTAGTTGCTGAAAATAATAGAAGAAACAAGGGTGGGGCAATGCTCTTACTCTCTCTGGAGAAAAAGGGAAGAAATTGCCTCTGGCTGGTGAGAGTATCAGTGGTACACGTTGATGAACTCCTCCCTAAATGAACCAGCACCTGAATGTTGTCTTTCAAAACTAAACTGTCTGGGTATTATTATATTTTTTAAAGAAAGAAAAGAGGGGCATGAAGCTCAGTGTGCTGGTGTTGCTCAAGGTCATTCTCCTGTTCAGAAGAGAAAAGGAAAAAAAAATGACTGAAATAAATTAATCTAGGGGATGAGAATCAAATGCTAATTACATTCTTCCTGACTATCTGTTCATCCTGTGTGTTCAAAGGAGATCCTAATGTTTCTATTATGCTTTTCTTATTAATAGCGATTAAAGAAAGCTTATAAGAGAGGAAGCTTTCTCTAGGACATTCCCTGTCCACACCTGTCTGACAACCCATCAGTGAGCCAGACCCACTCTGTCTGTGGATTGTGCCAAACTGGGGAAGTAGATTCCTGTCTGGAGCACATTCTCCAGACAAGTAAGAAAACAAGAAAGGCAGAAACCTTCATTTTCATTTTTCTTTTCTTTTTTTTTTTTTTTTTTTTTTACAAAAAATCAACTGAGGAGTCTCTATACATGAGGCCTTGGGCTAGGAACTATATTTGGTTCTGGCATTTAACCTAATTCCAACTCATGAATGAATCACAATGTTAAGCATGAGTCACATCATAATCTCCCTTTAGGTTTTGAGAATTCAACATCAGGTTTAATGTTTTTGTTTTGCCTTCCCTGAATATGGGTGCACACAGACAAGAATTAACTTGCAAAAGACAGAAACAATAGTCAACAACAACAACAAAAAAAAAAAATCAAAAGGAGAGCAAAGAGAGATACCCAGAGTGGTATTTTCCAAGTAGTTATATTCACTACCTATGTTCGGCAGCTTTCCTTTTACTTGGTCACCCTCTAAGCAGACATTACTTAATTGTGAACCTATTGGTGTGATATGAAGATGGTATAATTTCTGTTGTCATAATATTCTGGGTAAATTTAAGGAATAAAGGAATGTCCTTGTCAACTATTTAAGTATACACTAGTCAGCTCTCTTTAGGATTTTCTAAAGTGATAGAGTAATTGTATTTGCTCTCACTAAAAGAGAAAAGAAAAAGAAGAAAAGGGAATTAAAGGGAAAATTGTTTTCAAATTTTTCAAGAATCCTCACATTCTTTTTTTTTTTTCTTTTTTAGTCTATTTCATTTATCTATACTTTTCAATGCAGGCAATCCTATTTTCCCCCTTTGGTCTTCTGAGGGTAGAGTGTGGACCTGCTTTTCTATTCAAGTGGAGTTCCCCTTGTTATCCTTCCTTAGAGTTGAAAGTTACACACTAAGCCTGCCTGTTATAGTGGCTTTCCTCCCCTTCATGCTTAGTAAATATGGACTGGGGTATGTTAGATTCGTTGATATTATAGTAGCATTCTAAAAGAAGACAAATCAAGGAAGGGCGTGGATGTCTTTATCAAACTCAGAAGACCATGACGGAAGAAGATAAAGGACAAATGGAAATCTAGGAAATTATTTTGGTATATCAAGACATTTTTATAGCTATGTTTTTAAATATTCATATGGAAGGGGGAGGAGGCTGGGGTGGGGAATGAGGCTGTGTAATCAAAGGCCGTCAGACACCACAGCCTTCCCCAAGCCTCTCCCACTGCCTGCGTTTTCTCACACCTTGGCCATGATTTGCCAGTTGTCTGCTAGGGGGCTCCTGCTGAGCTCCTCAGCCCCACCCTAGAAAGTGTCAAAGCCAGCCTGGAAGCTGCCTTGGCAGAGCCCAACCCCCAAAGCCTGCTGCATACATGGCCTTGTAGCACCACCAGCCTGTAAGGGCTGCTGCAGCAGCCCAGCCCAGACTCCAGAGGAGTTGGGAACGTCAGCTTGTAGGGACTAGAACAGCCACTGGCCAGCTCACAGACTGTAAATGCCATCGTATGGATATCTATAGAAACGCAGCTAGAAGAAGAAAACCAGGCAGCATGGCTACCACTTCCCCCACCCCGCCAGAGCAACCCTGGTCACTGCCCCCTGGAAGTACATCATGGCCAGATCCACAGAGCCAAACCTCCACTGAGTACTGACAGCAGGCAGCACCCCCAAGGAGGGAGACAAATGAGCACTCCTTAGCTGAATTATTCAGATGGTCTTCACTATGCAATAAAACATTGATGAGACTACTTTGGAAGAGCTTTATCTTGTTAATTCTAATGCCCTCCAGAAGGGGGTGAAATTTTCTGCAGGGGAAGAACTGCAGAGGAGATGGGGAAAGAAAAGAAAGAAAGGAGGTGGAAGAGGAAAGGAGGTTTGGAAGTTCACTGATCATGTCCAGGAATCTCCATTTTAACATATCAGACCCAGTATGCTAATTAGGCAGTCACAAACCCAGCCCGCTCCTGGTAAATCAAAGCAGTGGAAAGTAATTCCAAAATGCCTATTTATACAAAAACAACAAACACACAATCACAAGCCCCTCTCCACAACCTACATAATTAACCTGGGGTAGTGCTAAGTGCTGGCTAAGAAGCTGGCCTCATTTTTCTAGATGTAAAAAGCACTTCTCTCATGGATGTATTCCGCTACATGAAAGCAAGCCTGGCAGTTAAACACCATCTACCTCAACACACACCCTTAACAATGAATTCTCTCCAGAGCAAAGCAAGTTCCAAGAAAACTCAATTTCGAAGTCTCCGGATGCATAGTAATTTGCAACTACTGAAAAGGATTTTTGCAAGCTTGTACACAACAAGGAAAGAGGGGGAAAAAATCATGGCACCAAGAGGCAGGTAAAGAGGGATCAAAAATGATCTCTGGCAGAAATAGCAGGTGGAAACCAAATAGCCACTCTTCTCAGTCTACTATCAGGGAGGATTGAATACCAAATGATCTGTAGCACCCATAGCCTAAAGCAAACACGGAAATTTTAATCTCTGGCACCATCAGACAGGTTCAACAAGCCTAGCTCCAAATATATATGTATATATATGTATATATATACATATATATATATATCCATATCCGTAGGGTGGAGCATGTCCATATTCGTTTAGATTTCACTTTACTAGATTAAGAGAGCTCAGGTATAGATTTATTTTTCATCTGCTAGGAATTGTATTACCACAACACAGAGAGCTGGCGTCTTTGGATACCCAAGCCCTCCTTAATGATTTTTCAAACATTAATAAGTAAAGTAGCCTGCAATGCAGATGAGACACTAGAAACAAGACCAAAAGGAAACTACGTGAGGGAGTAGGCGTTTGGTTGTTACCTGGTGCCACTAGGGGAAAAGACGGTCATAGGAGGACTTTCTGCCCGCAGGTACAATCCCGGCAAGGTGGCTCCAGGTGGCTTTCACAGTCGTGCGCGTGCCTCGCTCGTCACTTCGCTGCCCTTTGCCATAGCTCAGCACCCGCATCCTAGGGAGTGGGAGAGGTGGCTCCTGCCACTGCCGCCGCTGCCTGCAGGTCGCGCTGGCTGCGGGATCCGCGCGGATCGCCCCATGGAAGCCGGGGCTCTGCGCCCGGGGAGCGGGCAGAGGCTGGGCGGCCGCGCACTCACACACTCACACACACTCGCACACACTCATCCGGGCGCGCGCGCACTCACACTTGCACACGCAGCACTGCCTCGAGAGGGAGAAGCAAGGAAGGTCCAGGTCGCTCTCCAAACCACCGACGTCTAAGCCCAGTAGACCCCCGGCAGCAAAGAACAGCGTCTCCTTCTCGCCTGGCCCTGCGATCACGTTTCCTTCAAGTTCTCCTCCAAACCAAAGCCTCGCAATTCAAGAGCTGGTGACATTTTGGTAAGGAATAGGGAGCCCGGCAAGGGCTAGACAAGCGTCAGTTTTGTTTTTTCTTTACGCAGTTTGAAAAGCAATCCTCGTTATCTTGTTAGTATAGTGAACCAGCTCCAGCTCGGAGGGCTGAACTTTCGTATCCTTCTCGCTGAGCCAGCAAAGTCTGGATGCACGGAAGCAGGACGTCTGCAAGCCCCCCTCTTGACCTTGCCCTGTACCTGGAAGCCGGTTAAGACCGCCGCTTTCCAACGTGTGGCTCCAGTGATCCTCGCACGGGGGTCCTCAGCCCCTCGGCGGCTCTAAATCCAACCGGGAAAATGCGTCCGGGCGTCCCCTGCGCTCCCGGAGAACCAGAGCACGGGGAGTTCACACATTGGCTTCTGGGCAGTTGGATAAAAAGACAGTCGAATGCATCAGATAGGCGCGCGCACATAGCACACGCGCACCAACACACACGCACATACACACGCAGCTGGCAGGAAAGCGACTAACGAACCACAGGAGAGACGCCAAGGCGACTGGAAACGGTAGCAAACAGCTACAATCTTGCAAGGCCACGGAGGGTCAGCAGAGGTTGATGAAAGTCTTGTCAGGTCTTTCAATTCTGCCTGTCGTCTGCGTGTGTATTTCCAGAAGGGTTCTTCAGCCTGCCCCACCCCCGTCCAGTGCGCTTTTTTTTTCCTCCCCTGATAAAACCGACCGTGCTAAATGAATTACATGGGTGGCTTGTGCTCATAGCCTGGAGCTCCCCAAAGTCAAGAATCCTAAGGGATCAGCTAGCTTCCAAGCCATTCCACAGGCTCAAGGGAAGATGGAAAACCAAGCTCACACAGACATGCACACACGCCTGCACACACACGCACACACTCACACACAGTGCCCGCTTTGGGCAGCTCTGCACACACTCGCCGCCTCCCTGCGCGCCGCTGCACACAGCGCCGTGGGCGCCCCGCCCGCGGACCACGTCGCCAGGGCGAGTCCGCAGCTTAGGCGCGGGGCGGTGAGCCGGGCTCCGAGGGTGCAGACGCCGCCCCGGCAGGCCTAGGACACCCGCTTGTCTCCTCCGTGCGTCCGTGCCACGGCGGCCGCCTGGCCGGGAGGAAATGAGCTCCCCGCTGCAGCATGGAGGCGGCGGCGGCGGCGGCGGCGGGCGCGCGGCCGTGAGCCCGGCCCTCGCTGCAGTGACGAGATCGGCCGCACCGCCCAGACCCCGAGAGTCAGGCGACACCCTAATCCGGGCGGCCGAGCCGCTCTCAATCCTCCCGAATCCGGGTCGGACGTGTTCCGAGAGCCGATTCACCCACCGGCGCGCGGAGAGGGCCAGCCTAGCGCCGGCGAATCCCCGGGCGGAGGAGGCGCGGGGGCGTTGCAGGCAGGGGGAGGGGAGACCGTGGGGTGCCCAGCGGAAGAAAGCCAACTTCCAGGGGCTTCCCTCTTCTGAGGAGGGGAAAAAGGAAATTCGCTGCTCGGATCACCCCCACGGTCCCGGCGGTTTTGGGATAAAGGCGAGGCACCGGGTCAGGCCAAAGCTGTTAATGGTTGTGGGAAAAGTGGTTAGAGCTAATTCAATCCTGAAAATCTGATCTGGACTTGGTGTTCTCAGTCACCCAAGGTGGGCTTCCAGTGTCCCCGAGGTTGTAGGTGGGTGATCAAGCTTCCTAAAACCGGAGAGGATTCTCAAAAGAACATTTCCATTAGGGCATCCGCTAGCATCAGGCATGTGCAAAAGTGGCCCCTGCGGATTACATTTTAGTATTCTAAGCTAAAAGAGATCCTGACTGTCATCATAAACCAGGCCTGACCACGAAGGGGGTCACCAGCTAGAGGAGGGGGCGAAGCAGCAAGGAGGTGTGGCACCTGAGAGGACAGCTCAGGGCCTTTCAGGGAGGGATCTCCCTAGATTAGGGACTGGGGACTTCCCTGGCTTTGCTTGTGATTCTGCTAGGAGTTTCAAGGGCTACTTTATTCCTTAACCTATCTAGATGTCCTGCAACCGCCCCGCCCCCCACTCCGCCCATCCCAAAATGCCAGTTAAGTAAAAGCCTTCCTTGTAGGAATCCCCCTAAGACAATCCGTCTGGTTTTTATTCTCAGGGAGGATGCTACCCTTTAGCTTTCCTAGGGCCCACCAACCAATGCTCATCAGACTGCCCACTTTTCCTCCCAGCTCTGGTCCTGGGGGTGGGGATGGGTTGAGGGTTGGAGAACCAGTCTGAACCCCAAGCAAATGGAATGGATGGGAGCCCTCCCTGGCCTACTTGGTCAACACTCCTGCTGCTTTGTCAGTGTCCTAATATAAAATGCTCGCGATTTATTTTATTTTATTTTTTGCCACTTATAAGCATTGCCAGGCTCTCCTGCCGCTGCGAACGAGGGCGCGCAGGCTCCAGCACTCCCACCGGCTCCCCCAGAGGCGGGCACTGGCACCCACGCGTAACCAGGACTCACAGAGCCTCCTCGTTAGGAAAAGAACTCAAAGAGTGGATTACTTTAGATGTGAACTGCTTTCATCTCCCTTCTGTCCTGTTCCCTTTCTCCATCCTTACCCTGCCCATCCTACCCCACCCCGGTAATCCTTGTCCAGTCCTAGGTTTAGGAATCCGCAAACCCCTTCTGAATGTTTTGCTTCGGGAGCATGGCTGGGGTTGCAGTTCCCGCCGCTCAGCCTCCATCCCCGTCGACGACTGTTGCCGGGGTTCCAGGCTTCAGGGATCTCGGCAGAAGGGAGAGAGAGCTGCGTGAGATCCGAGTTCGAGGTCGGGAGCATAAAAACTCTTTAAGATCCCACTCATAAAATCAAAGGGACAACGCGGACAAATACTCCAAGGAACATCACTGAAGTCCAGGAGACTTCTCCACTAAAGCCATCACCGCTTGCTCCTGGCTTTCTGTCCCTCGGAGTGGATAATCCAGGATGCTGAGAAGTCCCGGAGGAAAACCTGCTTGCAAATTGAGCCCCCAGAGTTCCCGAGGCAAGAGGAGGGAAGGAGCTTCCATTTGGGTTTCACTTGAAACTTGGCAGATCTGGGGACTTCACGGGAGGGAAGTGGAGAAGCACTAGCACGGACTCCAGGCAAATCCAAGTGAGCACTTCCCAGTAGTTTACAGTGCAGGAGGGCGGGGTGGGGGTGGGGGTGACTCCTTCAGCATTGTCCCACTTAAACAGTTCAAGCTGTGCCTGTCAGAACCACCAACAGCTTTGGAAATAAGGATTTATAGGTCCCCCCGGGGAAACCAAAGTCCTTACAAAAAGACTGCATCAAAACTCCAAAGACCTGTGTCTTAGCTGGGCTGAATAATTTCGCGTTCCATCCTCACCCTCTTTCCCTCTCTGTTTTTGAGCTTTTTTCCACTTTGTGTGTTTTCATGTTTGTTTGCTAGCGCCTGGTAGGTGGTGAAAGAGGGAAGGTGCTTAGCAAACTGAGGGAAAATTGGGATGTGGAGGAAGTTCAGATTCAGTCCTAGGAATGAAAGCCCTGGAGAAGAGGAGGTGATGGGTGGTAGACTGCTTAAGAAAGATGAAATCAACGTTTCCCTAATTAGGGAATAAGGCGGCAGAACTTTCCATTGTTCTTTTCTATTGTAAGCCCACCACACTCACATAGGGCTTATTCAGTGTTCCTGAAATTAAAGCATTTTATTTGCAGGTGCCTTCCTCTGCTCTGACCATTTTATCTCCTCTCTGGAAATGTCTAGTGCCACACACCAGACAGGTATATCTACCAAACTTGTTCTTTATCCCACTACACAAGCTGGTGAGAATTGCCTGAAAGAGGAGCAGACAGCCTGGTTTTCCATGGTGATTGTCAGAACCTTGTAGGAAAAGTGAGGATGTTTTTCACCAAGAGTTCCTTTTATGCTTTTATGAGCTTTCATTCCTCCACCCCTTTAAGGGGTATCTCTGAGAGCTGTTCAGTTAAGAAAAGTTTTACTATTTAGTTCCTGGTGATAATAGTCAATTCTGAAGTGCAGTTTTCTTGTGTAATAGGTATTGAAGAGTTTACACTCTGCATATAAAGAGAACTATTGTTTTTTTTTCCAAATAAACAATTTAGTTTGGCATATGTCCCCAGTAGAAGTTCTGTCTTCCATTCTTAACTTGTCCTCATATTCATTTAAATGGCAAATCATTAAAAAATAATGTCAACTTTCTGTCACTCCCAGATAATTCTTTTGCTAAGGACTGATGAACTGATGACCAGAGACACTGAATATTTAATATTCCTTAACAATTAAAGCCTTTAAAAATTGAGCACTTTGCTGAGCACTTTTCAAACAACAAATAGTAATATGAAGGTTTCAGGGTTAAATGATACCCTTAATATTCTGCATGTGTTACTATTGTTATCAGAGTTTCCTATAAGATAGAGGAAAGGCATGACCTCCTCTGTTGAAAATTTGATGTCAATAACTACAGAACTCATGAAATACATTATTTCTGGGGATTCAAGCATATGGTAAGTTATTCTTTAACTCTTTTGTTTTCTCTATATTAGACAAAATAAGAAGCTTCTTTTAAAATGAAAGTATCTATTATTGAATCACTATTGAGTTACTAGTCTTTGATACCTATACTAAATAACTATCTGTTAACTCAAAATTTGAAAATAATATGAAGAAATGCAAGCTCCTGGAGCATTTATATTTTTTTCAAAATAAGTTAAAACAAACAAATTGCACATATTGAATTTTTCCTTAATTGCAATCATGTACTATTGAAATTTTTTAAGAAGTCAAGTTACAAGCATATTTCTGATGACTAACCATGAGCTCTGTAAATACATTTTATTTTGGCTACTAAATCTTATAAAACATGTGGTTCACATAACCTATAAAAAGAGTTGAAGAACTGGTACATCTCTCTTAGGGGTAAGTAAACTTATTTTTCACCTATGTTCTTCAGAACACACAGACACACAATAAAACTTATTTAATATACCTCTGAGATAAATTACTTTATCTTTCTTGAGTTTTTGACATGGTCATTGCAAAACACATTTATTTCCTCCTATGTGATTTTTTTTTAAATGAAAGTCAGGCTTTATGTATGGAGATGTGTCACTAAAAGATCAAGGTCTTCCTAATGAAAACTGGAATGCGTGTTGAGAGCATAATAAATTGTTGGATGGAATTGTTTTATTTTACTAGTAAAAGTTGAGTTTGAACCTCAAGCTTTGAAATAATCATTTTTTTTCTTAAATGTATTCCCCTAGGCTAGGAGTTTTGGAGATACCTCAAAGGAAGGAGAGTATTTCAAAGCAGGACAGAAAGAACAGTTCTTACAACATTGTAACAGTAAATTTTCTCTTTTATAACCATACTTTTTCCTTGACTAATTGCTTGTACACTAGTATATTTGTTTTCCTGGTACTTCCATTTAGTTAGTAAAGAATCCCAAAGTACAACCCAAAGAACAATGATACTAATTTGAATATTCCCTTTTGTCTATAGTTTCATTTTTTAGATGAGTCTAATTTAGTTATTACTCTAACTCACACTAAAGTATCATTGACCTATTCCAGCTTTGTCACCACAGAAATTTGAAGGCAACATAAGTTCTGAAATTTGGAACTTCCAGTAAAACATGCTAACATGTAAAGCAGAGCTGCTTCAGTCATTCTTATCTTGACTATTAAATGATTATTCAAATCTATTTTTAGCCATTGATGAAACATTTTTCAAATGTATATGTGTATATGTATCATTCAGGAAAGTTTATATGTGATATTTAAACTTTATTCTAAAGTCAAGCTAGTCATGAAATATGTATTAAAAATAAAATTTCTAAGTGATTGTTGTTAGGTCCTGAAAGAGGGAGGAGGTAACAAGCTGGATAAGAAATGTACTTACTGCCTTACGTATGAAACTGTAACCCCTCTGTACTTCACTTTGACAAAAAAGATAAAAAAGAAACAGAAAAAAAGAGCAATACTAGCAGTGCTCTATTGTGATAGACAGAAACAGGACAATTCTAAGTATTTAAAATGTGTCTATTACCAGCCCGGTGACCCTATAAGAAATATATTCTCTCTCCCTCTCTCTCTCTCTCTCTCTCTCTCACACACACACACACTCTCTCTCTCTCACACACACACACACACACTCTCTCTCTCTCTTTCTCTCTATGTCTCTTTTTCTCTGTCTCTTCTTCTCTCTCTGTCTTTTTCTCTCTGTCTCTCTCTATCTTTCTCTGTTTGTGTGTCTCTCTCTTCTTTCCACATTCTCTGCTGTTAGAAATTCATGCTTTTTAAATTTATCTTCACAATCTGACCCTGATTTTATGTGAGTGACCACAAGTGGGCAGTCATGTGACACCCCTTCCACATGCCTGGGACCATGATTTTGGGTTTCTTAGAATACCATCCCCATGAATTTAGAACTTAACAGTTTATTTTAGTGTGTTTGATTCAAACTCATCTGGGTGAAAATAAATACTGTTTGACAGGGTTCATCCATATGAAAGCAGATGATTTCTCACAGAATCATGTTTAATATTTTTATCATTTGAATCATGTTTCCTAAGGTATGAGTAGGTAATTTGCCTCCTAGCTCTTCTCAGGTTCTTATTTCCCTTTAGTCATCACCTCTTTGGTGAGAAGACTCAACCATTTGTCTTGTTATTCCTGTTTAACATATGGCATCTTCAGGCTTTTTAACTGTAGTTCTTTGACTGGCTTGGTGTTAAAGTTCCGTTGGATTTATTGCTCATCATTTTATAGGCAAAAATAAATAAATACATAAACAAACAAGAATACTTTTTAAGATTGGCTCTCACTGAACACTTCTTCCACTGAACCATCTATTTCTCTGCTGGCTGTTGAGTCTGTGCCATGGAAATTCCCTGCACACCTTGTTTGTAACCTCCGTTCTGCAGGAGGCACCAGGGTGAGAATTTGATCATAAATTCCTTAGCCACTGTTCTGCACAGTAAATCTCATCATCTAGAAGCACTGAGCAACCAACGAGCAAATTGTTATATTATGGTCTTCCTCTTATTTCTCTAGTATATGTGGCTGTTACTCTCAAGACTTGTGAGATTTCTGGAAACAATCCCTATTAACTCCCCAAATAGTTATGCTATCACTCTAAAATTCTGAAATATTTCCCCTGCATATATTTATACTGTCTTTGGAGGTAACAAATAAAATACCTGGACCAGGTTTGCTACTGTAGTCCAAAGCATCACTCAGCATTCAACTGTGATTTTGAATAATACAGACCTGGGTTGAAATCATGGTTCTGAGATGTAAAGTATAACTTGTAGAAAGCATAAGTCTGAATCCTGAGGTTTCTGGATTCATAAAATAGATTTTAGAATAATTAGGTTCAGGATTGATGTAGAGGTTTTAGTGACACTGCCAACGTCCAGTAGATGGTAGATTATTTCAAAATATATAATGCATGATCAATTTCATGGAAACCATATTGAACATGATCTAGATTCTCAAAGTCATTCATTTGTTTAATTAAAGGAAAGGCACTCATAAAAGTGAAATAGAAAACCTCAGAAAGATATCTAAAACAATCTAATAACATTTTTTTATTTTCCCTTATACTAAATGTTCATAATTTTGGTGAAATATTAAGGCAGATTTTGAATATTCACATTGCTCTGCCTAGACATCACTCATCCTCAATATCCTTTCTAAAATATTTGCAATGTTGCCTTAAATATCCTCTCCTTGCAGATTTCTACCCCTAAAAGTATGAAACCAGAACAGCTTCCTGCTCAGCTGGTTCTTGTCTCAGATTATTTACTGCATAAAATATGACTATAATATATAGGCATAGGCATAGGTAGATGTATAATGTATAGATATAGATAGATGTATAGATATGTGGACATATATATCTCCAGTACCAGTATTTTAATCATGGGTTGTGCCTGGATACTGTCTTTACCTTTTTTTTTTTTTTAATTTAAAATATCACTTGACTCATGCCCTCATTTCTGGACTTTTTGGTGGCAAACTGGAGGTAAGTGTCACATGAACTTTCTTGTCCAGCCTGGCTTCAAACTGTGATTCTCAGATCTCAGCTCACTGAGTAGCTGTGATTATGAACAGGAATCATCACTGTCTGGCTAGATTATATGAATTGATAAAAAAGTAGAAATATTTTGAAACCAAAGTGAGACAGTATCAAAAGATAATATAATCATTATCAAATGCATATACTTTAACAATTTTATGCACTGAATTATTAAAATTCTAATTAACATTAGCACTTGCAGCAAGTATTGTTATTTTGATACATTTTTCTTTTCATTGCCTTACATTGCTATGCAGTAGTACTTTCTCACTTTCTTTAAATTTTTATTAATTTAAACTATTATACATCTGTTACATATATTGTTTCTCCGGGGATATGTAAAAAATTATATGAAAATACTGTCTCATTGTGGTTTTAATTTGCTATGTTTTAATATGCTTCTATGATTATAATATTGGAACTTGGTTTTACTTGTGATTCTGGGTAATGAATTCAGGGCTATATAAATGTGAGGCCACAGTTCTGCCACGTAGCTTTGCCCCAGCCCATAAAACTGGAGATCTTTAAAATTAGAAACATACATTGTTGAAGAAGTAACATGAAGACTTATTTATTGTGGGACTATATGAGACATATTTACAATAACTTTTCTCAAAATAGAGTTCAGAAACTGAAAATTCACATCACATATCATTATGTAATTGTATGTGAGATTGTCATCTTTCTCTATGATTTTCAAATGTATGTAGCCAGCATAGAACAATTTGTTTTGTGTAGTTTCATAAATTTGAAGGTTTGCTACATTTTTCCTGTTGGAAATATTTCATGACTGTTCTGTTTCTTGTTGCACTGACGAACAAGGTAGACAGAAATGGTAAAAATATTTGCACTAAACATTTAATAAATAAACAAATTAACTGCTTTAATTTCATAAACAATATATTCAGGTCCAGACACTTCCTGATATTGATTTTATTTGCTGTTATGTGTTACGTTTGCTCAGTGTTCATTTATGCTAAAAGTAAAATTATAGAGAAAGAGAAAAAAGAAGAGGGGTAATAAAACCATGACAGCAAATTGTGAGTTAATAACTATGTAAAGCTACATAAGCAATTACCTTATATCACGTAGATAATGTCTTTTTAAACTTTCAGCACTCTTCTCTGTTTCCAAAAGCATTGCATTACATCCCACAGTGACGGTTATTTTATCCTCTCTTTTAGATGTGGATAAATGAATTATATATTATGTACATATTATATATCTTATATGAGATATATATTATAGTGACACAAATAAATACAATATATTTTATATATTATGCACACCTATTGTCTACGTATTTATAGGCAATACTGTGGTTTGAACTCAGAGCCTAGACAAATGTGCTAAGGCTGAGCCATGTCTCCTGAACCTTTCCACAGTGGTTAATTTGAGGTAAAATCTAGTCTTTGGACTGGGGACACATAATTGGACCAAGGTCCTCCAATGTATGCTTCCCACTGCAGCTGGACTAGCTGGGGCACACCCCCATGCCACCATGCCCAGGTCTTATAAATGGATTATCGATAAGAAATCCAAGTTGAATTGTGTCAAATACGCAAATGCCTCCAAGCATGTGAAGTGAGTCTGTATAACACACTAAGGTTTGTTTCTCATTTCAGGTAGTGGTGGAATGCAAGATGGGTATTTTTTTTTTGGGGGGGGGGTCTACTTTTTTATATTACCTTCATCCTAAATGTAAAATTGTCCATAATTTCAAAAGTAAAAATGCTACTAATTTTGAGAAAGACACTTGAGAGTAGGCAGTCAATGAGAATAGTCAGCGTCTTTTAGTAGTGACCTCATCTTAGAATTCTTGATGAGATTCTGTAGTACTACAATTATTCACTCATTTAGAAAATTACCAGAGAGCTAAGAGATGGATTCCTTGACCCCATGAACTGATTTCTGCTTGTTGTCTTCTATCTTTACTGCAAGCAACTCACTCCTTTTCTCTGCCAGTGTTATTTTGTGCCTTCTGATTTATTCTTGGTAAGAGAATAATTTTGACAGGTAAGATACAGACCTATTTTGCAGCAAACTAACAGAGGAATGACCTGCATGCAACTGAAGCATTAGACACTTTTTTTTGAAGATTTATAGAATTAGCTTCTGAAAGATTTTGCACAAAATAAGGGAATCTACAATGAGTATTAAATGTGAAATAAAAAAATGTAATGTGACTATAACTGTCCTTTTAAGTTAATTTGACTTTCCTGGAAAACATTTCTACTTTTCTTCATTTTTCATTTTTTGATGTTTAATGTGTGTGTGCGTGTGTGTGTGTGTGTGTGTGTGTGTGTGTGTTTTCTGATCTACATTCATGAACAGAGGGCATAGGTGCTGTCGCTGAGCAGTTTTACCCCTGGTTGGCACTCAATCACTTGAGCTACAGCTTCAGTTGTGGCTATTTGGTTGTTAATTTGAGGTAAGAGTCACAGACTTTACTGCCTAGGCTGGTTTCAAACCATGATCCTCAGACCTTAGCTTCCTGAGTAGCTAGGATTACAGGCATGAGCTCCTGGATCCTGACTACTTTCCCATTTTTGAAGTGTACAAACTTAGAGTTCCTTTCTTCATTTTGTGTTTGGCTTTGACTTTCAAGGATATACTTTCCCCCAGTGGGACTCGTTTGTTTCAGATGTACTTGTATTTTTTTTTCCTTTAGCACAATATATCTATATATACTAAAAAGGAAAATTGCAGGACTTGATAGTAACAACAGTGAGTATAGTTCAAGAGAATGTGCTCTAGATTTGGATAACATTGTTAAATTTTGGAAAGTGCCATAACATGGCTTACAATATACTGAAATGTGTCTGTGGTTTCAACTGTGTCAACAATTTCAGTACCTTCTTACAGATGATAATTACATGGATGGTAGGTATTTTTATAATTTGATGGGAAAGGATTTAATCTTTGTCTTTTTAAGTTTCTCTTAAAATTTGTCTTTTCCACTTTAATATAACCACGTAAAACCAGATATGGAGCTCTGACTCAAAGTGATAGAGTGCTAACCTTGATCAATAATACTCAAGGACAGTGCTCAGGCCCTGAATTCAAGCCCTGTGACTGAACAACAACAGAAGAAAAAAAGGAGAACATTAAAAAATTAATGGTTGCCATGTAGTGAGGAATGGATCAGACTTTGCCTCAACCATTTATTTTGTAACCTTAAACATCAAATTTTCTTCTCTTTTATTTTATTATTGTACATAGCCATACTTTTAGATAGATAAAATTTACTGAAAAAGAACTTTCATTGGCTACAAGATATTTTGAATATGTTTTGGTTTTATTCTAATACTCTGAATAGTGTCATCTGACCTAGCAATCAAATAATGCATAGAAGATGATGTTTGATTTCAAGAAGCTACAATCTAAGACAATAGCTAATCACATATTTAGCAATTATGTTGAAAAATAACTGGTGATTTGTACAATTTTATCTTTCTGCCAGTTTGTGTGTGTTGTGTTTATCAGTATGAAATGATGATGAAATATTCTTGGAACACAATCTGTTAAGCTCAACACTAACTGAATGAGGTGTTTCTATCAAATCTGACATTTAGTTTCACTGTATCTCTGATAACTGAAAATTATAATCAGAAAACTGACATTTATTATTAATTCCATATACAGAACCTACACTTTTATATGTATGTTACTGTTAAATTAATCTTTTGTGATGTTACAGACATGGAAAATTATTATGTATTTTTTCCTCCCAATTTAGACTCCATTTCAGAATGAAAGAATTTCTTGCCTTTATAAAGGTTATTGGTGAATTGGAAAAATTCACTCCCTCCCCTCTGTGAGCACTTGCTTACCCCACCCAAACTTTCTTGCCATAGTCAGAAACATACTTTAAGGACATCTTTTATATTATATGTGTGGTAAATACTATAGCAGTAAACATTAACTAGACCCAGTACATCAAATACACATATAATTAATATGCATATTTCTTATGCTTATATAAGAGACAATTAACTGGGAGTTCAGGCAGTAATATCACATGAAGCAAGACATAATGGATTTCAAGAGATAGATTGGTGAACATATCAAATGTTGCCAAGTAATTACTCTTTTAAAAGAGTAGGGAGAGCATCACTAGTCAGTTTAGCAA
Source organism: Perognathus longimembris pacificus (assembly GCF_023159225.1). NCBI lineage: Eukaryota > Metazoa > Chordata > Mammalia > Rodentia > Heteromyidae > Perognathus > Perognathus longimembris. The sequence goes on along the minus strand of NC_063174.1, from coordinate 14,924,804 downwards.
GAACACATCATTGAAGCAATGAGAGCAGAGTAAAAACCCTCCTTTATGTGGGTAAACATGCAAAATGAAGAAACGATAAAGGGGAAACCTAAACTGCTCTGTCAATGATCTATCAGTTGTTCATTCAAATGGGAAAACCTGTTTCAACTAATATGGTTGAATGATCTATCATATAAGAGTACATTAAAAAATAAGGATAAAAATACAGGCAAGGGAGTTACTATAGTCAAAATGCTTGTGGAACTATCCCAAATTTATATGTTGCAATGTCACTCCTCAACATGGTAGTATAAGAGGTGGGACCTTTAGGAATTAAGTAGGTCATGAAGGTAGAGGCTTTATGAATGAGATGCCAATCCTCACAAAGTCATCCTCTAGAACTACTTTTCTCCTTCAACCTTGTGAAGAGTTAGTCAGAATGTGCTTTCTAGGAGAAAAGGATCCTCTTCTAGCACCAGCTTCTAGAACTGAGAGAAATGTCTTGTTTATAAGATGCCCAGCATATGGCATTTTGTCATAGCATCCCAATGGACCAAAGCCAGAGCTAATAAATTTCCCAAGGAGTTAGCAGAGGATGACTGCGTCTGTCAGTGTTAAATCCCAGGCAGAATTAGGGACATACACTTTCCTTAAATTAATGGAAAAATTAGTACATATTCAGTTAATTCTAAATCCAAATAAAAATACTCTATAAATATTCACTTTACTGAGTCATTTCCATTGAATTGGGGGGCTCACCTGAAAGAAATAAAAAGTAGGTATTCTGATTTTACGCACATTTTAGCTTAGTATTAGGTCATTTTTTATTAGGCTTATTTGAATGAAAAGACATTTTACTTAAATATTGAAGTCTATCACTTATGCAGCTACATATTTACATGAGAAAATACAATCTCAAAGCATTTTAATAAATTCACATTTTAGGTATACTTATTTATGTTTTTATCTTTCTTCATCCTTTTGTACTTAGGCGATTCATCTTGAGTTACTTCATGATTTTTATATGTATGAAGTAAGTTCACAGTTTTAAAATGCTGTACATTGTGACAAATATATACATATACATCATCAAAAATGATTATATGTATATATATGTACAAAAATGAGGTTATAAAAACTCTCAGGTTATTATACTGATTCATTTTTTTTCTGCTTTTGTGAACTAACTTCACATGACAACAAAACTCACTGAGTCAATTGTATTGGTAATGTTTAACAAAAATGTTGAAGAAATTTTTGTATTAGAATTTATATAAGAGACAACAGTTCTCATCTGTCAAATATACTCCAAAAATGATTTAGTCATTATGATGGCAAAAGAAAGTAAGAAGTACTTGATTTCTCTGTTGGCATCATAGAGCCAGAGTATTACCAATTGGATATCTTGCATCAATTTATGAAATTTTGAGCACAGCTCCCATCTGAAAATAAATCTTGATGCTTGAAGGCATTCTATAGGTTCAGAAGTGTTACAAGATTTATGGTACTGGTAAATGTTTGACTATAAGCTTAGTGGGATGTCTTGGAGAAAAAAAATGAAGAGAAGATTTTGATAGATAACTTTACCTCTAATGCTTGACAACACTTAACAATTTCCATAGTGAAGATGATTAACCTTGGTTCATTTCATACTAATGGGTGCTGTCAGTGACTACAAGCCTGAGAAGAGATGTGCTCACTTTGTTTCAGCTACCCAATGGGCTTATCTCATCACCCCACTGCCTACTGAATTCTAAGAGTGTTTTCTAAGCAGGTGCTGGTGGCTCATGCCTGTAATCCTAGCTACTCAGCAGGATTAGCTCTGAGGATTATAGTTCAATGCCAACCCATTCAGGAAAGTTCAAGATACTCTTATTTCAAAATAATCACCAGAAAACCAGAAACTGTGCTATGACTCAAAATGGTAGAGTACCTGCCTTGAGCAAAAAGTGCTCAAGAACAGTGCCCAGGGCCTGAGTTCCAGTCCCACAATGGATAAAATAAAAAGTGTTTCTTCATAGACTTCTCTTATTACATATTCAACCACTTTGACCAGTATGATTCCTTATCAACTACTCTCAAAAATATTGGTGGTGTGTGGTTTCTGTGGCGGGATTCAGGATGGGTTTGAATACCCCCAAATAGATCAATGTATTGACTTGATGTTAAAAATAATAATTGTTTTGGAAGACGTTTTGTTAGATGAAATAAATCAAGCTAGAGAAGACAAGTTGGCTCTTTCTCCTATGTAGAAGTTGAGCAAGTTGGTATTAGCAGAGAGAAGATTGATCACCACTGAAGTAGAAGAGGAAGAAATGTATAGGAAAGCTGGATAAAGTATACCAAAATACAGTTAGGTAAGAGCAGTAACTTCTTGTGTTCTATAGCATGATAGTATAGCAAGCATTTCCAATAATTAAGGATGTATGATATAAAGACCTAGCAAAAAGCAGTTTAACAAGTCTCAAAGAAATGATAAATACTTAAGGACATATTACTTGCCTTAATTTTATATTACACATTTTATACGTGTATGAAATTATCCACTATATCACATAAATATGTACAATTATGTATAAATTGAAAATAAGAAAAATAATTTACATCAAGTTGTAGGACATTTAGTAGGCTAATTATATGTAAAATGAAAATTACCTGTCACTCTCCTGTAAAATGTCCCTAATTTTAATATGATATATATGGTGAGAATTTTTCTTTTTGATTTCTCATACAATGTATGTTTGTTTCATATTACAAACACTGAAAATGTCTATAGGACACAGGGCTGGTAAAAGTTTCAAAAATTATAAGTTTTAATTGATATAATATGTGTAAGGTAATATAGTTTTAGAAATAAATTTTTATTTTTTATTTTTTATTTTTTTTTTTTTTGCCAGTCCTGGGCCTTGGACTCAGGGCCTGAGTACTGTCCCTGGCTTCCTTTTGCTCAAGGCTAGCACTCTGCCACTTGAGCCACAGCGCCACTTCTGGCCGTTTTCTGTATATGTGGTGCTGGGTAATCAAACCCAGGGCCTCATGTATATGAGGCAAGCTGTCTTGCCACTAGGCCATATCCCCAGCCCTAGAAATAAATTTCTACATATGAAAATGACGATTTTTCAGAGCCAGAAAAAAAAAACCATTAACATGCAGTTTTAAGGAGTAGGCTGCTTGGGAATTAAGCAATTTTTGCAAATTGAAAATACAGAATAAATAATTAAGCATGGAGTCAAACTAATTTTAGATAGAAAATGCTGATTAGTGTACTGTTATTTTAGATAGAAAACATTGAATATTGTACTGTTATTATATGATCAAAATTAATCACTTTAATGTATGCCAGAAGAAATACACAATGCATATTTCCAAGATATCTTCAAAACCTTTATCTATCTATAATATCCACTCACTTTTACAGATTGAATTTGAAGCATGTTTGTCACTAAGATATCATTTTCAGTGTTTTGTAAGAATTTGTACAGATTTTCTTTTCCAAAGATCATAAAGAAATGTTAAATGCTTTGGAAATGAATGTATTATATGTTTTTGCTTTTTATTCTGCTTTCACAAAGAAAATAAAATTAAATAAAATGATACAGATATTGCTAATACTATTTATCAAAAAAAGGAATGCCAATTTATATTCTTCAATCTGTAAGTTGGGGGAGCTATTGCATTGCAGAAAATAGTGGCCTGTTCCACTGCCTCAAAGCACTTTCATTTGATTAAATCATCTAAGGAGGAAATGGTGACCCCAGCCTGAGTAAATGACATTGTAACTGGAGTTATTGCCCACTGAAAAGTGTTTCAGTTATCCCAACTGTAAAATCCTAGTTTATTAGTAGTATATTTAAGATGGGTGCCAATTATTTCTATCACATCAACACATATTAATATTCTATTTTAGAACTAACGGTTATTAAGCATTACTTGAGGGACGTTGTGTATCTGAAAATATATTTCTCTAAAATGAATGCTCTGTTATTGTTTAGCTATGCTTTCCCTTAAACCCTGATGGATCCAACAAATCTCTTAATCCCTTTTAAGGGTAAGTGAGAAGAAGCAAGCATTACAAACTTAACCTTGAGCAAATCCAAGTCAGAAAAACATGAGTAGAATGTCTTAGAAGTTTAATTCTACAAATATGTATTTTGAGAGGAGCAAAAATATTAATTTCACATTAATTATAACATAAAGACCTTTGGAATTTGGTTGAAATATAGCCACGATCAGCCAATTATATCTTATACCTACTTGGTAGAGTTTTGTGTTTCAGAAATAACTAGTAATTAGCTTATGTGGTACATATGGGAAAACAGGTAGAGAAGAAAGAAGCATTTTACAGCATGGAAGAGATTATTTATGCCTTATCTTGATATTACTAGAAATTTCTAAAACTGGAATAAAGTGTTAGAACATATTCATTAAGAAATTATTATTTCATTTAATTTTGCTTAGCTTGTTATTAATAATCACAGTGCTTAATTATTAATGGGGCTCTTTCCTTTGTATTTATTTCAAAACTTAAAATGAGTTAGATGTGCTCTGTAACTTTAGATTCTATACTATGGAATGAAATAATTTATCCTTATGAAATGTAGTAGAGTTGTTTTTGATCTCTCATATTCTCAATGAATGTCTGATTTTTGTCTATTTCTATGTATAATTTGTCAATATTTTTTTTTTTGGCCAGTCCTGGGGCTTGGACTCAGGGCCTGAGCACTGTCCCTGGCTTCTTCTTGCTCAAGGCTAGCACTCTGCCACTTGAGCCACAGTGCCACTTCTGGCCATTTTCTGTATATGTGGTGCTGGGGAATCGAATCCAGGGCCTCATGTATATGAGGCAGGCACTCTTGCCACTAGGCCATATCCCCAGCCCAAAATTTTTTAATAATTATTTATTGTCAAAGTGATGTACAGAGGGGTTACAGTTGCATATGATAGGCCTCGGGTACATTTCTTGTATTGTTTGTTAAGTCCTCCCTCATCCCCCCTCCACATCCCCCTTCACCTCTCCCCCCATGAGTTGTTCAGTTTTCTTACACCAAATGGTTTTGCAAGTGTTGCTTTTGTTTTTCAAATTTTTATTATCAAACTGATGTACAGAGAGGTTACAGTTTCATATGTTAGGCATTGGATACATTTCTTGTACTGTCTGTTACCTTGTCCCTCGTACCTCCCTCCCTTCTCCCCCTCTCCCTTTCCCCCCGTGAGGTGTTCAGTTCGCTTACACCAAACAGTTTTGCAAGTATTGCTTTTCTAGTTGTTTGTCTTATTTTACCCCGTGTCTCTCAATTTTGGTATTCCCTTCCAATTTTCTACTTCTAATACCAGTATACACGGTTTCCAATATGCTCAGATAAGATTACAGAGATAGTGTAGGTACAACCACAGGAAGGTGATACAAGAACATCATCAATAATAGAAGCTACAGATACACAGGGGATGTTGAAAGTAGCTACAACTGTGATATAACAATCATTTCCATAACATAGAGTTCATTTCACTTAGCATCATCTTATGTGTTCATAAGGGTATAGCTATTGGGCTCTTGTGATGCTTTGCTATGACTTGCCTAATACTAATTATTGCCTGTACTAATTATTCCCAATAAGGGAAACCATAGAGTCCATGTTTCTTTGGGTATGGCTCACTTCACTTAGTATAATTTTTTCCAAGTCCTTCCATTTCCTTACAAATGAGGCAATGTCATTCTTTCTGATAGAGGCATAAAATTCCATTGTGTATATGTACCACATTTTCCTGATCCATTCGTCTACTGAGGGGCATCTGGGTTGGTTCCAGATTCTAGCTATGACAAATTGTGCTGTGATGAACATTGTTGTGCTGGTGGCATTACTGTGGTTTTGTTTGTGGTCTTTTGGATAGATATCCAAAAGTGGGGCTGCTGGGTCATAGGGGAGTTCTATATTTAGCCTTCTGAGGAATCTCCATACTGCTTGCCAGAGTGGCTGAACCAGTTTACATTCCCACCAACAATGAAGTAGGGTTCCGTTTTGGCCACATCCCCTCCAACAATTGTTATTATTAGTTTTCTTGATATATGACATTCTTGCTGGGGTGAGATGGAATCTCAATGTTGTTTGGATTTGCATTTCTTTTATGGTCAGTGATGTAGAGCACTTTTTCATGTCTCTTGGCCATTTTCATTTCCCCATCAGAAAAGTCTCTTTGTAAGTCTTTAGCCCACTTGGTGAGGGGGCTATTGGTTCTTTGCGGTTTTGTTTTGGAAGAAGGAAATTTTTTTAGTTCTGCATATATTTTAGAGATGAGGCCTCTGTCTGTTGAATGGCTGGTAAAGATCTTCTCCCAGTCTGTGGGCTTTCTGTTTATCTTGCGAGCTATGTCCTTTGCCATGCAGAAGCTCTGCAGTTTAATGCAGTCCCATTTGTCCAACCTTTCTTTGATTTGTAGCCTTTCTGGGTCATTGTTAAGTAAGTTCTGTCCTGTGCCAAGGAGCCCAATTGTTTCTCCTACTCCTTCCTTTAGACTTTTCAGGGTGTCTGTTTTGATTTCGAGGTCTTTAAACCATTTGGAATTGATTTTGTTTCAGGGTGATATATAAGGATCTAGTTTTAGTTTGTTGCATGTGCTGAGCCAGTTTTGTCAGCACCACTTTCTCTCTTCACAGATGACATGATCCTATACCTAAAGAATCCCATAGACTCTACCTCCAAGCTACTAGAGCTGATCCAAAACTTTGGCAAAGTTGCAGGATATAAAATAAACTCTCAAAAATCAACGGCCTTTCTCTATGCTAATGACCTGAAGACCAAGGCTAAAATCAGGAAAGAAACTCCTTTTGCAATAGTCCCTAAAAACATAAAATACCTAGGAATAACCTTAACCAAAGAAGTGAAAGACCTCTCTGAGGAGAACTTTAAAAGCTTGAAAAATGAAATTACGTCAGAACTAAGGAAATGGAAAAACTTCCCATGCTCCTGGATTGGGAGGATTAATAAAATCAAAATGGCAATATTGCCAAAGGCAATCTACAAATTCAATGCAATACCCATTAATATCCCAACACCATTTTTTAATGAAATAGAGGTAACAATCCAGAAATTCATATGGAACAAAAAGACCTAGAATAGCAAAAACAATCCTAAGCAGAAAGAACAGTGATGGAGGAATTACAATACCCAACTTCAAGCTTATTATAAAGCTATAGTAATAAAAACAGCTTGGTATTGGCACCGGAACAGGCCTGAAGACCAATGGAACAGAATTGAAGATCCAGAAATGAACACACAGAACTATGCCTACTAAATCTTTGATAAAGGAGCTAAAACAATAGTTTGGATGAAAGATAGCAAGTGTTGCTTTTGGAGTCCTTTGTCTTTTTATCCTGTGTCTCTCAATTTTGATATTCCCTTTCACTTCCCTAGTTCTAATACCAGTATATACAGTATCCAGGCTACTCACATGAGATACAGTGATAGCTCAAGTATAACCACAGGAAGGGGATACAAGAAGAAGCCACGGTTCCATGCGGCATATTGAAAGTAATTACAGCAGTGATATAACACTTGTTTCCATAACATGGAGTTCATTTCACTTAGCATCATCTTATGCATTCATAAGGGCATAGCTATTAGGCTTTTGTGATACTCTGCTGGGACAGCCTAAACCTGGTGCTAATTATTTCCTATGAGGGAGACAATAGAGTCCATGTTTCTTTGGGTCTGGCTTATGTCACTTACTATAACTTTTTCCAAGTCCTTCCATTTCTTTACAAATGGGGCCATGTCATTCTTTCTGATAGAGGCATAGAATTCCATTGTGCATATGTACCACATTTTTTTTTCTGATCCATTCGTCTACTGAGGGGCATCTGGGTTGGTTCCATATTTTAGCTATGAATTTGTCAATATTTTAGCTGCTTTAAATGCATCCCTAATACACTGGAAAATACCTGGTGATAGATACTTTTAAGATCAATTAGTGTGTTCTCTAGAAGAATGATTACTAAAATCCAAAATGATGGAGAATTTTTATGTAATGCAAACTATGTTTGTTTGTTATCCACATATGCATATGTATTTTACATATGCATATGTGTATATGTATATATGAGACAAAGTTGAACGCAAGTAAAAAGAATGTGCTTTCCCCTTCTGCTTTCTTGAAATATAACTGACAAAATTACACCTTTAAAAGTTGTACAACATATTTGATATGAACACATATTGTGAAATGGTCAGACCAATTTTTTCAACCAGCTCATCTATCACCTCAGATAGTCACCTCCAATTGAAAGTATACAATTCTACTTGAACAGATGCATGTGATTTTTCATTGTTAACCATGACTTTGAACTTTGTTTTACAGATAAGTATAAAGGAAGCAACTTCAAATTATGTTAGCAATTTATTATCTGAATATCCTCAATTAAACATATATACTGATTTTAGGAATTGATCTAAATAGATAACTTATGCTCATATCTACTGATAGTATCATGTTCTACAAGTTATTATTTTTTAAAAATCTTGGAATTTACCAAAGCTCAGGAGCAGAGAATGTAGTTCAGTAGTAGAGAATTTGGTTAGCCTATGTAGGTATTTGTGCTCTATTCCTAGCATGAGAAGATATAAGAAAGGGAAGGGAGGGAAGGAATATTTTAGAAATATTTTAGAAAAATATTGTAATATGTCTGACAAAATGTCCTTCCAGATCTCATCATAATTGATTTTGTTATAGTGAAGAGAGTTTTAATCATGACAGGAATTCTGATACCCAGTAATCAAATAATCCAGGAGATAACACCATTTTTATTATTATTTCTAATACTACAGTTATGTTTACCTTATTGCATTAAGGAACATTAGGTATATTGAAGCTTTAATAATTCTTTTGTTGATAAAATTATCTTATTGAAAATATCCCAGTAGTTAAAGTTGTAGGCCCTGCCATCAATTACTTCACTTCAAACCTTGAGTTCATAGAACTGATAGATTCTCATATGAATAGAAATAATGCCTACTTAATGGGCTCTTGCATGTATTACATAATTCAATGCAATTAACCTAGAACAGTGCTTGATGTATAGTAAATATTTAATTTACATTTGCTATTGTTTTCTATAAGGAAAAGGCACATAACAAGCCATTGGGACTCTGATACTTCAAGAATAAATACTGAAACTAGCCATTATTGAGTATTATGGGTATATCTATGTCATATTTTGAAATCATTAAAGTTAATTATGTAAATTCATTTAAATTCATTTACTCAAAGTAGATTTTTGTCTAGTGAGAGCTCCATTTTATCACTGAGGAAATTGATAATTAATGGATAAGCCCATATTATAGCTTTCTGGAGATAATATAGTTTTTCTTAGAGGCAGAATTGAAAAGAGGACATATCATTTTGGGGATCAGAATGTTAGATCCAACATTAAAGTTGAAAAATATGAAGAAAAATTCGTCACATGCAATATTAATTCCTTAACATGAAAAGTCTAAAATGAGACTCCAGAGAGTGAGATAAGAAAATTCTTGTTTTTCAAAAGGAAGATGTAAATTAAAGTTTTTCCCCAGAGCCATTAAATCTACCTTGGAAATAGATAAAGAAAAAAAAAATTGAAGTGAAGAGCAATTAGCCCAAAGCCACAAAAAAAGCACTTTTGTTTGTTTGTTTTCAAAGCAATCAAATCTGGTTCCGAAAAAAGCTTTTCCGTTTTCTTTCTCTTAGTGGAAATAAACATCACACAGATCCCTGTGTGAAGGGAATGCTAAGAGAATAACTTTCCAAATAAATTTTCATGTGCCCACAAACCAAAAACATTTTAATGGGACATTGAATTACATCAACTGGGCTGATTAATACACTGTGGAAGACTTTGTGGTTAAAGGACTTTTTAAACTGTTTAAAACTCATGCATGCAGAAAGGGTAAGTACTATTATGTATTTAACAATTTCTAAATAAGTATGAGTGAATTTACCTTAACTTTCATTCTTGTGTATGAAATAGGAGGTTGTTTAAAATATTTATTATATTAACAAATGCTATGTATTATATACATCTTCAGTTACATATATGTATATATACTGGGTCTATGTATGTATATCTGTATTCCACTTTATGAAGAAAATATATTTTAAATTACTCATTTTATATTTTAAAGTTACACCAAATTAAAATAAATATTTTTGTAAATACAGGTAAAACTGAAAAGAAAATATATACAACCTTGAACCCATGGTTCACACATGTAGTCTCAACAACTCAGGAAGCTAAGACAAGATGATGGTGATTGGAAGCCAGCCCTATCCAGAAAGTCTGTGAGATTGTTATCTTCTGTTAACTACCAAAAAGCTGGAAGTGGCATTGTGGCTCAAGTGGTAGAGTAACAGCCTTGAGAAAAAAAAAAATACAGGGTGGCACTCTTCAATTCAAGCCCCAAGACAGTCACTTAATAAAAATAAAAATGTATATCATGCTTACATATTAATCTTTGGTTAACCTCGTCATGCTCATGTATTGCTGTATGTAGGCTTTCAGTCTTTCACTAATCATTTTTATCAGCAGAGTTTGTAGAGCATTTTGAAGACTATCCTCTAGGTCTTTGAATCACTGCTCTTTTGCCTGTTTGAGTGGAAGATGAAGTTCCCTGACTTGCCATTTTTCTTGTGCTTTCTATCTAATCAATAAGAGCTAGCCCATTGCCAAAGTCCGTATGTCTTTTACTAGTGTATTATATGTGTTCTAAGTTAGTAAACATAAAATACTTTGTTTTCCTATAGGTAATATTTATTAGTTGGAGAACAGAACGGTAGAGATGGGGATAGAAACATTTATTAATTAAATAAGCACAAAAATAATCACTCTCTTCCCTATCAATTGGGAATTAGTTGGCTTACATATATGTTATATATTCTATATTCTATATATGTGTGTATATGTAAAGGCTACACGTGTATGTGTGCATACATATGTATATATGTATATGTATGTATGTGTATATATACATATGTACATATGCTCCTAAATAGAACCAGAATCAGCTTCCCACCCCACCAAACAAAAAAAAGAGTATAAATGGTTTTTTTTGCCTCTACTTTCAAGGGAAAATAACCTGTACTAGATAGTTAGGGCATAAAGACTACAAATACATTTAGTGCATCCACAGAATTTTCTTATTCATGTTGCCATCAGTGGTAAATATTAGAGAAAAAAATTAAACAGATACACATTTATAAGTATCCCTTATTGTAGTACAAAATACTGAAACAAACATGTATTATTAAATTAAAAATATTTTAACTAATTTTGTATTTTGCTACTTCTGCATTATTCAACCTCTGGGGATTTTCTTTGTAATCTATATAATAATATCTCTAATGCCACTTAAAATAGACTACTCATTTTAGTACACTGTGATTTAATTTTCTAAACCTTATGTATTTTAAGGGAACAGAGGCTCAGTTTTGTTTTATTTATTCACAGCCCACACTTGAATACAGCAACAATTGTCCAAAAAACTACTACGGAAAAAGTTATGTTTTCTTATGGTCAACATGTTTGATTATGCTGTACCTTTCAAAAAATATTGCAAAGCTGCTTCATTAACTTCCCTGTGCAACTAGAGATAATTAATAAAAATAATTCAAATTTAGATCTAAATTGTAGATCTTACTCTGTTTGTTGAGTATGTTCAATCTGTTTGGAAATTTTACTTGCTGCTACTCAAAGTCAAGAATTTGTTATTTTATTATTATCAGTGGTCTCCATGAAGCTTTTCAGATATGAGATTTCAGATATAATGACAGTGAGTGCTATTCTTATCTCCTTCAGCAAGGCAAGTGTGTAACTTAGAGTGCTATAATCAGAAGAACTCTTTAGCTGGTGTGTGTGTGTGTGTGTGTGTGTGTGTGTGTGTGTGTGTGTGTTATGGAACTTTATATCATTTAATCAAGCTGCTATTAAATATCCTTGGCTCAAATATGTGACTTCATTCTCTTCTTTATCTTACTTTGTATTCATAGTTCATATATGTACTGATGAATTAAAACTCCAACCAAGATGTTTACAGAAAGAACAATAACAGGTATTGTTTTGTCTTTGTCATTCAAGATAGAAGTCATTAGAAAATTGGAATTTCAAAGTTTATTTTGACTGTTTTTTATTTCCACTTTATTTACTGAGATTGAGGAATTGGAAATAGTAATGTTCAGGTATGAAACTTAAAGTACTTAGAAACCGAGGAGACATTGCAACCTAAATAACACACTTGTACCTCATTAAAAATACACAGATGGTATGACACTGTTGATTGTTAGAGGTGAGGCTTATTCACATGCTCTTGCTACTGATGTAAGGATGCTGAATCTAACGGGGCCATCTTGTCCACGTGGTGGATGATAGGGTATTGGGTTTAACTGGCACCATTTCGTCTTCATAATGGAAGCAGAAAAGCCCCATATCCCAAGTGATGGTTGTGCCTGAATTCCTAGAGGCAGGAGGAGGAACAATAGGTTGCTGGACCTGCCAGTCTTGGGTCTTGAATGCTCTAGATATCTGTGATACTGCCCCCTGACCTGATCCTATTTAGGCCTGGACCAACTCAGGTGCAGGTATGCTATGCCACATGTCTCCAGTATTCTTGGGCCCTGTCTCCTGGCTCTCCTTCAGTCAACATGGCAGCCCTCCACTGGAACTGATCTGATTTGTTGGAACTGTTTTTCTGCTCTTTTTTTCCTCTCGGGATCTCATGGCTCAGTATCTTTGACAGCATTAAGTGTATTCACGGGGCTATAAGGTTTTGTGACAATAGTATGCCTATGGTCACTGGCCTTCTAATGAAGACTCCCAATTGTATCTCTCAAAATGTGGCTTTTCTGTTTTCTACCATATAACACTACAAATACCCTACCCCAAGGTTTCTAGTTTGAATGTCCACAAAAATGACACACATATTAAAGTTAGTAAAGTGTATTTTTCATATAGTTTAGAACATAATGTATGTATATATGAAAAACTTTATTAACACACACACACATATATATACTATCATCTACCTAAAGTTCTATGTATTTTAGTATACACATACATATATGAGTATGTATATATGCATATATATTATATATATATGAGATGCACATATAAATTTCCATACAAGGAAATCACAATTGTAAGATTCCATAGTCAGTCCTCAGCCTGTGTGCCAAATGCAGCTACCTAACTGCTTGGAAGATAATTCATGGACTGGCATAAAATCTCTTTATATTATGCAGTTTCTTAGTCTCAACTAAGAAGACAAGGATTTTCAACTTGAAAACTTTAGTTCATACTTCTTAAACACTAATTACACAACTTAGCTCTAGATTACACAATTATTCACCTGGAGTGAACCACATTAGGAAAAGAAAGGAGGGGAATGAAACCTACAATGAATATGCTGTTTGGAAGAACAAAATGAGAAAAGACATTGCCTTAGGAACCTGCTCTAAATGACAACAAGGGATTCCTGGGGCTGGGAGATAAACTAATAATTTGGAGGCAGTTACCATGCACCAAATATTAAGCATAAAGGAATTATTCTCAGATTGAAGTGAGAAGAGAGTTGATATAATGACTTGCATTCTATAGGGACTTAAGCTGTAATTGAATTGAACAACCCCTATGCTTGTATTCACTTGTTATGCATGCACATTCAAAGGATGCTTGCACATTAGAAATTTATCACCTGGCACCTGCTAGCAGAGGTGGTAATCTCACGCATGGAGAAAGGAAAAATTCTACAGCTATTTGGATCTCAACTTCTCAAGCATTACCATTCTTTCTTCTTTAGAAAATGTATGCCTCCCCTAAGACTTACATTACTTTGAGAGATTTTATGATAATCACCAGTACATTGCTGTGTTTGAAAAACACGTAATGATGCTTATAGGGTCTGAAATGGTAATGCCGTTAGCTTTTGCTGGTTGTGGCAATTAAGATTTCTGTACAGCACTTCATTCCATAGAAAATTTCTTGCATGGATCAGTAAATTGATAGTATTTTTGGTTTCTTTTGATTGCTCAAGGACATAACCTCAGACAATCATGACACAGAGGCTTATGGTGAAAAGATTTAGGGAGGTATCACCAAAGCTAAGCAAGTGTTGGAACACAAATATAAACTAGGGATATTTTCTCATTATCACTCAAGCAAATCTTAATTTACTTTAAAAAAGCAAACAAAATAAATATGTGGTCAAGGAATTTCTTGGGAGTAAGCAGAAGAGAGAAGATGATCTAGTATTTTATCATCTGAAATATATAGATTAAAACAAATATAACGAACACTATCAATATTCACAGAAATTCTGCTTAATGACTATTTAAGATTAACTGAATCATGTTTATTTTTTCTAAATGTCTTTTATTTTACTAGAAAAAGTTATATAGATAGAGCTAATTTTTAAAACCAAGGATAAAGATATGGTATAGTATTCTCAAAGTTAACTCAAGATTAACCCTTTTCTCAAATAAATGAGAATTTAAGTTATCAATATCTTTGTATTTATGTAATTACAATAAAGCAACATAAAAATGATAATAGATGAAAAGGTAAGAGAAAAGTTATCCACAATTTTGCTATTTTAATACATCCAAAATAACCCTCTAGCTTTTATCCTTAGCTATAATTAATTTCAAATGCTAAACCCATTTATAAATTTTAATCTCAAACCCCACATTGTATTATAATTATTAGTCACAAAAATATGGAAAGGTTCATATTTAGCTCATTTGTCACAGAGTGAGTTTTATGGCAATGACAGTCAATAGATTTTATTTCCATTCATATTCAAAATACACAATGCCGCCATTAGGAAATTCTGAAAACTGTGTCCAAGTAACTTGTAAATGTCTCATTTCTTTTTCTTTCTGAAATCCAGTCTGGATTCTGTATTGCCACTGGCAGGCAGCTTTAATGAAAACCATCTCCCAGCCAGCTGCAACTTCCACTTGAGTTTTAGTCCCAGCAGTTCTCCTGATTAGCCCCTGCAGGAGCTGTCAGAGGTCTGAACCTAAAACGGTTCTCAAGTCATAGTCAGGCACAAAGCTAGACCACCAGTTAGCAAATTTCATCAGCACAACATGATAACCTTTGTGTTTGACTTAATCATTCTATATTCCAGAATAGACATCCATATTTGCATAATGTGCATTGTCTCATAACTTTCAGCCTAAAACTAGTGGTTAGTTATTATGTAATTTTTGGTCCACTAATAACATGTGATGTACAAGCACACAGAAGTAACCATCACCACCTAATGTTTTCTTCTAATCTTTTGTGTTTAATCACAGGCACTTGCACACTTGGTTTCCTGTAGAATTTCTGTACAACTCAACAGGTGCAGGATCTACAGAGTTCTCTCCAGTTCTTAAGTAGAGAAGGCACAGCATGCAGGTGAGGTTATATTTAGAATAAATTTTACATTCAAAAGGTCTTATTGAACTTTTGCTGGAAGAATTCCTTCTTCCTCCTTTCCCTTTTCAGACTAGTCAAGGTTTTATTAAGATTGTGTTGTAAGTTTGGACTTCTTTTCCTTCTGATTTTATGTCCTATAATGTTTCAGATTTTGATAAGTTATTGTAAAGGGGAAATATTCTCTAATGTGGGTAGAACCTGAGTATGACCATGTGCCCACATGTTGGGAAAAATGTAGCTCACAAGACAGACCAAATCTTGAAGCCATTTAATAAAATATGGGCAAGGCCTAGAGTTGTGATCTTGCAAAAGGGTTCTCTGAGGGAATATGCTGGGGACACCAAATGCAAACAACATCAGGCTTGGAATGGGTAGGGAAGAGATTGGAAGAGGCAGTGTTTGGATTAAATGGAAATCAAGCTGAAAGGAAAATATGGTCTGAATACAAGCAACCAAATGAACAGGCCAAACAAGCTGTTGGAGAAATGTATGTACTATCTCCATCTGCCAATAAATATTCCCAAACAAGTCTCAAGTAGCTGGGGATCTTGAGAAAGCTCAACATCAAGTTTTTCCCAATCTATCCTACTTGTAAAATATAAATACTTTGGAAAGATAGAGAGGAATGATTTGAACTAAGACACAGAGCACCTGAAAAATGATTCAGAGAAAGTCCTAGACTCTGGTTTTATGGTATAAATAAAAGTAAAATAAAAGTAGAATCTGGGATTGTTTTCAGTGGCATAGATGTGTTGTCATATGTTTTGATAGCTATCAGGAAAAGAAAAGCAAATTAAGTAGCTTGAGGCCATATAAAGTAAGAGTCAAGAGGATCAATTTAGGTAAGCTATGTCTACTCTAGATCTAGAAGTGACAAAGGGAACTATGAGAAAACTATTTTCTATCAAAGTATTGTACTTGAAAGTGCCTGCTTTGGACTCGTGGCTTGGTTCCTGTTGAGGAAAAGAGGAACTACTTTGGAATAAGAAAGGATTTTGAAGTGAAAGGATTTATCTTAATCTGATTTCTTTTCAAGATGGAATTAGGACCCACTCCAGACAACTCAAGAAATAACAGAGGGTGTGAGTATATTTTGAGATTACTTATGCACTATTAATCTTACTTCACCTTTTGTAAAGACATTGTAACCTATTCATACTAGGCAATGACAAACCGATTTTGTGAACCTGCTATCAACCAATCTGAATGGAGGGGCGGGGCCTACTGTTTAGGGATAAATAGGGAAGTAGCCAGCCCACTCTATGTGTGTTTCTTTGCCCAATTTTTGCCTGATGGTGCAGTGCATCCTTCTTTACATAGAAGTAAATTTGCCTTGCCATGACAATTCCTAATTTTCATTATCTATCGTTGTGACTCCGGTAGTTCTTGTGGGGCCTATTTATAGCAGGGCTGAATAAAGACAGAAATGGAGGAAAAGGATGAGAAGAATGGGAGCCAAAAGATAGGGAGGACAGGTTGGTGTTGTTTGTGTGAGTTCTTTCTGCAATAGCAATCTCAAGTTCAGTGTGACAGAGACTGTTGTGTCAAAATTTACTCAGTGTTTGTACAGGAATAATCTGTACAGGGTCCTTGGTGGAGATATTAATAAACTCGCATATTTTAATATCAGTATGTAAATGTATCATTGCAGAGCCTTCATACACTAGTCTTCTTAGAGAGCATAATTATGATTAGACTCAAGTAAATCAAGTACAACTCATTTATTTAGGGTAATGTGATATAACTTTCTGCTTTAGATGAGAGTACAATTTATGATATTAAGGCTATATAGTTAGAAGTGGTGCAATGGCTCAAACATGAAATCTTACTCTAGTTGGGAGTTGGAGATTAGGTGGTTTAAGACTAGCTAAGGCCAACAAACAAATGTTTATGGAAACTTATCTCAACCAATAAAAATCTGAGGGGTGTGTCTCTGTCACTGCAGCAGCAGGGGAATGACCTAAAGTGTAAATAGGAGAATAGAGGTCTAGAATAGTCAAAGAATAAAGTCTTTATTCACATAATATTGAATACAGGAAGGACTTTGCCTGTGACTCAAGTAGTATAGCACTTGCTTAGTAAGCGAAAGGCCCCGAATTGAATCCAAGTTCTAAAAAAAAAAAAAAATAAAAAAAAATGGGGATGAAGGAAAGGAAAAGGAAAACTTGTATAGTTAGGACAATCTAAGTCCCACTACACTACATTTTCTTAAATTTACCGTTATTTGTTATTCAAGTAAGAAACAACTGTTTGTACAGGTAGGTGTGTGCACTTTCATATGCAATGTGGTTCATGACCCTTTCTGCCTCAGCTCCAGGGGTGTTTCTCAGGAAACACTTTACAAATATAAGAGAAAAAAATAATAAAATGAGTTTTCACACTATTCCTCCATTGGTCAAAATTTAGATAGTCTATTAAAATTGTTACGATTTTATTTCTCTGCCTTAGAAGTTACCATATTCTGGATGCCTCTCAAACTAACCTATCCTGTCTGAGAGAAACACCCTTCTAGTTCACACCAGAGCCTGTTGGGAATTGTTCTGTACATATATATGTTTCTTTATGACTTGGCTCACATTACATATTCTGAGTTAGACCATGCTGGAGAGTATCCCTCTGGTCATTGCTTTCCATTAAAAGTTACTTAATAAAAAAAAAAATTACTCACAGATTCTGTTAGAAAGTGTCAATGTGAAGTATTAAAATAGCATCTATTTTGAGTCATTATAATCTAGGGAGTTCTTTGCATGTGTGAGAATACTTTCTTTTTAAAGTTGTGAGAATACTTCAACTCTAAGAACTTTCTTCTGTTCTACAGCACATGTTGAAAGTATAATTGTTATATTGCTTCTCGTCAAATTGTTCCTTTGGAGTGAAGTAGATTTTATCACTATGTTCTCTGTTGGGTTAGAAAAACAAAAACAATAGAATGATAATATAAATGTCAAATTTTAGTTATAATGAAATATATGACTGAAGAAGCATGAACAAGTTTTATTAATTCATATCATGTTCATTTGATTCTATGTTTAACCCACATAATTATAAATTGCATTAGTTCCACATGCATGTAGGTAGAGAAGAACTGATGTGAATAAATTTCGAAGTGGAAAAAGTTATGACTTAAAGGTTCTTCTCCTGAGTGGTAATAAGTGCTAGTCTAATTTAAATGTATTTAAAGCTAACATAAAAATCTCATGTGACTCATATGTTGATCTTTTTTAGCTACAAATCTTATATGGATAATGGAACTTAATGTTTTAACTCTAAGTAGAAAATTATGTCACCTTGGCAAGCAATAAATGACATTGATTTCTCCAGATATCTAAGTCCTGTGGGGTAGAAAGTTCAGTGTGAGGAAAGAGTTCCATGGTAAATTATGAATCAAACCTTGATTTTAGTCTGGGACGGGAGGACTAAGACAAAACAGTTGTACTTTTGTTCTTCATGTTTGGTTTTCCTCACAGCTAACAATATATTGAAGTGGGGATGCTGGGTCTAAAAAGTGTCCCATGGTGGATAGGGAATTGGGTTTAAGCAGTGATAACCTGTCTTCATGGTGGAGGGAAGTGAAGTCGAACCTCCCAGGTGATGGGTGTGCCTGAATTCCTAGAGGCAGAGGGAAGGACTTAGACAATAGGTTGCTGAACCTGTCAATCCTGTGCCTTAAACTTGGGAGACTCTGGAGTTTCCCATGACCCTGCTCCCTACCCCTGAAATTATTTAGACACAGACGGGCTCAGGAACCACTCACTAGTCATGCCTAATATTCTCCTGTTTCCTGTTTCTCTTCCAGTTACCATGATGTCCCAGTTCAGCTCCCCATTGGAGTTGATCTGGTTTGTTAGTATTGTTTCTTGTGCCTTCTTTCCTCTCCTGCTTTTATGGCTCAGTTTTCTGATAGTGTTCAGTGCATTGGGGCTGGGGAGCCTATTGGTCTTTGAGTAGAAGTCCACTTGCAGCCACCAGCTCTCTGAAAAAGACTCCCAATTCGACCTCTCAACATGTGGATTCTCTCTCTTCTCACGACTGAGGTTTACTGAGAGCAATATGAGGTTACAAATTTGAAATATTAATTAACAAATAGAAATAATGATTATTATTATCAAAACAAAAATGAGAGTATAGATAAATATTGGTAAAATTAAAAAAGAATCTTTATATAATTTTTCCCTGCCAGTAAACTTCAACTGAATATGTATTTTTAAGATCTTCATTATTACTGGACATTAGGAATATTGAGTCAGGTCTGCTGATCTAAAGGAGTCTAACACACAAATAAAGGGAAAATTAAATTTATCATGAGAATTCTTGAGGAAAATAAATGATCTATGCTTATGAAAGGCAAGAGTTTAAGAGCAGATGGAAGTAATGCTTCATATTGATTGATGAGTGATTTCTGTCTGCCAGATTGGGAAGTGATTGTGGAAACAGAGAATGTTCTCTGAGAAGCACATGATGTCATCAAATTGGCATGAGTACCTGAAGTAGCATACAAGAAAAGGTTTGAGTACAAGCAGTGTCTGTATTTGCTGGGGATTAGGGTAAAGTGGACAGTGGCAAAGGAAGACATGATTGGTCAAAGCTCAAATGGTGGCCATCTCTCATTGAGTATTATTCTATTTTGAAAATATTAAAATACATATGATAGGAAATTATATAAAACACAGTGTTTATTTTTAAAATCATCAAAATGAAAATTTGGTTTACTTAAAAGTACAAATTATATAAACTTAGCTCCAATAAAAATATTTTTCCAAAAATTACAAAAAGAATGCCTTCTCATTTGGTTCTGGTCTTTGTAAGTCCCTTTTGTTTTCCAATTATTATCTGAATAAGAATTAGAAAAGAAAACAACTGCCAAAATAGTGCATTTTTTAAAATCCACATATTTACAAGCAAAGGCTAGAATCAATAAGCCTTTAATATGGCAGAAGTATAAAAATGATGGACAGTCAGATCACAAATATTGTTCAGTGACTTATATTTGTTATATAACAAATAATCTCTATAGGCAAACATATCTGGCCATGTACCTTCATTCTGATACTCACTAACTTAGTAAATTCAGTCATGTCACTTAACCTATTTCATCATTTATAAGGATGTACACAGTATGACCACTCAAATGCCAATGTCTTATGAAAACTGGTCATTGTGTATGTAGACTGATTTTTTTTTGATTGTTGTCTAAACTCATATATATATATATATATTCATATACTTTAAGATATATTTTTAAAACTTATTATTCCTTTTTAGGAAAGTTATTTCTTAAGTTCTCTGAGTTTATATAGGATAATGATACCTAATTTATAGACCCATTTTAAGAAATAAATGTGAGCCTGGACATAAATACATTGAAGATATATATTTGAAGTCAGGCTGAAGGGCCCTAGAGATCAAAGGACCTGTATATCGTAGTCATTTCTTCTATGCAGATTCTCAAATATGGCACATACATTCTGGTGCCTACCACATATCCTGACTCATAGATGACCGGGGGATTGTTCTTGAATACTTTACTTCATCTCAGCTTCCTTGCTTGAAAAGACAAGTGTATTTAGCTCCTAGAATTGTCATGGGAATTAAATGTGAAACATCTCTGAAGTGTTTGGTCCAACAACTGGCATACAAACTTTCCCTTTGAAAATGCAGTAAATGTAATAGAAAATGAAGATAATATTCAGAAAATTGAATCGATTTTCTAGACATGAATCTGTTTTCATTTTCTAGAAGATTTACCTTCAGCTCTTTCATCCTTTTTCTAAGTAGAAGGGAGGATAATATGGAGGTATATACAGTTATCTGCAATTGTAAATTTTAGGCAAGTAGAAATATTAAAAAGAGTCTGATGTTAGTATCTGTTGATTTTTGTGGAAGAATCAGCATGTTGGTAAACTTGACATCTCTATTGTCCATTTCTGATGATAAAAATGATTTTATTGCAAAGCAAAGCAATTCAAATTCTGAAATTTCATTTCTGGCTGCATAGTTTATACCATCTCTTTTTGGGGCATTTAGGAATTGTTTGTGATAAAATAAATCTATTTCTAAGAATTTTGAAATGCAAGGAACTTTCACTTCAGTAATATCTATATCACTGAAAAGGAAGTAGAGAGTAACTCTTCTCCCTAGAGTTTTCCTTGCATGATTGTTTACATTTTCCTATTGACAACCATGAGTAGGAATCTGAAAATCTATTCTTTAGCATCTATCTCTTATAATTTCAGTCAAGCTAGCTTCATTTCTTATGATCTCTTCAAGACAGGGGTCTATATATTTGTGCTTCTTGGGTTGGGGCTAGCAATCTAGTATGGTTCTTACTATGCATTTTTTAAAATAATGTCTCCTTTAGGATCTACCTTCAAGTGCAGAAAGTAAAATGCAGAGGGATATGTCCTTTTATTAGAGATCGGGAAGCTTTTTCTTATAAATTGATCAGGGCAACGGTGAAGCTGTATGTTCAACTGATTTCATTATTCCCTTTTGGGCTGTTTCCAAATGACATTTTATTTATTAATATTGTTTGTAAAAGATTTTTTAAACTTTGATGCATATCGACAGTATTAGCTTAAAAACAAATGTATAAAATGACCGACCATTTGATCTTAAAATAAACCTCTTGTATTTGTTGAAAGACATGGCTTAATTCTGGCTTACACTGCCATTTCAGCTAAATATGAGTATTTCACACCAAGATGTTTCAGATATTCAGAATTTTATATCTTTGGGGACAGAAATGACTGAAGAAAGTACCAGAACATGAGCTGGATGTATTATCAGTAAACCAACGCTATGGTCTAAGAAAAAATATAAAAATTGAAAATAAAAGTAATTTTTTTGGTTCTAAAGGTTTAGAGAGAATTCTTAACAAAAGAGATTTTAATCTCAGATTTTCATGTATATCCTTTAACAATTTTTTCCTCTCAAAATTACTTATTTTAACTATATTCTTACCAAATACTTTGTGTGAGTGTGAGTGTGTATGTGTGTGTGTGTTTGAAAAACTGTTTTAGAGTAATTATAGAGATGTTATTTAGGGGTGGAGAACTCCTGTCAAATTATCTTATAAAGTTAAATGTGTGACAAATCTTCTAGCTTGTGTAGTTGTATCTTCTGTAGTTGCAGCTTTCATAACAGAAATTTAGAAAATGTTAGTGAGATTAATAATCACAGGCCTTGGTGTGTTGCATTTCCAACATTAAATAGTATTGACATCTGTCTTTTGTACATTGAAATGGTGGTATAATGATAGTAACATTAATTACAAATTTCTTTGCCATTTGGAAACAACAGACTATCAATCTTTGGTGCCCTGTTTTTAGCTGAGTCACAGTGACATAGTATGCCATTTAATATGCACAACCACATAAAATTAATAAGAGAAACATCAGTAAATACTTGCCAAGTGGCTCGAAAATGGCTACAAATACTGCTTGACCAACTTTGTTTTTTGCAATATCTCATTCCTATACTTATTTTCAAGTTGTGATGCTAATTTTTTACTCAGATCCGAGCAGCCTATAACACCTATATGGTGTTATATATGGTGTTATATAGGTGTTATAGGGCCAAAGAGGATAAAGCCAGAAAAATGAAGGTAAAAGGGAGGATAACACAATCAAGCCATAAAAGTAAGAAAGGGAAGAGTGGTTTCAAGAGGGGTGAGAATGTTGAAGATGGTGACACTTTATCAAAGATGCATTCACAAGCTTCTTTGTTAAATGGAATCTTCTTTGTAAAATGACTTAAGGATTCTTTTTATATAGCCTTCTATCTTATGTCTCTCACACTCTCACTGTATGTGTGCCTCTGTGGGGTGTGTGTGTGTGTGTGTGTGTGTGTGTGTGTGTGTGTGTGTGTGTGTCCATAAATAAACGAAGTCTAGGTTTAGATAAAGGGACTTTGAAAAATATTGAACAAAGGGAAAAGGGATGATTTCAATACAAAGAACACGTTAAACTATCAAAGTTGTGAATTCTTCAACAGTCAGAAGGACAAAGGCTTCTTTTCTGTACAAAGAAGGGAAAACTATAAGAATCAGCTATCGGAGATCTGCAATGGGGAGGCAGGAATGGGTAATAGGATGGGATAACCAGGTATTGTTTTCATAGACAACTGCATCATGAGAAGGTTCTTCAGAGAAGGGTGATGTACTAATTTGTGCCATGACAACAATTTTTTTCTGAGTGGCAGGGAATGAGAGAAATTTAAGTTAGAGATGTCAAGTCAGTGGGCATTTGGTTCAGAATAGTTAATGGTTAGCCAAAGCTCAGTTGATAAGTTATGAGGCAAATAATGAAAATTTCAAGGTTCTATGTCTAGCCATCTTACACATAAAGAAAGAGAAACCCACAAGCGTTGTTCATACCATATGTTGGATGGTGTTCCTTTGAGGTACGTGCTCTTCTCTGTGAGCAAAATGTGTGGATTTTCTCAATGGTTACTAATTTCATGAGCATCTTACTTAGGCAGGTAAAACAGCTTTGTTATAATGTTATCATTAATAGTATTCATTCTCCTCTCTTCTATCCATGTAAATCTTAATTCTTTAAAAAAAAGTTTACCTTCTATATTAGGCTTTTCAAGGAAAATTAAAAAGGCCCTTAACTATCATAGTTTATAAATAAACTAAGAAGCAGTTTGATTATCAGCTGGATATAATTGGGACTTGCTAGTTATTTTTTTAGTTATGACCTAATAACTAGATTGTCAGATTCCTGAAAAAAGTCTGATTTTTAAAAAATTTTATTGTTAAAATAAAGAGGGGTTGCAGTTACTTGAGCCAGGTAATAAGTATGTTTTCTTTTGAACAGTGTCACCACTGCCCTCATTCTCTCCCAGTTTTTCTTCTCTTGACTTCCCTTCCTTCAAGTTGTATAGTTCATTTCCAGCATAGTATCTAGTGGGTTTCACTACTGAACTGGTTTACCTTGGTACCACTGTTTCTGTGGTTCCCTTCCCCCCCCCCCAAACTAGATAAACATATACAACACAGAGGGTACAGAAATTTAAAAAAACAACAGTGAGGACAGAAGGTATCTTGCACCATCATTTTGTGTTCTGAGGATTATTAATGTTCTGAAAATGATGTTTCACACTCCATCTTGTTATCTATTATTATTAATTAGCTTGTAAAATGTTACAATTACTGATTTGCAAAATGAGCAATGTGACACTTCTTGACAAGCATATGATATATGTAGTGAAGGTGGTGTTCTCGCTCATAAGTGACATCTAAGAATGTTGCCTTCTTAAAAGTAGAGGTAAGAATAGTTGTTCCCAGAGACAGAGGAGAGTTATAGTTGCAGGAGTGAGAAAAGGTTAGTCAATAGACAATCATTAATCTTATGTAGAATAGGATTTGGGGTTATACTACACAGTACAGTTACTATATTTAACCATAATGTTGTTGACAAACTCAAAGTAGCTTGAAGAGAGGATTTTGAAAGTTAAGCCATGAAGAAATGATAAATGTTTTAGGAGATGGATAAGCTAATTGAACTAACTTGATCACAATACAATGTATACATGTATAGAAATATCACATGATACTCTATAAATCCATACCATTATGGTATCATTAGCCTAGTCTTTATAAACATCAGTATGGAGATTCCTCAATAAACTAAAAATAGAACTACTGTATGGTCCTCCTATACTACTCTCAAGTATATATCCAAAGCAACACAAAGCAATATACAAGAGATATATCTGCAAACTCAGGTTGAAAGCAATACCTTCTAATAGCTAGCATATGGAAGACTTGTTGTTAATTAAAAATTAGTTTAAAAAGTGTGATGCATATATGTAATGGAGCATTTTTTAGCCATGAAGATGAAATTATGTCATTTTCAGAAAAATGGAGGGAACTGGAGATCATTTTGTTCATGGTGATAAGTCAACACCAGAGCAAATTATTGCACGTTTTCATTCATTTGTAGGCTTTAAACATAAATAATAAGATAATAATGATATGCCAATTGTAAAAAGGGAATGTTTCTTGGGGGAGTCAGTAAATAGATGAACAGAATAAAAGAGGATGATTGAGTGAATAAGAACTTTATGAAAACAGTAAAATGAAGCCTAGTAGAAAGTCTTAAAAAGAAAGAGAGGAGAATGGATTAAGAAAGAGTAAGGTAGACAAAGAATTTGATCAAAGTATATCATATGTGCTTATAAGTATTACAGGAAATCCCTTTGTACAATTAATGTATTTATATATATATTTATATAAAGAGTACTCTGTACATTACCAGAAAATTTGTCCTAGTAACATTCTGAAATAGCTTCCTAGATATTCCCTAATATCACAGTTGTTCTGTTTGTCTGTTGTGATTTACCCTAACAATAACAATTTAACAAAACCAACACAGTCAGTACCATCATTAGAGAGTAAAAGTACCACAGACCACAGATCTGACTCTACAAATCCTGCAGCATTTATTCAGCTTTCAGGATTCCATGTGGCCATTTACCCAATTGAAAATACTCCTGTATTTTTATTATTTTTCTGTTGGATCATTTTATTCCTCTGTTTCCTGATAATAGACAGCATGTGTATTTCATCATAGCAAAACTTATATAAGAAGCTAACTCGTATCTGAGTGAATTTCCAAGTAAATAACATAGTTACTAGGTAAAGTAAGATGAGTAAGGAAAATACTGTGTAAATAACAGGGCTGAAGTTAGGTAATAAAGACTTACAAAGATACTGCTAGCTATTTAGAAAATGCTCATGGGAGTCTATGAAGGTGATATTGTCCATATGGATTTTCTTTTTAAATAGGCAAAAATGAAAACAGGAAATAAAACCTAAAATTGTAAAGACAAACAGAAAATGTACTAAAGGAGTCTGTATATGATAATTTTTGGTTGTTTCTGTTTGCTTTAATACTCTTTCCCAGAAAATATTTTCTGGGAAATAATCGGGCAACAAATTTATGATCTGATTTCTCTCCGAAGGGCTTATTTCATTAATTGTTATTGCAGAAATTAGCAAGCAAATGAGCCTTTAATAGTTTTCCCTTAAAGAATCATTTTCTGATTACACATACAAATATTTACACTAAAATTTACCTAATTGCTCTAAACAGAAAGTCTAATCATAGGTGGAATCAGAATATTAATATTGATGCTTTTTAGTTAAATGTCCCTTTATCTTTTAACAGAAGCTTTCTTTCAGATGTGTCTTATTTATTTCTGTCAGTGATTCAATGAAACCAAAACCAAGGTAGTTATTTCCATTTCAGATCAGGTTACTGGCACTCAGAGAAACTTTTTACTGGATTCTCAACAATTCAACAGTGTCAGAGTTGAATAATTTTTAGTTATTTGTTTTAATACCTGGGGAGAAATACATACATATGTATTGATTTTTTTTATCTTTTCCTTTGTAGATTGGTTGGCTAGCATGCTTTGTCTGGCAAATGAAGTAAAGGGGTAGAAAGAAACATAGAAAGATGACTTTGTGTTTCTTTTCTGTCTGCACTGTTAATGGTAAGATAGATCACTCAAGTCTTCCAGCACCAACAGAATTCAGAAAGTCCAGTTTTCAATGCCAATAAATCTAAACATCATTTCACTCATTCTTAAATAGCATTTTCACTGAAAGGTGTCAGTATAGTCTATTAATATAGACATTTTGATATCTCTCTCTCTTTCTCTCTCCTGGTTTCTCTCTCTCCTCTTCCTCTGTCTTTCTGTCTCTATCTTTCTCTGTGTCCTGAGGCTTCAACTCAGGGCCTGGGCATCTTTCCTGAACTTTTGTGATCAAGGCCAGTATTCTACCACTTTGAGTACAGCTCTACTTTCAGCTTTTTGATGTTTAATTGGAGATAAGAATCTCATGGATTTTCCTGCCCAAACTGTGATCCTCAGATCTCAGCCTCAGGAGTAGCTAGGATTACAGGTATGAGCCACCAGTGCCCTGCTCCTTCTGATGTTTTGTAACTAAAGAATCAGGGACTTGGACTATGTAACCCATTTTAAATTTGTACATGCTTTTGCTTGCTTCATTTTTCTTTGAGTAATACTGATGGTTTCAATGAAAATAAGGAAATAGTCTGTTTCAAAAACATTCAAATTGCCTGCAATAATTGAAAATTCCCTGTTAAAAGAGGTGTTTCTAGTATGTGTTTCTAAGACCAAATCTTAAGATGCTATTTGTTGAAGTTGAAAATAAGTGTCTGCCAAGTTATTGTCTTAGATGTTTAATGTTCTCTATTGGGTCAGAAAGAACCCCTCAAAATTTTCATAAAATAGACTCTCTGACAAGTTACTGAGCACCAATAGTGAAAAGGTCATTTTTATTTAGATTTTATTTTCTGTTTGTTTAAACAAGTTTTCCATGATTATTTATTTATTTATTTATTTAGAGAAGGACTTCAGTCTATTTTACCCAAACAGCTATTGGAAATAAGTAAACCATTATATTCAATGCTGCTTGAAGACTGATGGGGCTCCTAGTGAGAGAGAGTGGTACTTGTGCCTGCCCTTTCTACTCTTCTAGAGGAAGGGCAGAGCTTACTGCCACTAGAGGACTTATACTTCTCACATGAGGTGGCATGAAGTGCATCAAACTGATGCTGACAGGACTCTAGGAAGTGTTTATTTTAAAGAACAAATAAAGCACTTGTGCAGCAGATGGAAAAAGTGTAGGCGCTGTCATTAACCTATGCTGTTCTATAGCTTTTTAAATATCTAAGCATGAATAGGTACACACTACTTTCAATATGATTATTTGGCCAAGTGTGTGAGAAGGGTCCTTGACCTATGCTATAAATATGGTCATTTTAACTGTCAGTGCTTGCATATATACAAATAAAATACATACCATTTTCTTAATTTTTTCGATTTATAGTTTTATGTAGTTGTACTAAAATGATGGCATATAACAAAACAGTTTACGAATACAATATATCTTGATCAACATCAGCCCTTCCAGCATTGTCATCCTTCCCTTCCCTACCTACCCCTTCTCTCACTCTTCTTAATTTTATAGGACATCTATTGGTTTCTTGACTCCATCCTTTCCCTCTTCTCTTCTTTATTTGTCTATCCCTTTCCTTTAACCTCACCCCACCCCTTTCTAGCACCTGCTTCCTGGTGTCTTATTTTGCTGAACTTTGAATACATTATTTGGATTCTTCCTTGAATGTACTGCATTTCAGCTAATGTGTTTTCAATATGAAAACATGGCATTATGGAGGAAAAACAACCTTAAGAGCAATAGACACAATAGACAAAAGATAACATTGTCATTGTTATTGTTTAACATGAAGGTGCATGTGGCTGGATATATTTTAGTTTGACCTTATTTCTATGTGACTGCATATTATAAAATGCCTACTGCTTACTTATAACATGTCTTCAGACCTAGTCATGGTTGGATGCAGCTCTCCATCTTTTTGGTGTTTATATAAAGCAGCTGAACCTGTTTGAGGAAAATGACATGAGTGTGCTCACTGGTCTGATTTATTGAATTAGTGGCCAGTGACCTATATGAGACCTTAGGATCACCTGCAAAGTCTAAAGTGTTGGCTAGGTAGTACTTAGACTTTGACAATCATTTTACCTGTGTTTTCTTCAGTCACCCTTACTGGCTGTAGATGATTTCACTTCATATTTCACTGAGAAAGTAGATGATAACACATATCTTCCAGCAAATTAGCAGTCTACATATAATCTTGGGGGCCTTTCTAACATTTTAAATTATCCACTCATCTTTAAGAACATTTCCTTTTATTTCCTCACACCATTTATCATGAACTTGAGAGCAATATTTTGTGAAATACATCTATTTTCCATTCTGCAGGAGTTTTTTTCATAAGCATGCAAACACAATTTGATACTCTCCATGTTAACAAATAAAAACCACGCGATAAGATAGTTCCCATTTCATTCATTCTCTTTGTTACTTTTAAAGCAAAATCTACCAAAAATCAATGCATAGTTGCAATTTATAATTCCTCCCATTCTGTGTTGAGCTTGACTAGTATTTTGTTCACACACTGCATAAAAGCAGGCATCCTTAATGTCAGTTACAATCATTCTCAGTTTTCAACTTAAGCCACTTAATAGTTCTGATATTGTTGACCTGTTACTTTATCTCTTTCTCTCTTCCAGAATTTTTCTTCATTTTCATAGGCTGTTGTTTCTTAGTTCCATTTGTGTGCTCCATCATATGCACCTGTTTTCTGAATATCCATACCTAGGCCTGAGGGGCTCCCAGCTCCCCAGAACTGCTACCCACCTGCTGTCTCATCATAAAGCTTTCACCATCTATGATAAAAACTCACAATTTGATACCTTTGGCTGAACAGTAGCATTGAATTTCCAGTTGCCCACTCAGCTTATTCTATATTTCAAACTTTTCTCCCTATTAAATCCCTTATTTCACAACTCTTCCAAGTCATTCCTTGTTATTTCTAAAATCTTTTTCCATTTCAGGTGGAGTTTCTTGATACTCCCTGACAACACCCACAGATTTGTTAAATATTCCTACAATTTACACTTTGCACCACACAACTGGTAGTTCCTGGTAAATTGTTATATTAATTCCTTTCCTTAATCTTTTGATACTTTCCTATTTATTTCAGAGGGAAAGCTAAAGTTTCATCAATTATCTACAAAAATCATCTGAAACATTCCCATTCCACTTCTTAGGATTGTCCCCACTCATTCCCTACTCTACCATGCTGGATTGATTCAATTAGTATTAATTGAATCCCAATTATGAGACCAGTACTTTTTTTTTTTTTTTTGCCAGTCCTGGAGCATGTGCTTAGGCCCTGAGCACTGTCCCTGCTTCCTTTTTGCTCAAGGCTAGCACTCTACTACTTGAGCCACAGAGCTGCTTCTGGCTTTTTCTCTTTATGTGGTGCTGAGGAATCAAACTCAGGGCTTCATGTATGCTAGGCAAGCACTCTACTGCTAAGCCCCATTCCTAACCCGGAGACCAGTACTTTTGAGATAACATGGATACGGAAGAAAAAAAAAAAACTCCCGTTAGCTTCCTTCCTTTGTCTCCAGCGTAATACACATGATAATTTTGGGAATTTCATTTCTGTCTATTAAAAAAGAAGATTGTTGTTTAGTCATGTTCATAGCTTTTCTTCCTCCAGCTTTTGCTTTAGTAAAGCCTTGACTAGAGTCTTTTCTCCTATCCCATCTGAAAATTGAGATGGCCTACACCTGTTTTTTGTTAGCTTTCATCACTATCAATATGCTCTATATTTAGTTACCATTTGTCTATTTCTTATCTCTTAATAATATAAATTTTTTTCAACAAAACTACTTTACATGGCTTGGTCAGGACCCCAAAATGAAATATTGCTTAATAACATTGTCTTGATTATCAAATTGAAGTACAGCTCATGCAGCTAAGATAGTGTCCA
Organism: Perognathus longimembris pacificus; assembly: GCF_023159225.1. Lineage (NCBI taxonomy): Eukaryota > Metazoa > Chordata > Mammalia > Rodentia > Heteromyidae > Perognathus > Perognathus longimembris. The sequence goes on along the minus strand of NC_063174.1, from coordinate 14,893,982 downwards.
TGCTAATTAAGAATTGGAGTTCTTGCTGAGAGGATCCAAGTAGCTCTCGATTTTGTTTATGGACAAGTGCCAACCCTATTTAAATTGGATCACTCCAAAATATCCCATGTAGCCTCATTGAAACAATGGTGTCAGTTCAATTCATACATGTATTTTGCATTACTTGTTCATCACCTCATGAGCAATGTGGAGATAATGTTCTGTTTTTATATGAAGTACTAATATTTCCACTAGAAAAGCACAGTAGTAGAAATCATAAGTGAGTAGTAGACTGGCTATAAGGCTACTATTCATGAAGTTGTGTATCAGCCTTTTATGACCTATAATGTGATAAACAATCACTAATCTGGTAAACAATCCTGGGGTTTTCATTTAAGTAGTAGATAGTAGAATGCTATTCTACTATAATATTTTTAAATTTTGTTTTAACGTTTAAATTCTGTTGATAACACATGTGCCAATGTGATCTAGCTTGCTAGTACTTTAGCACTTGATGTGGGAAAACACTCACATTCTCATTTTTATTGAAGCTTCTTCAAAATCTAGCCTCTAATCTATCATTTACCCAGCAATGTCTGAGTATTTCACTGTCTCAAACAGTTCTCTTTTCTCAGCCTTTTCAAATGTTATTGTTTTGAAGAAACTTTATGCATTTTTTCATTAATTCATCTTTTAAGTCTAAAAATGTCATATATCATATGGTTTCGCTTCTTATTTCCTTTACCTTGAAATTTTTTCTTGTGTTCCTACACAAATTTTGTTTGAAGCATCTCTCCTTGTGTTGATCTTATTGTTGTTTAAATTAAATTAATAAAAGTATGGTGCCTATTCTCCTTCTTCACTACCAGTTATGTCTGAAGGAAAGAAGGGCCGCCTGTACATTGCAAAATCTGAGTCTAACACAGTGATGTTCAGCTTTGAAGTGCTTTTCCTGCAGGGCATCACTGATTATTTTAGAACATGAGACAGTGGAGTGAAACTCACTCCTCCCTGTCCCCCAAACACATGTTCCAGGTTCTTGGTATCCATTTGGTTAAATCCTAAGTTAGGTTTCATAGGAGTATCATGATTGGGTTCTCCCATGTCCACCAGGACTTGTTACAGTATATACCACAGTTTAGTCAATATATTTGTAACTTCTTTTCTTTTTGAATAATTACTTATATTGTCAAAATGACATACAGAGAGGTTAAATGTACCCACTGCCTTATGTATGAAATTGTAACTTATTTTCTTTCAAGTTGATGCTCAGTTTTAAGCTCTGAGAAGTTTGATGCCTGATTCTGGCCTCCCATGCTTCTTTGTGTTCTTTCCTGAAATCATTGAGTACACTGAATTGTTATGTTTTTCTTGAGTCCCTCCATGAATAGAGTAACTGTAACTTCCTTTCAGTGCCTAAAATGTTAACCTGGGAGCAATAGTGTGAATAAACCATTCAGAAAATGTGAATACTAAAAGCATGCTTAGCACAAGTGTCACTGGATTCATAGCCACTGAAATTAAAGTCCATGAAGAAGTGAGCCTTTCTTTTACACTTGTGTGTGTGTTAGATCACTGAACAACCTAAAAGTATATCATGATATGCCTTTTTATTTCCCTTAGAAGAAGTAGGATTAAAATTATTAGTCTCTTTCTTATACGTCATTATCTCTCCAAGAGGATTTGACAAAACTGGCTTCATTATATCTATGATATTGAATGCTGAGAATATTTATGAAAAAGTTATAAGAATATTGCATCAAATAAGCAGCTATGAACAGATTCTTCATAGTCACGTTCCTTTGAAGGCAATTTGTATTAATTATAAACTATATGAAATGAAGAGCCCTGATGTTCTCTAGTTAATTCTTTTTATCCTGCAGAGCACTGTAACAAGCACTTCTGTAGAAAAGAGGAGACCTTCTGAATAGGTGGAAACACTTGCAGGAGAGGAAATGGCTGAATAGTTACAAAGGCAGAGCTGTTCCCAAGATGGAATTCAATCACTTTGGAGTGGCTAGGCATCCCACACTGCAAAGGCATCTGTCTTTTCATCCCAATTGTAAACAATGCTTGAGAGTGAAGCCAGTGAGCAGGAAATATTACCTGACAGTAGGAAGTAAACTGTTCTGATAATCTGAGCAGAACAACAGTTTAAGTCTCCAAAAGAATTTTCTGTTCCTTGGTGTGACAAAGAAAAGGTGCACAAATGAGGGATCTGTTTTTTTCCACTCCTGTTCTTAAGTACCCAGCTTGGAGGCTGTTTGTCTCAGGCCCAGTAGTAAAAAGCTTAGGTTAAATATGGAAAAGACAAAAGTGAAAACAGTGGAAATGTAAACTCGCCTGATGGATTTTGTAACTGTGGTCCTGGCTCCTGTTACATGCTCTCAGCCATCACTTCCTCATAGTGGCCAGGATGGATGTGTGCTGCAGAGGTAGCATCCTTGCAGCAGCAGTGGAAGGACAGGGGCTTTCCAAGTGGCCCCATTAATCAGGGAAAACGGTAACAGCAGTAGTGTTTGAAGTAAAGGTATATACTAGCCAAAGAAAGTTATACTATTGTGAGCTCAAAGAAACACTGAAAAACAGGATACACATAGAATTTTGCAGGGTTTTGTTGTTGTTGTTTTTCATTTAATTCTTTCATTTTTTAAGGGGAGGTTGTTTTTCACAGTTCATTGTGCTTAATGGTGATAGAATTATAATTATGCCTAAAGAATGCTATCTATAACTAATTCCAGTGTCCTAATTAATCAAAATGGAACTAGTATTTCTACTAAAATATTGTTTTCACCTGACTCATTGTTGAAATGGGAAGTGAGTAATATTTGGGTTGTTATTCAATATTGGTTATTCAGGGTCTGTTATTTTGGCAGGATGGTCTGATTGAAGACTACAGATGGGTGCTGCAGGAGGATTTCAATGAGAACACAAGAATATCTAGGTCTCTCTCACATAGAAAAAAAAAGAAATAACAAATTTAGTGTAACATTTATTTTCCCTCATGGGAAAGGTATATACATTTCCATATAAACCAAATGCTGTGTTTAGTGGCATAACATGCAATATAAATGGTTAGCTGTATCAGGGAAAGTGTATCATATAATCTTAAAAATTAATGTCTATTTCAACTTTTCCTGAACTGAGAAAAGGAAATATTATGAATTTTTCTATTTTAAGCAAAGGTCTTCTAAAAGGAAAGTATATTCAATCATGAACAAAGTTTTCAATAGAAATATAAAGATGAAAGGTTGCTTGTCTGTTTTTGAATAATTGAAAGGGAATGTGATTAATGGCTTCAGTTTCAACATGCCATCTATCCAATTTGGCAACAAAGAAAACATATACTACCTCCAAATCAACAAAATTTTGCCTAAGTTATACTACTTACGTGATAATTAAAAAATTCTCTACTGTGAGTTTGGACTAGTGTTTGGGTTAGAAACATCAGAGATCCAGAGTTTTAGAAGTTTCCTTGGTTCTCTTCCGGACACCTTACAGTTACCCCCATGTGGACCTGACAAAGATATTTTATCCCTGGTAGGGGAGGAGAATAGTACCTTAGTGATGAACACACCTAGTATTCTAATGACAGTTGTCTTCTATATTGTTATGAGGACTCTCACAATAACACTAGGCAAACTCAAGGAATAAAGAAAACATTTTCATTTCACATTTGCTGCTTTGCAAATTTAATTTCCTCCTACCTTAAAACCTAAAGTACAAGGTCCAAAGGGCTACATATGAGTGTATTTGGGAGGTCTCAATTCTTCCTTCCAGACTAAACTATATTGGGAATGTAAACATGTACTGATTAAGGGAGTTTGGTATACATAGATAAATGGAAAGAACACTGATCTGGTATACATATATAAATGGAAAGAATACAGATCTAAGAAACAGTGTTACACAAACCAAATGATCATTGATAAAGAAATAAAGGCAGCATAAAAGAAAAAATATAATTCCAGACAGACCTTACATTTTCCAAAGAAATTAATTCAACTAGGTTACAGCCTGAATGACAAATGGAAAGCAACAACTTTTCTAAAGGTGTTGAAAACTTAAAAAAAAATCCTTGATCTTTGAAAGTGAAATAAGGAGACTAGTTCTAACTGGCATCATCTTGGCCACATGATGGATGATAAGGAATTGGGTTCAACTGGGTGCCGAATTGTCTTCATGGTAGAGGCAGAGAAGTACGACCCTCAGGTGATGCACATACTTGAATTACTAAAGGAAAGGGTGGGAATTGGATGATAGGTTACTGAACCTATCAGTGCCGTGTCTCTAACCAGACTCTTGTGCCCCTGTCCCAGATCCTAATGCACTTGAGACCCGGGCCTTCTGAGATGTCATTAAGCTGTGTCTCGTGCCTCTTGGGTCTCCTCTGCTCATCATGCCATCACATTTCAGCTCTCTATTGAAGCTATCTGGTTTTATTGGTATTGTTTTTCTGTTCTTTCTTTTCTTTACTTCTGTTACAGCTCAGTGTTAAGTGTATTCGAGGGGCTCCAAGGTCTTTGTAACAAGAGTCCACCCGCAGTTGCTGGCTTTCCAATAAAGACTCTCGATTCAACCTCTCAAAATGCTGCCACTCGTTTCTGAGTTCCTGTACAACAAAAGGAACATTGGTAATTGAACTTGATTAACATGAAAACCTTCTGTCTATAAAATAAACCACTAAGAGAATTAAAAAGATACAGCACAACCCATGGTAAACATTTATAAAATCATATTTGATGGCCACATATATGAGGAATAATTCAGATTCCAAACTAGAAAAACTGATAAAATAGCCAAAATATTAAACAGTAAACTTTCAGAGAAAATATATAGTTTATAAATAGCACATGACAAGATGTTCAGCATCATTTGTTAAGAGGAAATGGAAGCTAAAACAGGGGACATTTTAGAATGCCCAGGTGAAGGCTTTGCCATGCAGAAATGATCAGTGTTTGAGACTACAGAAATGTTTTTCCTTTGACATGTCTTTGGAACATCACATTATCTCATTAGAATATATAAATTTATATTTTCATGTGCAAATGAAAAATTCAATTCAAAAATATTCTGGCAAGGATGTAACCATGTAGTACCACACATAGCTGTGAGGAACACAACATTCTCAGCTACTCTGGAGGAGTGTGATTCTTTCATGGAAATGACAATGCAGTGTCATGTCATCTCTACACATGCACTGTTTGAAAACACACATCTGTACACAAGGTGAACAAAAAGGTTTATGTTATATTTGTTCACAATTGTCAAAAACTAGAAGTAATTAAAATATTCCTCAGTAATTTCATTAAGAAATTGTTACAAGCTGGGTGGCTTAGCATATGCTTACAATCCTAGCTACTCTGGAGGCAGAGATCTGAGGATCATGATTGGAAGCTAGTCCCGGCAAAAATGTCCATGTGGCTTACCTCCAACTAACCATTAAAAGGGCAGAAATGGAAATTTGGCTCAAGTGTTAAGAGTGTTAGCCTTAGCAAAAAAATCAGGGAGAACTCACAGGTCCTGAGTTCAAGCTGAAGGACTGGCACAAAAAAGAAAAATAAAAAAAGAGCTGGGTGCCAGTGGCTCATGCCTGGAATCCTAGTTACTCAGAAGGCTGAGATCAGAAGATTGCAGTTGGGGTTTGAAGCCAGCAGGAAATTCTGTGGGACTCCTATTTCCAGTAAACGAATCAAAAAGGCCAGAAGTGGTGTGCTATGGCTTAACTGGTAGAGTGTTAGCCTTGAGCAGAATCAGGCTCAGGGACAGTACCCATGCCAAGGGTTCAAGTCCCAGGACTAGCCAAAAAAAAAAAAAAAGGAGGAAAGAGTCATCCTTTTCATTTAATGTGTTACTATTTAGTGATAAATGAGCTATCACCCTGAAAAAGTACCTGGATAAGTCTTAAACACATAATATTTGAAAGGAGCCCACACAAAGAGGAAACAAATATCCCCAATTACCCAATATTATGAAGAAAAAGAAGAAAAGAAAGGAAGGAATGGAGTAAGCAGAGACAGTAAGAGATTAATACTTAGTTGCTATGAATTCATCTTACAGAGAACATGAGAGACACTTTAAACAGGTGAAATACAGATGCCTTTTTCAGACGGTGAAAGTATTTTGCATAATGCTATAAATTTGGTAAATAGCACTGTGTGTTTACCAAAAACTGTTCAAACTACTATGAGGTGTGAACCTCTATAGTTCCGTGTGTGTGTGTGTGTGTGTGTGTGTGTGTGTGTGTGTGTGTGTTTTGCTCAAAGCTAGTGCTCTACCATTTGAGCCACAGCTCGGCTTCTAGATCTTTTTGGCCCCTACTTGGAAATAAGAAAGAGTCTCCTGGTCTTTTCCTGCACAGACTGGGCAATCCACAATCCTCAGATCTCACACTCCTGAGTACCTAGGATTACAGGGATGAGCTAGGATTACAGGCGTTTGCATTTTCTTAACTTATTTGAAAACTTGAGCGCTTCCCAAGATAAAATGTATAATGTTTTGTAGAGTTGATTCGCTCTGGAAGTGAGACAGGAAGTATACGAGACATTTTATTATGAACTAGTCAAATTCACAAAACCTCAAAATTATGGGACACAAAAGTCAACAGCAAGTATTGACAATGGATAAAACAGAAAAAAATTGACCATCAAATTTATATTAAATAACAAGTCAAATTTTAAAAGAAACTGCTAGCCGTCATGATGTAAATAAAATAATGAGTACATAAATAAATGGAAAAAAGATAAATGCCTCTACAGAAGACCACATGATTTATGTACATGTTCCTTCTTCAAAAAGGTTGAGCATAATTTCTTATTCCTTAAGTGTGTGTTGTGCATTGCAACTTCCTTTTATATATGTGCTGTGCCTCGGGATTCTTTTTCGACAAATACTGCATGCAAGTGAGAGAAGAAGATACCTAAAAGTGTGTAAAGGTGATATGCAAGTTAGCAACTAGGTAATCAAAGGAGTACTATGTTGTTGAAACTGAATACCTGGATATGATAGAGTGAGGATGGTATTTTACTTCTGGAGTTTTCCTCTTGACAATGTGTAACTCCAGTTTAATCACCATTAAACATCTAGCTAGAAGATGGTCATTTCATGACTAAAACTTCTGAAACACGAGAAAAGCGTGAGAGGAATGAAAGTGTGCCATAAGTGTGAGAGTGCTGCCTAGAAGGTTCAAGTTCATGAGTAAAAGCCAGTATCCGTATGAAAATGAAAATAAACAAAAGAAAAAGGGAAAATCTGAGAAACTTTTGGACCTAAGGGAGCCTAAAAGAAACACAATGAGTCAATGTATAGGCATCCTAGCAGGCTTTCAAGAACAGAAAAAGAGCATTCTGTAGTAGCTGAGGAACTCTGGATAAATCATAATTATTTAATTTCTAACAACACATTAATATAACTTAACTAAGCAAAATAAGTGTCATCCTATTACAAATATCAGTGGATGGAAAGTGCATGTTCATTAGAGAGAAACTATATCTTCTTCCCAGTTTTGAAAAGAAATATGAAACTTGTCTAAAATAATGATATAATAAATGTGTGTCTAGTGTGTGTATGTGTGTGTGTGTGTGTGTGTGTGTGTGTGTGTGTGTGAGTGGTTTGCCTTGGGCCTGCAACCTATACTTGAAATCTTAAATTCAATTAGAGAGAAACTATATGTCATCTTTCCATTTTTAAAATTAAACCTCAAACTTTTCTAAAATAACGACATAATAATGTGCATGTATTTATGTGTGTGTGTGTGTGTGTGTGTGTGTGTGTGTGTGTGTGTGAAGGGCTTGCCTTAGGCCTGCAATCTATATTTGAAATCTTAAATCCTTTTTCTCAAATGCAATTAAAGATAATGGCCTTCTTTTTTTTCTGTAACCCAGTTACTATTTAAGGACTGTAAATTCATATCTACCTTTGTTACTTTATTAAATTTTAAAGCCAGGGTTTTTAATACTACTCTGATGCAGTTTCTATTTTGTAGTGAAATTAATTTTTATTTTGCTCTTGTTCCAGTAAAATGAAGGAAAGTCAAAGCTCAGATTACACTCACAAATAAATATTTGATATGGAAAAAATGTCATTCAACACAGCAGAAGACATTCCCAATTCTTTCAACCCCCACTCCCTTTTTTTTTTTTTAAATAGGGAAAGGCTATCCAATTTTGGTTTGCTTTTTGCAGGGATAGAACTTAGGACTTTCTCTGGATCATATTGCCCCACATTTGGTAGATATCTAGCGTCTTTGTTAGATGTATTAATAATACATATTAATGTATTAATAATAAAAATATGATATATTGGCATGAATTCATTATGATGCAGATAGAAATTATTCCAATTGCTCTGTAAAATTCTGGTGTCAAATGTATTTGTTAAATGTAAAACTTGTTTAGAAGAAACCATTCAGTCAAAAAAAAAAAAAAAGAAGAAGAACCTAGGGCATTGCACATAGTACATGAGGGTTCTACAACTGACTACCTCCTAGAAAAGGCTCTTTTACTAACAGGATCCAGTAGTGACCAGGCATCAGCCTGCACAATCCTAAGGCGTCCACAGATGCCCAGATAATGCCCAGGTGATGATGCAGGTGGAAACCCAAACTGTTGCCCTGCTCCATGCTCAGCAGACATTGGAGAGACCGCTTCAGGTTCCAGGGATCCAGCAGATGGGAGACTGTGTTGAGTTGTAGTGACTCTAAGGAAGAGCTCTGATTGCCCAGGGTGAAGAGGTGACCAGAGCTGTCATAGCTGTCTTCCGCCAGGGAGAGAATGGGATTACCAATGCCCATTTGGGGATTAACTTTAAGATTCAGGGTTAATGAGGCCTTGTCTGGAAGACCTGCAGCTGCCCCTAGCCTTGCATCAGCGATCTATTCTATTACCTCCCTTTATCTTTTTTATCTTTCTCTTTTTGTAACGTATGTAGGCATATAGTATCAAATAACCCTTGGAATAGTGGTGAATTAGAAATCACTTATGGTGTAAAGATAAAAATTACCATCTATGGCTTAGTCTTAGTGCAGAAGTTGAGGCTTTTGAAATATTGAAAATATGAAAGATTTCTAATACTATATTCAAATATATAGAATATTATTAATTAGTTAAATTTTGGTAGTATTATTTAGAGTCATGCGGCCTAATTAATCAAGGATGGTTCTAATCTCGGTCATATCTGATAAAGTGTCTTTCTTCTGTGTTCCTCTGTTTTTATTTATCTAGTAGTCCAGGAAGCCAACAAATAAAAGTCTGTCTGTGCTAGAGTATGCAGTAAGTGATTAGGTTATAAAGATAAAAAGATACTGGATTATAGGGATTATTATTATCGGGATTTATTACTCTATATTCCAAAACTAGAGTAGGAAGTGGTGCTGTGGCTCAAGTGGTAAAGCACCAGCATTGAGGAAAAACCAAGTGTATATGGCCATTCAAAATCTGTGTGTCAGTGTTTCAAACTTTACAATATCCTGAAGAAGATAACTCAAAAATTGTGTCTGTAGTACAATGGGAACAAAAACAAATGCTGCCTTTTTGTAGTTCTGATTTTTAAATTTGTTTTTATTTGTTTTTGACTTAATGGTACCTGGGGTATATGTAAGTGATATTTTTAGAGATGAGATTTTAAAAAAATGTTCTCTTTGGATCAGGTTCAATGAGTCATTTCGTAGTCTTAGCTACCGGGAGAGATTGAAATTAAAAGTCAACTCCAGAGGACAAGCAGAAAGAACTCTGCTCAGTCAACGAACCAGGTTGGGTTCATGTCTGTAATTCCAGCTACATAGGATGAAAGATAGTTGCAGTCCATGGTTAGCCTGGGCCAAAACGCAACACATTACCCGAAAAAGAGCTAAAGCAAAAACAGAGCTGCAAGCATAGTTTCAAAAGTATAGAACTTCTTTAGCAAGTGCAAGGCCCTGAGGTCCTGAACGCAAATCCTAGTAACGAATAAAGAAAAAGAAAACGAAAAAAAAAAAAAAAACCACTTCAGAACTATAAAAAGAGCTTTACAGGGCAAAGCAGAGATTAAACCCTATTTCCTCTGAATGGCCCCTAGATTCTTAAGTCATGATGCTCTCCTCCAATAATTTTTCAATAACTAATGATTAAATAAATATTAGTTTATAATGGATTAAGTGGGTATGTGTCAAATAGTTCTGTGGATTTAAATTTCAGTGTAATCTTCATTTCTTCTACACTCCAAAATAAAATTTCCCTTTTATTCATTATCTGACTCTAGAATTTAACAAATTCCTACAGTTTTTATTTTTCTCTGATTAGTTAAACTAATTTTAGGGGAATACATAGTTAATGTACAAAAATTAAGTGTTTTAATTTGTGCAAAATAGTAAAAATGTCATTTTCTTTTAAGTATATTAAGTATATTTATTATATGTTCTTTCCTACCTGAAAATATCTTGATGAATTTACAATGTGAAAATATGTAAGAAGCAACAATGTTGTCTTCTAATAATAGTAAGAATAATCACTTTCTAGGTCTCTATTTTTGAGAAAATTATTTTTTAAATTAATAGCTTAATAATATTACATCTTATTTGTATTCACAGTTATGAGTCACTTTTACTATAGAAAAATAACACTGAGCATATTTACCCAAATAAGCAAAATTTCCAAAAATAAAACAACTTTTTTTTTAACCTCACAAAGACTTTTAAAAAGATGATCAATAGCTCTTGGTTTTACTTCCACTTTAAATTTTCATATAACTCTATCATCTATCTGTCTATCTATCTACCTACTTTAGCATCTTTAGTGTATATTCATATTTTTAGTTATTAGTCATTCTATACCTGACAATTCCTACCTTTATAGAAATTTTTAAAAATAACATATCACAAGAAGATTTTCTTATTTTATCTTTGATTTGTATTCTATTAAAATACTCTCTTAGACCCATGGTTTTGATATCAACTACTATACAGTTTTGATAGTTAGAGTCTATTCACTAAATTCGAGTGAAAGTTTATGAAAATACACTATGTAAAAACAGTTAAGAAGACAGAAGCTCTCTTTCCACATTTCTCTTGTATCTCCCCCCTCCCTCAGATTGAGAATTTTGCTTTGTATTTCACTGGCAGATGGTGTGCTGAAGATGATGTGATATTTGAAAGCAAGTGCTATAGCCCATCTTGGAACCACACATGTTCAGGGCAAAGGGCTAATGTATGAGGGAACAACCCTCCTTTCTCTCCACATCAACTTACAGATGCATGATGATTAACCATGCTTAATACCTGTCTTTACAGCAGATTTTCTTACTTTGGGTTTCAATGAACTTAGGAACACATTGTATATAATACCCACACTCTGCCATAACTTAACTTTAACACACTGACTCTGAATAGAAATTCACCTTCAAATATCGTAGTTTCAACATGGGATCTGACATACAGATACTGATACTATTCTTTGAAAAATCAAATTTTGATTATTAATGCAAGGGTGTTTTGTTAAAATCTATACTATTTTTTAACCTATAATGATTTTCCCTCCTAGAATTTTATTTGAAACATCATGGAAATAAAGTTCCAGAGAAAATACATTGAATCATTACTTTTGTTCTGTGGTTCATACATGTAATCCTAGCTATGCAGGAGGCCAAGATCCAAGGATCAAAAAGTCTGAGCATCAGAAAGGTCTGTGAAACTCCATCTCCAATTAACCAGCAAAATGTCATACTAGAAGCATGGCTCTAGTGGTAGAATACCAGCTATGAGTGGAAAAGAAGAAAGAATCCAAGGTCCTGAATTCAAGCCCTGATATAGCATAATAAACAAATAGAAAAACAACCATATTTCCCTGGGCTTCTGTGATTATCAAATTTTAGAGTAGATCACAGTCATTACAGTCATCCAAAGGATTTGGTAAACTAGAGCTTTCCTATCTGGCCTTTAGAGTAGTAGAGAGACTCACATAGTGGCATTAACAAAGTGCCAGACAATGCTAATGCTGCCCATGGGTGGAGCAGACTAAGAAGCCATGGCTTCACTTTCTGCGTGTTTTTTTGTATGCTACAAGTCAGAGCAGCAGAAATGTTTACATCCACCTCCTGTTTAATTACCTCCCTTCCTATAGCAATTTCTTCAAGACTGTCATCTGACATTATGCTCTTGTTTTCTTGGAAGATTTTGTATTTGTAGGGCATTATTATTCTGTAAACTCCTTGTTAAAAAGACTGTACATACATACATATGCCAAAATCATTTTAATAAAAAGAACTATGAAATGTTTCTCTTGGCGTACATACAATATGTATGTCAACATTATTTTAATGTATTAAAAACCTTTTTATCTTTCAATAGAGAAAAATATTTTTATGCACAAAAGAACATTGATACATATATAATGTGTTTCTCCTGAGATTTGACATTTTTGTTCTATGTCCCAAATAATAATTGTCTTATGAGGCAGGCTAATGGTGAGGAAAATGCAAAGCAAGATCTTAGGATTGTAGTTGGATTCCGGCCCCCACAAAACATCAGTGAGAATCTATCTCAAAGAAATAAATAGGTGGCTGCAATTGGCAAATTGCTTTTGAGGAGCAGCCACAGATCAAGTTCTACCACAATAGAAAATGTTCACAATTTCTTACTTATACAGATTTCTATTTTTAGAATGAAACCATCATACCATGCTGTTGGAAGACAAAACACAGATAATAGATTTAATTAAGGAATTGATTTACATATTTATTAAAATCCAGGATAAAGACTGAATTTTATCTCATCATATTCCATAGGTCAAATCCATAATCATCCATGTAGCGCTATTTAGAGACGGAGCTTTGACATGCTTGTTATTGTTGAATGAGAACTTAAGAGTGGAACACTACATAAACAGAACCAGAGTCCTAAAAGGATAAAGAGGCTTGGGGGCCAGCACAGTCCATGGAGAGGCATGTGTGGAGTGAAGTTAAGAATACTAATGTCTGAAAGCTGGAAAGAGAGACCACGGAGTCCCTTGAACTCACTGGACTTGGATTTCCATCCTCCAAGAACATGAGAAGCAAAAAATGGACCCTGCTTCAGATACTTGCTTTCCAATTTTCTGTTAGTGTATCCCATGAAGACTAATATATCCATTGATTTTTGTTGTTCATAATCAACCACACTGTAGTTATTATTTGCATGATCTCAATTTTAAGAAGTTGTGAACATGACCATAATATTTACATTACCGTAGTATTCATATGACTGTAGAATTCATTTGTGTGGCTACCAAGATCTCAATACTGAAGCCTTTAGTAGATTTAGTAGTTAGCATAAAAAAAGAAATTTTCCTAATGACAGGTGAAGTTTATTCTAGTTATATTTGAATTTCCCTTGGCTCTAGTGACACACTTTTCGGTAGCATAATCTGGCAGATTTTGGGATAGCTGAGATTAGGTCAGTGATTTTTCAGGGTCGACTCCATTTTGGGGTTTTTGGTTTGTTTGTTTGTTTTGCTTTGTTTTTCTTTTTTATGACACCATCTCTTGAGTTTAAAATCCCACAGAGAAAACAAGGTAGACAGAAAATATATCGTGGGCCAACAGTGACAACAGCTAATAACCATTAACAGACAAGCAGTAGCTGGAGTTAGTCTTCTAGCCTATCAAGCTTCCACAGACAATGCTACCCAGTATAGTAGTAACTGCCTCAATTTTTCCACACCCCACTTTCAGATTTGTGGGAAACACTGACGATTTTTTTTTGTCTTGTAATGACTACATCTCAGATGTTTTATTGTGTAAGTATATTTGTAGAGTTGCTTAACTAATAAAATCTCTACCTTGCTCACACTGTTGAGAATATTACTTTTACCAGTTGATCACTGGAAACAAGGTGGTTTACTGTGTCACTGAAGAAAGGATTCAGAAAAGGTGCATATAGGAATTTTACACAGCAAGATTTATGAAAAGCATAGTGGAAATCCACTCTCAAGAAGGCCTAGAGCAGGCAACCCATTCAAGCAACTGAATGTTGTAACCCTCAGTTTCAAGATGTACAAGTGTGTATAGCCAGCGGTTAATAGCTACTTTACAAAGACAGTGCAGAACTAGGATACTTGCATAGACTATATGCCGAATTTCCTGGAAAAGGCTGTACACAGAGAAGCCTGTTTTATGTGGTCTATTTGGAATTCAGACAGTAATTTATGAGAGTGTACACATGGAAATACACCTTTACATTACATATTGATGTCTTTTCGTGATCTTTGTACATAATTTCTGCAAAAATAGAAGAAAAAATCACAGGATAGGTAATTCAATATACAAAATAAGTGACAGCATTTATCCTTGGGTGTTAAAACATGCAAGTGGTACACAACCTTGGACTCAATTAGGGTATCCGAATCAGAAGATCTTGTCCCTTTTGACTGTTATGGACCCTGGCCCTAGTCTCTTTGCCTAACCTTCATAAAGCTCTAAAGGAAGGACTAAAGGAAGATACCCTCTTCTACAGGGTCTTTCACATGAAGAAGGTTTGTAGTTCCTACCTATGTGTCCACATTCCCTGCTAGCTTAGATAATATCCTCAGAAAGAGTTCTATCCATCAGAAAGTATGAAGCCAGAGCCAGGTCCAGAGACATAGCAACAGGATTACTCAGCAAATTGGGCTAGATGTCTATTCCTCCTATAATGTGAAGATGAAGCTTTTTAGCTCTGGAAAGCACACACTGAAGCAAAAATTTAAATAAACAGGGTCTAAGTAAGAGAATAAGAAATACCAAGAATAAACATTATCCTGTGGGGTACATCGAGGACAGGAAAGCACAAAGGATTCTAATATGCTCGCAAAGAGATTAGGAGTTCAGAACCTTGATTGTAATTATGAAGCCAAGTGATTTCCTTGTAAAATGTTTAAATGTTTAAGTCCTATTCCTTACCATTATGGTTACAAACACTCACCGATTCATATTTTACTAGTACTGGAGTTTGAATTTAGGGCCTCATATTCTCATACTTAATTGGCTTGCTGACTTACCTGGTGGTCTGTCACTTGACCCATCCTTCCAGCCTGGCTTTTTGTTAGTTATTTTAGTGATAAGAGTCTACTAGACTTTTCTGCCTGGGCTGGTCTTGAAGTCCAGTTTTAAAGATCCCAAAATAGAATTATAGAGATGAGATATTGGCATCTGACCAGTTTTGTATTTTTATAAGTGATAGTGCATCCTATTCTGTTCTGCTGGGAAATAATAAAAGGCTAAGTAAAATTGTCCATTAGCCATTTCTACTGGAGAAGTATGTTATTCTTAAACATTTAAAATTACATCTTTAAACATATCAACAGTTACATTCATGGATTTTAGCAGAGCTGCAGTGAGATTCCTAAGGATTCTGTCATGATAAATAATTCCCAGTCACAGTATGTGAATCCATCCAGAATTCCAGGAGCCACTATCAGCATACCCTGGCTGCACTTGAGGTGGAGAGGCTGCTTCGCCTCCAGTCGTACAGGTAATGTTATTCATGGAGAATATTCCTTCATTCAGCCAGCCTATCATGCATCGCCCTCCCCAGTGTCTATTATCTTCTAGGAGGCTTACCCAGATTCCATTGAATAGGTCTGGGTTCTGAGGATCCCAGAAAGTCCCTTCTACCACTCCAGATCACTTTAGGAAAAGTTTGATACCCAAGTAGGAGTGGAAGCTATATATTATTGGGATATTTGCATCAAGTCTGCAATGTAGCTAGGATAGAACTATTGTCCCATCTTCATACATCAGAGATGCTATTTACAGAGAATATGCTTATTTCCTCTTTATTAAACTTGCCTCCCAGAAAATATGCTCTATCAATTCTTTTTTGTCTTACTACTCTCAGTGTATACTAAGTGGTGTAATACACTTAATATATCTGTCTTCAACTGGTTTCCATTAGTCAAGTGCAAGATATTAATCAATGCAATGAGATTGTCTTTAAAAAAACAATTATTGGTTGAAGCTCTCTCCCAGTTTGAAACAAAAAAGTAAAACATATTTGACAAAACATCAGTAGCTACAGCATTATAATAAAATTTGACGTAATGCTTTAATAGAAAATTCCATGCCAAGGAGAGATATTTCAATGAAACAATTTGATGCATTTTAAGAGGGACAAGATCGTGTTGACAAGAGTCCCTGTCTCTAAGATTTACCATTGTAAATGTTCCTTCCTGGCATCTGTCAATCATTCAGATGCTGTATGATAGGCATCAAGATACAGCAGGAAGATGTCGTATGTTTTAAATTTTAGTCTTTGAGTGCACAGAATAGCAGAAGGAGGACTGGATATAAAATAGTGAAAGGCTGCTCCTCAGGGAAAACCACTTGTGATTCCCTGATATGGAAGCTATTCACCTGAAATAGAAAGCAGTGTCTACAGTTCTTGTGGCATTGCTGATTTGTATCTTGCAGCAGTTGTTCAAAACCAGAGGGAAAAGCAACAGAAGAAAATCATCAGAACCAGAACAGAAACAAGAAAAGAAGAAGGATAGGAATCCTGGGAGTGACTAAAAATGACACTTCAAATTTATCCAGCTGACATTAATTGTATATTTATCTCATTTGTATAGAATTTAATTTTTGAATTCTTGGATAATTAGGAAATAACAAAAGAGCCAATTATCCTTAAAAACCTTCATTAGTTGTCTAGAATACTGAAGACATATTTATGCAACTATTTTTTACTCTTTCCTGGTGTGTGATCTTCTATAGTCTTGTAATAATTATGGGAATTTGTGCAAACTGAACACAAGCAATTCCTTTTCAAAAAGGAGTGGCAAGGGCTGGGGATATAGCCTAGTGGCAAGAGTGCCTGCCTCGGATACACGAGGCCCTAGGTTCGATTCCCCAGCACCACATATACAGAAAACGGCCAGAAGTGGCGCTGTGGCTCAAGTGGCAGAGTGCTAGCCTTGAGCGGGAAGAAGCCAGGGACAGTGCTCAGGCCCTGAGTCCAAGGCCCAGGACTGGCCAAAAAAAAAAGGAGTGGCAAATAATATGAAAATATGAGAAATGTAGTATTCTAACAATTACATCTAAAGTATACCACACAACTTCAAATTATAGTGTGACCTAAAAATGAATAAGGATTATAAATTGCTATGCAACTCTGTCTTTGTCCTTTAAAATGTATTTCATATTAAGGACTATTTAGAAGCTTGGAAGCATCTCCAACTAAAGTCAAGTTTCCAATAATTGTAACTGTAGTAAACAATTTAGCCCTATTTAAGTTTCATAGCAAACTGATTTAAGCAAATCTTTAATAGAGAAAAAATTAGACTCTGATGGGATCTTACTCTGTCACATGCATATGGTTTAGGCTAAAAAACGAGGAAGAGGTTTAAAACATTGACCTGTATAATTGTAATGACAATTAGCAAATCATTTGGTAATTATACACTATATATTTAGATTATTCTGCTCAATGTCTGTTAAGTTACATGTAAAAGAGTTAATAAATTATACATATTTGTATGTATTTCCAATCCAAAGAGTGGCAGTTATTAAGGAAATCATAATTCTGGAAAAAATGGGTATTGTTTTCATTCTCATGAACAAAGATAAGGTCAGATGTTTTGATATATTAATGTAATAAAATCTGAGTGAGAGGCAGAGATGGGAGGATCATATCATAGTTTGAGGCCTATCCAGAAAAAAAAGTTAGTGCAACTATATCTTAAAAGAAAGGTGTTGGTTTAGGGCTTTGCTGCACTCATCTGCAATTCGTTATTGGAGACTGGGAAATAGGGAGGACTGCATTTTCAGACCAATCTGGACAAAAGTGTTATCAAGAGCCTATTGCAAGCAACAAACTGAGCTTAACAGTTCTCATCTTTAATTCCAGCTACACTAACAAAAGTATGGAAACATGGTTAGGGTTAAAAACCAAAACAACAACAACAAAAGGGCTGAGTTCCTGCCCTAAAAGGTAATGTATCTGCCTAGAAAGCAAAAGGCTTAAGGTTAAACATAGTGGTGACCCTCTATGATACCAGCTAAGAGGAAGAAGAGGTAGGGGGAATGAGATCTCAGGAAAGCCTGGGTAAAAGACCTGGACTCATGATAAATGGGCTCAAACAAAAAGGGCTAGGAGAATTGCTCAAGGTGTAGAGTGTTTATCTCACAAGGGAAGGTGCTGTGTTCAAACCCCACTGCTGCCAATAAAAAGAGCTAATTTAAAATATTTACGAGAATTTGTTCTTATTTCATTTACATAATCAGATACCTATTGAATTGGTTAACTTTATCTTGGATGATCAGATCAGTGAATCAAAATAAACCTATTTTTCTATTAATGTTGGTGATATACCTATAATGTTATATTTCAACAAAGCAATGAAAATACATCCCATTACTAAATTGCCTTTTCCATTTAAATTTTCACTTTTAGGATTGTATTGATAAATATTAAGTATTGTTTAATGATTAAATTGATGAATTTGAAAAACATGCATCTATGTTTTACAAAAACTTCTCATCCAGAATTCTCTCCCCTGAACATCATAAAACAATATCATTTTCTATAATGACAATGCCATTTGGACCTGCTTTGTTTTTCACCAGCCTAGTGCTCAGATCCAATTGGTTACTTCTCCTGCAAAAGACCTATGGTGCATCTTTGGATGGAAAATAATATATCGTGCATCACTTTTCTGGGAATCTCAGTTTACTACTGTATTTATTGATGAAAACTTTTTTGCTTTTTATGGATAAAGTATCTTGCTCTGGAAATTGCTTTCCTTTTCATTGGGAACACTGCAGAAGTGCTCATTTTGTCTTGCAAATTTGTACATTTGGAACTTTATAGCTACAGTAAAATACCTTGAAAAATCATTTCAAAAAACAGCAATATTTATTTTCTGTGCTATGAAGATAGCTTGTTTCTCCTCTCAAGAAAGTCATATAGTGAAAATAATCACAAAAATGTGAAATGTACTGCTTTTTTGGACATACTGAAAGATTTCAAGAGAGATTGTAATTGTTTCATTTTAAAAGTGAATTCTGGAACCTGTAAAATTTATCACATCCACCTTTGAACAATAGGTTATGAGTAAAACAGATTCAATTTCAATGTCTAAGTTTGAAAAGTGTTTTCCCCCAGGCAAGCATATTTTCCCAGCTGGTTTCACTGAACATGGATTTGGTACATCATGGTGGTGGCTCTGGGCAGGGCAAGAGAGAGAGAGAGAGAGAGAGAGAGAGAGAGAGAGAGAGAGAGAGAGAGAGATTAGATTTATGGTTTCAGTGACAGGAAACATTTCTATATAATTTTAGATAAACTCACTCTTATGATTATCTTATGGATTAAACACTCAATTACCTGCAAAATTAAGATAATAAATAGCTAGCATTTAATTTACTATTATTTGTGTCTTTATAGGAAATTATCTGTAATTTCTAGAACAAATTTTTATAGTCTTTATTTGTTCTCTTTCTTCCTGGGTTCTCTCTCTATGATTTCCCACAGAATGGCTAAGAGCAAGCACGCAGCTCATTCCGTCAGTGTGTTAGGTGAAAAAAGGCATTGCTTCTGTTATCTTCAGAAATGTGTGTGTTCTGTATTATATAAAATATAGCTATCAAATTAGTTTTCCTCTTTGCATAGCATTTTCCTAACTTAATATGAAAGCTTTCTTTGTAATATCTGTCCACTTTTATTTACTCAATTAATTTAAATAATAGTGAAGGAAACTGCTTTTAGATTTTCTTTTAATACCGAACAATACTACTTTTTCCTCTGCAAGTATAAAGAAATGGACCTAAATGTTCTGATACCGAATAAAGACCTCCAAGGAAGTTTTCATATTTTATATTAGTTTCACATTTGTAGATAGCTATATATTTGATCTATGTATTTAATAGGTAAGTCCATTTACTTTTTCTGGTCTAGTATGCTTTCCAATAGAGGATGATAAGTGATTATTTGAATAAATGTCACAACTGCTTGTACACAACAGATCATACCTATGAGAATTTATTGCTCATTTGACATTTAAAGCATATCAAGAATTTGCTGAGTATAAAGAAGAGAGTGATAAATATCCCAGGTGAAATAAAAGCTGTGAGCCATATCTCCATGAGAGAAATAATAGAGAGAGAGAGATACTGAGTGTGGAAACTTAATCTGCATATAATCTTAGAAGTACAATCATTGGGTGGTGTTTAAAGTTTAGATAAATTTAACAGGGTGGAGACCCATGATTAAACTCAGTTGACTTTCTGGGGAACGAGAGAGAGGGGTGGGGAGAAAAGGAAAGACGCTGAGGGTGGGCGGATGGGTGAACCCGAGGAAACTGTTCCCCTCCCACACGCAGCTGCATGAGCTGTGCTCGTGGTTTGTGATCCACTGCACCCCTTAGGGTTTGGGCAGTAATAAAGTCATCACTACATACACTTTTCCAGCCTTGGATCCTCCAGAGCCATGATTCCAATTATTCTATTTTCTTTGTATAGGAAGGAAAAATGAAATAATACAAATTTAAAAATCATTGTGGGCAGAAGGACTTGAATTAGTTGAGAGAATAGTAGGTTAATAACAAAATCAATGTTAATGAAAATTAAAAGTTACTCTATAACTACATAATCTGAATTCATATGGCTACTGATTTTTTTTCTTTAAGAATTGAATAAAAATGTACTTCTTTTATCAGTGTTTTTCAAATGCATAAACAGGTGCCAAAATATATTGACATTTTGTGTGTCACTCTATAAATTCAAATTGCAATCTCTCTGTACATTACCTTTATAAGAGAAAAGTGAGGGAAAGGGTAGATTGGGGAGGGTGGGTAAGAATGTTGAAAGGGGGGCTGGGGATATAGCCTAGTGGCAAGAGTGCCTGCCTCGGATACACGAGGCCCTAGGTTCGATTCCCCAGCACCACATATACAGAAAACGGCCAGAAGTGGCGCTGTGGCTCAAGTGGCAGAGTGCTAGCAGCCTTGAGCGGGAAGAAGCCAGGGACAGTGCTCAGGCCCTGAGTCCAAGGCCCAGGACTGGCCAAAAAAAAAAAAAAAAAGAATGTTGAAAGGGGTGATATTGACCAAGACATCCTGTATTCATAACTGTTTTGTTTAATGACAACTCTTTTGTACAACTACTTAAAAAATAAATAATATTAAAATTATATTTAAAAACCTCATAAGTACCAGTTCACTAATTTTGATGCTAATTTTTCAAAATTCCTTTCTTTTAGAGCATTACCTTTACTGAATATAGAGACTGGTTATCTTGCTTTAAGAAGGTGTTACCTAACTAATTAGTAGGTTTTGTGAGCCACTGTTATGTTCTTTATAAGGCAAAACATATTGCTAATAGTGACTTTCCAATTGAAATTTCATACTCCTGGAAGATAGTTTCAAGTTAATAAGTTATTTTGGGTTTTAGGATAAAGTATGCTATAGGTTAGCAATAAACTCATGCTTCAGGTTTCATCTTAAAATCTAGAATATTACTAATTTTCTCCAACAGTAAAAATAAAAGTTATTTTCATAATTTTGTTGTGTTCATCGGGAAAATTATTCCATTTTCTCTTTTCTGTATATGATACCCCACTTGAACCGAATACCATGGCTTTTAGTGAGTAGTTCATTGTAGGTAGGAGTCTCATGGACTTTTCTTCTACAAGCTGGCTTCAAACTGTGAACCTCAGATCTCAGCTTCCTGAGTAGCTAGGATTTCAGATGTGAGCCACTGGTAAATGGCTTGCATTTTGGTTTTGAGACAGGGTCTTGTTAAGTTTGCCCTGATTGAACTCCAACGTACTATCCCCTTGCCTCTGCCTCCCAAATAGCTGCAATTACAGGCATGCACCATCACACTTGGGTTCATATAAAACAATTTACTTATTTCTAATCCAAGTATATATTGAAATCTTTATTGAATATTCACTACTTAAATATTAGCTCCACCATATTTTACATTAGATTACATTTAACATATATTAAACACACTAAATATTAACTTTTATTGTAAATTTAAATACTACTAGCATTACCTTTCTATTTGGGAAGATTGCCACAGTGTAGTGGTTTCCTTAAAATAGAGTGAAATAATTTGGAATTACTGGTATTTTAATTTTTGTTTTTAAACAATTGAAGACTCAAAGAAAATTGCTTTAAAAATGTGTCAAAAGAACTCCCAAGTACATTTTCCTTGGCTTCTTCAAAGGATAATTTCAATACAAGGAAGCTGATTTGGGTATCATCCATGGTTTTTATTCAAGGGTAATCATTTATTGATGTACTTTAATCCAAAACTGGGTGGGAAATGGGATCCATATGAGGATATTCCTATATTCATGTGCTAGAGTCTTTATTATTATTTCTAGCATAAATTCTGAACACAGGGAAAAATAAAACAAAAAGTAGCAGTCAGAATCCGAAGATCACATTCAGCAATCACAGAAACAAGGGTAAAGAACAAAATGACTTGCTAATTAAACTTGAAGGATGTAGTCTTATACAGTATGTGATCGCAGCTGGATCCCATGCTAGAAAATCCCTGAAGAGGCAGAAAAGAACCCTTCATGTTAAGCTACCTACCATGTGCGGCCAGCACAAAAGGGAAACACTTGGTCCCTTTTTTAAAAAGCGTGAGGAAAGTACCACTAATGATAGAAACATAAAAATATCTCTACTTCTTCCAAATTAGCCATGCTAACTTTCCTTTATGATTTAGTATCATTTTAATTAAGAATAAAAATATAAACTATTTACACAAAATAAGTACTCATTTTTAGTCTTGTACATTTATAAATTCTAAGGACAGTGTAATAGAATTTCATTATTATACGTTTATCATAACTTGACAGCACATGCTTATGTGTGTGTATATTTTGTTCATACCACAGCTTAGTGATGAGCAAAACTAGCTTCTTGTTTTTCAAAAAAATTATTCTAAAGGTCATGTATAGAGGGGTTACTGTTACATAAATAAATTAAGAATACATTTATTTTTGACCAGTGTTACCCCCTCCCTCATTTTCTTCTGTTTTCCCTCCTCCTGGCCACCACTCCACCAAGTTGTAAAGTTCATTTCCAATGTAATGTCTAGTGAGAATGGCTGTTTCATTGGTTCACACCTCATTTCAACATTTCTATGATTCTCCTTCCCTCCCCCTATTCAGATAAACTTTTATACAAAACAAAGGAAAAAATGAAAAGAAAAAAACCTGCAAACAGTACACTAAAAAAGAAAAAACAAACTCTTGTTTCTATATCATGGATTTTATTTTGATTAGTATTATTTTGTATGATCATATGTACATAGCTATTGGACAATTTTGATCCTCTACTAGGATTAGCCTAGCTGTATCCTAATTATTACAAACAAAGTAAAGCATGTTTCTTTTGTTTTGGCTTATTTCACTAAATGTTTTTTTTTTCTTCTCGCTAGTCTTTCCCTTTGCTTACTAATTGTGTGATGTCATTCTTGCTGATGGAAGTACAGAATTCCATTGTGTACATATAATATTGTTTTGCTTCATTCATCTGTTGAGGAGCATCTGGGTTGATTCTATTTCTTACCTATGGTAAATAAGCTGCAATGAACATAGTTATGCTGGGAGTTTAGATAATGGAACCCAAAAAGCACCACATGGAAGAAAGGCAGTCTCTTCAACAAATTGTGATGGCAGAATTGGCTATACACATGTAGAAAACTGAAGTTAGATCCTTATATATCATCCTCACCAGAATCAATTCCGAATGGATCAAAAACCTAGATGGAGGATCAGATGCCCTGAAAATATTACATGAAGGGATAGGGGAAACACTAGGGCTCCTTGGCACAGGTCAAAACTTCCTAAGTAAAGATCCTGGATAAATGGGATTGCATCAAAGTGAAGAGTTTCTGCATGGCAAAGGACATAGCAAGCAAGATAAATAGAAAGCCCACAGAATTGGGAGATCTTTCCTAGCTGTGCAGCAGACAGTGGCTTCATACGTAAAATATACTTACAGCTCAAAACATCGACCCACCCCCCCCATAAAACAAATCATCAAAGAAACGAAAACCACATTAATAAGTGGACTGAAGACTTAAAGAGAGACTTCACTGGAGAAAAATAAAGAATGATCAAAAAGACACATGAAGTAATGTTCAACATCTCTGTCCATAAAAGAAATGCAAATCAAACTCCATTTAGATTCCACCTCACCTGGCCATTATCCAGAAAACAAAAAATAACAGATGCTTGTAGGGATGTGGCCAAATGGAATGCTACTACACTGCTACTGGGAATGTAAACTTGTTCAATCACTCTCAAAAGCAGTATGTAGATTGCTCAAAAGACTAAACAAGAGTTCCCCTATGACCTAGCAGTCCCACTTGTTGGTATTTACCCAAAATGATCACTGATTTTTATTTCACATTTAGATAAATGCACATCATACTCATACTCTATTTTGGGGTGTGGATAAGTAAGAATTATTGATACAGGAAAAACAAAAACAAAAACCAGTGAGGGGATATTTTACCCCTCACTTTCATGTACTCATTCCAGTACAGTCATTAGTAAGTATAGAGAAGTAACATAAATAATAAAATATATGAAGGTTCCTTTGTTTTCCTCTCTTTCTGGAGGTTGTGTGCATTTCTTTTCTTTATGTAAAGTATTAATAGGCTTAACTTGAACTTCTTTTGAAATTTGTGGACTCCCATCCACACTGGGTTCATGCTGATGGAGTCCTGTGAATATCTTAAGCTAGCTGAACAGAAAGGGTGGTAGATTCATCCTCTCTGGTATGTGTTCCATTTCCCCATCACACTTCAGTCCCATCACCCAAATTGAAAGACACAACCACTGAGAATTTCATGATAACATCAATGGTGCTTTAAATCACAGTAAGCTCTCAGTCAGTGATATGTTGTGTGTAATACATTTGCATCACATCTACAACACCACAGGACACCATGGTCTTACTACATAATAATAGACTGTTCCTAAGATAATGGCAGTGTTAATATTAGCATGTCTTCATTAGTCCCAAATTTAAGTCAACAAATCAGTTTACTGGAGAAAGGGGTGTGAAAAGATAGGGGGGAGCTAAAGTTTGAGTTCTCTCTGGATTAAAAATGAATACCTATTCTAACAGTATTTGGTGGATATCTTTATGCTTTATGCTGTTTGTAAAACTAGGGAGGGTTTAGAGGAGGGAAAAGAATATGGGAGAAGGATGAATTTGTTCAATGTACACTGTGCATGAATGGAAATATCACAGTTAAGCTCCTCTGTTTTACAAATGTATGTTAACTCAAGAATAATTTGAAAATTAAATGTTTGAAAATAATTCTGAAGTGGACCAAAAGTAGCCTCCTTTTCCTTCTGAATTGATAATTATCCTGTGCCGGACATGTAGAATCTGAATTTCCAAATACCTCTTAGGTTGTTCATTTACTTGGCTAGCTGTAGCTCAACCTGTCCCTACATTATTAGGACCCCTAAAGCTAAAAAAAAATCATTAACTAAATTACATAAATATCCTTCAGAAAGTCATCCACAAACTTATATTTGGATGTGGCAAACATACTTATGTGTATAATTATGAAAAAAAGTGTTACTCCTCTCCCCTATTTTGCTAACTTACCCTAGTTTCTTTTATTAAAAATGTCCTTTTAAAGACACATTCACTTTCCTTTTTTAAATTTTTTTTATCTTTTTTTTCAAATTTTTATTATCAAAATGATGTACAGAGAGGTTACAGTTTCATACCTTAGGCGTTGGATACATTTCTTGTACAGTTTGTTACCTTGTCCCTCATACCCCCCTCCATCCCCCCTTTCCTTCCCCCCCCCCCCAGAGATGTTCAGTTCACTTACACCAAACAGTTTTGCAAGTATTGATTTTGTAGTTGTTTCTCTTTTCTTACCCTGTGTCTCTCAAATTTGGTATTCCCTTTGAATTTCCTACTTCCAATACCAGTAAACACGGTTTCCAATATACTCAGATAAGATTACAGAGATAGTATAGGTACACCACAGGAAGGTGATACAAGAACATCATCAATAATAGAAGCTACAGATACACATAGGACGTTGAAAGTAGTTACAACTGTGATATAACAATTGTTTCCATAACATGGAGTTCATTTCACTTAGCATCATCTTATGTGTTCATAAGGGTATAGCTATTGGGCCTTGTGATGCTCTGCTATATGACTTGCCTAAACCTGTACTAATTATTCCCAATCAGGGAGACCATAGAGTCCATGTTTCTTTGGGTCTGGCTCACTTCACTTAGTATAACTTTTTCCAAGTCTTTCCATTTCCTTACAAATGAGGCAATGTCATTCTTTCTGATAGAGGCATAAAATTCCATTGTGTATATGTACCACATTTTCCTGATCCATTCGTCTACTGAGGGGCATCTGGGTTGGTTCCAGATTCTCGCTATGACAAATTGTGCTGCGATGAACATTGTTGTGCTGGTGGCATTACTGTGATTTTGTTTGTGGTCTTTTGGATAGATACCCAAAAGTGGGGCTGCTGGGTCATAGGGGAGTTCTGTATTTAGCCTTCTGAGGAATCTCCATACTGCTTGCCAGAGTGGCTGAACCAGTTTACATTCCGACCAACAATGAAGTAGGGTTCCCTTTTGGCCACATCCCCTCCAACAATTATTATTAGTTTTCTTGATATATGACATTCTTGCTGGGGTGAGATGGAATCTCAATGTTGTTTTGATTTGCATTTCCTTTATGGCCAGTGATGTAGTGCATTTTTTCACATGTCTCTTGGCCATTCTCATGTCCTCATCAGAGAAGTTTCTTTGTAAGTCTTTAGCCCACTTGATGAGGGGGCTATTGGTTCTTTGCAGTTTTGTTTTGGAAGAAGGTAGTTTTTTTAGTTCTGCATATATTTTAGAGATGAGGCCTTTGTCTGTTGAATGGCCAGTAAAGATCTTCTCCCAGTCTGTGGGCTTTCTGTTTATCTTGAGAGCTATGTCCTTTGCCGTGCAGAAGCTCTGTAGTTTGATGCAGTCCCATTTGTCCAACCTTTCTTTGATTTGTAGCCTTTCTGGGTCTTGGTTAAGTAAGTTCCGTCCTGCACCAAGGAGCCCAAGTGTTTCTCGTACTCCTTCCTTTAGTGTTTTCAGGGTGCCTGTTTTGATTTCAAGGTATTTAATCCATTTGGAATTGATTTTGGTGCAGGGTGATATATAAGGATCTAGTTCTAGTTTGTTGCAAGTGTTGAGCCAGTTTTGCCAGCACCACTTGTTAAAGAGGCTATCTTTCTTCCATACTATTGTTTTAGCTCCTTTATCAAAGATTAAGTAGGCGTAGTTCTGTTGGTTCAATTCTGGGTCTTCAATTCTGTTCCATTGGTCTTCAGGCCTGTTCCGGTGCCAATACCAAGCTGTTTTTATTACTATAGCTTTATAATACAGCTTGAAATCCCTTTCCTTCTTGAAATAATGGATTTTTCTGTTCTTTATCTCATTGGCTACGAGGATATGTTCAGTTTTCACACACTGACTAACCAGTAAAACTTATAAGATGTCCTTATGCTTTGACTTAAAACTTCCTAAATTATAATTCACCAAATGATTTTGAAAGCAAAAAAATAGGAAAAGCACTGTGTGTCAAGATGTCACTTTGTGGGGAGAAGGTTTTAAGGAATGAGGCTACAGCTTGAGTGACAAAGGGCTGGTGGCCCTGAGGGTAATTTTCGCGGACTAATTCATGCCAGCTCTGAGCGCTCACTCTCAGTGCACCCAGCGTCCTTGGTGCCATGGGATGTTCATGATACTGTCTTTTGCTTTTAGGCATAGCATGGTTTTTGCAATGTTGATAGCTAACTGCTGTTTAGAGCTTTAAAATAATAGGATGTTTTCACCAAAAATAACACAAATACAATAATTTTGACCCATTTTTCTTCCTTTCCTTCAGCTGTGTTTTTAAAGATGTTTGATCCCTCTTGAGAGACTACCATGTAATCTTTGGGTTTTGAGTTATAAGTTAACTTTCTCTCTATAGCATTTCAGCTTGCTGAACTTGAGCTTAAAAAGTTGGGGAAGCAATTTGAAAAGTTATAAAACTGGAGAAGTGGACAAAGGAAAAAAGATATAGTAAGGTAGATAGAAATAAGATTATGGACATCATTGCCTAATGTATTCAGTTTAGAGTGTGTGTGTGTGTGTGTGTGTGTGTGTGTGTGTGTGTGTGTGTGTGTTAGTATCTTCCAGTAGTGGCTTACAAAATGAAATAAGAGCCTTGATTACCAGGGTAGTAGCCAGTATGGTCCTGCATGGCCACTGACTGATTGTGAGTATTAGGATATGATGGGTCCAGGTTGCTGACAGGTGAAGATAAGGAAGAACTAAATGAATAGATTTATCAAAGTAACTATCTCTACTTGGGAAACTGGTGTAGAATTAGATTTGATATACAAAAGCAATCTTTGCTAGTGTTATTGATGCTGAAAATTATTTCATGTTACCTGTATTTTGGAGAGTTGAATGTTGATTGCGTAATAATTCAAGAACAATGTAGTCTTGAAGCAAAGCAAACGTCCTACTTCAGCATCTTCTGCTCTAGTATATTGATTTGTAGGACACAAGCAGATCTATGGCTCCATTCTATAATCTCATTATGCCTGTGCTCCCATATTAGATAATATACAATATTAAATAAACAATTTTAAGTTCAGTATACAGAAGTGAAAGTGCCTTAATAGAATGAACTATACTTCTGCCATCATTAGATGAACTAAATTGGCTCTATAATGGTAAAAAATAGAGACAACCTATTATGAACATTTTGTAAGATAAGTCATTTCACACCATTCTTTTCTAATATTTTAATTTGAAAACTGACAAGGACTCATAAATTTTAAAATCCAAACCTCATTTCTAGTTAACATCTTTGAAAGTGCAGCCAAAATAAAAAATAACCTTTATTCTCATGTATAGAAGGGGCTTGCTTTCCTTGTTACACCTAAGTTTTATGTTAGCTCTGTGCAATCTAGTCTTCATTTCAAAGGTTATTAGCTTATTTGCTGCCAAAAGGTCATATGTATTAGTGATAATTGGCTTTTATAAACATTACTCATTATGCAAATGCTTTATTTACAAGCATCATTAGGCCAAAGTGGATGTATGAACTCAGGTAATGGGTTTTTTGCATCCATTATGAGGCAAAATATTTGATAGTAAATTAGAATTTGATCTTAGATATTAGATGGTAATTTACAATATGAAATATTTGGATATTTCCTGGCCTTCATTCTTAAATTACAATTGTTTTTGAAGACAGAAATGACAATAGGTAGTATGCCTATTTGAATTTAGGATATTCAACTATTCAAACTAATTTTCTAGTATTTAATATAATATGCTACCCATACTCTACAAACAGATTCAGCCAGTTTTACTGGAATGAACTCTAAAATAGTTTTGAAGATTCATGAGATATTATTTGTGATGTTGTTTCTGAATTTTAGAGATATACAAATCTCATTTTGCTTCATGTAGATTAAGAAAGCTACTCTCTGCCTTCTTTAAATGAAAATCCTGGGAGAAACCACAAGGTAAAAGCACAAGCAAACTCCTTGAGAAAGAGTGGCTTTAGGATCAGAATGAAAACGCTATTGCAGGGCTCAGTTATGAGAGAGATTCTCTGATCATTTTGGTTAGATACATTTAGTTCACATATTGAACCCTAGTACTGACAACAGAAAAAATTATTAAGATAGTTGTTGTCTGATTGAAGTTTAAATTCCAGTTTGAAATTTGCCTCTATATTTGATCCTTCATCACTAGTACAAAGTAGAGTGCTTTGGAAGCTGAATAACAGGGAGTTACTTGCTCCTGGAAGTTGGACTTCTCAAAGTTTTAAGTCTTCCCTTAATTCAATGCACTTATTTTTTTCTGTGAAAAATAACATCATGATTTACATTTCACATATAAATTCATGTTTACATGTTCTATATGTTAGGATACTTTCTGTAGCAGCCCACCTCCTTCCAGATCACTGATTTCAGAAATTCTTACTCTTCAGTGCCTAGAGTTCCACAAAAATGATGTGGAAGATAGCTGAAAGAGTGGGAAATATAAAGGAAGGATAGAAACATGACATGTTGTTTTGAATTTTGGTGGAGGTTAGACTTTTTCACATCTTAAAGTACCATGTCTTTTTTTCCAGTTGTTGTTTTCTCATGGTGTCAGATATCGATTTCAATTTTGGCAGTTATCAGCTAAGGAAGGACTTCTCAATTCAGCTTTGTGCTATACATTTGCCATGCTTTTCCTCATTTTTATCTCTCATGCCAACTCTTACCCAGGGGAGTTTATCCCATCCAAACTCTTCCTTCATGGAGAACATTTAAATGAATCACCCAGTTTATCAGAAAGTCTTGAATTTTTAATCTTCTAAATAAAGATCTCTAGGTCCAATTTCTATCTCTAAACTTACTGATGTGGGGTATCTGTATGAACTCACCCACATTATCTCTAATATCCACCTATGTACATCACATGAATGTTAGTACATTCCTTTAACTTCTTAATGTTTTGCAAAGCAGAGATTTAATGACTTCTGTGTAAACACTGACTGCATGTTAGTGTCAATTACTTAAATCAAGAGGATAAATAATGGGAAAAATAAAAGTTTCTGCTATTAAAAATGCTAAGGATAAAGTATTTATAAAAATTAAGGAAATACAGGATAGCTTTGGAATAATGAATTTGAGACTCAGATAATGGACTTATTTTAGAATAAAACTGCAAACATGTTTGTTTCATGGTGAGGAGCCACCAAAAACATTCAATATTTTTGAATAATATTGATTTAATCTGGATTGCTTATATTTTCAGGGCTTTGTTCTAATTTATACATTGCTTAATGGCCTCCCAGAAAACAAGCCTGTGCTGTTTTCAAATACTTCAAACAAGGAAAATTTTAACTTTTACTAATTGAAATTAGGAGTGGGAGTATATTTGAAAATTTACTCACTTTTCAAATCTATCTTGGCTATTATTTTCTTTTGAAGTGCCTTTTAATACATGCACAGGCTGTTAGACACCGGAACTATATGGAATGAATACAAGGCCCTGAATATTTTCCTCAGTTATAGAATTTCCCTGTTAATTTTCTGACTTGTTTTCATTTATTTTCCATCGATGTTAAAATTGGTGCTAGATTTTCTACACTATATCAAGTGGACTCTACAAGTTGGTTTTCCAATGCTGGCAGTTGAAGTCAGGGCCTTGAGCCTTCAATATGTACCTCTACAGGTCAGAGATGGGCACCAGTGGCTTATATCTGTAACCTAGTTCCGAGGACCACAGTTTGAAGCCAGCCTATGCAGGAAAGTCTGTGAAACTCTTATCTTCAATTGGCCACCAGAAGTAGAACTGTGGCTTAAAGTAACACAGCACTGGCCTTGAGCAAAGAAGCTCAGGGACAATGCTCAGTCCCTGAGATTAAGCACCATGACTGGCAAAAAAAAATACTTAGCATTCCTACTTTTGCATTTTATAAATGACTGAGATATTTACCAAGAACATCAGAGAGGTAGATATGACATTGAAGGAGACATAATAAGGTATTCATTGCCAAATATGATTTTATGGAAAGTTTAAGGGAAAACAGAAAAGTCGTTGTGCTAAGGTGATATTCATGTACAAAATGACAGGCTTTTGAATTATGATTGTAGGACTTCGGATGAAGGGTTACTACATGAAATGATTTGAAAGCATAAGAATGGAAGTGAATGTGATTTTAGTATTTTTAGCATGGAAGAAACATGGATCCATAAATCAAAAAAGTCAAAGGAAATTTTGTCTCAGACAAAGATAATCCATTATCTTTTAAGCATAAAGTTAAAGCCGAGATGCCAGGGAAAAGAACTTTCAGTTGGAAAGTCTAATAGGCAGTTGATAAATGAGGCTCTAGTATGTAAGAAAAAGTAAGAACTCAGAGATAAGATTTGAAAATCATTCTCAAAGAAAAAAGTAACCCATACAGAGAAACATTTTCAAAGATTATATGCTGTAAATATATATTTGAGACAGGTCTATATTATTTGAGACCTATATATTTGGGACATGTATATATTATTTAGTTTCCTAAGATATATATTTTTCTTTCTCACATGCAGAGAGAATGAGAAATTGTAAGATGATGTCACTTGCCTTACAAATACCTTTTCTAAAAAGTCAAGGCAACCTCAAGGAAATCCTATTTTTAAATAGGAGAGAAAACGAGGACAGAAAGAGAATGACTGAAAAAGAATGTTCAAAGATGAGGATGTCATAAAGTATCTTGAGAAGTAAATGTGAATGAAGCTTCTAAAGAGAAAATATAATTGTGCCACTACTTCCAGACTGGAACACAGCATGGGTATGAAAAAAAAATTTAGTCATTTTGTAACCATTGGTAATTTTTCTCAAATAACTACTTTTATAATAAATCAGAAAATGAACATTTCTTTAAGTAAATTTATTAAAGGCCTTATACAATTAGTATTTTCATAATTTGAAATGAGATATTATCACAATATTATAAACTTTATCTATTTACATAATTCAAATATAATAATGCATAGAATTATTCATCAAACATTTATATTCAATTTTCATTGATTTTTAACATGGGTCATTTAAAAATATACTACTTGAGTACTCACTTCAATATAGAACCAAATATAATGCCTTCTGTAGATTGCAGTTTAGTTCTTATTCCTTAGAACTAGAAAATCTATAAGAGGAATCAGACAGAAAAAACTACTTACTAAGGTTATATAACAGGTAAGTGAATAAGCTGCCATTCAAATTCACACTTCCAAAGGTAGTAATGACTCTGCTAATATCTGCTTCTAAAGAGGTTTGAGTGTGTAACCTGTGTGCCACACAAAGTCAAAACTTTGCATTTGTACTCACAACCAAAATGGCATCCATTCCATTCCAAGTCTCAAGCCACCTTCTTTCCACATCTTCTCTGTACTTACTCTGCTTTGCTGATCACTTCCTTCACCTTGAATGTAAGTGTGCCTGGATGCTTCTACTATCTTTCCAAAGTTTAATCATGATCATAAATGGTGAAAGGTGTCATATGCATGTATTCTCACCACCTGAGAGGCGGAAGAAGGTGTAGCTGATTTTGAGGCTATCCTGTAAGCTATAATCCTCAAGTCAAAGAAAAATTTATGTTTACATCTTTCTGGCTCTTGTAGTTAATTTTTGATGTTTACTCTTGCATAATACTACATTTTCCCTTGTGTATGATTATTGACATATCTTACTGTTTTCTTGACTTGTACTTTGTTACAACAATGTTAACATTAATTTATATGCCTTTTAAAAGAAAGAATTATGTTCAACTTGTAATAGCTACTTCCTCGAATTAACAGCAAAACGTCTACTTAATATTCATTGCACACTTTGAACTTCGCTATTGTCATGTATGATTCATTGGGAAAAAGCATGCTTTCCTTTCGGATTATCAATAGGCATTTATTGACTATAGGAACAAATAGAATATATGAAGAATAAGAATAAATGAAGATTCCAGAGCTGGTTCAATATGCACTGTCAATGCAGTTCAGTACATCAAGGGAAGCAAGGACAAGATCACATAATCATCTCAATAGATGTACAGAAAGCATTCGACAAGACTCAATGCCCATTATGATAAAAAAAAATGGAGAAGATAATAATCCATGGAAATTCCTCAATATATTCAAGGCTGTATATGGCTACTTACAACCGGCATTATATTTTTAAAATTTAATTTCCTTATTGCCAAAATGATGAACAGAGAGGTTAAAGATTCATACGTCAGGTAGTGCATACATTCCTTATCCAACTTGTCACCTCCTCCTTCATTTTTCCCACCATCTGCCCTCCCATTTCTTTCCCTCCCCCCATGAGTTCTAAATTGGTTTACAGCATATAGTTTTTATAAGTATTGCTATTGTATTGGTATGTCTTTTTATCCTTTTTCTCTTGATTTTGATATTCACCTTCCCTTCCCTAGTTTCAATACACGTATATACAATATCCAGGGTACCAAAATCAGTTGCAGTGACATTGGGGGTAAAACCATGGGGAAGAAACACAAAGAAAAAGGCATAATTTCATATGGTATGTTGAAAATAACAACAAAAATTATACTTAATGGGAAAAAGTTAAAACTGATTCCTCTTATATCAGGAATAAGATAAGGATGACCACTCTCTTCACTCCTATTTAATGTAGCTCTGGAATTCCTCGCAAGAGCAACAAGGCAAGAGAAAAACATAAAGGGGATTGAAATAAGAAAAGTAGAAGTAAATCAAACCCTCTTTGCAGATGAAATGATCCCATATATAAATAATGATATAGATTCCTCACCAAGTTACTTGACTTGATCTGAAATTTTGACAAAGTAGCACAGTATAAAGTCAACACATAATCTGATTTGGGGAAGGGAAGAGGAATAACAAAATGGTGAGACAAAGGATAAAGTGCAAACCAATGCAACAGTGATACTCACAAGACACCATGTTGGAAATGAACTTTACAACTTAGGGAGGGGAGTCGCAGAGGAGAAAGGTGAAAGAAAAGAAAGAATGAGGTAACAATGGTTGACAAAAATGTATTCATGGCCTTACTTATGTAACTGTAACCCCATTGTACAACACCTTTATTTATTTATTTATTTTTTGCCAGTCCTGAGGCTTTAACTCAGGGCCTGAGCACAGTCCCTGGCTTCTTTTTGCTCAAGGCTAGCACTCTACCACTATGGAATTGAACCTAGGACTTCATGTATACGAGGCAAGTACTCTTGCCACTAGGCTATATTCCCAGCCCCTGTACAACACCTTTATAATAAAATTAAATTTAAAAAATCAACTCACCCAAATCAAAACTTTTCTGTATACTAACAAAGAGAAGAGTGAGTCTGAAGCCAGGAAAGCAACTCCATTTATAATAGCCTAAAAAAAACAAAACAAACTTAAGAATTAACCAAAGATGTGAAGACTACTATTGTGAAAACTATAAAAATTTGAAAAAAGAAATTAAAGCAGAATTGAAAAAATGGAACCCTCCATGCTCCTGGATGGGAAAAATTAACATTGTAAAAATGGCAGTAGTATCCAGAGAAATTTACAAATTCAGTGCGATACTCATCAAAATTCTAATAGTTTTCTTCAAAGAAATAGAAAAAAGAAATCCTATAATTCATATGAAATGATAAAAGATGCACAATAGCAAAAACAATCCTTAGATGGAAGAACAGTGCTTGAGGAATATCAATACCAAACTTCATAAACATATAGCCACCTAATATTTGATAAGGCAGGCAAAAACACAGGTTGGGAGAAAGCTTAAAATGGTGCTGGGAACACTGGCTGTCCACATGCAGAAAACTGAAGCTACATACTGTATTCATTCATCACCCTGCACCAGAATCAAGTCTAAATGGACCAAAGACCCCAATGTATGACCAGATAGTGTGAAAATATTATAGGAAGGTATAGTAGAAACATTAGCCTTTCTAGGCACTGGTCAACACTTCTTAAGAAAGAAACAAGATCACAACAAGTCAAAAAAGACTGAATAAAAGAGATTTCATCGAACTGAAGAGATTCTGCATGGGCATGGTGAAGAAAATATATAAAAAGCCCACAGAATGGGAGAAGATCTTTACTAGCTATGTTTCAGTCAAAGGCCTTGTTCAAACACTCTGGAAAGCAGTATTGAGAGTCCTCAAAAGATTAAACATAGAGCTTCCATATGACCTAGCAATTCCACTCCTGGGCATTTTTCCATTTGACCACAAACAAGGTCCCAATAATGTTACCAGGATCAACATATTTTTTGCAACATTGTTTACCCATAGCCATGGTATGTATAAACCTGAACATCCTTCAGTGTACAAATGGGTTAAGGAAATGTGGTATATATATATACACAATGGAATTCTACTCATCCATCAAAAAGGGCAGTATTGTACCATTTGAAAAGAAATGGAGAGGCTTGGGAAAAAATTATATTAAGCAAATTAAGCCAGAGCCAAAGAAACCAGTTTCATGGTTTCCCTCATTTGTGGCAGCTGGAATGTGTCTATAAATCTATAAGTAAACACACTGAATGATTCTCTCTCTCTCTCTCTCTCACACACACACACACACACACACACACACACACACACACACACTGGGACATGATACAATATATAGGTCTCTAGATATCTAGATACTCACACTTTGAATACAAAAGAGGATATGCAAAGGAGTGGATGCAAATTCTCAATAGCTATGTGCATATGATCACATAAAATAATATTTTATGAAGTGGATTCCAAGAAAAGGAAACAAGAGAGGTTTTTTTAGTTGCTGTTGCTGCTGTCTCTGCTCTCCTTTCCTTTTGTCTTATTTGTTTGTATTTGGGTAGATGAGGTGGCACAGAGAAGGTGGAACAAAGGGTGAACAAATAGAACAGTGGTACGCACTGGATACTACATGGAAAATGATTCTTGTGATTGGGGACATGAGGGAAATGCTGTGAGAGAGCAAGGAAAGGGGAGACGTGGTTGAAAGAAAATCTACTCATTACGCAACTCATGTCACTGCAATCCCTTTGTTTATCACCTCTACAATAACAATAAAGGAAAAGAATGAAGAAAACTTCTTACTTGCCTTCACTGTCTACTAAGGGTGTTTGTCATCCCATATACTGCATTTCTTCTCCCTATTCTCAATAAATCAGCAGGCATTTCTCAAGAAAGCATCTGAATCAGCAGGTGTTTCCTTCCTGTGCCAAGAAAACTCACTGGAATTTGCTAACGAGTTAGAATGTTGTAATAGGCAGGGGCTAAAAACAACCATAATATCTTGAATAACAAGCACCTGGATTTGGATCTGCTTTGGATTCCTGGCATTTGAAAGGGAATGTTTGGAGACTATTTGGAGGTTGGCAACATCTCAACCAGAAGGTGTCACAAAGGTCAATTTAGTTACGCAAATGATTTTGTTCTTAAATTATTATTGTTGAGAAACACAGCTTTTGATTACCTACACTTGCATTTTGACTAGTTAAATTGAAAATATGTTCATAGTTCAATAGAGTGAATTGTTTTTATTGTTTCCTTTGCATAAGCCCAACTAAGTATAAATAAAAATTACACTTAGTCCTACATATTTAAACTAAAATTTGAAGATCATCATAAGCATTAACAATTGATTCCCAGAGTTAATCCAAAAAAACCACATTCCTAATCATTAATTAAGAGGAAGATGGGCTGGGGATATAGCCTAGTGGCAAGAGTGCCTGCCTCGGATACACGAGGCCCTAGGTTCGATTCCCCAGCACCACATATACAGAAAATGGCCAGAAGCGGTGCTGTGGCTCAAGTGGCAGAGTGCTAGCCTTGAGCAAGAAGAAGCCAGGGACAGTGCTCAGGCCCTGAGTCCAAGGCCCAGGACTGGCCAAAAAAAAAAAAAAAAAGAGGAAGATGATAAAATTATTGGTTACTTTCTAATAGAGGACCTTAATCACATGTACAATTTTTGTTTGGCTGAGCGCTAATGTATTTGTTCAAATCAGCAGGTGCTCCATTTCATTGCCAAGAAAAGTCTCCATGTAATTGAAGAAATCAGAACTTTGTAATAGCAAGAGAAATAAAAAAAAAACCCACACTACAAAGTAATTGCATCTAGATATTGTTTGACTTTCAGATTTGATGAGGTTTCATAAGAATGAATGTTTAGATAAATACAATATAAGCTGACACACACTGGTTCATCTCTGGGCTGAGTATGTGCATAATTTTCATGGAGATTAGTCATATAATAAAATAATGAAAATCCTTTAATTTTTTTTAATCTATCAGTAATATTAATTCCAAATTGATTAATTGATTCATTTGTCAGTCGGACACAGGAGTCACCTCTAACCTCCCAAATTAATCAGTTTGAAATTTTTAAGGGCTAGTTACAATAGATATATCAACTTTATTTGTAATTATTATTTCACTTTGAAGATGCACAGTTAACCAAACATTGCCAATTTTTCAATTGTGGTTTTAACTATATACTCATGTAATTATGCACTTATTTTAAATTATGAAACAAAACTCTTTAATTACTTTAACGTATTTTCATAGAAAAGAGCATAAACATTTATAATTTTTATATAATAAACATATTACGATGATTACAAAGCATTTTGATAGTCTGAGAGACTATTACACCTTTTGACTTCAGGTTTTCATTAGGAAGCTCTGTAAACACTGAAGTTGCAATCCTCCAAGTAAGAACAAAGACTTTTGCTCTTTGGAAGGCCTTGATTTATTTGTTATCCTGTCTCTTGTAGTTACAAACCGTTTTTTGGGGAAAGGTGGTCATTATTTTACATCAACCATCTTTTCACATTGACAGGCTACTTTGCATATTACTATTCATTTATTGAACATAGGGCAATTTGACTTAGTACTTATCCTGGCAAGTTTTGTCATTGTGTAAAATACCTTTAATATTTTATCAATTATTTTTTTCTCAAAACTATCATTCTAATGAATATTAACATGCCTTTATTTTATTTGTCAATAAATATAAAAGTATGTTCTTGTTTTACTTGTATATAACACACAATAACAAAAGCTCTCATCTTATTGGGAAACGATCCAGATAAATTAGACCTGACTTTCATAAACATCATTATCATTACATCATCCTAAGCAATAAGTATCAAAGGTATTTTGTTTTAATGATTCTGCTTCTCAGAAGTGTCACTGCCTACTCAGTCATGTTGTTTTGATTTGTGTAATGCTGATGACAGAGTGATATATATGAAGGAACATTTTCACAGCTTGTATTAATTAGGGAATTGTTTGAATGGCATAGTATCACATAACTCAGAAATCAATGTGTATGTATGGATTACACAGTTTATATTAATTTTATCATTAAGAAGTGAATATGCTTACCACATTCTGTATAAGGTAATTATCATTTTGGCAAAGAAAAATACTTTTTATTTTCATTTTTTTAACATAGATGAACTATCGTTTCTGAAGGTATAGTTGATGCTGAGGACTTTTCTGTAAGGCCAAGGCTATTTTCATCTTTGATAAATAGAAAATTTGAAAGTGAGTATTTCTTAGCTGTGTGTATGTGTGTGTGTGTGTGTGTGTGTCATGTATGTGATTAACATTCCAGATCTCAGTGATTTACAATAAGAATTATTTTCTTTCTCATATTAAATGTTCACGGGTGGAAACCAGCTGTTTATTTGAAGACACAATGTGAAGGAAGAACCTTCACTTGAGCTTTGTAATTTGGACTTCAGAGGGGAAAGATGAAATCACCTTGGGAAACATTATGACTTTTAATGTTTCTGCAGACTTAGCAAATGTGATATCTGATGCCATTCTATTGGCTAAAACATGTCAGATGGCCAGACCTAATATCAGTGCTGAGAAGACTTATAATTATCTCACAGCAGGTACCAAAACTGTTGGTAATGTAATCTTCTTACAAGAGAGAGAGAGGCTAAATATTGGTGGGCAGTAATCGCTACATATGTCATTTAACTCCAACTAGGAGAACATCGATAGGGGTGGAATTTCAATAGAAGTCTTCAGACTTCACAATCATATTGTCTTCTAAGAAGCTTATTATAGAATAAAATTAGAAAATGTTTCCATTATTTTATCTTGCTTCAAACTCTTCATGAAAAAATGGACAATTTCAATTCCAAACCACGATCACTGAGGACACTCCTTATTTCATAATTCCCAATGCTGTTTTCTTAAGTTTCTTCTTCCATTTTTTTTCTTTTGGCAGAAATTATATTTGCATATTTTGTGACATTAATAAAGATGTTTAGAAAACAATTAATGGATTAATATGACAGCTCTTTTCACAGTTTGCTAATTTAACAAAGGTTCTCTTTTTGTCCAAATAGTCATTTTTTCTATAATATTCTCACTATGTCTGAGAACATTATCAAATAATTAAATCGAGGTTCTTTGCTTCTAGGTTGTCATTGTCAAAAAGCTGGCTGCCAGATGTCTAACTGGAAACCTTTAAATACAAAAGCTTAAAATGATTAGCCACTCAAAAAACCAATTTCTCTTGACTCTCTGAGTGACCAAGTGATTTGATGTCCTTAGTGTAGAAATTGGATATTAGTCAATGCAATAACATTTTCTTCTGGCAACCCAATGGTGTTGCTAAGTATTAGCCAGTCCCATGCAATGGGAATATGCAAAGAAAACCTAAAATGGAAGATTGAAGTTCTCAGCCTTAAAAGGAGAACATATTAAATAGCAGAGAGACCTAGTGCTGACCATGGGAGGAGCAGACCACAAGACCTCTGAATGAAAACAGTGTTCTATATTGAAACTTCCCAATTCAGGTGACTTCAGCCTCAAAGGCTGGACTTAGGGTTAGGAATTTCTCAAAGACAGCGTCAACAATTATTCAAACCCTAAATACTAATGTTGTTTTCTGATTAGATAACTCATTTTCAATTTAGTTATATTCTATTTGTTACAGGTACTTAAGATGTGTTTACTAAAATTCCTTTCTTGTGCCCACAAGTTAATGTGAAGAAATTAGGAGAAAAGCTTGGTACCACTCCCTGTATTTTATATCTCTTTGTCAATAGCATTCACATTACAGTCACATAAATGTCTAGGACAGATTGGATTAATCAGTAACAGGTATATATGACATGGAACTGAAACTGCCTTTGAAGAATGGCAGAGATTTGCAAGATAGATCCTTCTCAAGTAAGGAAATCCTGTTTAATCTTGAGACTGTACCCAGCAGCTGGAGGAATCACCTCAAGGACCCAGGTCGTTCAATAACAGCTTCTTTGGAAATGAGATAATTATTATCCAGACCACTCCTTTAACTGGCTAAAGATGAACTAAAATGTCATTTTCCTGTGACATCATGCCAGGTATGTATATATCTTTAATTTTTATTTTTGGCAAATTCCTCTCCTATGAAACTTTCTTATCTATGACTTTTTGATATTCCACTGTTTCATATCTTGCCTGAATTCTTCTCTTTCTACACAGGGAGTGAAACAGGTAGCTGCACTGACTTCCTGGTAATGCAGGAAAAATAATTTGTTTCTAAGTAAATACAGACTATAGATGACAGTTAGAAATACCAAAGGCAAGACAGAATTAATAAAATAAATTCCATGGGATGTATCTAGACATTTTGTAAAATAAATGATTTAAAAATTTTTGAACAACTGGAAAAAATTAAAGATTGTGCTAAAAGCTTTAGCTTTAAGTATTGCGTAAGGGCATTTTTTTTTTCCAGAACAGAGTTTCATATGTGAATTCCTGTGGCTGTCAGTGCCTTTCTTTTCCCTTTATCCTATCTTTGTATTTGGTGCACAGGGACAAGTGGCCAAACCTGATATATTCTTTTCCTAACACACTTTCCCATCACTGTCACTACTGCATCTTACCTGAATTCTTTTGCTACATGCTAGAATCCTGCAATGACACATTTTCTTTTTACTAGATAAGAATCCTGCTGATTTTTCAGACTAATTCTTAGAGACCAATTCATACACAGTGATGGTAGACATCTCAAAATCTCATCCATGGGGCTGTGTAAACACCTGTGTTTTCATTAGGCTCTATTAATGGCTACCTCACAGTCTGTGCTTTGGGAACCCTTTGAGTCTGTCAGAGGTGGTTTTTTATAAATTGGCTTTTAATTCCTGGGAAGGAAATTATTTTTAATTTATCATCTAGACCTTTCTCAGCCACTCACTCATCTGTTTTCAGGGTAGCAAAAAGGACTACATCTATTCCCTCCCTCTTTCTGTGAGTTGCCTGAAAGAAAGGGTTTCCCCACTACCCCTTCATATTTGAAAGAACACTTTCCAGGCAAGATGAACTCGTCTTAACGTACTCTGATACTGATAGGCTTAGGAGGGATCAGTTAATCTTCATTCTCCTTTATTTTGTACTTGGAAATTGAATTACCTTCAGGTAACAGTCACATTCATTTTAATGGTAGAGATAATGTTGGGCTCCATTCTGCCTTGATTCTTGTTTTATTTCTGGCTTAGCTCAAACCTCAGTTGGGCAAGAGTTAATGACTTAAATTCCCAGCAGTATTCTACTGCTTCTTATTTCCTCAGGAAATCTCTCAGTCGTGCTGAAATTCTGGGGCGCTAAGGATTAGAAGCAAAGATACCAACTGCATTTGCACAATTGCACTCCCCTCAAAACACCTTTATCTGTGATGGACATTATGTGCTCCTTTGGCCCATGAAATGTTTTCACATGGAACTTGCCTTCCGAAAGCCCTTCAATCCCTGTTATGGAACATTATTTATTCATACATTTATTTATGTATTATTTATACTTTATCTATAACTGAAAAGGAATTCTTGTTTCTACTTGAATATTATGCTAGTGATAAATGTCAAATGGCTTATACATTTCCAGTCTTTTTCTCTTGCACATAACTCCATATGTAATTTCAACCTCTTCTCCTGGCTTCTGTGGCCTTATGATGTATTACAAAGACAAAGAGATTGACAGCCATACTTAGAAATTCAGGTTCCAGGGGAGATCTTTGGATTACCCTCTTATTCATATATAATTAAATTCATCGTAAATAATATCTGTAAACACAGTTTTTGAGGCTAAAATAATATAATGCATGTAAGATGAACTCAACGTTACTATGAAAAATTGCATTTATTATTAAACTTTTCATGTAATAAAGAATATCTTTAATGTTTTAGGTATTGCCACTGGTCTTTGATGATTTGTAAGAGAAGTCATTGTATATTATAAAATTTGTGAACAGTTACTATTGAAACATCTTAAGTAGGTTTGGATGATAAAGAGAAAATAATTGAAATTCTTGCTTACCAATAATATCTAATCCTTGAGGAAATACCATATATAGGTGCTTGATTAAAAAGAGTTTTTAGAGTGCATAAAGATATTTTTCCTTCTATACTTGTGGCTTCCTAATAGTTAAAAAAAGGTTGCTGCTCTAAGGGCTTTATATTTTAATGTTAAAGAAATATCTGTATTAAATAGGACAACAGGAATGAGAATGTGACATGTGTTCAGTACTGATAGCTGTATTTTATATTTTATGCTATCCTATTTCAAGTGTCATAGAAAAGTCAGTTCTCAGGGCAATATAAGTTAGAATAATAAGAGCATAGCTTTGGAAAAAAAAGAAAATAAAGGTTTTATTAATTGCCATAGAGTTAAGGTATGCACAAGAAATGGAAATCTCAAAGAACAAAGACTCTGTACCAAGAAGAAAGATAGGTTTTAAGGGAAAACCAAAGTTCTTGGACACTTGCATGATTGTTTATCTTCAATTGGAACCCGCTTCTGAGGCTGTCATGCTATCTTCTCAACACTTATCTCTTTTGGGTGCCATAATAGTATTTATGCCTGTTGGTGAGAAACTCTGAGGCTGAGTTTAACAAAACAGTTTTATCCAGAGGTAAGGAGCCTGATGGAGGTGATGGAACAATAGCTAACTGTGAGAATATTAATCCTGAAATCCCTCGCATGGAAAATGGAATGGGGAGGAAGGTCACAAAAGGAAGAAAAGAGAGGAAAAAAGGAAAAAATAGACTAGAGCCATTGAACAATTCAGAACAGATAGTAAAGAAATTTAGTTCTTAAAATTTTTACCATAATATACTTCAGTGTCTGTCTCTGTTACACAAATTTATTACAAATTCAACATTAATCTTTCATTAATAATTTTGTATTTTACTCATCTTCTCAAAGAAATTTTTTCTAAGTATTTTCCCATATCCATCCAGAAGTAAGAAAATTATGGTCTGTGGCCCAAACATGGCACAGAAACATTTATATTATAACTATTAGCTATCTTTAAAAGGAAAACTCTTAAATCTACAAATTTTATATAAAACCCCTATTACTAAATTCTACTAAAATATGATAGTTCTATTATATGCAAATATTATATTACATGTGCTAAAATATCCTCATTTGAGCTATATAATTCTTCTTAAGTTCTCACAATCCCATGTTTTGCCATCTTTTCCTTCACAGAAGATTTGGTCAAGATGGTGGTTATAGGGAAGACGTTTAAGTGGGACACCAGAACTTGATATTTTTCCTTTGTGATATTT
This sequence comes from Perognathus longimembris pacificus, assembly GCF_023159225.1. Classification (NCBI taxonomy): domain Eukaryota; kingdom Metazoa; phylum Chordata; class Mammalia; order Rodentia; family Heteromyidae; genus Perognathus; species Perognathus longimembris. Next base: position 14,849,923 of record NC_063174.1, on the reverse strand, counting down.
GTAGGAAAAAAAAATTGCTTTTTTATTTTCAATTGCTAATGAAACATTATTGGGACAGCTTACTCCTGTAAGAAATACCTTTTTGGAATTATAATAGTATCCCAAGTATGTCTTACCTCCTTCAACTTTTCCTGAGACTATTACTGTTTCCAGTTAACTATCATCACCCTGAAGTGGGACCAAGTCCATGCCTTTTTAGTTAAATAGTCTAAAATGAGCATGGTATATAATTACAGGTATTTGAGAGGAAGAGGCAAAAGGATTGTGAGTTTGAGGCTACCCGAGGCAAAGTTAACAAGACCATGTTTCACAACAAAATAAAACAAAAGGGCTACATATGATTATATATGATGAATGACAAGATGAATTGAATTTTATATTCTGGTATAGAGAAAAGGAAGGAGGAGAAACAGGAACAAAAGGAATATAAAGAAGAGGGAAAGTGTCAGAAGAAAGAGAAGGAGAAAGAGAAGGAGGAGGAAAACATTTATCATCTAGTATCCATTTTATTAAATTTGCAGGAAAGATATTATCAAATGTTAAGAAATTGCTAACCAAATGAAAAATCAGTATGTCAAAAAGATATACACATTCTCTCACTTCCTTGAACAGCATTGTTCACAAAAGCCACAAAATGAAAACAATCTAAGAATCTGCCTGTAGATAAATAAAATGTTCACACATATACACACCAAACTATTAAGCCATAAAAAGAATGAAATTCTGTCATATGAGAAAACATACTGGGAACTGGAGAAAATTATAATCCGTAAAATAAGCAAAGCACAGAAAGATAATTACCACATGGTTTTATTTCTATGTAGAATCTAAACATTTGTTATCATAAAAGTTTAGAGTGGTTTAGCAGAGACTGGGGAGATGGGTGGATGGCACTGGCTCATGCCTATTATCCTAGCTTCTCAGGAGTCTGAGATCTAGAGGAAATTTTAGTTCAAAACCAGAATCGCAGGAAAGTCCTTGAGATATTGATTTATTGGTTGATTGATTGATTGGTCAGCAGTAGGGCTTGAACGCAGGGCCTGGTCACTCTCTCTGAGCCTCTTTATGCTTAAGGCTAGCTTTACCAATGGAGCCACAGCCCCCTTTCGGTTGTTGAGTGGTTGATTAAAAATAAGAGTCTCAGAGGGATTTTTTCTTCCCAGGCTGGCTTCGAACTGGGATTCTCAGAGCAGAGCCTCCTGAGTATCTCAGATCACAGGCATGGGCCACCAGTGCCTGGCTGTGGGATTCTTACCTACAACCAAAACCAAACGTGGAGCCATGGTTCAAAGTGGTAGCTTGCTCGCCTTGAAAACAAACAGTCAGGGGCAGTACCCAGGCCATGAGTCCAAGGTCCAAGACTGCAAAAACAACAACAACAAAAACAACTATCTATACATACACATATATGTACATATATATATACATACACATATATGTATATATACACACATACTTATAGACATATACTTACATATATATGTGCAAATGTGTGTGTGTGTGTGTGTGTGTGTGTATGGCCATCAATTTTGAGACTCTTTGGGGTACCTCCAGCACTGCTGCAGCCACTGTGGCACATCTTCAAGTGCAGGTTCTGCATTCAACTTTTCTGCCCCAACAAACACAGGCACTTCTGGACTCTTCCTTGGCATTCAGAACAACGGTTTAAGGTTTGGTACTGGTTTTAGCACAGCACCAGGAACTCGTACTGGTTTAGGTACTGGTTTGGAACCTGGCCTGGCATTTGGAGGATTAAATACTCAGCACCAGAAGCAGCAGCAAACTACATTAGGCAGTCTCTTCAGTCACCCTACACAAGGTCCTAGTCTATCCAACCAACTGGTAAATACTACAAGTGCGTTAGTTGCCCTAACATCATGGAGAGATGACAGAGATGCTATTTTTGCAAAATGGAATCAAAGCCTTTCAGGGAAAAAAAGGTAAAGGATAGTTCAACAATAATATTCCTCCAAAGGAATTTACACAAGAAAATCCCTTTTTTTTTTTTTTTTTTTTGGCCAGTCCTGGGCCTTGGACTCAGGGCTTAAGCACTGTCCCTGGCTTCTTCCCGCTCAAGGCTAGCACTCTGCCACTTGAGCCATAGCGCCACTTCTGGCCGTTTTCTGTATATGTGGTGCTGGGGAATCGAACGTAGGGCCTCGGGTATCCGAGGCAGGCACTCTTGCCACTAGGCTATATCCCCAGCCCAAGAAAATCCCTTTTGCCAGTTTAAAGCTGTTATAGCTGTATGTCCAATAATAAATATGGAGACAGTCTAGTGGTTTTAGTGTTCTACTTGGAAGTATCAGTGCACAAAGGTTTGAGAAGAAAGCAGATACTTCCTGTAATTGCAGAGAGTATTAAAACATTGCCAGATGATAAAATAGAAGTTGTTATGTATGTTATTGAGCATTCTCCAAACGGTACCTCAAGAAGAGTTCCAGCTAATGCACTCCATTCCCAGTGTGAACAAGCCAACACAATGACTTGAGTTCATAATTTCCATGAGAAGAACAGAGTTTTCTCCTGCATGGATCCAAAAGGTTTCCCAGAAGCCTTCCATTGGTGTTGATCTTATCATTTCAGAACAAGCAAAGATGTATAATCAGACTACAACCATGGCCAAAAGTGCACAATGCAAGAGGAAACTCTTGGGTCTATCCCATAGAATGTTATAGGCCCTAATAAAACAGGAAATTCAAAGAAAGAGTTGTTATGCCATCCAAACCCATGAAGAGCATTTTCGGGTTCACTTAGATACAATTTAGTGTAAACTAAATGCACCTACTCACTCCAAGAGCTGACTAAATGAACTGATGCCCCATATCAGGATGCAGAACTATTTTGGAGCAATAAAATATGAAGAAAGATATTATGGAGATGGAGATCTATTAAGAGAAATTCAACAGTATTTGAAACAACAGGAAGGCCTTCAGCACTGTATTAGCATCGTAAAAGGTGATCTAGAAGATATAATGTTGGTAGTACATGGATTGAATGAAACCATTCACATCAGAGGTGGTATTTTTAGCTGACAATTAACTTGGGTTATGGATCTGTACAATGCTTTCTACTTCAGGCCTTCCTTAATACATACACACAGAAAAAGAAAGGTATGGTCCTCTTTTGGCTGGGAAGTTTTAGAGTACTGATAAATTCACCTCACAAATCTTCAAGCTCTATGTCTACAAGTTTCTTCACTTAAAAAAAGAGAAGTACATAATTCCCCCAAGCCTATGTACCTTTGTAGATTTTACAACAGCTCTTCATAGAGTTACAGTATGTAATTTGTATATCAAGTTTACATACAACAAAACTGGGTAATCAGTTGGTTGCTGGAGATTTGTACTTCAAAGTGTAAATGTAAATCAGTGTTTTTATCTATGAGTTAATCTTTGGGAGGAGTAAAGCAAATCCAAAAGTATCTAAAAGTTTTCTCTTTGCTCTCTTAAGATTTGAAGATATGCTTTTATGTTAATTTACAGAATATCTAGACAATTAAGATATAACAAATCTACCACTTTGAATAGTTTTTGTTTTGTAAACCTTTTATTTCTAAAAATATAAAAACTTGAAACACTTTGTAATTTGTGATTTAAAATAATTTTATCATGCAAGATTTTTATGTTCTACTCATGAACAGTTGAGATGTGATAGTTGGGAGTTAGGCAGTATTACGATGATTACTCAAATCAACGGTTTGGAGTCTGGGGTCAGGGCCTTGAAGATTTCTGGAATTTTTTACAAGATGGAAGAAATCTGGTAGCATGGTTTCTTGTCATTGCAGATGCACTCAGAAAGTAAAAAAAAATCAATATTGAAGCCTGTTTGAGAAAGTGTTATCTCATTTGAAGTTGAGAATACTTAAAAACCTACTTGTAGGTTCTTCTCTGTGATAGACTACAATTAAAGAATTGTACATTCATTCGGAAATATTAGAACAACATAAGTGCCAGGTATTTTACTAAGTATTGAAGATAAAGAAATAAATAAGATATGCTCCTTGTCTGAGAATCCATAAATATTCTGCAAGAGACAAATAAATAATTATATGCAAGCAGGTTTTTCATGAATATTTATGAGGAAAAATAAACACATTATTAACAAAACAAATCCATTGATGTACAAAATTGATAGCACATTATGACCTGCTTTGCTTTGTCTAGGATGCATCGGTCAGTTAGAAGAAAACAAGTAGCATATTAAAGGAGAAAACATGCATAATAACCTCAATGGGAGCTATACAAGACTCTGATAAACTGTGATGCCCTTTTATGAAAAATAAATCTCTTAATCAGAAGGAAACTCATTTCAATTTCTAAGAAATATCTACCAAAACCTGATAGCATTTATTACTGCATTTGACAGATTTTGTAAGTATATTTCATAAGCTTATCATTTAGAATTAAAAAAGGTGAAAGGATTCTTTCATTTTCCACTTTATTTAACATTCCGCCCAGAGGCCCTGACCAATACTGAGTGACAAAAGAAAATTATGTTCCACAAGAGTAAAACACAGAAAATCAAAACAGTTTTTCACGCTCTTTTATATCAAGTTACATTAAGCTTTCTGAAGTGACACAGAAACACGAATCCTATGGGTTTAACACAAGAAATATGTATTTCTTCATCATAAAATACTGGATTTGGCATGTCAAGAACTCTCAAGTGTCTGATGTTTTACCCTATTTGTAAGCTGTAATTGGTCTGATGGATCAGAAGTAATGACATTTGTAACTCATGATAGCAATCAGCATGTTTGCTTTGCTCCCATTGCTCTGATCCCCAAAGGACAACTCAGACAAGACCAGATCACATCCTATTCTCAGTAAGCTGCATTGTAGGAATGGAGTCTTGGGCTTAGAGAACCTCAGTTCTCTGTATCACAAAGTAAGCATATGAACTTGGGGCACATGTGAAACCATAGCAATAACTAAAAGGGACTATTAGAAATGCATACTTTGTGTCATATAATTTTATATCAATGTTTCCCCAACATTTTAGAGAACTTTATTAGCCTAAGTTGGAAAAGAAAAAGCCTAAGGTTAACCAACAGTGTACCAAGATATAAAATAAGGTGTGATATTTGTCATACCTTACCATATGTCGCCATATATGAATGCCCACTAAAACCTGTAATAAGACTAAGGATGTGGCTCAGTAAATGAGTCTTTGTCTAGTGTATACAAGGTCCTGGATTTGAATTACAGCATAGGAAAGAATCTATGGATGCAGAGAATCATGATATTTAACAGATATTGATGATGTCTTAGGGAAGGATAGTCTATTCAATAAATGGCTCTAAAAATTATCCACAGCCTATAAAATATTTTTTCCTAATAAAAATTAAAAATAGACTTTAGAATTCAGCAGAATTAAATATAAAGAAAAATTAAAACAGAAATATTAACTAATAACTTCTTGACTTCTTGATGAGTAAGAATTATATGTTTTAAAAAAGCTGTAGCTCAATATCAGTGGCACATGACTGTAATGAATATCAGTGGCACATGACTTTTAATCCTAGCAGTTTGAAGGCTGAGACCTGAGGATTGTGGTTTGAAGCAAACCTGGACAGGAAAGTCTGTGATACTCTTATCTCCAATTACCCACCAAAAAAATGCTGGAAGTGGAGCTATGACTCAAGTGGTAGAAAGTACAGTCCCTGATTTCAAGCCTCAGTACCTTTTTATACACATACACACACACACACACACACACACACACACACACGTGCGCGAAAAGATAGTTAAAATGAATAGAGAAAGGAATAGTGGATGAATATAGTACAAATATTAAATGTCATATATGGAATCAAACCAGTTAAGGAAGGGATGGGTAGGATTGAGACAGATGGGAGAGAATGATAAAGAGAGTGACACAAACCAAGATGCATTGTACTCATAAAATGACATGCAAATTAAAATCACTTTTACAAGTACTTAATGATATTAATAATAAATTGGAAATTACAAAAGAAGGTAACCTGGAATACAATAAAAATTAAATTTCAGTTGTCTGAATAGCAGGAAAAACATTTCAGAAATTCATGCCACAAAACAAGAGAATGTATTTGCCATACATAGAACTGATAAATGTTTGATAAAAGTATATATTAAAATCTCTCAAGTCAATGGAAAGGTAATTTAAACAAACCTTTATAATAAACAGCAGAAGATAGGACATTTTACAGAAGAGGAAACACTGCATAATGAACATTATGTAAAGATACTTAAATTTATTTGTAATCAGATAAGATTGGCAAAAATCTGAAAATACCACAGGTTGATAATGGCAACAAGTAATGGAAACTTGCTTTGTTGTAGTGATACCATAAAGTAGGCCAACATGTCCTAAAACAATTAGAATGAAATTCAATATGGATGCATATTAAAACTGACTTCCCTACAGGACGTTTCTTTTTAAAATTTATTTATTTATTAACTTATTTATTTAGTTGTCAGTGTAATGTACAGAGGGGTTACAGTTACATACGTAAGGCAGTGAGTATATTACTTGTCAAACTTTTTTCCTCCTCCTTGGTTTTTCTCCCAGCTTCCCTCCTACCTGGTTCCCTCCCCACCCTCTCCTGAGATGTGCAGTTTGTTTACAGCATATTGTCTTCTAATTATTGCTGTTGTATTAGTTTGCCTTTTACCATTAATCTCTCCATTTTATATACAAAGATGAATCGTACTGACAGTAGACAAAGAAGACGAAAATATCAGATCACGCCGAGTTAAATTCTGCAAGGGGGGGGTCATTTAAATGAGATTAAATACTTTAATCCAATAGTTTTGGGCACCTGAAAGCAGTACTAATAACCTGTTGAATTAATTGATATTTAGATCCATTGATGGCTTTATAGTAAAAGGGAATAAAATGCTAGGCATCTATTTGCATACTTCAAAAGGAATCTGAATGCTTAGGAAGCTGACAAATTTAGAAGGGATTTAAAAATAAATAAATAAACTATACGTTCAGCACACTTCTCAGTAGGACCTGGAGTATATTTCATTAGACAGAATATGAAAAGCAATTATGAAAGAACCTTGATGAGTTCTATGGTAGCTGTCATGGTAAGCAGGAGTTGACTGTGGCACATTCTCTGTTCTTAATGGAAATAATGAGACCCATTGGGATAGAACAGACAGAGAAACAGCTATTAAAGTAAGCATTGAAATAGGATACTTTCATGTTGACTTTTGTTTTGTTTTGTTTTTTGCCAGTCCTGGGCCTTGGACTCAGGGCCTGAGCACTGTCCCTGGCTTCTTTTTGCTCAAGGCTAGCACTCTGCCACTTGAGCCACAGCGCCACTTCTGGCCGTTTTCTGATATGTGGTGCTGGGGAATTGAACCCAGGGCTTCACTCTTGCCACTAGGCCATATTCCCAGCCCCTCATTTTGACTTTTGGAGATTTTTTTTTTTTTTTTGGCCAGTCCTGGGCCTTGGACTCAGGGCCTGAGCACTGTCCCTGGCTTCTTCCCGCTCAAGGCTAGCACTCTGCCACTTGAGCCACAGGGCCGCTTCTGGCTGTTTTCTGTATATGTGGTGCTGGGGAATCGAACCTAGGGCCTCGTGTATCCGAGGCAGGCACTCTTGCCACTAGGCTATATCCCCAGCCCGACTTTTGGATTTTTAATGCTGACAAACTATAAAGATTCTAGGAAGAAAATGGGATAGTCGACATTTTCAAGGTGAAAGATTACCATACACACATTTATGTATATATGTGTACATATATGTATGTACATATGTATGTATGTATATGTACATATGCATATGTATATGTACATATATAACATATGCATATGTATCACATTATTCTAGAATTTAGCAGCTTAAACTGTGCTTTGCTGAAGGCAGCCAAGGAGTTTTGTCAGTAGTGATGGCAGTACACACTAGTTAGAATAAACTAAGCCTGGCTAAAAGCATATTTGTTAATGAAAGCCAGGTAATTTTGTACTGCCAAATATTGTACATTAAGCTAAAAGGTAGAAATTATATTATCATAATAAAAACTATAATCTTATGCTAGAAGAAGTTCATGTTTCTAAAGGAACTAAAAGTTGAACAAAATAACACAACCTTCCATAATAGAATGTAACTTATATTATTTCCTAGATTACATAGAATTGTGCAAGAAATCATTAAAAACTACAGAAATTGCCACTCACATACAAGATGCATAAATAAGCCTTTTGTATATGATCCTATTCAGTGAAATTGTCAAATCTATAGCCGATTTTTGACTTACCTATAGCTTTTGGTCTTATACTGTAAAACAGAAATATGCTAAATGAGTCAATTACAGTAACTGAAATGGACTTTCCTCCTGCCTTTGGATGCTATTTCATTTCAATATATTATTAGTACTATAGAATATAAAATGTGCTATTTAAATGCATTTATGTACTACTATTTAGAATCAGTATAAAAGGACTTCCACACAAAAATAGTAATAGGGCCTAACAAGTATTACTATTACTCTATTTCCATTAGACTTGAGAGGAATATACATTGTAAAAATTTGAAATTTGCATATTGAAAACTGCACATATTTATGAGATAGGATGTGATGTCTTATACATATATACACTGTTACATGACGGAATCTAGAGAAGCAAATCTTATTTACTTGATTTTCACATGCTGAATGCAGATAACTGAGTTCTTTCTTTTCTTGAAGCATTGTTACATAGTGGATTTGCAATTGTTCTTCAACATTTTTAGTATAATATTCACTAATTGCTTCAAGTGGGAAGATAATAAGAACTAAATTAGCCTTTCCAATTTTAATTATGGAAATAGCTATTCATTAAAGTCAGATTAGCTATGACATCTGTGAATAGTTTCCTACTTACTCATATGCTCTACCAATATATGTCTTCATGCAAGCAAAATACTTTGTGAGAAACATTGAGGGATCTTTTACAGAAAACTTTGTAAAATCTTTCACCTCTATATTTTACAACTAAAAAAAAAAATCACCCTTGTGGTACTTTCGTTGTTGTTCTTTAAGTCATGAGGACATTTTGTTTCACAGAATGAAACCAGATGGCTGGTAAAACAAATATATTACCACATTTAACTAGTACATTTCATAGAAATATTTTAGCTAACACATAGAAATTTTATGAAGTGTTTCTTCTCCAGAACTTCATGCAAATTAGTTCAGACCAAGACCCAACATTTTAAAAACAGTCCATCCAGGTATGGAGAGGTCAAAAGCATTTAGTGAGGCCATAGAAATAAGCTGTGCCTATGCCTTTGGCTGGTATTAACTGCAGTAGTTCTTGTTCTGGTTTCATTAGAATTAGTAATTTCATTAGTAATTAGAGAAAGTTGTAGAGTTAAAGGTGAATAAAAAAATAATTTTACCTGAACATCCAATCTAAGCCCTCCTTAACCTTTATTATCATTGCTTTTACTTGTGAATTGTTCATCTAACTAGCTAGCTTCTAGCCACTTCCATACAGTTGGCCTTTGCTTTCCATAGCTATTTACTAACTTCCTTTCTTCAAGTTTCATCATACCTACCCCTGGAATTCATATTTAAAAAGGAGGGCCTATCAGAATTCTGAAGAATTTCAGCCATTTTCAATCTTGCTTTCACTGCTGGGTGCAGAATTGGGCAGTAAGGAGCGTATTGTTTTAGGTTTTACATTATTGGGGACAACTATGTAAGAAAGATATTAATCATGACACACATGCTTCCCTTAATATTTGAACAGGATCTTCTGAATAGTATTAGTAGACATTTGGGCATGACTGAAAAATCAGTAATCTTTTGTAGGAGGCATTTCTATGCTGTTAGAATGCTAAAAAGAACCCTTTGGTCTGCAGCTGCTGATATAATTCACTAAGCCTGATGAAGTTTGGAAAGGCTTCCCTTTTTGGTTGCAAAGAATTAATTCAGAACATAATAAGGCCCTCAGACTGTAGGTATCTTAGTGTATAATGCTAATATTGTGTCCATGAAGAACACCCTGTAAGTAACAGCATCTGATTCAAGTTAAAATGAAATAAACTCATTATCAGGGCATCAAGTATCATAATGATTTTGTTACTATAATTCTGAAAAGCCTGTATAGTAATAATAATTAGCTTAGTCTGAGAGTCAGGAAGTGACAGCTAGTTCCTTCTGTGTTGAGGTTTGTGACAAGAAAGCATTTGTTTTATTTAGTATTTACTTAAAATTTGGACTGTGATTTCCAAATTCTCCCTAAAACATAATTAAATTGAACACAGTCTGATGAAAATAACTACTAACTCTGGAAATGAAGCAATACCCTCCACAGATAAGGTAGAAAATTACAATTAAAAATGACACAGTGATGAGGAAAAAATTTCATCTCATATGATGCTTAGAAATGTCATAGTGAATCCCTGATTATGTACAATTAGTGTCAATAAAAATTTATAGTTCTAGGGGCTTGGAATATGGCCTAGTGGTAGAGTGCTTGCCTCCTATACATGAAACCTTGGGTTTGATTCTTAGCACCACTTACATAAAAAAAGCCAGAAGTGGTGCTGTGGCTCAAGTGATTACAGTGCTAGCCTTGAGCAAAAAGAAGCCAGGGACAGAGCTCAGGCCCTAATCTCAAGCCCTAGGACTGGCAATACATACATACATACATACATACACACATACATACATACATACATACATATTTCTAAAACACACACAATAAGAAGAAATGACATAATGAGCAAGACCTCTAATTCTAAATTGAATTTCTCCAAGCTGGATAAATTGCAGTGTAGTAAATAAGTGAGCTGGATGTTTGTTCATGCCTGTAATCTTCACTGCTCAGGAAGCTGAGAATCATGGTTCAAAGTCAGGACAAGGAAGTTTGTGAGACTCTTATCTCCAATTAATCACCAGAAAACTGGAAGTAGTATTGTGGTTTACTGTGGTAGAGCTCAGGTACATTGTCCAGGCCCTATGACCCACCAAAAAATAATTAATTAATGGTGACTTTAAGTTTTTATACTGAACATGGGTATTCACTTGTTATGGTGATACTTGTATTTCTTATTTAAAATACTCAATTGTATAAGAAAATAAGCTAGCTGTTTTCATTATCTTTAAAATTTTATAGATAAACTCATCTGGGGATTGGAAAATTTCACAGGATAAGTATTTGGGGGCATTGTAGTAGTCAGGGAAATAGTATTTATAAAAATTTCCCAATAAAACTCATTCAATTGTTAGAATGTTTCTGTAGTGCTATGCTGCTGAATTTAAAAAAAATATATTTTTACTTTCTCAATGTTATAGATACCAAATAACTATAAAGGTTCTTCTTATTAGGATAAGCATCCTAATAAGAACAAGAGCAATCACTTTAATTTCTTGCTTAGTACATACTCATCATTATGGTACAGCCTTTAAAGAATGGTCTCTCATTTCACTCAACCTTAACTGGAAACCACTCATATTGGATAGTTCAACCACCTCAGTGAGAACAAGGGTTGATGTTAATGCTTCCTCTGTGCATTCTTCCATTTGTAAACAAGGCTGCAAACAAATGTTTTAGTGATAAAAATATTTTTCAATCATTTTATCATAAATCAATGTTCCTAAGAAAACTGTCTGCTTCCCTGGAAAACTGCTCACTTATCATTACAATCGTTCTCAACAACCACCCCAACACATCAACATATTATCCCAATCTTTCCAAGAATCCTGATCTTTATGTCCATAATACTGCCCAATGCAAGTGAGTGCCCTGCCTCATCTTAAAACTCAAGTTGAAGCTTAAAAATTTGATAAGTATTGTTTTGTTGTTTTGTCCCTTTGAGATATTGCCAAACTTTAATAGATATTGTGTTCTAGAGTTGAATTAACTTAAATAAATCCATTCCACCTTATTTCTCTAGTGGTATTTATGGGGACAAATAATCAGGGGAAAACTATAGAGGTTAAGCAAAGACTATCCCAATCAGAAAAAACCTTGAGTTTCCTAACAAGCAATAGGGAACGAGGTCCTCAGGTTGCCAAGGGTGGTTAGCTTCTACTTTGACTTCAACACCAATTCTTTTTGTAGCCTCCCAGATTCTTAGTTTCTTTTGTGTTCTTGGAGTCAAGACTCACTATTTAAAGGCTCTATATACTGTTTTTAGTATATTTGAAATGATATCAGGGGTTACCTCTCTTATTACACAAGAAAATTTGTAATTTGGGTGGTTGTATCTTGGACTTCAGTGTTTTCTGTGTGAATCCGGAAGCACAAGTGTTACAGTAGAAGGTAGTCATGGTTTTCATAAATCTATCTCTTCAATACTGTAAAATAGACTTATTTAACTTCTTATTTATCATATTAATTTGTATACTAAAAGTGAACGAATAAAAAATTTGCTAAGTATTATCTTGTTTGTGAAACTATACAAAAGGTTAAAATTTCTTATCTGTGACTTGAAAACTTAAGGAATGGAACTGGAGATAGTCATTAATTAGTTGGGGATCTCAAATACAACATGCACAACAAGCATATATTACTGAATGTTTCTGAACTATCATGGGTTTTAACTCTGAGATGACTGTCTCAATGCAATGTCTCCATTGTCCACAGGCTACACCAACTGATAATGGAAAAAGTTGGAAGAACAAACCTATAAGTTCAAGTCAACTTATTCAAATCCTAATAGGAGTTTAAAATATATTCTTTGAAACTGAAACTACAATATATCTCTAAGTAATGTTTGGAAGTCAAAACAGCAGGTGAAACTCTAATAAGAAAATACTTAATACCTTACAGTATTCCATCTTAACAGACACAAAATTATTTTTAAAAAACCACATGTGATTAATAAGGTGATTTTTTTCTTTGTGGTCAGACCTAAAAACTCTTATCTATTTGTCACAATAAAATTATATGCAAATTATCCAGTCACCAATTTGTGTTTTCTTCCTTCAGTGTCTGCTTAGGTTAGATTTGTCAAATTCTGATTGTCTTTACCCTACCATCATATGTCTAGATAGTCACAATTCTCTGCTTATCTGTCTGTGTTTCAAAAATCCTTATCCAAACCTTTAACAGCATTGAATTTCTTTGCATTTCTATTCATGTTAGGTTTGTAAAACGTCATGGAATACTCTTAAAATTAAATAGACTCTAGGGCTGATTCCTACAGTCCTACTTATTGTATTGATGATGGCAGATAAATTTCAGTTTTGTCTAAACAAACTGACTTATTCTGAAAATGTGCGCTTTCAACGGTTGGCATATTTGCTATTCTTTTTTTCGCAGACTATTAAATATTTAAAAGAAAAGGGAGAGGGAAGATTGCACCATCCAATAGGGAGGCACCCCAACTCATTCCAACCGAATAGTGAGCTGGGAACTCCAGCACCCAACACCCCATCAAGAATCCAGCAAATCCAACAACCAGAAGCAACAGAGAAACATAGGAAACGAAAAAGAACAAAAAAAAGAAGGAGCCTATAACCTGCATGGAGCCAGAAAATCTCCAGGGTACCGCCCCCACCCCCCGCCGACCCCGGCCCAAACAGGGCCAGGCTGGGAAAAGGGACCCGGTGCCGGCAAACAAGACTGCAGACCATCAGAGACCAGAGAAGCAACAGCCAAACAGTCACGCCAGGAGTGCAGAGTCCAGACAGCAGGAGCTCCACGGACCCCAGATGGAGTGCAGACAACTCGAGACAAACAGTAGCGTGGGACTGGAGTTGTGAGACCAAACAGCTGGAAGCAGACAACAACAGCAGGGGAACCGGGCAGCGAAGATGGGGAGAGCCGACGGGGAGAGCCGGGACCGCCACCACCAAACGACCGATTGCCACACCCCAGCACCCCATCCCTGAGAAGCCCACAGCAGCATGGGAAACACACACAATCCAGGACCAGTAAGTCCCCCATTACCCACCCCCCCAAAGGGAGGCCAGCTCTAGCAGAGACCCAAACCCTACAAAGAAGCTAGAGCTCCCTCCCTCCCCTTCCCTACCCCGAGGGAACAAAGGAGCCCCATATCTGGTGGCTCTAGGACCCTACAGCCTCTGGGAGGACATGGGAGCTAGCAGAGGTGGAGCAGTACCCAACAAAGTGACCAGGAAACACCTTAGACAGGTGACCCCCAAAGCCCCAGCTGAGGAGCCTGAACCTGGCTGCACTGGCCCCACCCTCTCCCCAGCAGGGGCCTGTGGACTGGTAGGCATTGTAAGCCCCACCTGTGGCGCCTGGTCATCATGGAATTTTTGAACAACAGTCACAGGCTCACTGCTGTGCAATACCAGCCCAGCAGGGACACCTGGGCCTGAATACACGCCCCCCTCACAGTGGAGGCGCAGAGAGTCTGTGGGCACCAACCCGTGCCCAGACACTTGCACCTGCTGGTGTCCACACATACTGCCCCCCACAGCAGACTCACGAGAGGGCACAAGCACCCTCCAATAACTCGGGGCAGCACATCACCAAAGGAAGCACTAGAGTGCACGTGCATGCCACCCCCCCTGGAGGGCCAGCGTGGGCCAGTGTGCTAGCCCTCCAGCAGGAGAATCTCCTGCCCAACCCCCCGAGAGAGCACACAACTGGGTAAACTACAACACCCGCTCTGAGAGGCGCATTCTGCACAGATAGGCAGGGCCCCCCAGTGGCAGTGCCCACTCTGATAGGTGCCCTCCGCACAGGTGGGCAGACTGCCCCTCAACAGCAACACCTGCTCCTACAGGAGCAATCCACACAGGTGGGTGAGCCACCTCTCAGAGGCAAATCTCAATCTGAGAGGTGAGCTCCTCTTACCATGATACCGAGTGGGAAAAAGAATCAAAGAAGAGAGAAGTCTCCACACCTCGCTGAATCAGTGACCCACAAACCCCCATCAGGGGCACACTAGGGTCAGCACAACACAGCGGCAGGACACAGTCCTGCAGAGAAAGACACAGAACCTTTCCACCCCCAAGTGCAGTGAGGGTGAAGCCCGCAGCAATAACAGAGATGGTCACGCTCACCCATTGTGCAGTAAGGTTCAACAGCCAAACTCAAACCGATAGCCAGGACACAAACAAGTCTCCACTGATGGACCAGCGGGAACCAGCACAAAGCCAAGGTAAGGGCACCACCTACAAATCTCCAGATGGGCAAATCACAAAGAAATATCACAAATTTCAAGAAAGGGCAAGCCAACTCGCCAACTCCAAAAAACAGTACGACTGAAGAGAAGATGGAGAATAAAAAAAAACAAACTGAGGCTATGATAGCAGAAATGAGGGAAAGCTTCAGGAACAAATTCAGAAAACAATTCCAGGAGTTAGAATGGAAGTCTCAAAGGACCTTCAGGAAGTCAAGAGAGAAATCGAAGCAAAAATATATACAGTGCAAACCTTCGTTAAAGAAGACCTTAACATCCTGAGAAGCGAAATGCATGAAAAAATAGATTTAAAATACAACTCTTTAAAGGAAGAAATTTCCATGATCAGAGCTGATCTGACAACAATAAATAGCTCCCTGACATCCATAAACTCCACACTTGAAACCACATCACAAAGAATTGATCATATTTAATCCTGAATCTCTCTTTTGGATGACGATGTGGCCGATATGGACCAGAAAATTACCACACTCCAAAAAATGGTAAAACTCAGGGCAGACTAATCCAGGAAATGGTGGACAAAGACAAGAGATATAATCTGCGCATAATTGGAATAGAAGAAGGAGCCAAATACCAGAGCAGAGGGCTTCAACATATTTTCAATAGAGTTATCGCAGAAAACTTCCCCAATCTCACAAGGGACCTCACCCAGGTAACCAAAGCCTATAGGATGCCTGGCAGACCAGACCCTAGAAAATCCTCACCCAGTCACATAATAATCAAGATTTCAGATCTCAAGAATAAAGAGTAAATTTTGAATGCAACAAAACCCAAAACCGAAGAAAGAAATTTTCTACAATGGGAAGAGGATCCGAATCATAGCAGACCTCTCCACACAAACTTACCACGCATGAAGAGAGTGGAAGAACACAATCCAAGCCCTACAGGCCAACAATTGCCAACACAGAATTAGATATCCTGCGAAATTAGAATTCACATTTGAGGGAAAAACCAGATCTTTCCATAGCAAAGAGGATCTAAAGGAGTATGTGACTAAAAAACCAGCCTTACAGTGAATTCTAAGAGGGGAACCCCACCCAACAGAAATCACACAGGATACACAGACAGAAACAGAAAGAAACTATAATAGCCAGAGCCAAACAGAAAAATCAGGTCATTAAAGATGAGGGAAAAAAAAAGGAGAGGAAAAACAGCCTAATAGGAAAATGGAAGGGGAAAAATCACTCTTATCCTTGATCTCTTTGAATATAATCGGTATAAATGCTCCAATAAAGAGGAGCAGACTGACAGAGTGGATCCGCAAACAAAAAGTTGCCATCTGTTGTCTTCAAGAGACCCATCTTACAACAAGGGATTAAAAACAGGCTTCAAATGAAAGGATGCAGCAAGATCTTCCAAGCAAACACACCTACCAAAATGGCAGGAGTAGCCATCCTGATCTCAGACTAGCTAGACTTCTCATTAAAATCAATTCAAAAAGACAAAGAAGGACACTACATATTAATACAAAGGAAAATCCAGAATCAAGACATCACGGTGATAATTTATACTCACCGAACAAAAGAGGCCCTACATATGTCAAGCAAATTCTCACAGAACTACAGAACAAGATAGACCCAAACACAATCATAGTGGGTGACTTTAATAGCCCACTCTCTCCAAGTGACAGATCCAACACCCAGAGGATCAGCAAGGGAGCTGAGGACCCAAGTAACACCATATCCCAAATGGATCTGAGAGATATGTACAGAGTCTTTCACCCTACAGAGACCCAATACACCATCTTATCAGCAGCCCATGGATCATTCTCCAAAATAGACCATGTCATAGCCCACACAAAGAACCTCAGAAAATACAGAAGTATTGACGTCATCCCATGTGTTATATCTGACCACAGTGGAATAAAGGTAACCCTCAATAACAATGGTTACCACAGAGGCTATACATATTCTTGGAGGCTAAACCCCTCACTGTTATCTAACACTTGGGCCACAAACCAAATTAAGGATGAAATTAACGAATACATAAGTCACAATGACAATGAATATGCATCACAAAGAAACCTATGGGATACAGCTAAGGCAGTACTGAGGGGCAAGATCATTGCCCTCAGCACTCACATTAAAAGAATGGAAGCAGAGCAGGTGAATAACCTCACGATGAAACTAAAACAACCGGAGAAACAAGAAATGATCGAATCTAAAATGACTAGGAGGACAGAGATCACAAAGATTAAAGAAGAGATAAATCTGATTGAAAATAAAAAGACCATTCAACAAATAAATAAGACTAAAAGCTGGTTCTTTGAGAAAATAAATAAAATTGACAGACCCCTCGCAAGACTTACAAAAATAAAGAAGAGACTCATATACGTAAAATCAAGGACTCCACTGGAAAAATTACAACAAATACACACGATATTTAAACAATTATAAGGAACTATTTCCAGAACCTCTACTCACTAAAAAATCAATAATTTTACAGAAATGGATCAATTCTTAGAGAAGTATAAACTGCCCAAACTGAGCCAAGAAGAAATTAATCAACTAAATAAACCAATAACTTACAGCGAGATACAGGGGGCAATCAGGAGCCTCCCAACAAAGAAAAGCCCAGGCCCAGATGCATTCACCAATGAATTCTATAAAACCTTTAGTGAGGCGGTAATACCAATACTCCTCAAACTCTTCTGCGAAATAGAAACAGAGGGAGAAATCCCAAACTCATTCTATGAAGCTAATATTATACTCATCCCCAAACCAGGCAAAGACCCAGCAATAAAAGAGAACTACAGACCAATATCACAATGAAGACAGATGCAAAGCTATTCAATAAAATATTAGCTAACAGGATCCAGAAACTGATTAAGAAAATTATACATCATAACCAAGTAGGCTTCATCCCACAGACACAAGGATGGTTCAACATCTGTAAATCAATCAATGTATTTCACCACATCAACAGAATGAAAATCAAGAATCACATTGTTATCTGAGTTGATGCCCAAAAAGCCTTTGACAAAATACAACATCCATACTAATTAAAAGCTCTGGAGAGAATAGATGGAACATTCCTCAGAACAATAAAAGCCATATACAACAGACCAACTGCTAATATCTTATTAAATGGGGGAGAAACTAAAATCATTCCCGAAACTCAGGAACAAGACAAAGATGCCCTCTCTCCCCATTCCTTTCAACATAGTGCTGGAATCCCTAGCCATAGCAATAAGGCAAGAGGAGGACATCAAAGGGATCCACATCGGCAAGGAAGAAATCAAGCTATCCCTATTTGCAGATGACATGATCTTATATCTGAAGGACCCAAAAAACTCAGTCCCCAAACTCCTACACCTAATAAATAATTTTGGCAAAGTAGCAGGATACAAAATCAATCCACAAAAGTCAGCAGCTTTTCTGTACACCAGCAATGTACAAGCAGAAAAGGAAATTATGGAAATAATACCATTTGCAGTAGCCAAAAAAAGAATAAAGTACCTAGGGATCAACCTAACCAAAGACGTGAAAGACCTATTTAATGAGAACTATAAAAAATATAAAAAGGGAAAGCAAAGAAGACACAAGGAAATGGAAAGACTTTCCATGCTCGAGGGTAGACAGAATCAATATAGTGAAAATGGCCATATTGCCCAAATTGTTATACAGATCCAATGCAATCCCCATCAAAATCCCAGCTACATTCTTCACTGAAATAGAGAAAGCAACCGATAAATTCATATGGAACAGCAAAAGACCTAGAATAGCCAAAGCAATTCTAGGCCAAAAAAGCAGCACAGGAACTATCACAATACCAGACTTCAAGCTCTACTATAGAGCCATCATAACAAAAACAGCCTGGTATTGGTATAAAAACAGACCTGAAGACCAATGGAATAGAATTGAAGACCCAGAAATAAAACCGCACTCTTATAGTCAGCTTATATTCGACAAAGGAGCTAAAGACATACAATGGAAAAAACAGAGCCTCTTCAACTACTGGTGCTGGGAAAACTGGGCAGCCATAGGCAGAAAACTCAAAGTAGACCCTAGCCTGTCACCATGCACCAAGATCAACTCAAAATGGATCAAGGACCTCAATATCAGACCTGGATCCTTGAAACAACTGAAGGACAGAGTAGGAAAGACGCTAGAACTTATAGGCACTGGAAGGAACTTCCTGAATAGAGTCCCAGGGGCACAACAGATAGGGGAGAGACTCGACAAATGGGACTACTACAAAATAAAAAGTTTCTGCACAGCTAAGGACATAGCCACCAAACTAGAAGGACAGCCAACCGTATGGGAATGTATCGTTACCAGCACAGCATCAGACAAAGGCCTAATATCTGTCATCTACAGAGAACTAAAAAAACTAAGCCCCTCTAAGCCTAGTAAACCAATTAGGAAATGGGCAAAGGAGCTAAAGAGAGACTTCACAAGAGAAGACATAAAAATGGCAAAGAAATATATGAGGAAATGTTCAACATCTCTTGACAGTAAAGGAAATGCAAATAAAAACAACCCTGAGATACCATCTCACTCCAGTTAGAACGGCCTATACTGTGAACTCAGGCAACAACAAATGCTGGAGGGGGTGCGGGGAAAGAGGAACCCTTCTCCATTGTTGGTGGGAGTGCAAATTAGTACAACCACTTTGGAGAACCGTATGGAGTTTCCACAAAAAGCTCAACATAGACCTACCCTATGACCCAGCCATACCACTCCTAGGAATCTATCCTGAACAACAGTTCCCAAGATATCAAAAAGACATCTGCACTTCCATGTTTATTGCTGCACAATTCACAATAGACAAAATATGGAAACAACCCATATGCCCCTCCACAGATGAATGGATCCCAAAAATATGGTACCTATACACAATGGAATACTACATAGTGATTAGAAATGGTAAAATATTGGTATTCGCAGGGAAATGGTCAGAACTTGAACAAATAATGTTGAACGAGACAAGCCTGGAACACAGAAAATGAAGGAGCATGATCTCCTTGAAATATGACTGTTGAGGTGGGGGGATGGGGAGACAATAGAGAACAGGTCTGCGAAACCAAAAACTTCTTGTCAAATGGTATTTCCCACAGGTTTGGGTCAGCGACCCTACATTATGTAACTAAAACCAAACAATTACTCAACATATAAAGGTCAAAAATAGACCTCTCAGTGTATCACAATAGCTCAAAAGCTATGTATGTACGTTAATATAAGACAAGGATAAGCAAACCCTGTTGTTGACAGTACATTTAAAGCCCTAGGTGAATTTCCTTTTGCGTAGGCCACGTGGCTACTGTATATGTTTTTGGTACACTGTGTATTGTATATACGTTTACCTGACCTAGGGAAGGGAAAGAAAAACAGGGTGTAAGATATCACAAGAAATGTACACACTGCTCTACTATGTAACTCTACCCCTTTTGCACAACACCTTGTCAAAAATATTTGTTTAACTAATAAATAAATTATAAAAAAACAAGGCCCAACAACAACAAAAAATAATCAAGCATTAAACACACTGTGATTCTAATTTAAAAAAAATAAGAGTGTTTTAATGTCACTTATATCACTGTGTATTGTGGATAGTAGCTTCTCAAACTTTATGAAATCTGTGAACTTCCAAGTGATTTAACCAAGTTATCATTAGCTATTGCTCTTTCTTGTGAACTTGTTTATAAATAAATATTTGTGATTTAAAACTATTCAGACATCTACAATCCTATGACATAAGCATTACAAAACTTTTCCCCTAGAGGATGAATGACATGCATAAGATCTTAATCATATGGAAACCATTTCAGACTTGCTCCTTGCTATAGCAAAAAAATCTATCCACCTTGTCTCAAAGCTATAGTGGCTGTAGCTAATGTAGTACATATCTCTGCTGTTTTGGTTCTGTGGTTTGCTTTAAGTTATATGAGATTTTTGATTTTGTATAATTTTGGTTACACAGTGAAAATACATAACATTTCTCACTAAGAGTTAGCACATGCAAAATTAGATTTCTTTATCCCAAATATTTCTGTCTAATTTTGTATTGTACATACCATGGTCCATGGACTAAATTCCATTCCCTTGATATTCAGTTAATCTAGTAATGCTTAGTGGCTGCATCTGTACAGAAGGTTCTAGGAGATAGTTATGGTTAAGTGGGTCTTAAATTGATAGAATCGGTGGCCTACTAAGAATAGAATGAAAGGCTCCGTGACTGCTCAATGAAAAAAATAGATATCTGCAAGTCAAATACAGTCCTTTCCTCAAACGTATTTACCTGGTTCTTTGATCCTGGAAGTTCCAGTCCTCAGAAATGTGAAAAAATAAATTTTTATTTATCAAGCTAGCCAGTTCTGATTTTATTTGTGGCTTCCCAAGATACTAATGCACTTTGTTATTGAACTGTACTAGCTTATGGGGAATCTAGTACTAGTCTTTTATGAATACTCCCTATATTTGAAAGAAAAGTTCCAGACTCTATTCCAGCTAAACCAGATTTAATCTTATATGTTAATAGGTCATATGTTATAGCTGAAAGGGGAAAAATCCTGTTTTATCCACAGAACTAGACCGCCATCCAATCCTAGAAATTTTCTCTGATGTACATCACTGAGATGGTAGCTTGACTGCATCTGATGCAGTTGGCTAGAGAGAGGAGTCACTACATTACTTGGTAGAAGTATACTGCTTTGGAGGCTGTTAAAATATTTTGAAATGCTATGGAAATAATGGAGACTTTGGAATCACCAGGAGGCCACCTTGAAATGGTTACTAATTACAAATTCTTGAGATCTCCAATGCTTTCCAAGGAAAGAGTTAGAATAATGAAAGAAACATATACTAATTAGAATACTATAGAGCATAAGAAAGGTCTCAAACATGACGACAGGTCAGCAATTATTCAATATCCTGCCACCCATTACAACACAAAGGGATAGCTTTTGGGAGCATTTCAAAGACGCTACATGAGATGTTGATCCAGGATCCAATGAAAATTAAAGATTTTGTGAAATATCAAATTGCTAATTAGTATTTTCAAAGCAGCTACTACTCCCAAGTTCCAGACGAATTCAAAAGAAGTCTACCAAAAGTTCAAATGAAGTTTCCAATTTTAAAGGTAAAAAATTGATAATTGATAGAACAAGAACTGGTAGGGAAACTATAAATATGAGGAATAGGTATCTCATACTGGCCTTACATATCACCAGCATAATCATGGGAAAAGTAAAACTAGTCACCAATTAAACACAAATTAAACAATTAAGATGCAGGGATCCTTTGGATATGTCTACAGCATTTCAGAGACATAATAAATGAGAAAGGAAACACACTACGTGGCACAGACAGCCACAGGAAGACAGTAGCTCAGTTCATCTTTAGTCATCTTCGAAATGTAGACATGAGCTTTGTGTTTAAATAGGCAAAAGATTGGCGGAAAAGATATTCACAGTTAAATGCATATTTAAATAGTAGACATGGCATGGCTGGTTATTATATCAGAGGTGTTGTTATTGCTATCATGATTTGAGTGTGAGGTTGTTGGGGGATCTGGACCCCCTTTTCCCCTATCTCCCAGGGGAAATGCCTGAACCCAAACTATGAAAGACACTCAGCCCTGCCCCTCCCACCGGCAGAAGGAGTAAGGCATATCTTTGTGGACTTTGCTGAGTTGAGGAGAAATGCCGAAATCCCCTTCCCCATCAGCCCCCGTCACGTGTCTGACAAATTCCGGGGAGACAGCCTGATGGTTGAACGGGTCCTACTCCTGTTCTAGGATATAGCCATTTCATGACAAATAATTGTGCTTACTGGGTGATGGTGATAGTGACAGTGTTGGATTTTTGTTCTATTCTACAAGGCTCTGCTGTTGCTTATGGGTAGATCTGGTCCCTTGTCATAAATATCCTATTGATCAGTTCCATTTTGGAACCTGAGGTGATTTCCAGAGTACGTTCAATAGAATGATTTAGAGCAAAAACAACGTTTTGCTCCTGTTTTTAGTTATTTTGTGGGCCCATGTAAGGAGTTAATGTTTTTCTATAAAAGCATTTTTAAGCATCTGTTACATTAATACCCCTACTAAAGTATTACTTGGTTTGTCCTACACACATTTTGTAGACTTTGAAACTGACCTTCCACAGAAATACAGATTATAAAGAATTCCTGAAAACATGATATATATGTGGAACTTATCCCTCTTTGTAGTTCTAAGAAGGAAAACACAAGATTTAAGCTGACATATGGTCATTTGATTTGTTATTTGTGTGAAGTATAAATCTCACCATTTGTGTGCCTGTACATGCTTCAGTAGCAATCGATATAACCCATAGAAGTATTGTAGTGAACATTAGATGATTGGTAAGTAGAGCTGTTCCTCAAGTGGTAGAATGCTAGGCTTGAACAAGAAAGGAAAGTTACAGTGCCTAGGTCCTGAGTTCAAGCCCCCAAACTGACACAAAAAAATAGATAATTAGATTTTTCTTCTATCTTTAACAGGTATTAGATTTGTTACACAAAAACTGATTCACTCCAAACTACAAGGAAGTCCATGATTTTACTTTTAAATTAGTGTGTTTATTCATGTAAACTTCTGACCTCATTTAGAGTATTTTTGGTCCCAATGATAACCTTTCCTTTTAATGAGCCAACAATCACAATAATAGCTAACCAAAAAAAAAAAAAAAAAAAAAAAAAAAAAAGAATTTCTGTGAGGATAGTAAAAAGGATTTATAACAAATTCCAGAAAAAGAAATTGGGATTTTTTTTTGTCTTTTAGAACATTTATTTATTGCTAACAGAAAACCTAAAATTACATCAGAACCTATCGGAAGTATAAGGATACAGACAATGCTGCTAACACTACAAGTGTATTTTCCTTTAAACATGAAATTGGAAATCCCATTTCCCTCCCCCTCCCCATAGGTTGTACAGTTTGTTTACAGCAGATATTTTTTTCTGAAACTACTTATTTGTTTTCCAAGTGATGTACAGAGGGGTTACACTTTCATACATAAGGCAGTGGGTACATTTCTTGTAAAATTTGTTACCTCTTCCCTCATTTCCCCTGTAAGTATTGCTGTTGCATTGGTTTGTCTTTTATCCTTTGTCTCTCCATTTTGATATTCCCCTTACCTTCCCTAGTTCCAATACACATATATACAATATCCAAGTTACCAAAGTCAGTTACAGTGACATTAAGGATAAGAACCACGGAGAAGAAAGACAAAAGAAAAAGGCATGTTTTCACATGGCATGTTGAAAATAACAACAACAATGATAAACCACTTGTTTTCATAACTTGGAGTTGATTTGACTTATCGTCATCTTGTATTCATATGTACATAGCTATTAAGCTTTGTGATCTTAAGGTAAAACCTCTAAATCTTAAATGAAGATTACTACAAACCTATATCTAATTTCTAGAGATTGGTTTGTATCCTTAGTACTACAAAACATTTGAGAAAGCAAAAAAAAAAGTAGGAAAAGAGGAAGATTAGTAATTTGCTAATAGTCCTGAACTGTTTTCTCCTAGCATCCTCATGTTGTTATTTAGCTAAATCAGAATCCTATAACAAAATACCATAATTATTCTGTACACTGGTGGCTCATGCTTATGATCCTAGCTCAGGTAATCTGAGATTCACAGTTCAAAGCCAGTAAATTCTAACCAGTAAAATGTGAAAAGTAGAAATGTGGTTCAAGTTGTAGTATGCCAGCCTTCTAATGAAAGAGTCAACTGAGAGTGCTAGGCCCTGAGTTCAAGCCCTACTACCTGCACAAAAACAAAGAAAAAACATCCACTAAGTTGGTGATTTACTGAAAGGAATTCATGTTTTCATAGTTCTGAGGATTGATGTGTCCAAGATCAATATAGTGGCAAACTAGATCACTTGTAAGGGAGCTGTTTCTTAACTACAGATATACATTTTCTTTCTTTCTTTCTTTCTTTCTTTCTTTCTTTCTTTCTTTCTTTCTTTCTTTCTTTCTTTCTTTCTTCCTTTCTTTCTCTCTCTTTCTCTTTTTTCTTCTTTCTTTCTTTCTTTCTTTCTTTCTTTCTTTCTTTCTTTCTTTCTCTCTCTCTCTCTCTCTCTCTCTTCATTTCTTTATTGTCAAAGTGCTATACAGAGGGGTTACAGTTTTATACATAGGGCAGTGAGTACACCTCTTATCCAACCTGTTACCTCCTCCCTCATCTCCCACCACTCTCTTGCCTTCACCCCCTCCCCATTTCCCTTCCTCCCTCCTGTGAGTTGTGCAGTTGGAGACATTTTCTTATTTTATTTTCACAGGTCTAAACCTAATAACCTGACCAATGTTTGACCTAAAGACAGTCACTTCACACAGTACAGCTTCAACATATGCATTTCAAGGGCACATAGCATTTCCTTTTAACAGCTGTAATTATCAAAATGCTTCACAGATGTGAAGCATCCCATCAAATGATCTAACAAATAATTACTGAAGATGAGTCATTAGGAAACAGTAATAAGATAACTATAACCATTTTTCAAAACATGTTTTATGATTGTAACTATTCAGACTGAAAAATAAATTTGGATTAATATGTGCACCTGGTAGTGGTCTCTCCCTGAATTTAGGCTGGAGAAGACTAAAATGAGGATCTGTGAACCAAGACCATTTGTATCAACCTAATAATTCTAGTAGGAATCAAACTTTATTACTTTTATAAATATAGTTTAACTATCTGTTGCAGGAATTGGAATGCTCAGAAATATGATTGCAAAGTTACAAATAATTTTCTTTTGGAGATTAAGAAATTATTTAAAAGTATATATGCCTATGCAAGTTTGATCACTGCTCATCTCTAAAACAGCTTTCAATGAGGCAATCTACCCTTCAATGCTTACCTACTTACCTTCTTGTGTTTTATACTCCTAAACCTTATGGTTTACTTCTCCTAATCCCAAACAATTGCCTGCTTTCACAGACTCACTGTAATGTCTTAGAATATAAAACAAGCCAGGGGCTGTTGAATCTTGCAAGTAATCCTAGCTACTGAGGAAGCTGAGATCTGAGAATCACAGTATGAAATCAGCAGCAGTTAGTCACCAGCTTAACCAGAAGAAATGCTGACTGGAGATGTGACTTGAAAATAAAGTGCAAATTGTGAGCCAGAAAGCTAACCTTGGACACAGTGCTCTAAATTTAAGCTCAGGTACTTTCATGCATGCACATATGTGCGTGTGCGCGTGCGCACACACACACACACAAACACAAACACATACACACACCAATAAAAAAAAAGCTCCTTGATTCAGTATATTTAATAAGCAGACATTTTTCTTAGGAACATTGATTTATGATAAAATGATTGCAAATTATTTTTAACACTAAAACACTTGTTTGCAGCATTGTTTACAAATGGAAGAATGTACAGAAGAAGCATTAATATCAACACCTGTGCTCACTGAGGTGGCTTAACTATCCAATATGAGTAGTTTACAATTAAGGTTGAGGAGACTGACTCACAAAGCAGTTGTTAATTAATTTTATTTTGAACATATGTCTGGGTAGCACACGAGTGAAGAGGATGGAAAGCTCTGTTACATGATCAGTTGTCCTTTCAGCTCTCAAACAGGAGATTATTGACTGACTTTGAAAAGACATGGCTGTCAAGGAAAAGTACATGGGTCTGGAATGGGAAAGGTCCTAAAAAGATCAATTACTAAAATACTCTTCAGCAAAGTATTTTTAGCTGTCAAAATTAAATCTTTTAATTTTATGCAAAGAGTAATCAGTTGATAGATGTTGAATCTATGAATGGTTGGACTTTGGGTGTTCTTTAGGTTTGCTGGGCACTATCCTTAATTAAGTTCTGTATCAAGAGAGTTATAATAATCCTGGGTAATTAAAACCTTTTACCTGTGAGCAACAAAGTCAAGTAACAATAACGATATTAAGTTCATCTTCTAAATTGTCCTGCTGAAATAAATGGCACTATCTCTGTCTCATTGCACAAAGAAGATACCTTGGGAATATTCTTAAATTTTTCCTGTCTCTATTAAGTAATATATAATTATTATTCAGAAAATATGGTCTGATAATTATTGTGGTAACATACCACTGGTTTAAATTTTCCTGATATTTAATTTTAAATAAAATTTACTTATTAGAAATTTATTAGAAAATTTATTAGGTTTATTAGAAAAAAGAAATTCTGTGAAACAAAAATTTAACATTCTTTTAGAAATTTAAAATATATCATGAATATTACAATTTTAAAAGCCTATTATTCAATAAGGTCAGCTCAGGCACTAATAAATAACTTCATGCTTTTTTTTAAAGTTCTAGTTATAATACTGTGATGTTTGTTTATTGTCCTGGGGCTTGAATGAGGCTTGTATACTGTCCCTGAGCTTTTGTGCTCTAGGCTAGCCCTCTACCATGCAAGCCACAGATCTGCTTCTGGCTTTTCTTGGTTAACTGGAGACAAGAGTTTCATAGACTTTCCTGCCAGGACTGACTTTGAACCATGACCATCAGATCTCATTATCTTGGTTAGCTAGGATTATAGGTGTGAGCCACTCATGCCCTTCCGGTCAATGGCTTTTGCTGTTCACCTTGTAATCATATCACAGTTATGTTAAATTGAAGAAAAAATTTAAAAAGTATAAAATAAGGATTTATAGTTTTTCTAATGTTGTTACAGGCAGTGTAAATTGAATGAACCTTACCAACTCAGAAAGTCTCTGACTAAATCAGCTTTCATATAGTGATAGGAGAGGTAAAGCCTTGGCAAACTATGGCTAGTCCAAGCTGAAGAAGCAGAGATTTCATACTGAGACTGAAAACTACTATAATTTGGAGAAGAAAGATACATTGCTGGGACATAGCTGAGGATTTCCTCAGGCACTGGGCTCAGGAATGATGTATGCATCAGAAACTACAGGAAAATCTAGTGTAGAATAGCCTCATGAGTGAGGCTCACAGAGAGAGCCAAGAAATTTCAGGATGCTGAGATACATTGATAGCTTGATCCATCCATGAAGAGAGAGAGAAGATTTTGAGAATTCAGATATCTCAGAAAGAAGACCTCAGAAGAAAATGGATCATGTCAGTACTTGTATTCTTAGGTAATGCATATATAAAAACATTGTAATATAAAAACCATTTCCATCTGTCACAATTTTTTTCTTCATCCACTCAACCATTGCTATATTACCAGGTTGAATAAAACATTCCCTGGAGATATAGATGATAGATGACAATATAGTAGATAGATAGAGACATAGGGAAATAGAGAGATAGATATGGATATAGATATAAATATAGATTTTGATATAGATGGTGGTTGTGCGGCTTGAACTCTGGGCTTAAGAGCTGTTCCTGTGTTGTTCAGCTCAAGGCTAGCACTCTACCACTTGAGCCATAGCACCAGTTCTGGTTTTCTGGTGGTTAACTGGAAATGGTCTCACAGACTTTCCTTCCCAGGCTGGCTTTGAACCTAGATCCTGAGATCTCAGCCTCCTGAGTAGCTAGGATTATAAGCGTGAGTCATCGGTGCCAAGCCCTGGTTATATGTTATATAATAGTTATAATATATAAATATATTTAATTTGTCAGTTAATTTAATTTGTCAGTTTCCTCTGGTTAAATTGTGTGATGGATTTATCACACTAAAAGAATAGCAAACTAGTAGTCAGACCAGATTTAACACACACCTGTTTGTTCCCTAATGTGCATAAAAGTGTGTTTAAATAACATGAGGTGTGGTTTTTTGTACTTTATATTATCTTTGAATCTGAACAGAAGCTAGGTTTTGGCTTAAATGACAGAGCTCATTAAGAAAGTCTTGTTAACTCCGTATCCTCTAGAAATGTCACTTGAAGCCATTGAGGTATATAGAAAGTGACCTCACAGCACAGATAACAGTGCTACTTTGGATATTTTTTCCTCTATGATTTTTATCTTTAAGTATTTATTATAGTCAGTTTACAATTGAGTGAACTGAGTGAGTGATTTTTTTTTCCTTTGCTACTGAGAAAAGAAACAACAAAGTTTCTCTAGTAATGATTTTCATGCTCTAACAAGGCATGTAATAAGGCAAATCTTCACTGGAAAACTTGGCCTGATTTTACTAGTTCTAAAATGGTAAAGCTATGTATCAAATAGTCTGTGAAATCTTTTTTTAAAATAGTCTCCTTTGTTTCTAGGAATAGCAATTATTGGGATAAGTATTTTTCTAACCAAAATAATATGTCACAGTTCAATTAAGTAAATTGTCCAAAGTTACTTGACCAGTAAACATTCAGAGAGTAAAGATCTGAAGCCAAGTGATGTCAAACTGAGTATCACATGTTTAAATGGCAAATTAAAACATTCCATGAGGAAGAAGTAATTTTTACTAACTAAAATTCAATTTTAATAGAGTCAATTCTTTAATCAGAAGACATAGATTGGCTATTTGGATCAAAAAGCCTGATTCAACCATCTGCTATTTCAAACGACACAGCTAACTGACATAAACAAATATCTTCACAAGGTGAAAGGCTACAACATACTTTTCCAAACAAATGACTGATGTAAAGGGGCTGGAGTAGCAATACAAATACCTGATATAGCATATTTCAAATTAAAATTAGCTAAAAGAAGTTAGGTTCTTGTTTCTCACACCTGTAATCCTAGCTGTACAGGAGGCTGAGATGAGAATCACAGTTTAAAGAGAGTCCAAGAAGAAAAATCTATAAGATTCTGATTTCGAATTCAACAATAAAAAAGCCAGAAATGGAGCTGTAGTTCAACTGGTAGAATAGTAATCTTGAACATAAAAAACCTCAGGGACTGTACCCTGACCCTGAGTTAAAATTGTAGTATTGGCACACACACACGCACACACACACACACATACAAATCAGATATCAGAGAAAAAGAACAATATTTCATATTAATAAGGGAAATTCTTCATCAGGAAGACATAACAATTCTTAAGGTCTGTACACCAATATATCTTATATATCTATATACTAGAGTGCCCAACTTTGTCAAACACAAGTGTATCTGAAAACCCACATAATCTGAATACAAGGATTATTGGAGATTCCATCACACCACTGTCATCAATAGATAGATCAAGTCAAAACTCAGCAACAGAAAACACAAAGTTAACTGATTGCATAGACCAGCTGGACCTAACAGAAATCTACTGAACATAAAATTCATTATCTGACAAATACCTATTCTCCAAAGTATTTCATATCCTATCATCTAGACTGTATCAGGAAAAGTAAGAGAATTGAAATTACCCTTTGTGTCCTGTCTGATGTAACCAAATCAAATTACAACTTAAAAGAAAAAGAAACCACAGAAAACATTCAAACTCATGGAACTTACTCAACACGTTGCTACATGATCAGTGGGTCAACTATCAGAATTTTGAGGACAAAATGGAAGTAGCACTACGAGGAATGTTTATAGCTATGAAAGCCTACCTCAACAAATTAGAGAAATCTCAAATTAGTGCTGTCATGTTGTACCTCAAACTCCTAGAAAAGCAAGAACAGGCCAAACCCTAAACCAGCAGTTGAAAAGAAAAATAAACACTAGATCAAAAATAAATGAATTAGAAAATAAAAGAATTCATAAACAAAATGTGGATATGTGAAAAAGAATTTTAAAAAATGATAAGGAGAGGATTGAGATGAATAAGGAGAAAAAGGAGAGGAGATTGCAATTATATTATTCAGTTAGTATCCTATAAAGCTAAGAAAATTGAGGAGAGGGTTTGGGTTGGAAATAGTGAGGGAGAATGATGAAAGGGTTGACTTCCATGAAGATGCTTTGTACTTATAAACTGATTTGTTGACCGGTAACCTTTTTGAACAACCATGGAAAGATAATAAAATATAACTTACACAAACTACATACAGAAGTATTTTTTTCACAAAATATATATTCCTAAAAGCAAATTTATAAATGAAATAACTGTAACAAATCATTCTTAATCTGAGGAATAGTCTGAAAATTTGATTTGAGAGGAATATGTAATTTTTGTAAATAGTATCATTGTTCATGTAGGCTTTCTTTTAATATACTCTATGTTTATTATACACATAAACTTATGGACGGGAGTAGAAAAGTTCAGAGCACTGATAAAAACTGTGTTCATTTATTACATGTTTCCAAAGTGATATCAGTTTACCATTTTCAATGCATTTAAAATTACTTGTTTGATTTTTTTCCTATTTATTGTCAAAGTGATGTACAGAGAGGTTATAGTTTCATACGTTAGGCTTTGGGTACATTTCTTGTACTGTTTGTTACCTCCTCCCTCATTACCCCTCCCCCTCCCCCTTTCCCTCTCCCTCCATGAGTTATTCAGTTGGTTTACACCAAACAGTTTTGCAAGTATTGATTTTGTAGTCATTTGTCTTTTTACCCTGTGTCTCCCGATTTTGATATTCCCTTTCACTTTCCTAGTTCTAATACCAGTATATACAGTTTCCAATGTACTCAGATAAGATACAGTGATAGTGTGGGTAGAACCACAGGAAGGGGATACAAGAGGATCATCAACAATAGAAGATATGGTTTCTCATGGCATGTTGAAAGTAATTACAACAGTGATATATCACTCATTTTCATAACATGGAGTTCATTTTACTTAGCATTATCTTATGCATTCATAGGGGAAGAGCTATTGGGCTCTTGTGATCCTCTGCTGTGACTAGCCTAAACCTGTGCTAATAATTCCCTCTGAGCGAAACCAAAGAGTCCATGTTTCTTTGGGTCTGGCTCACTTCACTTAGTATAATTTTTTCCAAGTATTTCCATTTCCTTATGAATGGGGCAATGTCATTCTTTCTGATAGAGGCATAAAATTCCATTGTGTATATGCACCACATTTCCCTGATCCATTTGTCTACTGAGGGGCATCTGGACAAATTGCGCTGCAATGAACATTGTTGTTCTGGTGGCTTTAGTGTTCTTGTTTGTGGTCTTTTGGGTAGATGCCCAAAAGCTGGGTCATAGGGGCACTCTATGTTTAGCCTTCTGAGGAATCTCCATACCACTTGCCAGAGTGGCTTAACCTGTTTACATTCCCACGAACAATGCATTTTCTGTTTAGTAAAAAAAATGAAATATTTTAGTTTTCTTTAGTAATATTGAGCTTCAAAAGATTTTCCTTTATTAGCAGTTTTCATTGTTCATTGACCTTTAATTTTCCCCAACCTTTATACTTTCTGCTTATTCTTTTATCTAGTACAGAAGAGAATGAGTAGGACTCCGTCTTTCACTTCATTTTTTTTTTTTTTTTTTTTTTTGGCCAGTCTTGGGCCTTGGACTCAGGGCCTGAGCACTGTCCCTGGCTTCTTCCCGCTCAAGGCTAGCACTCTGCCACTTGAGCCACAGTGCCGCTTCTGGCCGTTTTCTGTATATGTGGTGCTGGGGAATCGAACTTAGGGCCTCGTGTATCCGAGGCAGGCACTCTTGCCACTAGGCTATATCCCCAGCCCCCTCTGTCTTTCACTTCTTAAACAACAATATTTGAAATATTGTAGAAACCATCTAGATACTACAGTAATGACCCTTGCTGAATTCATGAAAACCTACGAACTATGGTTTATGCATTTTTCAGTTTTCTCTTTTAGAGACTGAGGCATGCTTGGTGGTATTTGCTAAACTGAAACTTTAGTGTTTGCAGTTAAACTTACCCAATTTTGTGTTCAAAAGATTCTTCATTGGGGCTGGGGATATGGCCTAGTGGCAAGAGAGCTTGCCTCCCATACATGAAGACCTAGGTTCAATTCCCCAGCACCACGTATAGGGAAAATGGCCAGAAGGGGAGCTGTGGCTCAGATGGCAGAGTGCTAGCCTTGAGCGAGAAGAAACCAGGGACAGTGCTCAGGCCCTGAGTCCAAGGCCCAGGACTGGCCAAAAAAAAAAAAAGATTCTTCATGGTTTGGAAATTTATGTGTGTGTGTGTGTGTGTGTGTGTGTGTGTGTGTGTACATATATATGCCCAAATATCTATTTGAAGATTTTGAACAAGGTTTTTAATAAGCTACATTTACAGAAGTATAAAGGGCTTACATTCTATCTGATATGGACAATAGAGTCTGTTGTTTTTTTCTAGCTATTGATTTTTTTTTCAAATTTTTATTATCAAACTGATGTACAGAGAGGTTACAGTTTCATATGTTAGGCATTGGATACATTTCTTGTAATGTTTGTTACCTTGTCCCTCATACCCCCCTCTCTCCTCCCCCTTTCCCTTTCCCCCCATGAGGTGTTCAGTTCACTTAAACCAAACAGTTTTGCAAGTATTGCTTTTGTAGTTGTTTGTCTTTTTGTTACCCTGTGTCTCTCAATTTTGGTATTCCCTTTCAAATTCCTACTTCTAATACCAGTATACATGGTTTCCAATATACTCAGATAAGATTACAGTGATAGTGTAGGTACAACCACAGGAAGGTGATACAAGAACACCATCAATAATAGAAGTGACAGATACACATGGGAGGTTGAAAGTAGTTACAACTGTGATATACCAATCGTTTCCATAACATGGAATTCATTTCACTTAGCATCATCTTTTGTGTTCATAAGGGTATAGCTATTGGGCTCTTGTGATGCTCTGCTATGACTTGCCTAAAACCTTTACTAATTATTCCCAATAAGGGAGACCATAGAATCCATGCTTCTTTGGGTAGTTATTGATTTTTAAAAATACTTTTATTATCTTTAAGTAGTTGTACAAGGAGTTGCCTTTCAACAC
This sequence comes from Perognathus longimembris pacificus, assembly GCF_023159225.1. NCBI lineage: Eukaryota > Metazoa > Chordata > Mammalia > Rodentia > Heteromyidae > Perognathus > Perognathus longimembris. The sequence goes on along the minus strand of NC_063174.1, from coordinate 14,816,113 downwards.
AGCAATGTATAAATAAGATGTATTTTGATCAACATTCTCACTTACCTCTCCCAACCCATCCTTTCCTCACTTTTCTTAATTTTTAGGTTATGTATTGATTTTTTTTTTGCTATTTAACAGAGCAATTTTTGTATAAGGGTCATTACTTCAATATCTTCAACTCCCCTATGATTTACCCCTTCCCTTATATTTCTCAATTCTGTGGTGTATAAAATAGATTCTTGTCAGCATTCTACTCTCTTCCCCCTTCATTTTTCTTCCCCTCTCCCCTAGGCCTACTGTCTCCTCTTGCTAGTATCCATTTTAGGTATTGATTTTTTTTTTCTGATTTTCCTTTCAAGGTGATTCCACTTTATTTGTGGTTCTTCATAGCATTTAAGAAATCTGGCAGAAATACTAACATCCATTCCTCACAAAAATAATCCTATCACAGCAGCTGTTTATAAATACCCATGATGTAATTTAAACATATAATTTAAGTCAAGAAGTGTTCAATCTCACTTCATTTCCTCTTTTAAAATAATTCTACAAAACATGGCACTCTAAATAATGAATGTCTGATCTATCACCTCACCCTGTAACAGAAGAAAGTAATTTTGTTTTGTTTCCACAACTGAAATTCAGAGTTTAATGACTAGTGTAATGCTTTGAGGTAAAGTTGGCCCACATGATTTGTAGGAAAAACAACATAACTGACTCTAGACTGTGACTGTTGTGCTTTTGAATTGTACTATTTTAATTTTATTGCTGGTTTTTACTTCATGCTATTTCTGGAAGCATTCATTGCATTTTCATACATATCGGCTTCTTAAACTTAAAGTAAACTCATAACTTAATGGAGGATATAAAAGTCTAAGAGTTAATTATGACAAACTTTTATAGCAGTTTTTTTTTTTGTTGTTGTTGTTGTTTTTGGCCAGTCCTGGGCCTTGGACTCAGGAACTGAGCACTGTCCTTGGCTTCCTTTTTGCTCAAGGCTAGCACTCTGCCACTTGAGCCACAGCGCCACTTCTGGCTGTTTTCTGTATATGTGGTGCTGGGGAATCGAACCCAGGGCCTCATGTATACGAGGCAAGCTCTCTTGCCACTAGGCCATATCCCCAGCCCCTATAGCAGTTTTTTTACTTGGGATTTGATTGACCTTTTCTCAATGAGACTTGAGAAGTTTGAGAAGACCTCTGAAAACTTTAGCAAAGTTTTATGTTCGTGTACATTTTTAGCAAAGAATTTGAGATCAGGTAACATATATTAATAACTCCATTCTATCCATTGCTGACATCTACAATATAAAAATATAAGAACATTAGGTAACTATGGAAATCATGTGTGGATGTGTAAGAAAAGGAGAGAGAATAATAGTAATGGTAGAGATACTTATAATTATGTTTATAATGCTGTATTATGTTATATAATGTGTTAAAGTGGAAAAAAGAATACTTTAAAAGAAAATGTAGCATACTTCACTGAATGGATTCCATTCCTGAATGTAACATACATTTGCATTTTCACTAGTAGAAAATTTATTTCAATAGAACAGAATGATCTAAGCAACTGCAAAATCTTTCACTCTTTACAATTTTTATGAATCCCCCAATCTGTTTTTACACAGTAGATGTGGGTATTTTGTAAAAATCTTGATGAAATCACAATTCTCCCTACTTCATATCTGTCATTGGCTTCACGTTCTAATTAGTAGTCTAAATTCTAATCTAAATCCAAAAGTATGGTTTAAAGGCTTCAATTTTCAAGTCTTGTTATACAGTCTGTTCACTGTTCCTTATGCTTCCTTAACAAGATTTTTTTTTTCAATTTTCAGAATTTGTTCTCACTTTGGAGACTGCATCTGCTATCTCTTCTGTCTGAAATTTTCTTCCCATAGATCATTTCATAGTTCATACTATGTTAGCATTTGGTTCTGCCTTTGTAATTCATCTCCTAGAAGATAATTATCCTGACATCATAATATAAGTCTATTTATGGGACTTATCACTTCCTTTTGTTTTATTTTCTTGCCATTTTTATTAGTTGACAATAGCATATGTACTTATTTGTTCAATCTATTAGTAGACGCGATTAAAATTTTCTTAAGTCAGAGTGATACCTTCCTTGTACTTCAGTGCCAACTAATACCCTTAAATATGGAAAACCTATTATTTCATAAATGAAAATAAATAAGATATCATTGAGTACAACATTATTTTACCTGCCAATTGATATTACAAAAGATTGATACAAGAAAATAAGAATTGGTTATTAAGACTTTGTTCACTTGTAATCATGTCAAAGGGACATTTAATAGATACATATTGTTGTACCTCTCTGTTCTTTTTAAAAATGTATTTATTCATTTATGGTCAAGGTGGTTTACAGAGGGGTTACAGTTTCATACCCAAGGCAGTGAGTATATTTTTTTATCAAACCTGTTACCTCCTCTTTCATTTTTCTCCCACGTTTCCTCCTCCCCATTTCCCTTCTGCCTTTCCCATGAGTTGTACAGTGGGTCTATAGCATATTGTCCTGTAAGTATTGTTGTTGTATTGGTTCGCAGTGGCACTGTGGCTCAAGAGGTAGAGTGCAAGCCTTGAGTGAAAGAAGCCAGGGATAGTGCTTGGGCCCTGCGTCCAAGCCTCAGGATTGACAATAAAATAAAATAAAAAACAACAGCAAAGATAAACCACTTATTCCCAAATCTTGGAGTTCATTTTTCTTAGCATCATCTTATATATGTATAAAATTAAAACATCATCTTGGTTTCAAAACAGCTTTTCATATGACTTATTTGGAAAGTATGGGAAAGTAACCTCATAAATTTATATGCACTGTAAATAGGTGAACAGATGCATTAATACAGCTGTGGTAACTTAAAACTTTTTTATAAGAAGCCAATGATAGGGCTGGGAATGTGGATTAGTGGTAGAGTGCTTGTTTGCCTTGCATGCATGAAGCCCTGGGTTTGCTTCCTCAGCACCATATAAACTAAAACAGCTGGAAGTGGCGCTGTGGCTCAAGTAGTAGAGTGCTAGTCACGAGCAAAAAGAAGCCAAGGACAGCACGCAGGCCCTGAGTTCAGGCCCCAGGTCTGGCAAAACAAAGAAACCAATGATATACTATAAATTAAAATTTAAGGTTATTGTCTATATATTTGAAAAAATAGATAAAGCATTTTTTTAACTGACGAAATCCAAGCACAACCTTAAATTCAAAGTGGAATATGTTGTTTAATTTTGTGTATTTCTGCAGGCAGTTACACATTCACAGTAATTTAATTACTTTGAGGAAAACTTTACCTAGAAGCAAAGTAAATATGTATGCTTTTATTTAAACTTTTATAGGAAAAAAGTAGAAATACATGGTATATACTCCATTGCTAAAAGCACGACAAGCAAAATTACAACACAAGTAATAGATTTTTCCAGATTTATAAAATGCATATGACAAATGTTATCCTAAAGAATACTTGAAGTATACCTATGAAATGTAACTTGTGTGTCATAGGTTATTTTATTTTATTTTGGCACCATCAATGTTTTAACTCAGGGTCATATACTCATGCTGCCTACTTGCTTGGCTAGTCATCTACCATTTTAATCATGCCTCCAACCCAGCATTTTACTTGTCATTGTGGAGATTCATTGTGGAGTTTCATTGACTTTCCTGCCTAGGCTGGCTATTAATTACAAGCTCCCGTATCTTAACCTGCTAAGTAGATAGACTTACCGGCACAAATTACTAGTGCCCAACTGGTGAGTTTAATTTTTAAAGTAGTAGGAAACTGACAAATGATTGTAAGAAACATTTCATATACATATAAATATAGAGGCACACATTTCCTTTGACTTTTTAGAAGACTATTGGGCTTATTAACAAATTAATGGAGCAATTTCAATTTCCTTTAATAAACATTTTATAGCCTGGTGAACAAATATGTTTCTTACAACAATATAGTTGTCAATATTTTTATTAAAATTAAATTTGTCATAGATTTGGCAAGACTATGTTGGATTTGATTATAGAGTACAATAGTACAATAGCTGATATTTGATGTAGCTGTATTTTAATAGTTTAAAACCACAGAATTTTCTTTTTCCCTAGGAAATTGCTTTTTTGTTTTTTTGGTGCTTTTTTTTTTTTGCCAGTCCTGAGGCTTGAACTCAGGGCCTGAGCACTGTCTTTGGCTTCTTTTTGCTCAAGGCTAGCACACTGCCACTTGAGCTACAGAGCCACTTCTGGCTTTTTCTACATATGTAGTGCTGGGGAATCGAACCTAGGGCTTCATGTGTAGGAGGCAAGCACTTTACTACTAGGCCATATTCCCAGCCCCCTCCCTAGGAAATTGTTAAGTGAGTATTTGGTGCATGCATGCCAACTCTGAGATGTTATCTAGTTTCCTAGTTCCTAGATGTTTCTGGAGCTTTACCATTTTTGATAGATAGTATGCTATGGATGGCACAAGGAAATACTTTTAAAAAGAGACATTATTGTTTTAACATGTACCAGATTTCAAACTCTCTCTCTCATCTGTCTATCTATGTCTCTGTCTGTCTGTCAGTCTGCTATCCACCTATCTATCAGCTATCTCTTGTCCAGTTTATTCACTGGAATGTAGTAAATGACATCAAAATATCCCATTTTCACTTGTTGATAAAAGAAAATCTAACTGTACATGTAAGGGCAAATTTATGTGTGTATATATAATGAATATTATATCTAATATTTTTAGTATAATTGAAATATATTCATAATTTTAGTTTTTGCTGAAAGACCAAATAGTAGGTTAAGAACAAAAATATCAGGTGCTAAGCTGGAGGTTCACACCTGTACTACAAGCTGTTTAGAATGATGCACACCTAAGGATCAAGGTTTGAAGACACCTGAATAGAAAAGTTTGAGAGTCCCCCCCCATCTCTAAAATAACCAGCAAAAGCTAGGCTGGAGGCATGGTTTAAGTGGTAGAGCACCAGCTATGCAAACAAACCAAATGAGAGAATGGTTTAGAGTTCAACTCCCAATACCACAAAAAAAGGAAATTTCAGAATGTAAATCTAATAATGTCAGCTAAATTTAGTTTATTTCTTTTTTTTCTTTCAAATTTTCTTTCAAACTGATTTACAGAGAGGTTACAGTTTCATACGTTAGGCATTGGATACATTTCTTGTAATGTTTGTTACCTTGTCCCTCATACCCCCCTCCCTCCTCCTCCTTTCCCTTTCCCCCCCCTAAGGTGTTCAGTTCACTTACACCAAAGAGTTTGCAAGTATTGCTTTTGTAGTTGTTTGTCTTTTTTTACCCCGTGTCTCTCAATTTTGGTATTCCCTTTCAATTTCCTACTTCTAATACCAGTATACACGGTTTCCAATATAATCAGATAAGATTACAGAGATAGTTTAGGTACAACCACAGGAAGGTGATACAAGAACACCATCAATAATAGAAGCTACAGATACACATGGGAGGTTGAAAGTAGTTACAACTGTGATATAACAATCATTTCCATAACATGGAGTTCACTTCACTTAGCATCATCTTATGTGTTCATAATGGTATAGCTATTGGGCTCTTGTGATGCTCTGCTATGACTTGCCTAAACCTGTACTAATTATTCCCAATAAGGGAGACCATAGAATCCATTCTTTCTGATAGAGGCATAAAATTCCATTGTATATATGTTCCACATTTCCCTGATCCATTCGTCTACTGAGGGGCATCTGGGTTGGTTCCAGATTCTCGCTATGACAAATTGTGCTGCGATGAACATTGTTGTGCTGGTGGCATTACTGTGATTTTTTTTGTGGTCTTTGGATATATCACCCTGCACCAAAATCAATTCCAAATGGATTGAAGACCTTGAAAACAAAACAGACACCCTGAAAACACTAAAGGAAGGAGTAGGAGAAACACTTGGGCTCTTTGGCGCAGGACGGAACTTCCTTAACAAAGACCCAGAAAGGCTACAAATCAAAGAAAGGTTGGACAAATGGGACTGCATCAAACTGCAGAGCTCCTGCACAGCAAAGGACATAGTTCTCAAGACAAACAGAAAGCCCACAGACAGGGAGAAGATCTTTACCGGACATTCAATAGACAAAGGCCTCATCTCTAAAATAAATGCAGAACTAAAAAAATTACCTTCTTCCAAAAAAAAAAAAAAAAAACCGCAAAGAACCAATAGCCCCCTTATCAAATGGACTAAAGAATTACAAAGAGACTTCTCTGATGAGGAAATGAGAATGGCCAAGAGACATATGAAAAAATGCTCAATGGGATTCTTTAGGTATAGTATCATGTCATCTGCGAAGAGAGAAAGTTTAACTTCATCATTTCCTATTTGGATCCCCTTTATATTTTCTTCTTGCCTGATTGCTCTGGCTAGGAATTCTAGTACTATGTTGAAGAGCAGGGGAGAGAGTGGACATCCCTGCCTTGTTCCTGATTTTAAAGGGAATGGCTTTAGTTTTTCACCATTTTGAGTTATGCTTGCTGTTGGTTTGTCATAAACTGCCTTGATTATATTCAGGAATGTTCCCTGGAATCCCAGTTTTTCCAGGGCTTTTAGCATAAATGGGTGCTGGATTTTATCGAACGCTTTTCCGCATCCAGAGATAAAACCATGTGGTTCTTTACCTTGCTCCGGTTGATGTGGTAGATTACATTAATTGACTTGCATATATTAAACCAACTTTGCATCCCTGGGATGAATCCAGTTTGATCATGGTATATGATTTTTTTTGATGACCTGTTGAAGTCGATTGGCCAGAATTTTGTTGAGAATTTTTGGGTCTATGTTCATCAGGGAAATTGGCCTATAGTCCTCTTTCCGTGATGAGTCCCTGCCTGGTTTTGGGATGAGGGTTATACTGGCTTCATAGAATGAGTCTGGTAGTGAGCGCTCTCTTTCAATTTCATTGAAGAGTCTGAGAAATATTGGTGTGAGTTCTGTTTTGTTGGCCTTGTAGAATTCTGCAGTGAATCCGTCTGGACCTGAGCTTTTCTTGGATGGGAGATCACTTATTGCCGTTTCTATTTCAATACTGGATATGGGTCTGGTTACAAGGTTTAAATCTTCATGGTTAAGTTTGGGGATATGAATTTTTTTTAGGAAATCATCCATTTCTTCGAAGTTCTCAAATTTGTTAGCACAAAGGTTTGCAAAAGATTACCTTATTATTTTCTGAATTTCGGTTATTTCTGTGGTGATGGTACCTGTTTCATCTCTTATCTTGTTTATTTGAGTGTGCTGCCTTTGTTTTTTGGTCAGGTTTGCCAAGGGTCTGTCTATCTTGTTGATTTTTTCAAAGAACCAACTCCTTGTTTTGTTGATTCTTTCGATGTTTTTTTTTTTTTTTTCATCTCTAATTGATTTAATTCTGATTTGATTTTAATTATTTGCTTCCATCTATTGACTTGGGGTTTGGCTTGTTTTTCTCTCTCAAGGAAATTAAGGTGCTTCCTTAAATTATTGAGTTGCTGTTTCTCCAGTTTGTTGATGTATGCACTCAGAAATATTAATTTTCCTCTGAGTACTGCCTTTGCTGTGTCCCACAGGAGCTGGTACTTTGTGTCCTCAACTTGGTTGAATTCTATAAACATTTGAATTTCCATTTTAATTTCTTCAATGACCCACTGATGGTTCAGCAGTGTGTTGTTTAGACTCCATGAATTGTAGGATTTTCTGTCGTGGCTGCTTGAGTTGAGCTCTAATTTCATTCCATTGTGGTCTGAGAGAATGCAGGAAATGGTTGTGATGCTTCTGAATTTGTACATATTTTCTTTGTGCCCTACGTTGTGATCAGTTTTGGAGAATGTTCCATGTGCTGTGGAGAAGAATGTGTATTCTATTGTTGCTGGGTGGAGTATTCTGTAGATGTCGATTAAGTCTAGTTGGTCTATGCAATTATTTAGTTCTGTGGTTTCTTTGTTCAGTTTTTGGCGTGTTTATCTGTCCAGAGGTGATAGTGGAGTGTTAAAGTCCCCAACTATCAATGTGTTGGGGTCTATGAGTGTTTTCAGAGTCAGTAGTGTTCTTATGAAGAAGTTGGGTGCTCCTGCATTTGGTGTGCAGATATTTAGAATGGTTATAACTTCCTGTAGGAGAGATTCCTTTACTAGTATGTAGTATCCTTCTTTGTCTCTTCTTACCTTTTTTAATTTGAAGTCAATTTTGTCTGATAGTAAGATTGCAACTCCAGCCTGCTTATGGGGGCCATTTGCTTGATAGAATTGATTCCAGCCTTTCACTTTTAGAAGATGTTTACTTTTGCTGGATAGATGTTTCTCTTGGAGGCAGCAGAAAGATGGATCTTGATTTTTGATCCAACTTATGAGCCTATGTCGTTTGATTGGAGAATTAAGTCCATTAATGTTGAGAGTTAGGATTAAGAGAGGATCGTTTGTTCCTTTCATTATCACTATCTTGTTTAAAGCTGTGTCTTCCCATTTCTTGATCTGATGTTTACTCTTTAGGGTTCATTTCTCTGTCTGTATTGGGACCTTGATTATTTTCCCTGTATAGTACATCTTTGAGGATTTTCTGTAAAGCTGGTTTGGTGGAGATATATTGTTTCAGGTTTTTCCTTACTGTGTGGAATACTTTTATTTGACCTTCGGCTATGAATGAGAGTTTGGCTGGGTACAGAATTCTTGGTTGGTATTTATTTTTATTTAGTGTTTGGTATACTTCATTCCAGGCTCTCCTTGCTTTCATAGTCTCTGCTGAGAAGTCTGGGGTAATTCTGATTGCTTTTCCTTTCTATGTGATTGTTTTCTTCTCCCTAACAGCTTTAAGGATTCTTTCCTTGTACTCTACTGATCCTGTTTTGATCACCATGTGTCGGTTGGATGTCCTATTCTGGTCTGGTCGGTTTGGGGTTCTAAATGCTTCTTGTATCTGTATAGGCCTTTCCTTCTGGATATTTGGGAAGTTCTCAGCTATTATTCTGTTAAATAGGTTGCCTATCCCATTAACCTCTTTCTCCAAGTTTTCCTCAATACCTATTATCCTTAAATTGGGCTTCCTGATCGTGTCTTGAATCTCCTGTAGCAATCTATTTTGTTGATTGGACTGGATTTGTATTGATTTTTGATCTTTCTCCATAGAATCTAAGGAATCTTCAGCTCCTGAAATTCGATCCTCTGCTTCAGTTAGTCGGGACTGTAGGCTAGCTACTTGATTTTGAATCTCTTTTCCTTCTAACTGGTCTTTTCTAATGTTTTCCATGTCATTTCTTAGGTCTTGTATGGACTTCTTAACTTCATTACTTTGGTTTTGAGTGTTGTCTCTCCAATCTTTAAGCTGGTTAGCTTTCTTTTCATTTGACTCTTGAAGTTCATTTATCTTTCTATTTGAGGATGCCATGAAATTCTCCATTAATTTTTGTTTTGCCTCCTCACGCTCTAGAATAATTGATTGAAGAGATTCAAACTTTTCATTTATCATGTTTATCAGTAGACTTTGTAGAGCATTTTGGGGGTTCTCTTCTATGTCTTTGATTGACTGCTCTGCTTCCTGCTTGTTTTGAGTTGGGGATAAGACTTCATAGTTTGCCATCTTTCTTGTGTTCCTTTTGCCCATTTGGATTGGGAATGCCAGTCTACCAGCACCTGTGAGCACCGTTTAAGACCCAAAGCAGCCCTTACCAAGCCCTGTTGTGTAAATCTTACAAGTTCACAATTATATACAGATACCTTGTATACCTGTCTATAAAATTAGATTTGGTGTTCCTAAAGAATACAATTTCAATATAAAAACCGATCTTGGGCCCTGTATTCAGTAGTTACTTATTTACTGTTACAACCCTATAAGCATTTCTTGTTTTTATATTAAGTTCTTTTAGGACTGGCTTTCTCTATGAACCCCTTTGATTCACTCGGATTAAGCTGGGATACCCTCTATCCAATAACCAGGAGTCAATGGAAACTGGAGGTCCAGGCAGTAAGTCAGGAGGGTAAGTTGGAGGTAGTAAAGAGAATAGAGTAAAATGTATTAGGGGGGTGGTGATTTTGGTTTAGTTTCAGTGACGTGGAAATGTGGAGAAGAGTAGAATCAGTAGAAAGAACAAGGTTAAAATGATAGACAATGGAGAGTTAGCAGAAAAGAGTGGAGGTGTTATTCATAGGAAAGTAATTTTTAAAGAAAGAGAACGCAAAGAGAGAAATAAAGTAAAAATAGTGGAAGACATATACACAAAACAGAGAAAAATTATTTAAAAAAGAAAAAAAAATAAAAAGGAAAAAAAAACAGAAAAGGAACAACCCAAACAGACAAAAAAGAAAAAAACTTGATAAAACAAACAGGTGAAAATGGAAAACAAACAAACAAAAAAAACCCAACAATGTTTCAGAAGTGAAAAAATATTTTTTTGTTTAAAGTTCAAAAAAATGTTTGAAAAGAGAAAAAAAAAATGGAGTCCTCCTTGTTTGGGTGGTCTTTCCTCAGTCTCTGGTTTCCTTGAGATTGTCTGCAGTCTATTTTCCTGATAGGCTGGGTTTGACATGATTTCAGTTTGCAGTGGGTGGTTCTGTGTCACCCTTCTTCCCTGTTGGTGTAATCCTGGGTCTCTTTGGTTTGCACAGCTTGCAGTTAGGCCTTGGGCGTCCTCTGTAGGTCTTGAGCAGTCTTGGGAACCATGGCTCCTCTTTCTGTTGTGGGGCCGCTGCCTTTAATGCCTGGCTTTGAATAGTCTGTGGACTCAGTAGGGCGGGGCACCTCTGGCCTCTTTTACCCTGCTTAGAGTTGCTTGCCACGGGGAGGCTCCTCCCTCCTTGGCGGGGCGGCCTCCTTGGCAGAGGTGGCTATGGAATGCAGCTCCGTTTCCGGCTGGGAATTGGGCTTCCTCTGTGACGGGACCATTTAACTGTCTCAGGAACTGTTTGTTCCCCCATCTGGTGTTTCCGTGCCACTGGGAGCTGCTCGCTGCTTTTGCTTTAAATTTAGAAATTCCAGTGGGCAGGGACGGGCACCTCTGGCTAAGCTGTGGCCCAGGACACGCCTCCCGCCTGGGCAGGGAGCGTTCTACTTGGTGGAGCTCGCTCTCACTGGTCAGTCCCTCTTGCCCTTTTCAAAGATGCCTCCTTTGACCTCGCTTTCCCCAGGCCAGCTTCAGTTCCAATGTGGTCTGACCCTATGCCAGTGGCAAAGATGGCGCTTTGCTCTGGCGGTGGGGGAAGGGCTGCCTTCCAGAAGCTATTCTGTGGGCGCGAGTGAGACTATCTTTCGTGGGGTACTCATGCTTTCTCTGTAATTTCAGCCCGTCTGTGCTCAGCCCCCATCTGGAGGATTTCTCCCTGGTCTACGCTGTGTGCTTTAGCTGTGAGGAGTGCGGGTTGCTGTGCCCGGTGCTGTGCCGGCCGGTGCCGGCACTGGCGTGGCGGTGGTATGCCACCCGGAGCTCAAATCTGTGTTTTCAGAGGAGAAAAGTCGATTTTTCCTTCCTGGCCAGGATCCCTGTACTGTTAGAACTTACTCTGGCTGTCTTTCTAGGAGTAAACATTTCTATGGGGTGAGAAAACTGCGATGTGGGAGGGAGCTCAGCTAGGGCTCTGCAGCTCCTCTGCCATCTTCCCGGAAGTTCCTTATTTTATTTCTTATCTTCAGAAAGTGCTACTACTTTTCTTTTTCTATTGCAAATTACTGTAAGAATTTTCCCACTTAAACAGGTTTAGAAGACACACCTGTTCTTTGCAGATTTGATGTTTTTGTGGGGACTCACCTCAAACTCAAGCTGTCTTTGGTATGGAAGGATTGCTCAAAAAGGGGAGGAGACTATTTTTGTATGTAAGCAATAGTCTTTTTTATGAATTGTTAAGCTGTGGTATCTAGAGGCAAGAACTTCATTAGAGTTCCTGGTATCTTCTCTCATAAGATGTGAAATTTGGAATAAGTTTCTTGATTTTTCAACTAAGAAGTGGTATTAAATGAAACCAAGCCAGTCCCCATGCATGCAAAAATATCATAATATAAATATATATGTATATAAATTATGGCTGTGTTAATTTCTGTTATTTAAAAATATTCAGATCTTTTATTTAGAATAATGTTTTCTGAAGATGACAAAGTTACAAAGTCTATCTTTATCCTAGGTCACATGAGGGGCAACTTCTGGAAGAAATAATTATTATCTGACCAAGATCTAGTAATTATCAAGGGCAAACTTGTTTCTAAGAAGATGGTGAATTTTATCTGTGACTGTTACTTTAATCAATGCCCTAAGAATGTCCTTATATGAGATTATAGCCTTAGACAAAGTAAGTGTTGAAATTCCTCCACATCTGGTTAGAGTTGACTGGTCACAATGGGACTCTAAATTGAATTGCTTATATGACTTGAACATTATTTTAAAAAATATAAAACTTGAATTAACATTAAAGTTATATAAATTTATAAAACACCCTCTGATGTATTGATTCATATTTCATGGTATATTGTTCACCTCAGTGTAAACATAGCTCCTCAAACTATTTTGTGTTTAAGGTCAAAAACTTGAAAATAGTTTTAGTAGTTTTATTAACAATATATGCCCAGCACATTATCAGAAATAATAATTCTGTGATACAAAGAATTCTAACAATTTCTTTCTTCTATCTATGAATAACTTGGAATCTGCTGATTAGCCTTTTCCCTGCTCTTATGAAAAACAAAACTTTAATTCAGATAAAAATATATAAAATACCCAGGGTACTAAAATCAAATGCAGTGACAACAGTGGCAAAACCACAGGGAAGAAAAATGAAAGAATAAAGAAATAATTTCACAGAGTACATTAAAAATTACAATAATGAAAAACCTCCATATCTTGGAGTTAGGGAATTAGGAAAGGGAAAGGGAACATCAAAATGGTGAGACAAACAATTAACCAATACAACAATGGTATTCACAAGACAGTATGTTGGAAGTTAACTAACAACTCTGGGGGGGGGGGTGTGGAGTGGTTAGGGAGAAGGGAAGATGGGAGTAAAATGAAGGAGGAGGTAACAAGATTGACAAGAATTGTGCTCTTAAGAATTTTACCTTATGTATGTAACTAACCACTCTGTACATCACCTTGACAATAAAATTAAATTTAAAAGAAGAAAACAAAACTTGTACCCATGGAAGATATTATCCTATATTTCTTTTTATTATAAGTAAATTTCAGTGTTTTAGAAAGCACATGAGTCTACATTTTTTTTATTGCATGGCACCATCTTGAGAATTGTACATGTAAAGATAGAGTAAACACTATAACTAAAGTTTTCTCCTAATATTGAAAATTACAATGATTTTTAAGTTACCTGTGGTGCCACATACCTCTAATCCTGTCATTCTGAAGGCTGAAGCTAGAGATTTATGAGTTGGAGGCTAGATTGATGATATAAGGAAACCTTGTCTCAATAAATAAATAAAAAAGCAAGAAAGAAACAAAGAATATTAGTCATGATTTATTTAAAGTAAGAATGTACTTTTCTTGAATTATTTGACAGAACTTGTGATATATTTTCAGATAGGACCCAAAATCTGGTTTTGAGTAACAAAAGGTCAGGACGTAATTTATTTTTTGCTGTTAGATTTTTTTCAAAATTATTTACTTATTAACCTAACAAAGTATTAATATGCTCAAGTTTAATTAATTAATTAAATTTTGATACTTAAGGACAATTGAAACCCTCAAACTAGGAATAGTATCAACCATTTTGTTTATACTAGTTCTATTTCATAACAGATATCAGCTATTTTGTCTTGATGTTTGAGAAATACTGGATATGTATCAGATAATTATTTAGTACATTGGAATTTGTAAACTTCCCTTACATGAGTAGATTTTAAGTGCATTTTTGCCGTCTTTTACAAGTATACACATATGTAATTAAAATCCAAAGAATAAAATATAAAATATATCTCCTACCCTGTCCTTCTGCCTACTTCTCTCTTGTTATTAAATCACTGCTAAGACCTAAGTCATCATTGTGAGAACATTTTTAGAGCTGAGGGTCTTGGTTAAAGCCAGTAGGAGTAGGAAAATCTGGAAGACACATCTCTAATCAGGTTAGAGATGTGGGCCAAATGATAGTGCAGAAGCCTTGAGTGAAAAAAGCTAAGGGAGAGTGCCAAGGCCCTGAGTTCAGAAAGAAAGGAGGGAAGGAAGGAAGGAAGGAAGGAAGGAAGGAAGGAAGGAAAGAAGGAAGGAAGGAGAAAGAAAGTTTGTTTTATTTAACAACATAAAGTTTGAGTTGTTGCCAAAGAATATACTTTGATAAGTATTTATTCATTGGTCTAATAGTCAAACAATAAAAATACTATCTTAAATATATGAATATGACTTTTATTGTTTTATCACTAGCCCTGTGCTCTTGTTTGGCTTTTATACTAATGGTCATTGCTCTATTTCTTAAGCTACTTATGGCTTTTTGCAACTTAATCTGACATAAGACTCTCAGATTTGTCTGAAGTGGCTGGTTCTGAACCTCAATTGACAAATCTTACCTTCCAAGTTGCTAGGATTATAGGCATAAGCCACTGGCTAAATATTACTTTGGTTATAAAAACTATCTAGCTGTACTTATATATGGTATATACTTTAATATATTTGAAAAAGAAACCTTAGTTTTTATTTCTTACTATCAGGTAAATTTCATAATTGCCTACCTGTTAATTTTTAAAACAAGTACCATTAATTTAAAAAATCCAGAACAGTTCATACAGCATAAGAAGAACAAAAAATGATTATCTGGTTTGAGATTTTTTTTTTAAATTGGACAACATTTTATTATTCTGAAATTACAAATCTAACTTTCAGACTCTTTGCTTGGAGTATTTCTGGTTGAAAAATTAGATGTCTAGCTGGAAAGATTGCCTGGTTATCAAGACTCATGGTCTCAGTACTGCCTCAATGTAGGAAGTAAGTAAAGCCGGCGAAGCCAAACAGCATGTGCAGTGCATGCTTCTAATTGTTTCTTCCTTCTGACTGAGGAATTGAGAGCCTTAGGTCACTGAGATGTTGAGATAATTTTTCCAACATAGTGTAGACACTGAAATCTGAAAACTTCATAAACAGAAAAAGAGTTTTACACAATCACAGCTTAATACTTTATATTTTCTAGGAGAACTTACCAAATAATTATTCTTCCATTAAGAACTAAATGCATTCTTTCAAATTTCCAAGGCTCAGTCCCTGTGGACAGGGACAATTGAGCATCATTTAAAAGGAAGGAGTTTTTAATTTGCTTTCTGCTGGCAATCAAAAGAATGAGTTCTTTCTCTTATTTATTTTTTACTAGATCTATGAGGCTGAGGGCTCCCCAGTGAGAGAATAATACATATTCAACCAGCAGGAACTATTTTCACGTCTCTTACACACTATGCTATGTAGAATTCCCTCATGTCGGGCTAGTAAGAGACTGAAGAAAACCTTTTGTGACATGATTTTGAACAGTTGCCTTATTACTCAGACCCATTTGGGGCTCTAGGATGATTGAAAATGGAATCAATTAGCTAATATGTTTTAGAGAAACTGAGCAGCATTACCTGACACTGTGTCATGTACAGAATTGTGTAGATCACTTTTTCTATTTGGTGATGTCAGAATATAATAAATGAATGTTAGAGTGTTATCAAATGACCAACTTCCAAGAGGACAATGATTTTCTTATAGAGACAAGGAGGTGTTGGATTCCTGTTTTGCTTTGCAATCACTGACACCCTAATTATTTTTTGATTCATTATTGTAGATCTATCATAGTATTGTTGAGCCATCCTTTAGTGTAAACATTTCACTTTTTTTGTACACATTATCAAAACAAGTTCTTGATATTCATAGTCTATTATACTGGATAGAAAAATGCCTAACTAGACTATCTTCTAGTAGAATATACTGATCATCATTAATTTTATGGTCTTATTTTTTACATTGATGACAGTGTAAACTATTGCCTTGTTAATAATATAAGACTTAGTGTTAGCATATAAGATTCAAAGTAACTACAATGATGCATTTTTGTGCATATGGGTATGTAATTTTTTACTTATGCTTGATTTTGTTAAATTTTAAGGAAAGGCAGCCATAGATGCAGTTCATGAAATAAGGACTTGAAGGCATGATAGAAAAGGAAATACATTGGGCTTATTAAAATAAATGTCTTTATAAAGTCTCCAAACTTCATAAGCATTTATTAACTCTATATAGAATGTAGGAGAATTAATTATATTCCATAGTATACTAAGAGTTACTTAAACACCTAACTTATTTAAAATTTATTTAAATGAATAGCTTTGTATTTAGTTTTATCACAGTAGATAAATTATAAAAGAGCCATTTTATATAAAGGGAGCTCCATAATAGGATTGAGTGTAAAACTATTTTTTTATTAGTGATACATTGTTTAGGACAAAAATCACAGAGAAAAAATGATGGAAATGAAGAAGATGAAAAGTCTCTATCAAAATTATCTGCTGACTGGAACACAGCAAAGACATGTTACCACTGTTTTATATGAATCGTCTTCACAACACTGAATGTGTGCAGCTGAAAGAACTTGGCAAGTGTTATACAAAACTTCAAAGCTGACTCTTATTATATTGCATTTACATTGGATTTAACATTAGAGCAATTTCTAAGCACACATAATTTGTAACAGTTCTTCCAAGCTCAGTTATTCATCTCTAAAAGTCTATAGTAAAATATCTGATGAAGCTAATGGATGTCGTGTTAATTTGTGGGACAGTCTAAAATCACATATTTATTGCTAAGAGATATCTTTCTACATTATAGTAATTAGATTGAGTGAGTGGTTAATAGCCAAGCTGCCATGTTTTTATGTTGCCTATATGTATTAAGGAAATCTAATTTAAACCTTTAGGGGCATGCAGAACTCCTCAGTATATGAGGTTAGGTTTTAGGAGTATGTCTATATTTGGTTTAAACCCTCAACATACTAATCACTCTCAGATTATTTAAAATAATTCATTTTCATTTTGAAAAGGAGTTTCTGAAAAGAAAGAAAGAAATAGAGCCAGGTGTTCTACTGCACACTTCAAGTCCCAGGACATGGGAGACAGAAACAAGAGGACTGTGACTTTGAAGTCAGTCTGGGTTCAATAATAAGATTCTGTCTAAAAAATTGATAAGTTTCTGAAACTTAATTGCTATCATTACTAATCACACATGAATTTAAATGAAAGTACATTAATGCATGCAACTGAACTGTGCACAAAATTTATCCACCTGTTTCTTTGAAATGGGTTTTCACTGACAGTTTACTTCAAAGCTACCATCCTCCTTAGCTGTCAAAAATGAAGTTTCCTTTTCCAGACTGAAATTAATTCAGAGGAAATATGTGAAAGTCCTAGGGGCAGTGTTTCTCAAATTTAGCATGCATTTGAATCATCTGAAGAGCTGTGGAGTGGGTTCCCCTTCCAGAGTGTCAGTTCAGTAGGTATGGGTTGAAACTTAAGTATTTGAATTAGTTATGTTTCAAGTTGAAAATTATAAGTGAAGTAAGCAAGGCTCCAAGAAATGCATGTTTCATGGTTTTCCTCATTTGTCATAACTAGTATCTGTATATGATATTCTTAGCAAGGGATCACAAGGGCCCAGTTGTTCAGTGCATAGGGCCATATATAATGACGCATATCAAAATGAACTTCAAGAACTGGAAATAAGATTATATACTGTATGCAGTTATTTCTATTTTTTGTTTCTGTCTTAGTTTTCTATACCATTTGCCTTGTAGATAAGCTTATCTGATCTGTGGAATGGAAAGCTAACATAACAGCAGGGCGCACGATAAACTAATGCAACAATCATACTCACAAGACACTATGTTGGAAATGAACTTTAAAACTTGGATAAGGGGGAGTGGGGAGTGACAAGCGGGTGCCTGGCTTTATTCTACACTTGATTAGCTACTTTCTGCAAGAAAATGCTGCCTGTGATTGTTTTCCTAGGGTTCATCCTCCTTAACTCAATAAGACTTTGTCCTTCTTATAAATGTAGACCTGCATTCTTCATTTTCCTCCATGCAGTTAAGGTCAACTCCAAATTGAGTTGAACATAAAAGGTTTTATTGACATGGGAAAATACTTTCCTATCTGTTCTTTATTTCCTAGAGAGACTTGCCTTCAATGGTTTATGTCCATATTTTGCCTCTTTGCACCTTGCTTCACCTCATTGATCCTTTCTTATCCTTTTTGTTTTCCTACATATCTGTCCCTCTTTCTCCTCACCCTCTCTTCTCTCCACATACATTGAGGTCCTAACAACTTTTGAAGTTATTCCTTGGATATTAATTTTTCCTTGTCTCTTGTCACTGAACACAAATTGAGAGTTTTCTTTGTCCAAGGGCCTCAGCCCCCCAAACTGTGTCATCTTAGTACTTTTCACCAGCTGTAACTTATTTTATGTAAATCATTTGGGAACAACTGATGTGATACATTGATAGGGACAAGCCAACAAACTCAACTTAAATATTTCCATTTGGCCCTATAACTTGCATTGTTATATGTGATGATATTCACTATCATTTAACAGTATCAGAAATGTGACTTGCTCAGAGTATTTGTCATAGAAACAGTAACCCACTTGAAAGACATTTCACTTCAGGATGTATTTTATATTCCTAAATATACATATAGAATAAAGAAAAACATTGACATTAGTACAAATTGACATGTGGTTAGTGTGTTCTTTTTGGAACCTGTCAATGAAATGCTGTTTCCACAGGTCACTTGTTAATTATTTGGTCGCAATAAAAAGAATCAGTCTGTGATTTAAAGTTTGTAGCTTAAGAAGCTTAGTGCTAAATTTGAGGTCTGGTAGGTACTTTAAATGCCATTCTTAGTATGCTTGCAACTTAAAACATCATAAAAATATGAAGAGGTATACTACTTTAAAGATGTTTTTTAAAACTGCATGGATTAGAACATGTTTTTTTCTGAGAATGGAAAAGTATGAGGTAAGACTTATAAAGAAAACAATGCAGGCAATTCCCTGGTGAAAGACTCAAGTATCCTTTACACAGCTTTTTTCAAATATTTTAAATGTGCTGCCGATCTTAACAAGCCCAAAGCTTCTTCTCCAAGCTACATATTGATTGGTGGCAACAAGCAAGCCTCTTCAAATAAATTCTGGTGAGTGATTTAACATCAGCACAACTAACTGCTTAATTTATAAAGCTGCCTATTTATGCCTTTGTTTTAAGTGCATTCTCTAGCAAGACAGTATGCTATGGGATCAAAACACAGAAAACAAATATGGGGGGGTCAGGGATTACCAGTCAAATAGAGAGGAAGGCACATCAGACCAAGATTGATATGGCTGAAGGCTGGGGAAGTAAGATGATAACACTTATGAAAGTGGAGTAGGAAGTGAGAGAAGACTAAAACTTTCATCCAGGAGTGGTGTGTGTGTGTGTGTGTGTGTGTGTGTGTGTGTGTGTGTGTTAATCATTAGTTAATCATTCCAGGGGCTTTCTAAAATTAAATTAGGAGCTGATGTTTTGTGCCTATAATCCTAGCCACTAAGGAGGCAGAGATCTGAGGATCACAGTTCAAAGCCAGCCTGGGCAGGAAAGTCCATGAGACTTTTATCTCCAACTAATAACCAGAAAACCGGAAGTGGTGCTGTGACTGAAAGTGGAGCACTGACCTTGAGCTGAATAGCTCAGGGACAGCACCCAGGGCCAGATTCAAGCCCTAGGACCGAACCAAAAAAAGGAAAGAAAGAAAGAAAGAAAGAAAGAAAGAAAGAAAGAAAGAAAGAAAGAAAGAAAGAAAGAAAGAAAGAAAGAAAGAAAGAAAGAAAGGAAGGAAGGAAGGAAGGAAGGAAGGAAGAAAGAAAGAAAGAAAGAAAGAAAATAGGCTCCAGACAAGATAAATAAAGTTTGCCCTTTAAAAAAAATTAAAAATTTAAATTAGTGCATAAAGATATTTCAGATTTCCTCATGTACAAATAAGGAAAGCTCCCTTAAGTCAAGGAAATGTTTTTAATACTTAAAGTCATTACATTCAAACTTACCTCCAAAATACAAACTACTTGATTATAAAATCATGAAGAACCTTGAATATGCCAGTATTAATTATTATTCTTACCCCTGAATTGTTTTCAATTATATTTGAATGCTGCAAACATTATAGTACCTAATTATTGGAAAATAACCAAAACTGCTTTTCTCTTTATCAAATTTATTTCTAGTAGAAATTACATTAGGCTTTCTTCAGAATAACATCTTTAAGCATGGTAAAGATTCATTTTCTATCATGTAAAAAAAGAGGTCAAGAGGATAAAGATGAGGACTATACATAATAAATCCAAAATTCTCTGGGCACTGGTGGTTCACACCTGCAAGATTAACCTCTCAAGAGGCTGAAATCTGAGGATACTGGTTAGATTCCAAGCACAAGTAGAAAAGTTTATGAAAATTTCCAATTAACCAGTCAAATGCTAGAAGTGGCTGGTGGTAGGGTACCACTGATATGACTCAGTGATAGGCAACAAGTTTGAGCAAAACAGATAAGACACAGTTCCCAGGCTCTGAGTAGCCTTAGTGCTGGTATGAGAGAAAGAGAAGGAAAGAAAGAAAGAAAGAAAGAAAGAAAGAAAGAAAGAAAGAAAGAAAGAAAGAAAGAAAGAAGGAAGGAAGGAAGGAAGGAAGGAAGGAAGGAAGGAAGGAAGGAAGGAAGGAAGGAAGGAAGGAAGGAAGGAAGGAAGAAGGATGCAAAGAAGCAAAGAAAGAAAGAAAGAAAGGTGGGCTGGGAATATGGCCTAGTGGCAAGAGTGCTTGCCTCCTATACATGAAGCCCTGAGTTCGATTCCTCGGCACCACATATATAGAAAATGGCCAGAAATGGCGCTGTGGCTCAAATGGCAGAGTGCTAGCCTTGAGCAAAAAAAAAACAAAAAAAGAAGCCAGGGACAGTGCTCAGTCAGTGAGTTCATGCCCAGGACCTGCAAAAAAAAAAAAAAGAAGGAAGGAAGGAAGAGGGAGGGAGGAAAGAAGGGAAGAAAGAGGGAGGGAGAGAGAGAGAGAGAGAGAGAGAGAGAGAGAGAGAGAGAGAGAGAGAGAGAGAGACCCAAAGAAATATAGAAAGATATAGGGAGGGTGTTGCACTACACTGTTTGTGGGGACAGCCCTACATGCTTCTCCCGTCACGCTGGCTGCGGGAGGCCAGAGCATGTCCCGGTTGGGGCTAAGCTGAGATGGGGTAGAGTCGTCGAAACCACCGGTCCCAAGCCCCACTTATGTTTAAGAGCAGACACTGGACACGGAGATTTCGAGGGAGCCATCTGATGGACTACCGACTTCCGAAAGTTTTATTCAGGGGAGGGGTTTATATAACAGTAATGACGAGGGAGGGGGAGGGACTGACCAGGTGCTAACAATAGGCTGGTGAGCATGTCCATCACGGTGATGTCATGAAACTTCCCGCAGAAGGGGAAATTACAGTCCCCCCAGGACCGGTCCCTGGCGCCATTAGGAGACATGTGCTTACAGATGGAGGGTGGGGGAGGTTCCAGACCTGCGGAGAAGGTAGGAGTGGCTAACAGCCAGTAGTCCCAGGTCTTAACGGTATAGCCATCCCCCACAGGAGGTGGGGAGGAAGAGAGGGAAGGCAGGCAGACAGGCAGACCACTATGGCTTTCCTGTTCTCTTTTGCATTGGATTGGAAGTATATGATGATGGCTTCTCCCTGTGTGGCCATTTGCTAGGCACTGTTGTTTAAAGCTGGCTTGGTCAGAAAAGTTAATCAAATTATGAACAGGTGTTTTGCTCACATGGAAGTATATCAACCTAGAAAGTGTGAGAGCCTGAATAAAATACTAGTGCTACCAAGAAAAAAAATGGAGTTGTTTTCCAGGAATACAAGTATATTTCAATATGTGCAAATCAGTAAATATACTATAGCATGTAAACAAAATCATATCTGAATAATCATCTCAATTTGTACAGGAAAAAAACTCTTTGGCAAAATTTTATTCTAAAAGCTCTGAAGAAAACTTGGAAAAGAAGGAATGTACACAACTATTTCTATCTCTATAAAACCTACAGCCAACATCACACAAAAACTGGAAAATCAAAATCATTTTCTTGAAATACAAGAATGAGACTAGAATTTTCAATCCCCGATCTTTAAAATGTAAAATTAAAATTTGTAACTAATGCACTAGGAAAGGAGAATAGAAGGGATTCAAGTAGGAAGAATAATTCAAATTATACCAATTTTAGATGATGTGATTCTGTAGTTAAGAATGCTAAAGAGTCTACCAAAAATCTTCTCTGTATCTAATAAGTGCATTTTGAAATGTAGAAGGATAGATAATCAACCTTCAAAAATCAGTATCTTTCCTATTAGCCAACTAGGAACAAACTAAGGAAAAAATCAGAAAATCAGTTCCATTCACAGTAGCCTCAAAAACAATATAAAACCTAAGTGTTAGCTTAATCAAGAGTATACAAGATCTCTGTAATTAAACCTATAAAACCTTGAGGAAAGAAATGGATAAAATGGAAAATAGTCCCATGTTCATGAATTGAAAAAAATTAATACCATAAAAACGGTTATCCTATCAAAAGAACCTACTAATTCATTGTAGATCACTAACGTCCAATATAATTCTTCACCGAGATAGAAAAATCATTTAAAAAAAATATGTAAGTATAAAATACCCTGAACAGAAAAGGTAATCCTGAGCAAGTAAAGCATCACTAGATGGATTATACCAGACTTGAAATTACAGTACAGAGTAACAAAATCAGAATAGTTCTGGCACAAAGACAAACTCTAAGACCTATGAAACATAATAGAAGAACTAAAGCACATGGCGGTACTTATCTAACCTTGGACAAAGGTTATTAATTCTTATGCTGGAATAAAGAGGCCTCTTCAACAAATGACAAATCTGTATATCTATATTCAAGAGCCTTCACAGCAATAAAAATACTTAACAGAACCAAGAGAAACCCTTGGAATGGAACAAAATCTTCACGAGTTATCAAGAAGATTAAGGAATAATATTCAGATTATTAAAAAGCTTAAAAATTAAAGAGCCAGAGAGCACACAGGCCGATTAGATAGTGTGCAAACTAAATGAACAGAAAGTGCTTCAAAAAAGTACAAATGGCTAATAGATCCATGAAGAAATACGTAATATCCTTAGCCATAAAAGAAATACAAACCTTTACTAAAACCCTATCTCCTCAAGTGAGAATGACAATCATGAAGTAAATATAAAACATGTGCTAGTGAGAATGTGAAGAAAAAGGGAGCTTCCTCTACTGCTGGTGAGAATGTGAGCTACTGCATAGCTAGCTATAGAAATTGGCATGGAGGTTCCTGCAAAAATTCTAAAAGTAGTTCTACCATATTACACCACACTACTCTGACATATGTTTAGCGAACTATAAATCAAAGTGCAATTATTATTCCTGCTTACTCAGGATGACTGCATTACTGGAGTACTTTTCACTGTGTGTGGCTCATGGAGGTCCCAATAATGAAGCAGTGTACAAAAAATATGGTACACCTATGTCATGGAATATTACACAGTCATAGAGAAAATTGAAATTGTCATTTTCAGTAAAATGGATAAGAGGTAAAAAATCAAATATTGCAAATTTTTTATCATATGAATACATATTTATAGACATATTTATGCAGATGTAGACAGACAGGTTATAAGTATAGCCTTCTTTATGGGGAGGAAGAGGTGATAGTGAAAGATACATAAAGAATGATGGGAAGGCATAATAAAATATTGCATCAGGTAGCATAAAAAGTTTCCTACAGAACACTGTTGATCAACAGAGGTTTGGCAAGTGGAAAAAGAGAGAGCAATAAAGTGAGTAATTCTGGTGAAAATATAATATGGTCATATGGAAAATACCCTGGATAAACCACTTGGTATAATTAATTAATGCATCCAAGTAAAAAGACTGTCAGAGAAGTAAAGCAGGTTTTGTTGGGGAGCAGATATCAGTAAAAAGGGAGATGAGGAGCAGGGAGAGAGGGTAAAGGAGGATGAATATGGTCTACGTTCATTTTTATACATGAAAAATAGAACAATAGGGCTGGGGATATGGCCTAGTGGCAAGAGAGCTTGCCTCGTATACATGAGGCCCTGGGTTCGATTCCCCAGCACCACATATACAGAAAATGGCCAGAAGTGGCGCTGTGGCTCAAGTGGCAGAGTGCTAGCTTTGAGCAAAAGGAAGCCAGGGACAGTGCTCAGGCCCTGAGTCCAAGGCCCAGGACTGGCCAAAAAAAAAAAAAAAAAAAAAGAACAATAGCACCTTGAGTGTATTTAGAAGAAGGGAAGTATATATGGAGGAAAAATAAAGGGGGTGTTTTCTTATGTGTGTGAAAATATCACCCTTGTACAACTAACATATGCTAATAAAACATCTTTTTGAAAAGAAATAGTTTGGACAAAGGAGGGGAAACTGAATAAAACAATGACTTAAATGCCATTTTGATGAATAAATGGAAGAACAATTCTCCTAAATCACTGCTAAGTTCCTTGAAAATGATCTAATGTCCTGATAAAAGTTTTCAATATGGTTCCCAGAATTTTATTGATTTAAAATGGTGCTCTGACCCAGAATCTTATCATGTCAGTTTCAGGATCAACACCACAGATTACTGCCTGTTGAAAACAGATATGAGTAATACAGTGTTGGGCAGGATAAGATTTCTAAAATTGTTAGATTGTCTCTAGATTTTTTGCTCCAATACTAAGGACCAAAACCTTAAAGTATTTCCAGAATTTGATTGGTGTTGGGCTGGAAGTAGTAATGTGATTTGATCTCAGTGCTCTTGTCCTCTCATAGATAATAATCACTCCATGTCTCCAACTTGTACCCACAATGAAAAGTGCATACAGAAATCTAAATCAGGAAAAGTTGAGTGAATCAGTTAAAAGGTAACATTGAAGAAGGAGTTAACATTGGGCAGTTTAAACCAGAGATGAAAGATGCAAGCACTTTATCTATGTTGAAATTAAGAGGACATAAATCTGAAGGCCCCAAAGGTTGTACATCACCTGGACCACCTGTGCACTGATTCAATCAAGGGTGAGGATATTCCTGTCAGAATTTCATATTTTGTTCATAAGTCAATTAGCAACACTTTGGGGTCTTAATATAATTGAGGAGGAGCCAGTAATAGTTCAGTCAGATTGATAAATGTAACTGTTGGGAAAATGAAATATGGATAATATATGCCAATCAATTTAGTTGGCTTTGGCAGAAATGACCTGAGTAAGGATCCTGATATTCATAAAATTACCTGTAATCTCTTTCAAAAGCTTGCATTTGTGAATTATCTCTGTCGCACACATGGAGATACAAAATCACATCAAAATAAGTTGTGCCCTGATTCAAGGGTTTTAGTGGATTTTGTGATGAGAGAAGATGATGCTTTTGTTCATCATGAGTTGTGATTAGCATGATTATAAAAGAGGCAGAGATTAAGCCTTCTGCATTTCAACAATGTGATAATCAGTCAGTGCTTGGCTTACTGATTTCTATAAACATCATTTAGTCACCATGTTCTCCTTTCATAGATATCTCTTGTTTAGAACTAAGGAAGTTTCATCAGTGTGTGCCTCTTTCATTAGTGTTGCTGCTGTTGTGCTTCTTTTCTGGATATTTTCCCCTAGGAAAAGGAAAGATGAATGCTGTGTCTCGTTTCTCTTGTGCTTTCCTATGTGTGAAAGAATCTTGAAATGATGGTATGTTTTATGGGATTTTATAACTTCAAAGAACTGAATACCTGCTGTCTCATCAAAGTTCCATCTGTATGGCTAAGGAACTATTGCAGCAATGATAAAACTCATAAACTATTTTTATTGAGTGAATACATGTGATACTTGCTGAATTTCATAGATTTTTGCTATTCTATTTATTAAAATACTTTTTTGTGCCAGTACTGGGGCTTGAACTAAGGGCTTGGGCACTGTCTCTAACCTTCTTTTGCCCAAGGCTAGTGCTGTACCACTGAGTCACAGGCTCCACTTTTTTTTTTTTTTTTGTAGTTTACTGAAGATAAGAGTATCATACAATTTCCTACCTGAGCTAGCTTTGAACTATGACCTTCAGATCTCAGCTTTCTGAGTAGCTAGGGTTACAGGTGTGAGCTATTTAATGGCTTCTGGCTAAAAGTACTCATAGTCTTAAATGACATATATTAATCAAACGCACTTTAAATGTTTTAAAAATTTTAGGTAAGAATCATTTTAGTAACCTTAGGTTTATATTCCAAGAACTGGTTTTTTTAACCTTATAAAAGTAAGATTTAGTTTTTCATTTCTTGAGTTACTGCCTACACAAACACAAGGAGGAAATGAATAAACTAAGTATTTAGAATGATGATATTACTAGTAGACAAGACCTCTCTTTACCTCAGCTACAGGCTTTCTTTCATTCCACCTCAACCTAGTGACATATATTTTAGTGGTTCAATATACTAAAAATTGCTGCATATCACACAACATTTTAAATTCTAAACCCACCAAAAAAGCATAAACTTATCATTTAACTTTGAAGTCAGAAAACTTATCATTTACATAATTAATTGCTTGCATGAGTTAAAGACAAACTATCTGATAAGCCATATCAGTAGCAACAAAAAATGTTTGTCTTGAGAGAAATGAATTTGCAGTATGATAAGACATACATTAATTATTAAAAACTAAAAATAACTATAGTTTTCCAAGAAACCAACAAGATTCAAGGTAGAGAAAGAATATGGTATAATCTGTTATACTAAACACCCAATCTACATTCAGTACCTTCTAGGCCATTGCTTCTGGAAAGCAAACAAACCCCGTCAAGTTTCAGTCTTCAACTTAGGCTCTAGGAGATCTGTTCCATGATAGTTTTCATCAGTCTAAAAGCAATTCATTTCATCTTAGCAAGCTCAATATGAAATGTGATATACATATGGCATCAGTAAACTTTCTTTGTAAAGGTTAGGTGATGATATTTTTATTCTTGCAGACTATTCTGCCCTTGCTCCACCACTCAAATCCCATTGCAACCAGAGATAAAAGTGAGTGAGCATGGCTGGATTCCAACAAAGCTTTACTAACAACAAGCAACAGCAACAACAAAATAGCAGCAAGCTATGTTCATCTCCTGGGACATATTTTCCTGCTTTCAAATGCATACATACACAAAATAACAATGAAAAGAATAATCTTTTTCTCATTTGGGAAAAGAGTGAGAAGCATGTGATAATCTTAAGTAAACACCAGTGAAAATCCTTACTGTTTTAGCAGTACCTGGAAGGGGAACAACACTTCATTGTCATCTCAGCTCTACCAGAGGCAGAGGGCAAGAGGGTCCAGGGCAAAACCACAAGGCCTTACCAGAAAGAAAACAACAAAAGCAAAACCACACTACCCCTCAAAACAAAAACAACATAAAACAACTAAAGCTAAGTAAGGCTAGGATTATGGCTCAAGTAGTAGAATACCTGCCTAATAAATATGAAGTCATAAATTCAAACCACAGTACTGCTCTCCACCCCACCCCCCAAAAAGAGAAAAGCACAACACTGCACATGAATAACAAAGCATAGATTCTTTCACTTGTCCACCAGGCAATTCAAAAGCCCCCAGGGAGCTCATTCTTCTTCCTCCATATCTTATGTTAAGTGAATATTATTAAGAAAGTCCTTTGGAGTGACTTTTTAAATTTGTGTCCAGTGTGCTGTCATGTCATTACAGCTAAACGGAGGCCATTTAATTAAAAAGGTCTGAGTGAGAGGCCAATATGTTATTGTCATCTGGAACTGAGGGATTAAGATCTTTTATGTGAAAGCGACTGTTATAGTCTTCCAAGAGGGCCACTAGGAAGTTTTGATCACCCAGCAAAATGCAGAGCAAAAGAATATTAAATATAATATCTGTTCTGAGCAGTGAAAGTCAGAGTTATTTTGCTTTGTTTTGGTAACTGAATAGAATGATTAGTAGAGAATTAGCAATATACATCATAGAAATCTTTTCTTTGTGATTATGGCTTAATCTAATCTAGGATGTGTGTGTGTGTGTGTGTGTGTGTGTGTGTGTGTGTGTGTGTGTGTGCAGAAAAGACAAATGTTATATATGTCTTACATGATATAAATTAGATTTATCTTAGCTGATATTTTTACATGAGTGGTATTGTGAACAAAATTATTTCTTCTTGAACCTTTCTAGAAAGATTCTATGTGACTAATTTACTAGTTTACAGATACATAACCTGAAAGAACTATCAAGGTGAAAGTAAGCTACTATAACTTTGTGTGTGTGTGTGTGTGTGTGTGTGTGTGTGTGTGTTCACATGTGCGTACACATGTGCATGTGCAAAAGTACTGGGTCTCAAACTCAGGACTCCATGCTCTGGCTTGGCTTTTTTGTTCAAGGCTGGTGCTCTACCACCTCTGCCTTTCTTTGGGGGCAGGGGAGAGGCTGGTTAATTGGAGATAAGAGTCTAGTGGAATTTTCTGTTCAGGCTTGCTTCCAGTCTAGATTCTCAGAATTCAGCCTCTTAGGTAGCCTGGAGTATAGTCATGAGCCTCCACTACCCACCTTTGTTTTGTTTTTAATGGAGAAAAGAGCTCCTTATGAAAGTGTGTACACAGAAACTGCCTTTTCTTCAAAGCAAGTTTAGGGCATAATCACAAAATGAACATTGATTTACTTTAGGTAATTGTTTTGACTCTGTTACAGTTTACAAATTGATAACAACTGATAGGTCTTTTTATTTTTTTAATTAAACACTGCATTAATGTTTTCTCCAGAAAGAATTAATCGGGGGTATTATTGCCATTTTCTCAGTTTGCACAAAATGTGCATAACTTATTCACTTAGAGATTATATCACTTTGGGCAAAGTTATTTTCATTGTATTTCTTAATCTATTTTTGGAAATGCATATCAAGTAATACAAACAGGGTATCTTTTTAATACAAAAATGTGCTAGTTATAAGCATATTAATAATTTAATAATATAGAACAAGAATAATTTTGCACTTTTTAATGTTGTTTTCCCAGTCCTGGGGCTTGCACTCAGTGCCCGAGAGCTGTCCCTGCTTCTTTTTGCTCTACTGTAGCACTCTACTTCTTGATCATGACTACCACTTCTGGCCTTTTCTGTTTATGTGGTGCTTAGGAATCAAATCCAGAGCTTAGTGCATGCTAGGCAAGCATTCTGCCTCTAAGCCACAATCCCCATCCTTAATTTTTTTTTATTATAAGGGTAATATACAGAGGGGTTACAGTTACATACGTTGGGCATTGAGTACATTTCTTTTTGAACAGTATCATCCTTCTCCCTCATTTTCCCCCAGGTGTTTCCATTTCTTTCCTTCTCTCTTCCAAGTTGTAATAGTGTCTAGTGAATATCATTGCTGAATTATTTCACCCAACATACCACCATTTCTGTGCTTTCCCTTCTTCTCCTCAAATCATATAAACTTACATATAATACAAAAGGTATAGAAATAAAAAAAACAGTGACAAAAGGGAATAAAACAGAAAAAAGAACCACTTATTGAAGTTTATTTTGATAAGCATCATTTTATATGACCATATACACATAGCTATTGAGCCCTTTGATAGTTTCCTAAGAATGAATCAACAGACCTATACCCATGTAGTACTTGATAAGGGAGCCAAAAACATAGGACAGAAGAAAGATAATCTCTTCAACAAATGGTGCTGGCAAAATTGGCTAAACACATGTAGAAAACTGAAGTTAGTTCCTTATATATTACCCTTCAACAGAATCAATTCTAAATGGATCAAAGACTTCAAGGTAAAAACAGATACCCTGAAAATATTACAGGAGAGAATAGGAGAAACACTATGGTTCCTTGGCACAGGTCAAAACTTCCTAAGTAAAGATCTTGGATAAATGGGATTGCATCAAACTGAAGTGTCTGTATGGAAAGTACATCGCTAGCAAGATAAGTAGAAATCCCACAGAACAGGAGAAGATCTTTCCTAGCTGTGCATCAGACAAGGGCCTCATAGCTAAAACAAATTACCCTCTCCCAAAAGCAAATCCTCAAAGGAACAACAACTGGATTAATAAGTGGACTAAAACCTTAAAGAGAGATTTCTCTGAATTAAGAATCGCCAAAAGACACATAAAGAATGTTCAACAACTCTGGCCTTAAAAGAAATGCAAATCAAGACATTTAAATTTCACCTCACTCTAGTTAGAATGGACATTATCAATAAAATTAATAATAACATGAGGGTGGGGGGGTGGACAAAAAGGAAAGCTGCTACAGCATTGGTGGGAAGGTAGCCTTGTTCAAGCACTCTGGAAAGCAGTATAGAGGTTCCTCAAAAGACTAAACATAGAGCTTATCTATGACCAAGCGAAACCACTACTGGGCATGTACTCAAATTATGACAAACCATACCACCCTAAAGCTGCCTGCACAACCATGTTCATTGCAGAATTATTTACCATAGCTAAATACAGAATCAACCCAGACGCTCCTCAGTGGATGAATTGATCAAGAAAATTTGGTATATATATACACAATGGCATTATATGCTTCCATCAGAAAGAATGACATGGCCCATTTGTAAGGAAATGGAAAGGTTTGGAAGAAAATATATTAAGGAAGTAAGCCAGCCCCCCCCCCACCACAAATAAAACACAGGTTGCATGGTTTCATTCATTTGTAGTTACAATGTGCCTATAAATCTATAATTAAGCCCAATGGATAGTAAAAGCCAAAAAAAATCACACCTGGACATGATGAACAGGACTCTAATTTTCCACTTTGAATATATAGTGGGTTGTCCTTCTCTGCCAATTGTTCAATAACTTTTCTCTTAACAGTACATATAATTCTAAAAAAAGGAGCTTTTATTTTTGCATTTAGCTAGCCAAACTTTGAGGGTAAGACATAGATCACCAGAATGTCAAGTCTGTTCAAGACAGAAATATTGGCTTTTCCATAAGCACTCTCAATTTCTACAATTCACTAACAAATCTCAAAGATCTCAATGAAAATGGTCAAATATATGACTAGGTTATATAAGGCAAATATACATAAAGTCATCTTAGGGAGAAGCTTTATTAGGCAAAGTAAAGAATGTTTCCAAATACCCAGTTTTCTTTACTTACAGAATGGGTTACATCCAGTGTTGACATGTGACCATGAATCTAGAGTTTCTTCTGGGGAGCTCACTGAAGCTCACTGTACAATTTTTCTTGCCATTTCACTGCTAATGCCTTATGAATTGGTGTTAAAATGTAATCTGTCTCTTCCCACTTACAATTAAGCTGGTATCACATGATCCAAAGCTCTAATCCTCTATTACATGGTTGGCCTTTCCTTTATGGCCAGTCTCTATTGTACACTTTACTATCTCATTTTCTAAAAAATACAATATGGAGTGCCCATAGGAATAAAAAGATTCTCCTGCTCCTGTATTACAGAAGAACTTAAAAGGTTTTAGTCATTGCCTTCCTAGAACCAGAGGTCAAGCCAGCCTTCTCTTTCTTTAAAAGAGAATAAAATCACGTTCTGTATAGTTTGCTACACCACATTACCTGTGTATAAGTAAGTCATTATTTACTAACTAAAATATTGGTTGTATGAGAGTCTTTTATAAAATTAGACTAAATATGGCTAATAAACATTTCAATAAATAAGCAGAAGGATAAGCAGTCTGTCTTATACCTTTTTTAATGTCTAGCTGTTTCATCAAAGCAATTCTTCCAAGCCTGATTCTCCGGAACAGCTGTAGGAGAATGTTTCTGAAGGCTGGGAAAATTTGTTCTTTGAAAAATTGACCTCATGTAAATTGGACTATAAATAAAACTTTTAACCACCATGGTGAAGGTCTGGAAAGTCTGAGAGTGAAAGACCAAAATTAAGCTGTCATCCCTTAGGGGAGGTTATAGCAAGGGACAGCCATGGTCTGCAAGAGTGACAGAAGTCCTGCTTCTCCTCAGTGTTTAATCAATAATTCTGACTATCACTTGGCCAGGAAAAGAGCTGGCATTCCAGAGTGATATATCTAGGAAAGAAGTAAATCAATGGTTTGGAAGGAGTAGATGGATGATTGGTATGGCAGAGCTGGCCCAAATTATTGGGAATATTCCTGTAGAGTATGCTTTCAGTGATTGGAGCTTGTTTTCTATGCTTTCTTAGGATTCCTTAATGGATTTTGTGTGGTTTTTTGAAACAACAACACACTGTGAATATGAATAGTATTCAGTGGAGATATCTCTTGAAATTTAAATCGTTGGACCATTTTCTAAATGTAATAGAGCCTTGTGGGAATCAGAACCTCAGTACTGTATTAATTGCATTTGTGCTTCACACAGCAGGTGCCTTGGAATCTGTTTTGTGTCAAAAATGTGATCTGATCTTAGGTTCACATGTTCCATGAGAAATTTTATATTGTTCTTATAATTTGGCAAAAAATGTAAATATTCTTAGGATTTAATATGTGAAGTCAGAATTACATTTTTTAAATACCATGGCTTAAGTTCAAGGCCTGTGCTAGGTCAATTTGCTCCCTTTAACAAGGACTCTTCCTCTTCAACCACACCTCCAACCTGGCATCTGTCAGTTATTTTAGAGAAGTAGTAGATTAGACTTTTCTGTCCAGTCTGAAATCATCTGGATCTCAGCCTCCTAAGTAGGTATGATTACAGGCATAAGTAGATGGTGCCCAGCTACAAAATATATTAAGTATTCTGAAGCTAGACAAATAAATATGAAAAATATAGATGCAAAATTATTAAAGATAACATAGACATAGTGTTTTTCAATCTCTTTCTTTATTAAGAAATAGAAGAATTATGGTGAAACATATGAGTGATATATATATATATGTACATAGATAAATAGAGAGAGAGTGAGAGAGAGAGAAAGAGAGAGTGAGAGAGAGGCCAAAATCAATACTTGTGTTATTTTCAGGTTCATTCACAGACTTGAGTGGGCTTAAAAAACACTTGAATTATCCTAATGTACACATTCAAGTTTTGGTTGAACAACAAACAGAGTGCTTACATTGTCCACCTTCTTTTTGAATTTTCACACTGCAAAAATCCTTTTTTCTGTAACTGGTGTCATGTTTTTTACTTCTCTTGCAATTTTTTTCTTCTAATTGATTAGTTGATGGCTACCATGTCTCCCAAATAGTAGTACTGAAGTGCTGTCAGAAGGCTGTGATGTGTCTAATGGACAATATGTTTTGTTAGAGATCAAAAATTATAATGATGTTGCCCATGACTTCAATTATAATGATTTAAAAATATTGTATATCTTGAAAAAGAAAATGTGTTGATTTTATAGAAAACTGCTGCAATAATACCTAGAACATGTTCTGAAGCAATGTAAATATATAAATATAAATAAATGTATGGATTTATGAGATGACAACTGATATTAAAATTGTAGCAGATGGTGTTATAAAGCTAAAAATCAAAGAAATGTGTGATCATATTATAGTGATCACAAAATGTTCAACTCTGCTAAGCTACTCTTCTTTGGCATACAGATTTCAAAAAGGGATAAAGTGTAAAAATGTTCAACTCAAAGGGAAACAAGTTCTACATCAAAAATATTATTGGACCCAGTCAATATGTCCTTTAGTCATATTTCTAAGGGCCTATTAAGGATAAATACAATTGAATTTCTTATTCAGAATATGGTTGTCTACACTCATCCACACAATAATGACTTAAAAGGGATCAGGACAGTATTGGGTAGCATTTATTTTAACAAAAACACTGAAATCAGTGGAGGTGCTGTGTGTGTACACACGTGTGTGTGTGCACGTGTGCACATGTGAATTTGTACTGGGGCTTGAATCCAGTAACTCACTCTCACTGGGATTTCCTGCTCATGTTTGTGCTCTATCACTTGGGTCATGCCTTGAGCCTAGCAGTTTACTAGTGAATTGAAGATGGAATTTTGAGGGATATTTCTACCCAGGTTAGCCTACCATCGCTCATCTCAGTCAGTAGAATAGTTAAGATTACAGGTGTGAGTCAAAAATGCTGGACAAAAACTTATGCTTACATGTCTACAAGTCAATTAACATTCAGATGATTGTGACTATGTTTGAATGAGTTTTGTTTTAAGCTGGAAATATAATCAGCGTCCTCTTTTATTCCCTTGTCTGTTAGTCCTCTTAGACATATAGTCTTCTAGTGGTTAAAGGACGGAATTATAGAGGATAGTACATTTGATATTTTACTTATATCTACTTTGCTAACATCTAATTGACTAAAAAAAAATCATGACCAAATACATGACCAATATTGTGAGAAAATACCATCCTTCATGGAATGGGAAGGGAAGGGGAAGTAAATATTGCTAAATAATAATCAAATTTGTCATTCCAGGGAATATACTGATCTTCATTCTCATTCTTCAATTTCTAACAACAGAGCTTATGAGTTCAGTTTTCCTATGTCTACATGAATAATATGCTATCACTATTTCCAATTATCACTCATGTTTTGTTATCACATTTTCAAGCTAACTGTGAGGAATGTCGTATGTGAGGAGGGGGAGAGCTCTATGGGAGATCTGTAAGATATTTCTCTCTGACATGTAGATAACAGAGCTGAATTTTAATTTTAGGAGTTGGAGAATTTTAAAAAGATTACTATTTAGTCAAGGAGCTAACAGGAAAATGGTCAGATGTGAGATTTGGGATAGGAAGATTGAATATATGCACCAAAAAATGTAAAACTTTAGATGCCTACGTTTAAGGGAAATCTGATCATAAGTCAGCTGGAGTATTTTGGGCCCTGTAAAATGAAAAGAAGAGATATAAGCTGAGGAAGCTGTAGCATTTGTATTATTGGAACTGAGAGCATAAACTTGAGAATTGCTCTAGAAAACCCTGGATTAAAAAAAAAAAAAAAAAGAGTCAGGCACTGGTGGCTCACACCTCGAATCCTAGCTACTCAGAAGGCTGAGATCTGAGGGGTGCAATTCAAAGCCATCCTGGGAAGCAAAGCCCATGAGACTCTTATTTCCAATTAACCATCAGAAAACCTGAAGTAGCGCTGTGGCTCAAGTGGTACAGTGCTAGCCTTGAGCTCGGGGACACAACAGAGGCCCAGAGTTCAAACTCATGACCAACAACAACAAAGAAAGATAAATAGCAACAACCATCACAAAGAGAAAAAAAAAACACATTAAAGGAATTTGTTCCTTAGATGAGTTTTGCTGATTTTCTCCTAGAATCATGAGTTTATCAGTTGGAGGTATTCTCTGTGATACAAAATTAATATCTTTGTCAGGAACCATGAGAGCATTCTGACATGCTATTTGAATAGACTTTGGGGGCTTTATAAAGGGAACACACTTTCACTGATCCCAGATTCTTTGGAACAGACTTTAGAAGAGATAGAATAGCTCAAAAGGAAGTAAGCTAGCATAACTATACACTATAGAAACAACTGACATTGTCTATAGAAAGACTGGTGCACATTTCCTTTATAAAATGAAGAATTTCCTGTTAAAGAGGAGCAAACACGGGGCTGGGAATATGGCCTAGCGGCAAGAGAGCTTGCCTCGTATACATGAAGCCCTGGGTTCAATTCCCCAGTACCACATATATGGAAAAAGGCCAGAAGTGGCGCTGTGGCTCAAGTGGCAGAGTTCTAGCCTTGAGCAAAAGGAAGCCAGGGACAGTGCCCAGGCCCTGAGTCCAAGGCCCAGGACTGGCAAAAAAAAAAAAAAGAGGAGCACACATGCCCTAGTGATCATGGCTCATGCCTTGTTATCCTAGTTACTCAGGAGGCTGGAATCTGAGTATTGCAGTCCAAAGCCAGTCCAGACAGTATAGTCTAGGAGACTCTTTATGTCCAATAAACTACTCAGAAACGGAAATGGCACTGTGGTTCTAGTGGTAGAGTGCTATCCTTGTGCACAAAAAGGTTCAGGGACAGTGCCCAGGGTCAAATCAAGGGTTGTGATGTATACATTTTGGGATAACTCACTATGGATATGTTATGGCTTTTTCAGATGCTTGATTTTCCAAAGAAGTGGTGCTATATTTGCTCTAAAATTTTATAATAATATGAAGCACTCTTGCTCTGTTGGTAGTAAGAAATAAATTTTAAAAGACACATGAAGTTTTCAAACGTTTGTATAAAATATGTGTCAAGATTATTGAATAGTGCAATTTATCTTTCATAACTTCTATAATCCATATAATCTCTCTATTCTCTATTTCTTTATTCTATATATAATTTTATATTCTCACTGTATATTCTATATTTACTTCTATATTTATACTTTTTATATAAGTTTGTATTGTAGAATATAGTCTTCTGAATTTCTATCTGACCAGGTCA
Source organism: Perognathus longimembris pacificus (assembly GCF_023159225.1). Classification (NCBI taxonomy): domain Eukaryota; kingdom Metazoa; phylum Chordata; class Mammalia; order Rodentia; family Heteromyidae; genus Perognathus; species Perognathus longimembris. Next base: position 14,779,811 of record NC_063174.1, on the reverse strand, counting down.
CTGATGCTAAAGCATGATAACGTAGATATAAAGAAAACATTGGGAAATCATTAGAGGCATAGCCCTCAGTTTGATTGAGGAATAGAATTATAATAATAATATAACATGCTAATATTAAGTCAATTGCCTCTAGTGTTAAGCACATTTCTTCAATATTTAGATATCTTGGATATTATTTTTTGAAGATCACGTCAACCTTTTATCAACCACTACAGTTGGCATTTAGATAAATAACTACAAATGTTTAGTTATTGCTTCTAGGATCTTGAATAAATATGTTAATTTTTACAAAGGCAAGGTCAGGTATGAATCTAAACAAGATGAACACATTTTTTTTGGTGGGGTGGAATATACCTAGCAATTCAAACTAAATCAACCTTCCGCTGTGCCAAAGGAAGAAATGATCTTTGTCTAGGAAATAGAACAGGCCAAGAGAGAGATAAGGGAAGTCAATAGGAATTTAACTCAGACAGTGATCTGTGATTACCAGAGAGCTTGTCCTCCTAAATTCGTGAAGATGGGGAAATAAATACACTGAAACACAAGTTTTTATTTGTTTTTCAGGATCTTCCTATGAGAAGCTTGACCCTTGGCTTCTGTAGAACCTCAGTAATACTTGCTGTGTTATAGCACAACCCAATTTCCTTCTTTACCAATTATACAGCAATCAGTGAATTATAAGTATTTGGAGAAAAGTGAGATCACACCATAACACTCAGAATACAGAAAAACTGATGTTAGGTGCTGGGAAAATACAATTTAAAGTATTCTTATAAAAACATATCTTTCCCAGGTCTTCGCTCCATTAATGTGGTAAGAAAGAAAACACATTTCTTAATCGACTAAATATTAAACAGAAATATAACATAATGGCTAAAAATTGACAATGATAAAGGTATTCTCTTCCTTTCGATAGCCCAGCACATATAACCTATTACAGACATTCTCTCAGATCAAAATGAAACAGTCTTCAAGGAAAAGAGAGACCCTGAAGCCACTTGTCACAAACAATGTGAACACACTATTTATTTTACAAATTGTATTTTTTTTCCTTTTTTCTTTTTTTTCTCAGAGGAGAAAAACTTTTCAGAGCTTTGTAACTAGTGGGCTGGACAGTAAAGCCACTAAAGCTCACTAAAGCTTCTCATGAAGAAATAAATATATATATATATCACAGATATATGGGCTTGTCCTGGGACTTGAACTCAGGGCCTAGGCACTGTTCCTGAGTTCTTTTGCTCAAGGCTAACACTCTACCCCTTGAGCCAAAGCACCACTTCTGGCTTTTTCTGTGTATGTGGTACTGAGGAATTGAACCCAGGGCTTCATGTATTCACAGAGAATACCACTAAGCCACATTCCCAGCTCCTGTATTTTTTATTTTTTACATTTCAAAAAAAATGTCTTCTAGGTTTTTGAGCAAGGTTCTCTTGGGTCTTAAAGCTGACAAAAGACCTAGCAGTGCTAAAAAAGATTTATATACATTTTAAAGAAAAGAGGACATGCTCACTAACTTTTCTAATTTCAATAACTTTCTTCACTTAAATACTTTAGGAAAGGAAAAGGATTAAGGGCTGTGTTGATGGTGGAGAACTAAGCATTTTTTACCTGTTTTTGTATTTGTTCTTACAAGGTGACATAGCATTATAAAAAATAAACTATTGGGCTGGGGATATGGCCTAGTGGCAAGAGTGCTTGCCTCTTATACTTGAAGCCCTGGATTCGATTCCCCAGCACCACATAGACAGAAAATGGCCAGAAGTGGCGCTGTGGCTCAAGTGGCAGAGTGTTAGCCTTGAGCAAAAAGGAGCCAGGGACAGTGCTCAGGCCCTGAGTCCAAGGCCTAGGACTGGCAAAAAAAAAATAATAATAATAAATAAATAAATAAATAAACTATTGAAGAGAAGATGTTCCCTTCTTTCTTTTCTCTGCTTGCAAATTTCACTTTCTATGAATTTTATTTTGCTTGTTGTCCATTATTTATCCTCTTGTTTTTTTTTGTTTTTTTTGTTGTTTTTTTTTTACCATCTATGATGTAAAATAACTTTCTTATTTGATGCTTGAGTACAATCTCTTTCAGGCAATGGGAAAAGTTAAAGGTAAAAAAAACAACCTAAGTCCCACAGTGTACTTTTCATGAATTTCTCTTCACTTGCACTTCATTGAAACCATTTCTCTATTTATACAAATTTTCCTTTTTAATTTTCTTCATATTTGATTTGAAAGACACATCATGTTTACTCTATGTCATTATCTACAATTAACAATGACAACATATTGGGCATAAATCTGTCCACATACCTATACAAATACTGAAGCATTTTTTTCACTAAAATATTTACTAAGCATTTTTCTTCTGGTTTTTAATATTTTAATATATATATATGCTTATATATATATATATATCCTCAATTTTAGATGGATTAATTCTGTTTGTATTTTCTCAAAGATTTTTGGCTATTTATATTAAAAGTTAACAATCATTATTTTACAGTTAATTCTACACATGATTTATGATTATACACTTTCCCAGTTGATTATTTCATTTATATCCTAATTTCTCCATTTCTTCTTGTTCTTTTGGTTGTTATACTTTGGTAGTGAAAGGGAAGCTATCCAGTAGCAATTCTACAGATGCTTGCAATGTGCTTTTTTTTTTTTTTATTTTATTTTTATTTTTTTTTATTATCAATTGAACATAATTTTTTTTTTTTTACAAGGTGCTGTGCAAAGAGGGTGCAGTTACATAGTAGGGCATTGTGTACATTTCTTGTGATATCTTACAACCTGTTTTCCCATCCCTTGTCTAGGTCAGGTAGACCCATATGCAGTATACAATGTATCAAGCACATATACAGTGTTCACAGACTTGGTCTCTACTGTCTCTCCATCTCCCTTTGTTAACAGTCATATATCAGGGAGATCATGCCCCTTTGTTTTCTGTGTTCTAGGCTTGTCTCACTCAACATTATTTGTTCGAGTTCTGACCATTTCCCTGCAAATAACAATATTTCACCATTCCTAATCGCTATGTAGTATTCCATTGTGTATAAGTACCATATTTTTTGGATCCATTCATCTGTGGAGGGGCATCTGGGTTGTTTCCAAATTTTGGCTATTGTGAATTGTGCTGCGATAAACATGGAAGTACAAATGTCCTTTTGATATCTTGGGTTTTGCTGTTTAGGATAGATGCCTAGGAGTGGTATGGCTGGGTCATAGGGTAGGTCTATATTGAGCTTTTTGAGAAACCTCCATACTGTTCTCCAAAGTGGCTGTACTAATTTGCACTCCCACCAACAATGGAGAAGGGTTCCTCTTTCCCCACAGCCCCTCCAGCATTTGTTGTTTCCTGAGTTCAGAGTATAGGCCATTCTAACTGGGGTGAGGTGGTATCTCAGGGTTGTTTTTATTTGCATTTCCTTTACTAGCAGGGATGTTGAGCATTTCCTCATGTGTTTCTTTGCCATTTTTATATCTTCTCTTGTGAAGTCTCTCTTTAGCTCTTTTGCCCATTTCCTAATAGGTTTATTGGGCTTGGAGGGGCTTAGTTTTTTGAGTTCTCTGTAGATGACAGATATCAGGCCTTTGTCTGTTGCTGTGCTGGTAAATATCCTTTCCCATATCGTTGGCTGTCTTTCTATTTTGGTGGCTATGACCTTAGCTGTGCAGAAACTTTTTAATTTGTAGTAGTCCCATTTGTTGAGTCTTTCCCCTATTTGTTGTGCGCCTGGGACTCTATTCAGGAAGTTCCTTCCTGTGCCTATAAGTTCTAGTGTCTTTCCTACTCTGTCCTTCAGTAGTTTCAAGGATTCAGGTCTGATGTTGAGGTCCTTGATCCATTTTGAGTTGATCTTGGTGCATGGTGATAGGCTTGGGTCTACTTTGAGTTTTCTGCATATGGCTGCCCAGTTCTCCCAGCACCAGTAGTTGAAGAGGCTATGTTTATTCCATTGTATGTCTTTAGCTCCTTTGTCGAATATCAGTTGGCTGTAAGAGTGCGGTTTTATTTCTGGGTCTTCAATTCTAATCCACTGGTCTTCCGATCTGTTTTTATACCAATACCATGCTGTTTTTGTTATGATGGCCTTGTAGTAGAGCTTGAAGTCTGGTATGGTGATACCTCCTGCACTATGTTTTTTGCCTAGAATTGCTTTGGCTATTCTAGGTTTTTTGCTGTTCCATATGAACTTATGGATTGGTTTCTCTATTTCAGTGAAGAATGTGGCTGGGATTTTGATAGGTATTGCATTGAATTTGTATAACAATTTGGGCAGTATGGCCATTTTCACTATATTGATTCTGCCTACCCATGAGCATGGGAGGTCTTTCCATCTCCTTGTGTCTTCTTTGATTTCCCTTATTAGATTTTTGTAGTTTTCATTGAATAGGTCCGTCACGTCCTTGGTTAAGTTGATCCCTAGGTACTTTATTCTTTTTTTGGCTACTGTAAATGGAATCGTTTCCATAATTTCCTTTTCTGTTTGTCTATTGCTGGTGTACAGAAAAGCTGCTGACTTTTGTGGATTGATTTTGTATCCTGCTACTTTGCCAAATTGGTTTATTAGATGTAGGAGTTTGGGTACTGAGTTTTTTGGGTCCTTGAGATATAAGATCATGTCGTCTGCGAATAGGGATAACTTGATTTCTTCCTTGCCGATGTGGATCCCTTTGATGTCCTCCTCTTGCCTTATTGCTATGGCTAGGGATTCCAGTACTATGTTGAACAGAAGTGGGGAGAGTGGGCATCCTTGTCTTGTTCCTGTGTTTAGGGGGAATGATTTAAGTTTCTCTCCATTTAATATGATATTAGCAGTTGGTCTGTTGTATATGGCTTTTATTGTTTTGAGGAATGTTCCATCTATTCCTGTTCTCTCCAAAGCTTTTAATAGGTATGGATGTTGTATTTTGTCAAAGGCTTTTTGGGCATCGACTGAGATAACAATGTGATTCTTGATTTTAGTTCTGTTTATGTGGTGAATTACATTGATTGATTTACGGATGTTGAACCATCCTTGTGACTGAGGGATGAAGCCTACTTGGTCATGATGTATGATATTCTTGATCACTTTCTGGATCCTGTTAGCTAATATTTTATTGAGGAGCTTTGCATCTGTGTTCATTAGTGATATTGGTCTGTAGTTCTCTTTTTTTGTTGGATCTTTGCCTGGTTTGGGGATGAGTATGATATTAGCTTCGTAGAATGAGTTCGGGATTTTTCCCTCCGTTTCTATTTCGCGGAAGAGTTTGAGGAGTATTGGAATTAGCTCCTCACTAAAGGTTTTGTAGAATTCATTGGTGAATCCATCTGGGCCTGGGCTTTTCTTAGTAGGGAGGTTCTTGATTACCTCCTGTATCTCACCGTAAGTTATTGGTTTATTTAGTTGATTTATTTCTTCTTGGTTCAGTTTGGGCAGTTTGTACTTCTCTAAGAATTGATCCATTTCTGTAAAATTATTGTTTTTTGTTGAGTAGAGGTTTTGGAAATAGCTCCTTATGATTGTTTGAATATCGTGTGTATTTGTTGTAATTTTTCCTGTGGAGTCCCTGATTTTACGTATATGAGTCTCTTCTCTTCTTTTTTTTGTGAGTCTTGCAAGGGGTCTGTCAATTTTGTTTATTTTTTCAAAGAACCAGCTTTTAGTCTTATTTATTTGTTGAATGGTCTTTCTATTTTCAATCAGATTTATCTCTTCTTTAATCTTTGTAATCTCTCCCCTCCTAGTCGTTTTAGATTCTGTCATTTCTTGTTTCTCCAGTTGTTTTAGTTTCATCGTGAGGGTATTCACCTGCTCTGCTTCCATTCTTTTAATGTGGGTACTGAGTGCAATGATCTTGCCCCTCAGTACTGCCTTAGCTGTGTCCCATAGGTTTCTTTGTGATGTGTTTTCTTTGTCATTGTGGTTTATGAATTCGTTGATTTCATCTTTAATTTGATCTGTGGCCCAAGTGTTGGATAGCAGCGTGGGGTTTAGCCTCCAAGAGTGTGTATAGGCTCTGTGGTATCCTTTGTTGTTGAGGGTTACCTTTAATCCACTGTGATCAGATATAATACATGGGATGATGTCAATTCTTTTGTATTTGCTGAGGTTCTTTGTGTGGGCTATGACGTGGTCTATTTTGGAATATGATCCATGGGCTGCTGAAAAGAAGGTGTATTGGGTCTCTGTAGGGTGGAAGGTTCTATATAGGTCTGTTAGATCCATTTGGGCAATGGTGTTATTTAGGTCCTCAGCTCCCTTACTAATCCTCTGGGTGTTGGATCTGTCTCTTGGAGAGAGAGGAGTATTAAAGTCACCCACTATGATTGTGTTTGCATCTATCTTGCTCTGTAATTCTGTGAGAATTTGCTTGACATATGTCGGGCCTCTTTTGTTCGGTGAGTATACATTTATCACCGTGATGTCTTGATTCTGGATTTTTCCTTGTATCAATATGTAGTGTCCTTCTTTGTCTTTTTGAGTGGACTTTAAAGAGAAATCCAGCTTGTCTGAGATCAGGATGGCTACACCTGCCGTTTTGGTGGGTGCATTTGCTTGGTAGATCTTGCTCCATCCTTTCATTCGAAGCCTGTTTTTGTCCCTTGCTGTAAGGTGGGTCTCTTGTAGACAACAGATGTCAACTTTTTGCTTGCGGATCCATTCTGCCAGTCTGCTCCTCTTGATCGGGGAGTTTAAGCCATTTATATTTAAAGAGATCAAGGATAAGGGTGTTTTTTCTCCTTCCATTTTCTTGTTGGGCTGTTTTTTCCTGTTGTTTTTTTTTTTTCTTCTTGTCTTTAGTGAGCTTGTGTTTCTGCTGGACTTTGGCTATTGAAGTTTCTTTCTGAATCTGTCTGTGTGTCTTTTACGATCTCTGTTGGGTGGGCTTCCCCTCTTAATATTCGCTGTAGGGCTGGTTTTTTATTCACATACTCCTTTAGCTCCTCTTTGGTGTGGAAAGATCTGGTTCTCCCTTCGAATGTGAACTCCAGTTTCGCTGGATATTTGATCCGAGGTTGTAAATTGTTATTCTGAAGTACTTGGATGGTGTTCTTCCACTCACTTCGAGCTTGGTAAGTTTGTGTGGATAAGTCGGATGTTATTCGAATCCTCTTCCCATTGAAAAAAGTTTCCTTCTTCGCTTTGGCTGAATTCAGAATTTGCTCTTTAATCTTGAGGTCTGTAGTCTTGAATATTATGTGCCTTGGGGTGGTTTTCCTGGGGTCTGGCCTGCCAGGTGTCCTATAGGCTTCGGTTACCTGGATGGGGTCCCCTGTGAGATTGGGGAAGTTTTCTGCAATAACTTTATTGAGAACATGATTAAGCCCTCTGCTCTGATATTCGGCTCCTTCTTCTATTCCAATTATACGCAGATTATATCTCTTGTCTTTGTCCATTAGTTCCTGGAGTAATCTTCCCTGAAGCTTCACCTTTTCTTGGAGTGTGGTCATTTTCTGGTTGTTGTCAGCTGCTTCATCGTCCAGGCGAGAGATTCTGGATTCCATATGGTCCACTCTTTGTGTTATGGTTTCAATTGCGGAGTTTATGGATGTCAGAGAGCTATTCATGGTTGTCATATCAGCTCTGATCGTGGAAATTTCTTCCTTTAAAGAGTTGTATTTTAAATCTATTTTTTCATGCATTTCAATTCTCAGGGTGTGGAGATTTTCTTTAAAGGCGGCTTGCATTGTATCCATTTTTGCTTCCATTTCTTTAAACGAGGCTTGCATTGTATCCAGTTTTGCTTCCATTTCTTTCTTGGCTTCCTGGGTGTCCTTCCAGATTTCCGCTCTAAACTCCTGGAATTGTTTTCTGATTTCATTTCTGACGGTTTCGATCATTCCTGTTAACATGTCCTCATTTGCTTTTTTATTCTCCATCTCCTCTCCAGTCGTGCTGCTTTTTGGAGCTGGCGAGTTGGCTTGTCCTTTGATGAACTGAGTTATGTTTCTTTGTGATTTGCGCATCTGGAAGTCTGTGTAGTTCTTCCCTCCCTTCTGTGTAGGCGTGTCTGCGTCAGCAGGTGCTGTCGCTGTGGCCCCGCCCACTAGTGCAGGGCACGCCTATCAGAGCGGGCGCTTTCGCCGGGGCCCCGCCCTCCTGTGCACTGTGAGTCCCCTACAACAGGCACTTAAGTGGGGTCTGCCTCCCAGAGCGAGCCCTGGGTTGTTGGGTTGTGCTTGCGCCCTCCCGCGAGTCCGTTGGGGGGGGGAAGCAGTATGTGTGGGGCCCAGTGGGATCGACTGTCCGGGTGTGGCTTGGCACCCTCAGACCTCGCCTCCGCTTCGAGGAGGGGGAACGAGATCAGGCTCAGGTGACCCTGCTGGGCTGGTATTGCCCACCAGCGCCTGTGATTTTAGTTGTAAGAGTCCGCAAGGTCTAGGCGCCTCGGGTGGGGCTTGCCCTGCCGGCCGTCCCTGGCCCTTGTTGGGAAGGGGACGGGGCCGGTTCTGCCAGTTCAGGAACCTTTGGGGGCTTGGGGCTGTTCCGCCCTTCCCCTGCTAGACTGGCTTCCCAGTGCCTGCTGGGAGCTTCCCGCCTGATTTGGGGAATCTTTGTTCCCACGGGAGTGGGGAGGGGGAGGGAGGGAGATATATCGTCTTTGTCGGGCTTGGGTCTCCCGTTGGGGGAAGGGATTATGGGGGACTCACTTTTGCTGCTTTGTGTGCGTGTCCCGCACCGCCGTTGGCCCTTCAGGGGTTGGCGAAGTGTCGTGGTGGCTCCCCCGTTCCCTCTTTCTGCCGCGCTGGGTTCCCTTGTCCGAATCCGGTGTGGACCCGAACTTCTCGTCGCTGCTGGGTGTGTCTTGGTCCGCACCCTGCTTTGTGTCCGTGGGGTCTCCCGCTATATGGATTCTGCGCTCCTGGCAACCTGTCTGCCGATCGCCGGGTTTCCCTTTCCCAGCCTGACCCTGTTTGGGCCAGGGCCGGCTGGTGGGGGGAGGGTGCCCCGATTAATCTCCGGCTCCGTGTAGGTTTTCGGTTCTTCTTTTTTGCTCCTTTTTGTTTTCCTGCGTTTCTCCACTGCTTCTGGATGCTGGTTTTGCTGGGTTCTTGGTGGAGTGTTGGGTGTTGGAGTTCCCAGCTCGCTATTCAGTTGGTGCGAGTCGGGGTGCCTCCCTATTGTCTCGGCGCCATCTTTCTCCTCCCTCTGCAATGTGCTTTGAACAAGTTCACCTCCTCTATTACCTGTAAACTTCTTTGTAGTTTCCATATTTTTTAAATGGTATTTGGTAAATTGTCTAATGCTCTCTTGGGCAAAGCCTCCTTCCCTACTTATCATTAAGAAAGCATGACAGGAACAAAATACCAGTACTGGAGGAATGAGAAATAAAAGTCAAGCCTGGGAAATGAGCTTGATGGAAAGCAGGAGTACAAGCTAAGCACAGGAGATGTTCTCATTCAAACCAGGATACTAGGAAGAGGTAGCCTGTCAAAAAGCTCCAAAAAAAGAATGGAGTCAGCCACTCCAAAGTGGTGTTATCCAAGGTTTAAAACTATACTCAATTTCATCATTATGTGCTACTGCCTACTCTCTTCCCTTCAATATATTAATAAATTTCTTATTTTTTAACTTAATTGTCTTAAATTCTTTTTTTCAACCTGCAGTTCCAAAATCCATGACATCTTGGTGGCATCCCACTGAGCTACTTGTATTTTGTTCCCATTACATCTCCTTAACAGGGACTCTTCATCCACATTGAATGTATATATGTATGTGTATGTGTGTATGTGTATATGTTATATATGTGTGTGTGTGTGTGTGTGTGTATATATATATATATATATATATATATATATATATATATATATATATATATATTCAAGGTACTTTGATTCTCTTATCCCATTACCCCCAAATTATCCCCTACCCCAGTAGTCTCTTTTCTTTTTTGCCAGTCCTGGCCTAGAACTCAGGGCCTGATCACTGTCCCTGGCTTGTTTTGTACAAGCCTAGCATTCTACCACTTGAGCCACAGTGCCACTTCCAGCTTTTTCTGTATGTGTAGTCTCCTTTTGATATTCATGTCTCATCACTTTTACTTTTATTATTTACCATTTTTAAATCTAGACCACAAATAAACCAAAACAAGTCTTATATGGCTTTTGAGCTAGACTTGTTTCATTCAGCATGAAAATATCCGATGCCATCTATTTCCGTATGAAAAAATAATAATTTTATACTTCTTTATGACAGAATAGTATTCCATTGTATATGTACCTTATCTTCTTTATCTGTTCATCACTTAGATGGACTCCACAACTTGGCTATTTTGAATATTAGTGAGGTAAAAATAAATGCTGATATCCCTCTTATACATTGATTTATACTTCTTCAGTGGTATGGCAGGGTCATTCTTGAACTTTATGATAAATTCAAGTTTTATAATAACATCTATCCTAATTTCTATAGTTTTTGTACTAGTTTACATTAACACCAACAATTTATGAAAGTTCTCTTTCCCTTTCATCTTCACCAGTATCTATTTGTTTTCTTGATGACTATTATTCCTACTAGGCTGAGATACTATCTCAGTGTAGTTTGATTTGCATTTCATTTCCAGCTAAGGATATTGAACACTTCCTTATATATTTAATAGCCACTTGTTCTTTTAAAAACTGTATGTCCAAATCATTTTCCCATGTAGTAATAGGAATATTTTTACTCTTGTTACTTAATGTTTTGAGCTCTATTTATATTGTGGATATTAATCCTTACCTATTGAAGAGTTGGTAAAGATTGCCTCCTGTTCTGTATTTTGTCTCTTTATTTGGATTTTTTTGAGGTTCAGAAACATTTTATTTATTTATCTATTTATTAATTTATTTTTGCCAGTCCTGGGGCTTGGACTCAGGGCCTGAGCACTGTCCCTGGCTTCTTTTTGCTCAAGGTTAGCACTCTGCCACTTGAGCCACAGCGCCACTTCTGGCCATTTTCTGTATATATGGTACTGGGGAATCGAACCCAGGCCCTCATGTATATGAGGCAGGCACTCTTGCCACTAGGCCATATCCCCAGCCCCCAGAAACATTTTAATTTGATGTGATACCTTTTGTCAACCCTTGCTCATATTTACGAGTATCTGGAGTTCAATTAAGAATAATGTCTATATCTACATCATCCAGAACTTTTCATATGTTTTCTATAATACTTTTAATTTTTCTTGTATTTAAATTTTCTGATATTGACCTACTGTTAAATGACTTTTTGTACAGGATAAGAGACAGAGGTCGAGTTTTAATTGCATTCATTGAAATAACCAGTACCATCTACTAAATAGGCTGTTTTTTAATGTATGTTTTTGACTCATTTCTAAAGTATCAGGTGATTGAAAGAATGTGGTTTGATTTCTGTCTTGCATGTGTTCTATTTATTTCCATAATTGTCTTTGTACCTGTAATCTTGGTTTCACTACAGTATTTCTGTCGTGTAATTTTAAGTTTAGTATTATAATAAGTCCAGCATTGGTTTTTGGCTCAGGATTATTTTTGGTTTCAGGGTCTTTTATGTACCCATATGAACGCTATAATTATTTTTTTCTATTTCTGTGTACAGTGCTATGGAGAATTTTGCTGCAAATTTTATTAAATTGTAAATTGCTTTTAGCACTTGTCTTGCTCACTGCATTAATTCTAGTAATCCATGAACACAGGAGGTCTTTCTATGTTCTAGTGTCTATAACTGATTGTTTGAAGAATTTATGGCATCCATTATAGCACTTACCTCTGTAATCAAATCTATTCCTAGCTATTATTATTTTCTCTGGAGACAATTTCAAATGGAATTGTTTTCTCTGACTCCTTTCTCATTGGTATTACAATTATTATTATTTATTTCATTGGTTGGCTAATAAGGCTACAAGTTTATACATAATTTACACCTGGGAATCTGTGTGCAAAGTTTATTTTTCTGATATGGGAATATATATATATATATATATATATATATATATACACACACATATATTCATCTTGAATAGAAAGAAGAGTTTAGTGAAGGTTGAATGTTGTGTCTCTGCCTTTTTCAAGCAAAATTATGTAGAAGTACCATAAGAAGGAATTTAAACCAGACATCTATGTCCAAGGGCTACATGTGGGATGCCACCTTGCTGCAATCCTTCATTGAGAATAGCTGTTATGCAGAGTACAGAAGAGGTTTATTGGTCAATTTAGACACATGATGTGAAGAGGCAATGTAAACTTGTCAGCTCACCTTCGGTTACAGATATAAGTTTCAGGATTAACCAAAGGAAGAACTGGAGCACAGGAGAGAGGCATGTACCAGAAAAAGAAGGATTTGCTTAATCATATTTTAAATCTGCTTCCAGAGTCATATTATCACTCATCACTTGAAGGGAACAATCTTCCTCCCATAGTATGATTAATCCTGTTCTGGAGTACAGCTTCATTATTATATTTATTTATCATTATTGGGGTGGGGGGATGAGGAGGGGATTGGATGTTATCCCTATAAGGCTCTTAAATTATTTGCCTTGGGGGAAGTTTTGGTTCCTGTCATAAAAATATTATGAATCAGTCTTCTCTTTCCTGGAACTCAACTGGGCATTTTACTGGTTAATTGGAGTTGATGATTTTCTACCTTGTCTGTCTTCTAATTTTTATCCTGCAGATCTCAGGCTCTTGAGTATCTACAATCACAAGGCATGATCAATCAGTCCATCCCTGGACTTTCTGTGCCCTGTTCCATTAAAAGGCTGTAAACTCCTGCATGATTTAAGAATAGACATGGAGAAACTAGAAAAGACTTTACAGAGTAAATGATACAGCTATACTATGGCTGTAATTTTTATTTTGCTTTCAGAGAATTTGTGGGCCCAAGCAAGGAATCAGTATCTTTTAGCAACAGCAATTTCAAAGTACCTGTTATAGCATTAGTCAACAATCCTGACTTTAAAGATTGACAAGTACTGTAATATTCATTTTGCTATTCACAAACCACAACTTTGGAAAAATGCCCTTTCTTTAAGCTAGAGTTTCTCACTGACGAAAACAGAGACGGAGATATTTTTGTGAATTTTATTATTTTATTATCCATTCTTCCTTATTACAACCTGCATATTTTTTTACGAGAATGACGATGAAATGTTCTTATGTCTTGTTTTTGTAGTTCTTCCTCTTTATAGGATTGATTAAATCATTTGGAATTCAGAATTCACACTGAGGTATGTTGAGGTATCAATCACTTTTATACTGTTTATATATATCAATGAATATTTTCAATATACAAACAAGTTTTCTGGCCTTAATACTTTCTTTCTAAATCGTCGTACTTCTGAGGATAGATGACATGCTGTGTTGCTGAGATAATAAGTTAAATGTTTTACATAATCTTTGTCAGAGTGTTACCTTAAGATTATTATTACTTAAGGAAGGACATTTTTTATTTTTTTTAGGATATCTCATGACAAATCTGACACACATGGAATCTTTTCCAGTTCAGATCATTCAAAGGTTAAAACCTGAGTTTTTCCAACTGGAATAAGAATTTGTAGATGGTAATCAGTTCTTCTAAGTTTTGAAGACATATAGAATAGATTTATTGTATTTCAAGTTTCTTATTCAGCATTAAGAGCAATTCCAGGAGAGAAGGAATACAGCGTGAGCAGAGACAGCTATGTCACGTAGATTAGGCACCTCACTGAGGAAATTAACTATCTGATACGTGGGGGGTAGTGGCTCTTTGTTCCTAGTAAAGACTCTTCTAATATAGACTGCAAGTCATCATTAGCAAATCCACAGTGGAACTAAAACATGAAATGAGGAAGAGTCTACAACTTACTCCTAAACTTCTATCCACTAGAGTTGCACATAGGTGATATCATGTGTATGTCGGTTTTTTTCTCTACCAGTACCATAAAAGGAGTAATCACTTACAGTATTGTTGGTCCTTAGTTTCTCCATGTCTATTCTTAAATCATGCAGGAGTTTACAAGCCCTTTAATGGAACAGAGCACAGAAAGTCCAGGGAAGGACTGATTGATCATGCCTTGTGATTGTAGATACTCAAGAGCCTGAGATCTGCAGGATAAAAATTAGAAGACAGGGGCTGGGGATATAGCCTAGTGGCAAGAGTGCCTGCCTCGGATACACGAGGCCCTAGGTTCGATTCCCCAGCACCACATATACAGAAAACGGCCAGAAGCGGCGCTGTGGCTCAAGTGGCAGAGTGCTAGCCTTGAGCGGGAAGAAGCCAGGGACAGTGCTCAGGCCCTGAGTCCAAGGCCCAGGACTGGCCAAAAAAAAAATTAGAAGACAGACAAGGTAGAAAATCATCAACTCCAATTAACCAGTAAAATGCCCAGTTGGAGAAGTGCTCCTGTGTAGGAAAAGGCACATCAGGCTTTTTGTTTAAGGCAGAGAAAGAGGGGTGGGGAAGGGAGAGAGGGAGAAAGGAAGGGATGGGGCAAAGAGTCAGGAGCAATATAAAATAAGCAAAGCAACAAACAAACAAAGCTATATTTTATGTCTTTTTTCCACAAAAATATTTACTTTCTCTGTTACAATTAGCCATACATATAAGTGTCTGGTAGGATTCAATCAGCTGTCCATGATAGGAATTATTCTCTAAATTGATTCTGAAGAATTCTTGCTGAGTGAGCCAAGAACAGAGCTCGAAGGTCAGGCTTAGTCAATACCAGAACTCAAGGAGTATGTTTAATCAAGAAGAGCTTCTTTATCACCAACTCTGATACGAATTTCAAAATTTAAAAATCACATTTGTGGGTGTGCCTGTGAGAGTTTTCAGGTAAGATCAATTAAGGGTGGGGAAGACCTGCTTGGCTCTGGGCAGCTTGGATGTGTGCAGTAGGCTGGGGACCCAATTTGATTGACTATGAAAGAAGACACCTGCTACTAATACAAATATGCTCTTTCTGCCTCCTAGCCACCATCATGTGAGCTGCTCTGCTCTGTCACACTACCAGGGTATACCAAAAACTTGAAAAGCAGGAGCCACTGTAAATTCTTCCTCTCTTAACTGTCTTTCTTTCTGGTAGTTTGGTCTCAGCGATGATAAAACTAACACCAAAAAGTTACATTCATATATCTACAACTTTATGTTAATTTAACAAATACATATATAATTTTTAAAATATATAATACATATAGTATATGTATCATGCATAAGAGATAACATATATAATATGTCATATTTTGCCAGGCAGAATCTATACATTGGCAGTAAAGAGCAAACAAAAACCCAAGGAGCTTGCCACTTATCATTAGGGAAGGAAAAAGAAACAGTGAACATAAATACATAAGGTGATTTTTGGTAGTAAGGTAGTACTACAAAAAAATATAAAGAAAGGTGAATGTGCAAGTCATTGACCAAAGAGAATGCCTTTTCATGAGTATGCCTCGTGAAAGAACTTTCTAAGAAATTGATAATTGGTCAGAATTCTAAATGAAAAAGAAAGATAATTCCAAGAGTAGGGGACAGGAAGGGCCAAGACTTTCTGGAAGTAAAGTGTGTAATGCCAAGAATCATAGTCACAGGTGTGGCTAAAGGTGCTGAGTGGGGTGAGCCTTTGCCTAGTGAAAGCTGAGTAGAATTGTAAAATGAATCAGGATTCAGTGGTAATAGGTGACGTTCAAATGTTAGTTTAGCTGTCCTAAAAGATTATTGGAAATTGTTGGTTGATAGTTAGTTGCAATCAGTGTATTGTTTAAAGCAAAAATTGACCTGGATCTTTTATGGAAAGTAAATAACAGAAAAATGAGACATACATGCAAGTAAGGAAAGTAAATATTATTAGTAAACTATTATTCATATTTTCTAAATATTTCTTAGTTTTTGTTAGCATATTTTATATCCTAAATTCAGTCATTCTTTTACTAACTGATTCAAATTAAAAAAAAATTGAAAGTCTGTTTTGGTGTTCTTTGGTGAATGTTAGGAAGTCAACAAAAAACAAGGTAAATGATAGATGATTTATATGGAGAAAAGTATAAGTAATACATTACCAATTAAATGATAAGATCAATCAATAAAGTGATATGGAACAATTTCTAAAAGAAAGCATAGGTTACAAATGTTTAAATTACCATTTACTTCTTCCCATCAAGCTCCTTCTTGTTTTCACTTAGCCTGGACATTAGCTATCTGCAATTCTGGCTGTGACCACTCAAACTCAGGAACCTTTTGCCTTTGTTTCACATTGCCTATTTTATTGGCATTCAAGCTGTCTGACCTGTCTCCAGCTGTTAGGTGGACTTGGGAACTTTGTTAAAAAATTTAACTACGTGTTTACAGTTTACTAGAGAGAAAGTATTACTTTGCTTCGTAGAATTTTTTATTATCAATGAAACCTCTAAACATCTTTGCAGTAATTTCAAGGAAACTTGGTTTTTGTGGTGAGTAGAATGATCTAATAATCATTTCAGACTTGATCTGCCTGATATGTCATAACTAGAGAAGAATAAATAAATTATAATTAAAATTGGCTGGCATTTACAAATGTTTTCAGTCTTTTAAAATTAATATTGCTGCACTAGAAATGAATTTTCCTGACAGTAAGGATTATATTACAAAAAGGAATGTCTTTATCCTTCTGATCTTGGTGATCTGACATTATTGTAAATGTGATTGTTTTTGAAATATCAATGATTTTTAACTTAGTAGGCTCTACATACTCATTATAAAGATCTAACTTTATGTGAGTCTGAGCCAATGAAATCACCACAATGGCAAATAATCATCAATAAATCATGCTAAAAATTAATTCAATATTGATCATTGCCAACTTAAGTTATAATTATGATTTTCATATATAAACACATGCAAAATATTTTGGGTAATTTTAATAAGATGTATGGTAACATATAGCATATATTGACATGAAGAATTCAAAAAAGAAGAGCTAAATATGAAGAATAAAAGTACTTATATGAATTCATAAACAGATGTAATGTAGTATTAATAGGAAAAATATCAATTGTATTTCTTTTTTAATATTTTCAAACAAATGTAATTATTTTTACTTTATTCACTGTCTTTCATTCACTTTCTTTAGGTTTACTTTTTCCCCCCTTATTGTCAAAGTGAAGTACATAGGGTTTACAGTTTCATATGTAAGGCAGTGAGTACATTTCTTGTTCTAATTATCAATTATATATATATATATTTTTTAATTTTTTTTTTTTTTGGCCAGTCCTGGGGCTTGGACTCAGGGCCTGAGCACTGTCCCTGGCTTCTTTTTGCTCAAGGCTAGCACTCTGCCACTTGAGCCACAGCACCGCTTCTGGCCGTTTTCTGTATATGTGGTGCTGGGGAATCGAACCTAGGGCCTCGTGTCCGAGGCAGGCACTCTTGCCACTAGGCTATATCCCCAGCCCCTATCAATTATATTTTAATGGACCATTAATTCATGTTCTATAGTTAAGAATAAATTGTATGATTATCATTTGGCTAAAATTGGTGGTTAAATATTAGCTTAAGAGAAAACAAATGCAAAGATAACAAAAGAGCAAGATAAGTCAGGAAAGCTACTCCAGAGGCAAAGCAGGATTATCTCTAGTTCAATGGCAATCCAGCCTAAGTTAATAAATCCTTTATCAAAAATAAAATAAAAGGGTTAAGGGCCTCTCTTAAATGATTCAATTCTTTTCTGGAGCTCATAATGATCTGCATTCAATCCTCAATATAAAAAATGAGTAATCTAGGTAACACATCCATGATTCTTATTTTTTTGCATTTTAAATTTTTTCATAACCCACTCATTCCTCACCTTCCAGTGGAAGACAATAATAAATAAAGATATTCAAATAAAAATTAAGAAATATTTCTAGCAATGATCAAAGTGAGTTAAGCCCACAAAGAAGTTAGTGAGTTACACCTGTTATGCAAAAAGTGAAGTAGCATCATGTGTTTGTAGAAAAAAATAATGAATAGTATGTAATAGTAACATATTATTTCAAAATATGAATACAGAAAGTGCAGAGTTGAGCATAGATGGTTGTATTTTGGTAAAATTTCATGAGAAAACATATGTTCAAAAAGCTAAGTTGAAAATCAATAATATAACTTGGCCAAATTAAGATTTTAAATCATAACTAAAATGATAACCCAAAACTTTATTTCTTATGTAATATTATCAAACATCTCTATACGAGGATAAATATTGGAATACTAGATATTAATATTCCATTAGAATCATGATTCATGCATTTCTTGATTATAAAATGCATACCATTATTAACTAAAATACCACAGTCGGTAAAAATGGTATTGGTTTGATAGTAATTGTCAAAATGCGTCTTTCTTGGGCTGAGGAATGTAATTCAGTGGTTGAATGTTTGACTGACATGCATACGAAACAGGATTCCCTCCCAATGCTACCAGAAACTAACAAATAATGAAAAAAATACTGTATATACTGTGCTTTACTTTAAATTTCCAACTTAAAACTATAAGTTTAGTTAAGCACTTGGATTAATGTAGCCTTGGAATATGAAAAAATCATAAATTCCTTCCCAGTTAAGATAATTTTGAATTATATGTATTCCCTATCTTTTTCTATTTTCTATTTTAAGAATTCAACCTATTATAAAAGTGAAGACACTATGAAACAGTATTATTTATTATTATTATTATTATTATTATTTAAAGTGAGAATAATATGCAACAACACATACTGGCAAAGATTACTAAGATAATAACATTCTAAGTCTACGTGAGAGCCAGAATTATTAAAATGGCCTTCTTTGCTTCATAGTTTGCAACAGCAGAGCCATTATCATATGAATAACAGAGATTACTTGTTCTGTTAGAGGTACTCTTCCTTTCTTTTGGTGATATAGATTCTGTTTTTGTTAAACCAACTCTAACATAGAGGAAAATCACTTTTCAGTGTGTCTGGAATGCAGTATTGATTAGCAATACATGGTGAAGCCACAATAATAGCAAAATAACCACATGACATCAAAAGGTGGCCCGTGGAAGATAGCTGTCACATCTCAGAGGCCTTATTGATGTTATCTTGGTATTTTCACTGAGGAATGAGTTCTAGACACGAACATCGCTAGGTCAGAAAGTGTGAGCACTGTGTAAACAAGGATCTCCAGGGAACAGTTGCTAGAGAATGGGAAGAGTCTATAGGACTTGGCTGAAGCCAACACTGATTTTACTTAAATTTTGTGTTCCCACAGAGTAGACTGGATAATTCTGAAGACTAAGCAAAAAATAAAACCAGCCAGCCCTCAACTAAACCTGTGTGCCACCAGAGCTCAAACATGTTCAACTATTGAGAAGGAATTTTACATAGATTTAGGTTCAAACTGATGACCTCATACAACTCTCTGAAAAAGCAAAACAGAAATCTTCTCTTACTACATAG
Source organism: Perognathus longimembris pacificus (assembly GCF_023159225.1). NCBI lineage: Eukaryota > Metazoa > Chordata > Mammalia > Rodentia > Heteromyidae > Perognathus > Perognathus longimembris. Next base: position 14,760,476 of record NC_063174.1, on the reverse strand, counting down.
CATACTGTGGATTCAGTTAAATAGTGGTGCCCTAAGACACATCTGTCTTTTTCAGAGGACTTTTTTTTCACTTTTTATGATTATTCCTTTCTTTAGCTCTCAGCAGTTAGAGAAATTTTACTTCTTTCATTATTTATTTCTTTGGAAGGGCCACAATCCTTACTTATGACCCAAGTAGCATACAGCAAGGCTGATAGGATTCAGAGAAGAAATACAGCCCTATAGTTAAGTAGTTTAATATAGCAGGACCATTTTTATTAACATAGTCTTAATTGTATGTTCAAGGTAGAGGAATACTTTACGCCTCATTTGGGAAATATATCTTCTCCTTGTGTCTGTTTCATCATTTAAGAAAATATAAGTATTCACGTAAGATTGCTAGAAGTGGAAATTTAGTGTTTAATGGGCCAGAAATTGGTTTACATCATTCTCCATCGTTTTCCACTGGGTAGAGTTCCACGGAGACATATTCTAAAGGCAAGTGAGGAGAAGAAATTTTAGCAGTGTTCTCAAGGAGTGGAAATGGATATAAGTGGACAACATAGCAATGTCTTACAAGGGAGTCAATAGCCATCCTGCCCACATAACCTACTCTTCTACTGTTGTTCTTTTATGTTAATGTAATTATATACTACTGGGAGCTTTCCTCTCAGACTTTGGATTCAAGCCCAGATTATTTTTAATGATTTCTGTAACTCATGTACAATTTGTGCTTAATATACTGTGTTTTAATGGTTCACCCTCTCTATTGACCACGTCTTGTTCTAAAATCTTACAATTGCATTTGTCAGCCATTTTAGATTATCTTGTATTATCTATCTCATTCAGATGTGAATAAGAAACATATAACACCTACTAAGTTATCATCAAACAACATGTTATATACTACTGAGTTTTCATGACATTTTTGGCTACGATAACAGCTAATTACAGCATGGAATAATAACTACATTTAACAAACACCATCACCTCTATTCCTAAAATTACTGAAGCACATATACTTTAACTAAAATTAATTTTCTAGGTTGCTCTATCATTTTCTTTTGTTCCTACAAAAAATGTTCCATGTTTCCCTAATATTTGAGGACCTTTAATGTTTCCAAGACAACAAACTGGAAGGCACAACCATAAAATACATAATTCTATATTGGGAGCTGGTGGCTGGTGCCTGTAATCCTAACTACTAAAGAGGATGAAATCTGAGGACAGGCAAGAAAACCAGCCAGGACAGGGACACCTATAAGACTCCAATTAACCAGCAAAAAGTTGGAAGTCAAGCTGTGACTCCAGTGACATAGTACAGCCTTAAGCAAAACAGTTAAGTGACAGTGCCCAGGATCTGAGTGCAAGCCTCACTCAGTACTAGCACACACAACCCCTTATTCTCCCCCAGCCCCCATGATTCCTGTGCTTTAAGGTATACTTTTTTTTTTCTCAATCACTTTGTTTTCTTGTGATCAGTCTGCTTTGACACAGAATCCTCTTCTATTTCAGAACACTCAGTGGACTAATGACACACATTTTTAAATAGTACTTAGCTTTCCATTCTTCACATGGGTCTGGATATTTAAGAGCTTCTGCAGTTGGAAGGATAATTTTCTGGAATTATCTAAATTAACTGGGCATGAAATTGCCACTGTCTCCTGTTCTTCTAGTTCTGAACTAGATAATATGTAATATTGACTTTTTGAGCTCTACATAATAACCTCTAGTTTTATCCTTTTTTTCTGAAGATGACAATAAATCATTGTAATTATCCATGTTTTGTAGCTATGTTTTTATACAGTATATTTTCATATTTTCTTCATCTACTAATTAGTTGTTGGGCACTAAGGCTGCTTCCACCGTTTGGCTATTATGAACAGAGATTTAATAAACATGGTTCTACAAATATCTTTCTGGAATATGGATTTATTCTCCTTTAGATATATGACTAAGAGTGGTATGGGTTTAGTAATTGATATAAAAGCTCCTCAAAAAAATAGAACTAGTTTGATGCCAGTAGCTCATGCGTGTAATCCTAGCTTCTCAAGAGGCTGAGATCTGATGATCTAGGTTCAATAACAACTTGGGCAGGAAAATCCTTAAGACTTTTATCTCCAATAAACTACTCAAACAAAGCTGAAAGCTCCATCACTTTCAGCTTTTTTTTTTAGGAGCTTTTATATCAATTACTAAATCTGTAATGCCTTATTTATACTTTTTTCTGTCATTTTTCTTATTCCTTGTGAATTTCTTAATAAAGAGATAGCTACCAAAATGAAGGACTATGGCAGGTAACGTAAAGATTGTGAGAACAGGAACTAAGAAAATGTGGTTTGTATGAGTGCAGAAGAGTTGGTAGGTATAAATTGCCTTGATTGTTGTTTAAATATGTTTAGGTACAAACAGGTATGTGTGTATCAATACATCTATATACTATGTGTAGCAATGGTATATATTATAGTGTGGGATTAGTATAGATGTGTCTGGTACATGTGTGTGTCCCTTGTGTCTCTGAGCATGACACAAGGGTTTATGCACATCTCCAGATGAGTGAATCCTATAGTACCATTTGCATTCTCAGCTAATTGCCACTTTTGGCAAAATACCATCCTTCTGTATTTGCATGCCAATGATGGGAAGAGACAGTAATTACAATCAGAGGAAAGTTAGAATGTTATAAATAAGGCTTAATATGAATAGCACATAATTGTCTCTGTTATTGTCTGATGAACTGATATTTCTATGTGTCTTGTGTAAGTCATTCTTTTGCTTAGCTGCAGTGCATTTCTTCTGCTCCATCCTGGCAAATCTTCTCCATGGATAGTCGTGTCTATGTTCCAGGGTGTACATGGTATTAGCCAATGGGATTACTGGGCAGAGATATATAAATATATTTAATATTTAATTGCACAAACCTAACAAAGGTATAAAAAGCACTGAATAAGTGTTGCAGAACATGTTAACAATATTGAAATTAAAGTAAGCACCTTACAAAGAAAAGTAAATCACTAGAGCTTAAAAGGAAATTTTTGAATATGTCAGAAAGACAACAGTTCACACCAGTGTCAAAAATAAACATGACTATGTAAGTTATACAAAGCTTTTGGCAGCTTTGTGAACTTGTTAGGCTTATGATAACAAAAGATTGAATATTATAGTGAGCTAATTAGTAAGAGGAAATAATGGTTGTGACAAAAGAATTTCCATCATATTTAGCCCTTCTCACCATAAAAATACAATGAAGAAATGAGAAAATATACTAGAGAAGACTTCTAGTGAGAAGAATGAGAGGGAACAGTCAGGATGGAGAGAAGTGTGAAAAGGCAACTCTGATTCATGAAGCACTGGATGCTGACATTGACACATCAAATTGTAATCCTTTTGAACAGCCTTTCGAAGTTTAGCATTTTTATATTTAAAAATAATATCAAATTAGTAAATATCCTGTCTTTTAAAAATTTCAACCCAATTATCTTTACAATGATCCTATTTTCCAGCTCTTGAAGATGAAAAGTAAAAGCTGATCAGTAATTGAAATTTTGAAGGTGAAAAGGTAACCTTGTTAGTAGATGTTAAAGTAATAATCATTTATCTTTAAAAATAACATGGACATTGTAAAATGCTTTTGTATTTGTTGACAAGAGGAGCTAACACTCATGAGCTAATTTTGATTTTTATGAGAATCTACCAGAGCTATGCTGGCTGGAGATATGACTTTATTATGATTCCAGTGTGATTAATTGTTCCTAGAGCAGTGGACATGAAATTTAAATCATTAGTTTCATAAACTTTAATTAATAGAGATATTAATCTATGCAAACAAAAGAAATAATTTATTTTGTACAGTAAGAGACTTGAGGGCAATTAAGACACTGCTGAATATTTTTAATGTAGAAGAAATACTGTTAATTTTTGAAATTCTAACACCCTGGTGGTAACTTTATTCATATTTATAATAACTCAGAATGGCTTATTGCATTACATACTTCCATTGTTTGCTTGTGACTTCATTTGGATCCATGTTTCTAGAATTGGCAGAGTCTTTTTGAAGGGAAGGAGTATGTCATTGAAGAACAAAAACTTCAGTGCTAATAAACAACCCAGCATGAATACTTTGTTCCCACCTCTACTGGGGAAACTGCAGAATTCTGATAGAGCAACCATCCAGACACAGGTGAAAATTTCATGACTTTATATTTCTTGATTGATGCAAATAGAAAAATTGACTGTGGACAATTACTTAGAACTTTCATCAACCTTGCATAAATGAAAAATGACTTTTTACTGTACTATACCCATAGATTGTGTGACTACCATCTCAACATACCTATTATCTTTGAAATGACTATTCCCAGTTTCCTATCTCAACTGAAAAAAATGCAGGCATTTACTCATATTTCCAAGCATATCTGGAATACTTTTGAAATTGCTTTGGATTTATCTAACTGCTTGTCATGTGATTAAGAATTCTCAAATGGAGATTCTGCAACTTCTGTCCTTCTTCCAATAATAAGAATGTTTGTTCCCTCTACTGATCTGAATTTGTAGGCCCCCACCTCATACTGTGGCTCACATAGGACTTCTTATCAGATATTATGGCTTCTATGGCCACACCAAAATAGGACTAAGAAAAAAAAGTGGAAGGGAGAGAGCAGTGTCTTTGTTCTCCAAGAAGAAGAGTGGTATCTCATCTGAGTACCCTGGATACTGTATATACTGGTATTAGAACTAGAGAAGTATAGGGAATATCAAAATTGAGAGATAAAGGATAAAAAGACAAATGACTCCAAAAGCAATACTTGCAAAACCATTTGGTGTAAGCCAACTGAACAACTCATGTGGGGAGAGGGAAAGGAGGACGGGGTAGGGGGGAGTGAGGAGGTAACAAATAGTACAAGAAATGGACCCATGGCCTTACGTGTGAAACTGTAACCCTTCTGTACATCACTTTGATAATAAATAATTATTTTTTAAAAAGACAATTTCTAAACCTGATGTCTTACATTCCATGGCTTCAGAATTTTATTCAACAGATAAGAAAGGAAGCGACTTTTTTCAGTTGGTCCACACCTACTGGCTTTCATGTAAGTATAGTTATTAGGTGATTAGTAATCACTCCAATGGATCACAGGAATGTTCACTTTCTGTTCCTTTCTCCAATGATCCATTGAAAGATGAGCCATATGGAGAAGCATAATTTTATATGGTCATATGCACAAAGCTATTGAGCCCTTTTGATCCTATCCTAAGAATATCCTCTTTTGGTCTCACTGTGTAAATATTTAAAGTGCTCTTTATGTAATCATGTCCAAGTGCAATTGTCTTTTTCTATCCATTGGGCTTATTTGTAAATATCTTTTTTCTCCCCTTTGGTTTATTCCCTTTTTCTCCACTGTTTCTGATTTCTGTTTCCTTTGTCTTATAGATAAGTGTATCTGATTTGAACAGGGGAAAGGGAAGCACAGAAATGGTGGGACAGAGAGTGAACCAATTCAGCAGTGAAACACATTAGACACTACTTTGGATATGAACTATACAACTTGGGTGGAGGGGAGGTTGGAAAGGGAAAAACTGGGAAAAATAAGGGAGGAGTGACAGTGTTAAAAAACAAATGTACTCCTGACTTATGTAACTGTAATCCCTCTGTTCATCATCTCTACAATAAAATTAAGAAAACAAAATTTGACCATAATAGATTGGATTTTGGTTGGAAGTGCAGAGCTACTTGTGGAAACAGATCTTTATTTCACATGGAGAATTATTTCCCCAGATATTTCTGGCTCTCTGGAATCACCGAAACGATTTACAGCATTTTTCTCGAAGATTTTTTTTAAAGATGTCTCCAGGATTTCATGTGTGGGCAGAATAGTTTGCACTCAATTACTTGCACCTGTTTATAGGGGCTTTGTGCATTAACTTGCTATACCAATGGCATCTCACATTTCTCTTTCCAAGAGTAATATTTTCTTGATGCTAGTCTGATGACCAGTTTGAATTCATTGTTTTACATTGTTCCATATAGGCTTTAAGGGTGTGAATAAATTATGAGTACTTGTCTGTGATTTGTTTTCTGAAATTTGTATTATAATTTCAAATGACAAATTACTGCCTAATTTTGATGACTAAAGCCTTCAGAAGTCTGGCTTCACATCCCATCTTTATGTGTAATCTTTCAGATCTGACATAAATAATTATAAAGACCTCATTTGGTCTAATGAGGGAAAGATACTCTCTTTACAGGAGCCTGGGGCAATACTTGTGCATTAAAGTCTCAGAAAGGAATTGTGATGAAAGACCCAGGCCACCTGCTAGACATCATGCTATACCTGCTAGCTCATTCCAACACAACTGAGGCACCTTTGGGTAATTATAACTCTACCTCCCTAGTAGATTGCTTTAATAATAATACTTTTTTTCTCTAGCTCAATATTTTTTAGGTCTGCAAGTTGCAGTTTACCCTATCAGTTCTGTAATACATAAGAGTTCCTCAGCAGTGAGGTATTCATCACACCTGCACTGCATGTTTAGTAATCTTGGCCCAAAGCTATTCTGGAGTATTCTGGATACAGAGTATGTTTTTACTATGCCTCTTGGCTGTTCTGTCATTACAGGAGAATAAAGTCTTCATGGGTCATTTTGACATTTTGTAGCTTAGCAAACAGAAGATATTTTCTTCCAAACTTCCTCCTTCGGTGATACAAAATGAATGGGCTGATTGTGTGTGGGAAGAGGAGGACTGTATGTTCCATCTATTTTACTGTTCCCTTATTTTCTTTTCTCTTTCTGCAAGTATTTTAGAGTAACAGCAATGATAAAAAGCAAAAAAAAAAAAAAAAGAAAATGCAAAATCCTCACAAATTAACAGTCCAAAGTGCTATATATTTTAAAGTAAGCAAATAGTCCTCAGTAGTAAATTGAATCCAAACACTTTCAAATTGTTAGCAATGTGCAACTTAACACTCTTTCACAATGCTGGTTAAAGGCAGCAAGCAACAGTTAGGTCAGCCATGTCAGTATAAGGATAACAATCATAACATTATTTACAGTGATGTTCAATCAGTGTTTCCCTTTGTTTTATGAAGTAAACTGTATGAAATATTCAACACTTGACTACAAAGTCTTTAAGTTAGATTAATCTACCCCACTACATATAAATGTTATGAGCATATTATTGTATGTTATGTTATTGGAGCTTCAACTCGGGGCCTAGACACTGAACCTCAGCTTTTCCACTCAAGGCTGGTACTCTCTCACTTGAGTGAATTGGTTAGTTGAAGATGGGAGACTCATGTAATTTCCTGCCTGGGCTGGCTTCAAACTATGATTGTCAGAACTTACCCCAAAGTGGTTAAGATTACAGGTGTGAGCTACTAGCACGCAGATGTTCTGAACATTTTTAAGGTAGGATAGAATAAATTCAGATGTTTCCTTACAGAATTTTCAAATTATATTGGTTGATTCAGCAGTAGTCATGCCATAAGAGGAAGATTTACACAAAGGCCCCTACTTGTTTATTGGAGCTTTTTTTTTTTTTACTTAAAAATCAGAGTAGAGGGCTAGGAATATGGCCTAGTGGCAAAAGTGCTTGCGTTGTATACATGAATCCCTGGGTTCAATTCTCCAGCACCTTATATACAGAAAATGGCCAGACATGGCGCTGTGGCTCAAGTGGCAGAGTGCTCGCCTTGAGCAAAAAGAAGCCAAGTACAGTGCTCAGGCCCTGATTCCAAGGCCCAGGAATAGCAAAAAAATAAAAAATAAAAATAAAAAAAATATAAAAAAAATCAGAGTTTGTATTATTGCCTCTTGTGAATTCACTAGTATTTGATGTTGGTGAACTTGTTTAGGAGATATAAATTTTACTTGGCTATCTAGTTTAGATTAAAAGAGGACGATAATTTCAGACAAAATTGTTTATCACATTTACTGAAAATTAGTTCTAGAGTTTTTAGAAGTATCTGTAAATTAATTCATAATCAACAAATCGAGGAAAAATGAATTACAGCTTCAAGAAATACAAAACCCATGACAAAATGAATTGTAAACAATGTATTGCTATGAGAGACACTTAGAAGTATCAGTGTCAGTATTGTATGCATATTTCTGGAGATTCTTTTCTGCTGCTATCTTAGTATAGCACTAACCTATTTCATCTTCAATTACTCTTTACAAGGTTAAAAAGCAGAAGGGGACTTCCGGAAAGACGGCAGAGGAGCTGCAGAGCCCTAGCTGAGCTCCCTCCAACATTGCAGTTTTCTCACCCCATAGAAACTTTTACTCCTAGAAAGACAGCCAGAGTAAATTCTAACAGTACAGGGATTCTGGCCAGGAAGGAAATATCAACTTTGCTCATCTGAAAACACAGATTTGAGCTCAAGGCAGCATCCTGCCACCTTGCCAGTGCTGGCACCAGCAGCGCAGCAACCCGCACTCCTCGCAGCTAAAGCACACACCTTAGACCAGGGGGAAATCCTCCAGATGGAAGCTGAGCACGGACAGGCTGAAATTGCAGAGAAAGCGTGAGTACCCCACAAAAGATATTCTCACTCGCGCACACAGAGCAGCTTCTGGAAGGCAGCCCTTCCCCCACCGCCAGAGAAAAGCGCCTTCTTTGCCACTGGCATAGGGTCAGACCAGATTGGAACTAAAGCAGGCCTGGGGAAAGTGAGGTCAAAGGAGCCATCTTTGAAAAGGGCAAGAGGGACTGACCAGTGAGAGCCAGCTCCGCCCAGGAGAACGCTCCCTGCCCAGGCGGGAGGTGTGTCCTGGGACACGGCTTAGCCAGAGGTGCCCCGCCCTGCCCACCAGAATTTCTAAATTTAAAGTGAAAGCGGCGAGCAGCTCCCGGCGGCATGGAAACACCAGATGGGGAACAAACAGCTCCTGGGACAGCTGAACGGTCCCATCACAGAGGAAGCCCAATTCCCAGCCCAAAACAGAGCTGCATTCCATAGCCACCTCTGCCAAGGAGGCCACCCTGCCCAAGAGGGAGGAGCCTGCCCCAGGCAAGCAAATCTCAGCCAGGTAAAACAGGCTAGAGGCACCCCACCCTGCTGAGTTCACAGCCTATTCAAAGCCAGGCATAAAAGGCAGCGGCCCCACAGCAGACAGAGGAGCCACGGTTCCCGAGACTGCTCACATCCCCATCTACATAGGCTGCCCAAGGCCTACCTGCAAGCTGTTCGAACCACAGAGATCCAGGATTGCACCAACAGGGCAGACTGGTCAGAACAAATCCACCCCCCCCCCGCAAACTGAAATCAAGTCAAACCAGCCAATCAGGAAAATAGACTGCAGACCATCGCGAGGAAACCAGAGACTGGGGAAAGACCACCAAAACAAGGAGGACTACATTTTTTTTTTCTTTTCAAACATTTTATAAACTTTTATAAAAAAATTTTTTTTTCACTTCTGAAAAGTCGTTGTTTTTTTTGTTTTTTTTTTTGCATTTTTACCGGATTGTTTTATCAAGTTTTCTTTCTTTTTTGCTTGTTGGGTTGTTCCTTTTCTGACTTTTTTTCCTTTTTTTTTTTATTTTTTAAATAATTTTTCTCTGTTTTCTTCATCTGTCTTCCACAATTTTTACTTTATTTCTCTCTTTGCATTCTCTTTCTTTAAAAATTACTTTCCTATGAATAACACCTCCACTCTTTTCTGCTAAGTCTCCACTGTCTATCATTTTAAACTTGTTCTTTCTACTGCTTTGATCTTAAACGGTGCTCACATGTGCTGGTAGACTGGCATTCCCAATCCAAATGGTCAGAAGGAACACAAGAAAGATGGCAAAGAATGAAGTCTTATCCCCCACTCAAAACAAGCAGGAATCAGAGCAGTCAATCAAAGACATAGAAGAGAACCCACAAAATGCTCTACAAAGTCTACTGATAAATATGATAAATGAAATGTTTGAATCTCTTCAGTCAATTATTCTAGAGTGTGAGGAGGCAAAGCAAAAATTAATGGAGAATTTCATGGCATCCACTAATAGAAAGATAAATGAACTTCAAGAGTCAAATGAAAAGAAAGCTAACCAGCTTAAAGATTTGAGAGACAACACTCAAAACCAAAGTAATGAAGTTAATGAAGTAAAGAAGTCCATACAGGACCTAAGAAATGACATGGAAATCATCAGGAAAGACCAGTCAGAAGGAAAAGATATTCAAAATCAAGTAGCTAGCCTACAGACCAGACTACCTCAAGCAGAGGATCAAATTTCAGGAGCTGAAGATTCCTTATATTCTATGGAGAAAGATCAAAAATCAATACAAATCCAGTCTAATCAACAAAACAGATCGCTACAGGAGATTCAAGACACGATCAGGAAGCCCAATTTAAGGATAATAGGTATTGAGGAAAACTTGGAGAAAGAGGTTAATGGGTTAGGCAACCTATTTAACAGAATAATAGCTGAGAACATCCCAAATATCCAGAAGGAAAGGCCTATACAGATACAAGAAGCATTTAGAACCCCAAACCGACCAGACCAGAATAGGACATCCAACCGACACATGGTGATCAAAACAGGATCAGTAGAGTACAAGGAAAGAATCCTTAAAGCTGTGAGGGAGAATAAAACAATCACATAGAAAGGAAAAGCAATCAGAATTTCCCCAGACTTCTCAGCAGAGACCATGAAAGCAAGGAGAGCCTGGAATGAAGTATACCAAACACTAAATAAAAATAAATACCAACCAAGAATTCTGTACCCAGCCAAACTCTCATTCATAGCTGAAGGTCAAATAAAAGTCTTCCACAGTAAGGAAAAACCTGAAACAATATATCTCCACCAAACCAGCTTTACAGAAAATCCTCAAAGGTGTACTATACAGGGAAAATAATCAAGATCCCAATACAGACAGAGAAATGAACCCTAAAGAGTAAACATCAGATCAAGAAGTGGGAAGACACAGCTTTAAACAAGATAGTGATAATGAAAGGAACAAACGATCATCTCTCAATCATAACTGTCAACATTAATGGACTTAATTCTCCAATCAAACGACATAGGCTCATAAGTTGGATCAAAAATCAAGATCCATCTTTCTGCTGCCTTCAAGAGACACATCTATCCAGCAAAAGTAAACATATTCTAAAAGTGAAAGGCTGGAATCAAATCTATCAAGCAAATGGCCCCCATAAGCAGGCTGGAGTTGCAATCCTAGTATCAGACAAAATTGACTTCAAGTTAAAACAGGTAAGAAGAGACAAAGAAGGTTACTACATACTAGTAAAGGGATCTCTCCTACAGGAAGATATAACCATTCTAAATATCTACACACCAAATGCAGGAGCTCCCAACTTCATCAAACAAACACTACTGACTCTGAAAACACTCATAGACCCAAACACATTGATAGTTGGGGACTTTAACACTCCACTATCACCTCTGGACAGATCAACACGCCAAACAGTGAACAAAGAAACCACAGAACTAAATAATTGCATAGACCAACTAGACTTAACCGACATCTACAGAATACTCCACCCAGTAACAATAGAATACACATTCTTCTCCACAGCACATGGAACATTCTCCAAAATTGATCACAACTTAGGCACAAAGAAAATCTGTACAAATTCAGAAGTATCAAAACCATTCCCTGCATTCTCTCAGACCACAATGGAATAAAATTAGAGCTCAACTCAAGTAGCAGCCACAGAAAATCCTACAATTTATGGAGACTAAACAACGCACTGCTGAACCATCAGTAGGTCATTGAAGAAATTAAAACCGAAATTCAAGTATTTATGGAATTCAACCAAGTTGAGGACACAAAGCACCAGCTCCTTTGGGACACAGCAAAGGCAGTACCCAGAGGAAAATTTATATATCTGAGTGCATACATCAACAAACTGGAGAAACAGCAACTCAATAATTTAAGGAAGCACCTTAATTTCCTTGAGAGAGAACAACAAGCCAAACCCCAAGTCAAAAGACAAAAGCAAATAATTAAAATCAAATCAGAATTAAATCAATTAGAGACAAAAAAAAAACATCGAAAGAATCAGCAAAAAAAGAGTTGGTTCTTTGAAAAAAATCAACAAGATAGACAGACCCCTGGAAAACATGACCAAAAAACGAAGGCAGCAGACTCAAATAAACAAGATAAGAGATGAAACAGGTAACATCACCACAGAAATAACTGAAATTCAGAAAAGAATAAAGGACTATTTAGCAAACCTTTAGCCAACAAATTCGAGAACTTGAAAGAAATGGATGATTTCCTAGAAATAAATTCATATCCCCAAACTAAATCATGAAGATTTAAACCTTCTAAAAAGACCCATATCCAGTATTGAAATAAAACCGCAATAAATGATCTCCCATCCAAGAAATGCCCAGGTCCAGAGGGATTCACTGCAGAATTCTACAAGGCCTTCAAAACAGAACTCACACCAATATTTCTCAAACTCTTCAATGAAATTGAAAGAGAACGTTTACTACCTGATTCATTCTATGAAGCCAATATAACCCTCATCCCTAAACCAGGCAGGGACTCATCACGGAATGAGGACTATAGACCGATTTCCCTGATGAACATAGACACAAAAATTCTCAACAAAATTCTGGCCAATCGACTTCAACAGGTCATGAAAAAAATCATACACCACGATCAAACTGGAATCATCCCAGGGATGCAAAGTTGGTTTAATATACGCAAGTCAATTAATGTAATCCACCACAACAACTGGAGCAAGGTAAAGAACCACATGGTTTTATCTCTGGATGCGGAAAAAGAGTTCGATAAAATCCAGCACCCATTTATGCTAAAAGCCCTGGAAAAACTGGGATTCCAGGGAACATTCCTGAATATAATCAAGGCAGCTTATGACAAACCAACAGCATGCATAACTCTAAATGCTGAAAAACTAAAGCCATTCCCTTTAAAATCAGGAACAAGGCAGGGATGTCCACTCTCTCCCCTGCTCTTCAACATAGTACTAGAATTCCTAGCCAGAGCAATAAGGCAAGAAGAAAATATAAAGGGGATCCAAATAGGAAATGATGAAGTTAAACTTTCTCTCTTTGCAGATGACATGATCTTATACCTAAAGAATCCCATAGACTCTACCCCCAAGCTACTACAGCTGATCCAAAACTTTGGCAAAGTGGCAGGTTATAAAATAAACCCTCAAAAATCAACGGCCTTTCTCTATGCTAACGAACTGAAGACCGAGGCTGAAATCAGGAAAGCAACTCCTTTTGCAATAGCCCCCCAAAACATAAAATACCTAGGAATAACCTTAACCAAAGAAGTGAAAGACCTCTTTGAGTAGAACTTTAAAAGCTTGAAAAATGAAATTAGGTCAGAACTAAGGAAATGGAAAAACCTCCCATGCTCCTGGATTGGGAGGATTAATATAATCAAAATTGCATTATTGCCAAAGGCTATCTACAAATTCAATGCAATACCCATTAATATCACACCATCTTTTAATGAAATAGAGGAAGCAATCCAGAAATTCATATGGAATAATAAAAGACCTATAACAGCAAAAATAATCCTAAGCAGAAAAACAGTGCTGGAGGAATTACAATACCCAACTTCAGGCTGTATTATAAAGTTACAGTAATAAAAACAGCTTGGTATTGGCACCGGAACAGGCCTGAAGACCAATGGAACAGAATTGAAGACCCAGAAATGAACCCACAGAACTACCCCTACTTAATCTTTGATAAAGGAGCCAAAACAATAGTTTGGAAGAAAGATTGCCTCTTTAACAAATGGTCCTGCCAAAACTAAAACTAGATCCTTATATATCAGCCTGCACTAAAATCAATTCCAAATGGATCAAAGACTTTGAAATCAAAACAGACACCCTGAAAGCACTAAAGGAAGGAGTAGGAGAAACACTTGGGCTCCTTGGCGAAGGACGGCATCTATCCAGATTCTCGCTATGACAAATTGTGCTGCGATGAACATTGTTGTGCTGGTGGCATTACTGTGATTTTGTATGTGGTATTTTGGATAGATGCCCAAAAGTGGGACTGCTGGGTCATAGGGGATTTCTATATTTAGCCTTCTGAGGACTCCATACTGCTTGCCAGAGTTGCTGAACCAGTTTACATTCCCACCAACAATGACGTAGGGTTCTCTTTGGGCCACATCCCCTCCAACAATTGTTATTGTTAGTTTTCTTGATATATGACATTCTTTCTGTGGTTGTTTTGATTTGCATTTCTTTTATGGGACAATGTCATTCATTCTGATAGAGGCATAAAATTCCATTGTGTATATGTACCACATCATCTCCCAGTCTGTAGGCTCTCTGTTTATCTTGTGAGCTATGTCCTTTGCCGTGCAGAAGCTCTGCAGTTTGATGCAGTCCCATTTGTCAAACTTTTCTTTGATTTGTAGCCTTTCTGGGTCATTGTTAAGGAACTTCCGTCCTTCGCCAAGGAGCCCAAGTGTTTCTCCTACTCCTTCCTTTAGTGCTTTCAGGGTGTCTGTTTTGATTTCGAGGTCTTTGATCCATTTGGAATTGATTTTAGTGCAGGCTGATATACAAGGATCTAGTTTTAGTTTTGGCAGGACCATTTGTTAAAGAGGCAATCTTTCTTCCAAACTATTGTTTTGGCTCCTTTATCAAAGATTAAGTAGGGGTAGTTCTGTGGGTTCATTTCTGGGTCTTCAATTCTGTTCCATTGGTCTTCAGGCCTGTTCCGGTGCCAATACCAAGCTGTTTTTATTACTGTAACTTTATAATACAGCCTGAAGTTGGGTATTGTAATTCCTCCAGCACTGTTTTTCTGCTTAGGATTATTTTTGCTATTATAGGTCTTTTATTATTCCATATGAATTTTTGGATTGCTTCCTCTATTTCATTAAAAGATGGTGTGATATTAATGGGTATTGCATTGAATTTGTAGATAGCCTTTGGCAATAGTGCCATTTTGATTATATTAATCCTCCCAATCCAGGAGCATGGGAGGTTTTTCCATTTCCTTAGTTCTGACCTAATTTCATTTTTCAAGCTTTTAAAGTTCTACTCAAAGAGGTCTTTCACTTCTTTGGTTAAGGTTATTCCTAGGTATTTTATGTTTTATGTTTATGTTTTATGTTTCATGGGACAATTCCTCCATGTGGATGTGGAGGAATTTAGGTGATGTGAAATAAATCAAGCACTGAAAGATAAACACTACTTGCTCACACTTGTAAGTAGTCTTGATAAAACTTGACCTGACAAAGATGAGAGAATATTGCTAAGGACAGACAGAATACAATAGGGAGCAAAGGACTAAGGGAATAAAATTTGTTGCATATAGGCAATGGGTACAATGCTGTTGTTTGATTTCAGGAATAAGTTTTATTGTTCTGTGTCACAAAGGGAGGAAGATATCAGTAATCTCTATCTATCTATGTACCTATCTATCTACATATGTATCTCACAATAACTAGGACAAAGGGACTTCACTATACTCACCATGAAGAAGTGAAAGAAATATTAAAATGATGAGCATGGAGGTTCCTTGATGTAATCATTGTGCAACATAATCATAATGGAAAACACAATACTGTAGCTCAAAATTATGTGCACATATGTATCAATAGAAAAATGTCAAGAAGAAAAAGTAGTGAAAAAATAAAAATCAAACCAGTCAACTATAGTTACTTTAGCTGGAATTTTTTTTTCTCCTTTAGCTGTCACTGGATATCATGTTTAAGATATTTATTAATTCATTTGTTCATTCATTTTTCTTTGAGGTTCAGTTTCCTCTGGCATTTAATAGAAAAATCACTCCCCACATAGAATAAGTTTGAAAAAAACTGTAAGTTTATCTAAGAATATTTTTGTAATCTTCAAGGAATTACTTTAAAGTTAGTCATTTGAAAAGTCATCTATTCAAGATAATCTCAAGTAGTGTCTCTAAGTGATACCTTATGTGTTGATGTTCTTGTAAGTTCAAAAGTTCTGACAAAATTCCAGAATTTCTAAATTATCCTCAATGCTGTTACTTAAACTATTTTCATGTCCATTATTATCATCAAAATAAAATTACAAACCATCAAGCAAGATGTTATCTGTATGTAAAAAAAGCTCCAATCCAATCCACCAAACTTGCATTGTTTGAAGAAATGATGAAACTCACAGACATGTAATGTGAATTATAGTCTCAGGATTTCTTCACTACAGTAAAGGTAGCAGAGTACAACATTGAACTCAGTATAATTTCAAGACACCATTTTCAGGTCAACTAAAAAATTAGCAGTCTAGAGAGAATGACCCTCATTTTCCTTGTATCGATTACAGAATGTTCACTTGACCTATTGACTGTGTGTCATAGGTTTTTTTCTTAGTTTTGGTAGAGTTTAGTAGAGTTTAATATAGTTTCTATAGAGTTTAATGTCTTAATAGTTCCCTGTACAGACCTTGATCATTCAGTCTATTGGTAGTTCACTATATGCCCGGTTTTCCCTGTCAATTTCAGATAAAATTACTCAAAACTTCAGTTTTTACTGAAGACACAAAAACCACACTACCTTAAGAAACAGGAAGGCTATCTTTTAATTCAGGACTGAAGTTGATCCACATTTAATCAGTCCTCAAGATTTATTGATAATTTAAGGTAATTTAGCAAATTCACTTTTAAATGCAGTATTATTTTCACAGGTAATTGCTCCACACATACATGAACATATACATGCATGCACACACACATAACTGCAAATAATCAAGACAGCCAAGTTGTTCTTGTTCTAATGCAATTTTGAGCAGCTCTGTTGAAGCACAGTAAATTCAATGTACATAGTAGCTTCCTTAGGTATCTGTAAGAAAGACACTAATTGTGATATATATGGATAGAAAAATGATCATGAGTGAGGCAGTAACGATTCATCACAGTGCCCTTTTGCATTTGACAAGAGGAGGACATATTTTATAGTACAGAAGACAATAAAAATTGAATATTGGCAATATGACATTGAAATCTAAAATATGAATTGGTCTTTATTATACCAAAAATGAAAAAACTAATTCCCTTTACAAAAAAAATTTGTACTGACTCTGTTTTACTCATTTTCAGTCGGACAAATCACACAGAGAAAATTGTTCTAAAACATTTTATGGTTAGTGATATTAAAACAAAATATGAAATTTTTTATATATTTTTATTTTTAGCATAATTGGCTATAACTTGAATCTATATTAGTATCTTTGACTATGATCCCCTGGTCTCAATTTAGAGTTACTATGATTAATGATATTTTATTACATTGAAATTAACTCCATTACTCAGTGAAATATATTATTTAGAAACACATACTTATATATTATATTTATTTATATTACACTTACATATTATAATAGTTGCTATGTATTAAACATTATATATTTATAGTACATATACTTTGTAGGTTATATGTTTAAACATATAGAAAATAATTATATATACATTTATATTATAATTAAATATATGTTATA
This sequence comes from Perognathus longimembris pacificus, assembly GCF_023159225.1. Lineage (NCBI taxonomy): Eukaryota > Metazoa > Chordata > Mammalia > Rodentia > Heteromyidae > Perognathus > Perognathus longimembris. The sequence continues at coordinate 14,743,067 of NC_063174.1, read as the reverse complement.
TGTAATTAAAATATTTATATTTATCTCAAGTATAATAAGAAATTCTCCAGATCTCTCACCTATTTTTCTGCCAAAATTAAATTTTCAAATATCTTCTTTCTTTCATCTGTGGTTGTTACTACTGGGAAATCAAGTTCTCAAACAAGTTCTGCAAATAATGCTGACTCTCTTGAATTACTATGTATTTTGAGATACTAATGAAAATAAAAATGTTGAAGTATTTTTTATTCTCAACACATAAAGAAATGGCAAAATATGAGTCAATAATTTATGAGTAATGAAGAAACTGAAAGATTACTGTGATTTGCAGGAAAAACTACAGATGGGACAGGGTCAAATAAATTTCAGAGTCTTTTTTCATAAAAGCTGATCATTATTCTTTCCATAATCTATAGTAGCATGGTTTGTTCTAGACAGCCATTATTATAGATTTTTGAAGGCCACCATACAATGCATTATCAACTTACAGCATAACTTCAGATATGAAAGGAGACATGAAAAGTAAAAGAAGGATCAAAAGTTTTCATCTGTGTTAAAGACATTTTCATCTCAATATTAGGTCATATTTTACTAAGAACTTCTTGTAGCGATTAACTTTGAGATAGTTCACTTGACTTTTATTCAGTGAAATCGTACATAATTCCTCATAGAAGTACTTTGTTATTGCACCAAAAACCATTATAGAAAGGTGGATTCTTTATAATCTACTTACAGGTATTTTATTCTCCATTCTTCCTTTTAATCAACTAAAACATGAGGCTTCTTAGTCTTACAATTAGACTGAAATATTTCCTTCTTTCTGAGAATATTTTCTTCTTAATTGTTATACTAAGTCAGGTAATGTTAGCACAGAAGTGAGTAGAATGAGCTGTGAGAATCTGAATATTGTCAATGAAAGTATTGGCAATTCATGACTCTGAATTTGGAAATTTTTCCTAAACAGTGTAAAGGCAAAGGTGGAATTTGATGACTGCTGTTGTACTTTTTCCCATGTTCCTGATTTATCCTTCCTCAAACCAAAGATGGGTTTTATGGCAACAGTGGTCAAGACACTTGGGCCCACTGGTGGACCTCATGTAGAACAAATAATTTAGATGTGGGGGCTGATCTTCTTATACTTATTAGATCGTAACCACAGACACAGCCATGTAGGGTGCTTACTTGGTTTCATAAATATCTGGATTCAACACTAGCCAAACATAGGAGTTGGAGAGAACTCTGCATCCTTGTATAAGTGCACGGCATTTATTTAGAATAGAGGTAAGCACTGTAGCAGATGGAGGCTGATAAAATAGGCTATTCATCTGTTTATAGACACGCCAGCTTTACTATGACCAGTAAATATTTGGTTCAATGTCTCCTCCTCTGATAGGTATTGTATATACTTCTAGAAAATAGCTATTCCAGAGTTGCATTTAGATCTGTTTCCCTTCTAGAAATGTGACCAAAAACCTTGTTCATTCCTAAGATTCCAGCTCAGGCCACATGGATGACATCTAGTTGCATGCTCATATTTGGAAAAGGGTTGCACAAAACTTGTGCCTGGCCTGTCAAAGTCTTTTCCCTTTCAATTCCCTCTTGATGAACAGAGCAGTGGCATGTCCTTCCCTTTTTAAAAATTAAGATAATATCTCGCTATGTAGTTTATGCTGTTGCTGAATTTATAATCCTTTTGCCTCAGCCTCCTGAGTGTTAGGCTCATCACTGTGTATCACTACACTGGTAATTTTTCTGTTACTAATCAGACAATACAGTAATGTAAGCATCAAACTAGATAAAGAATTAAAATCCACTAATAACTCATGATCCCAACAAACCTTACCATAGGAGAACAAGGAAGGTTTGTACTTTAACTCATTCGATGTCCAGATCTAATAAGTCTTACCTGATTAAATAACTCTTAGGAAATTCACAAATAGGTCAGGAAATTTTATAATGTCCAGAGTTCTTAGAGGAGTAAGCAGTAATCTTAATATGTCCCACAACAGAGAAGAATCTTCACCAGTTTGCCTCTAGTCAGTAGAATGGAACTAGATACCATCAGTAGGAAATACGAAAAGAGGTCAGGAGCCATCATGCCATGGCAGATAACAGAATAGAATAAATATCTCTGAAGCAATACCAACAATACTTTGTCTTTCAAGTGAAGTCAGCCTGGATTTGCAAGTTTAGTTGCAAAAAAGCTATGCATAAACTGTTAGCTATGTCCAGAACAGTATTCACAGAGCCACGAAAAGAGGTGATTTTTTTCCCCAGCACCTGAATAATGCTTGGCCCTACAGGATAGACAGGAAGTATCACCTTATTTAAGTCCCTATACTTGGAAAACATTCTCTTTGTCCCATCTGGATTTTTTATTGCCCAGACAGGACTACTGAAAGCACTGTAGGCATGTCATAAAATCCTAACCAGTACTAATTCTTTTATGTTCTCTTAAATCTCAGCATGTCCACCCGGCAGCTTCTACTGACCAGTATTTACTACCAACCTAGAGGTAAAGGCTAGCAGAGTTACATTTTGTTTGCTCTCTGGATGCCACCTTTGATAACTGGAGTTGGAGTTTAATTCTCACACAGAAATCTGCCATGTCTTTTGAAAAACAGAATATCCACCATTAATTTGTTTTCAGGGACTAGGGAGATTAATACAAAATATAGAGCAGGAAGCAGAGTCTCTTTTCTTCTATGCAACCATCTTTATTTTGCTTGGTCTTACTCCCTATGTATACCAATAACTTCCCAGTATTCTAAAAACGATACTAGATTGCTTTAAATTAGTATAATTTAACATTTGTTGCTGCCAGAAATAAGTTATTTTACATATTTTAGGAAATCAGTAAACAGTGAGTGACATTTGAGGCCTCTAGTTATTGTTTATAGATTTCACTCTGGGGCAATCAGCACCACCCCTAATGAGAAGGATAGAGGAATTCCATCTTTCTTTATAGATCATTCTAGAGCGCAAACATCACTTTCTTTTCCTAGAGAGAAGGAAGAGGGATGTCTCTTTCTCTCTCTCATGAAATTTCTCTCTTTTGGTAATGAGATTTAGGTTTAAGGGTAAGTCTAAAAGCCTAAAGTACAAAAATAACTTTATCTACAGATGAATTTAAACCAGTCGCCTCCTTCAGAGGCCCGTTTCCAGAAATAGAATTTTCTGTTTTCATCATTTCATTTCAGTTTATTTTTAACCTCTTGAATATTTCTGTTTCTTGTTTAATGAGTATGTATTAAGCTTACATGCTGTCCCTAATCTTTTGTACTCATGGTTAGTGCTCTACACCTTGAGCCACAACTCTACTTCCTGCTCTTTCCTGGTCTTAATCTGTTCCAGAGGTTCTCAAGTCTATTTTTGCATCAGTTCCACAATGTTTTCATCACTGTGGCTTTGTAATAGAGTTTGAAGTTTGGTATTGTAATTCTTCCAACCTTGCTCCACCTGCTAATGATTGGTTTTACTATTTTGGGTCTTTTGTTATTACAAATAAAACTTTGAATTGTTTTTGTTATCTCATTAAAGAATATTGTTGGGTTTTGATAAATATTGCATTGAATTTGTAAATTGCTTTGGTCAATATTGCCTTATTCCCAGGGCTATTTCTTCTAGCAGAAATGAGTGATAATTTTTTTTGAAAGTGATATAAATCTTAGAACAGCTTAGAAGATAAATGTAATATATAAATATATCATAAATTAAAGAACTATAAAATAATGGATAATACATGTAATACTACATATTTGGAAGTTTGAGACCTAGAGGATCGCCTAGGGTAGAAAAATTCTTAAGACCTTTTCAACACATAAATGAGTGCAATGATATACATTGTTCAGTCCAAGCTGCCTGAGAGGTTGAGATTTGCAATAGATCATAAGCTAAAGTTCATGTGGGTAGTCCAGACAGAAGAGTAATCCATTTCAAATAGAGGAAAGCTGAATGTAGTGGCACATTTGTGATGCCAGAAATTATAGCATGCCTGAGACAAGCAGATTTTACCCAGGCAGAGAATAGAATCTGTCCTAAAAATAACCAGTGAAAAACTAGGCTAAACACGTATGAGCATCACACTAAGGGCCCTAAGTTCAAATCATAGTTCTGAGAAAAATAGAAAAATTATTCACAATTTCTGACATTCTAAACTACGAAAGGACAAATAATGTGACTCTCACTACTTATGATCAGTAATAACAAACATGTCATCATTGCTCTGCATGTATACCTAAACATAATAAGGAGCCAATATGGATGAATAAAAGAGGTTGGAGAAGCTTATGACATATGCAATACAAGTCCATATGCATTCTGTTCTATTTAGAAGATGAATTCCAATGGTGAACAAATTTCCCAGAGAGTGAAACAGAATATCCATTACTCTTCTTGCTTTCATCTTGGAAAATTCCATAATCAAAGAAAATGATTTTCATTGTTGCTACTCTTGTACATTGCGAATTCAAAACAAAAACAAATTTTTATTCTTTCAATGTTGGTGATTTTGGATTTTCAGTGTTTGGAAAAGGACAGCTTAAAAAACAATTGACTATATTTTCTTCCTTAAGGTAGTTCATGAAGGAATTACTACATATTACATTACAATAAGGGCTGCTTCTCCCCTTCTATTATCTATTCTGAATGCTTTCATCTTTAACCTAACCAAAGCTGTTGGCAGAAACAAGAAAAAGTAATGGGAAAAATGTTATTTTATTTTATTTTATTTATTTATTTTCCTTTATTGTCAAAGGGAAGTATAGAGGGGTAACAGTTTCATATGTAAGTCAGTGAGTACATTTATTGTTCAATTTGTTACCTCCTCCCTCATTTTTCCCCTACCTCCCCCTTTCCTTTTTCCCTCTCCCCCGATGAGTTGTACATTTGGTTTAAACCAAATGGTTTTGTAAGTATTGTTTTTGGAATCTTTTGTCATATCCTTTGTCTCTTGATTTTGATATTCCCTTTCCCTTCCCTAGTTCTAATACATGTATTTACAGTATCCAGGGTACTCAGATGAGATACAGTGATCATGGAGATATAACCACAGGAAGAGAATACAAGAGAAAAACCAAAAAATAAAAAGCTAGGGTTTCACATAGCATGTTGAAAATAATTACAACAATAATATAACACTTGTTTCTATAACATGGAGTTCATTCACTTAGCATCATCTTATGTGTTCATAAGGGCATAGCCATTGGGCTATTGCAATCTTCTGCTTTGACTAGCCCAAACTGTACTAATTACTTCCTATTAGGGAAACTATATCGTCCTTGTTTCTTTGGGTCTGGCTCACTTCACTTAGTATGATTTTTTCCCAAGTCCTTCCATTTACTTATAAATGGGGTAAAGTCATTCTTTCTGATAGAAACATAGAATTCCCTTGTGTATATATGCCACATTTTCCTGATCCATTTTTCTACTGAGGGGCATCTGGGTTGGTTCCATATTTTAGCAATGACAAACTGTGCTGCAATGAACATTATTGTGATGGTGGCTTTAGTGTGATCTTTCTTGTAATCTTTTGGGTAGATGCCCAAAAGTGGGGCTGCTGGGTAATAGGGAGCTCTATGTTTATTTTTCTAAGGAACCTCATACCACTTTCCAGAGTGGATGAACAAGTTTTTATTCTCACAAACAATGTAGAAGGGTTTCCTTTTGACCACATTCCCTCCAGCATCTGTTATTGTTGGTTTTCCTGATAATGGACATTCTTACTGGGGTGAGTTGGAATCTCAATGTTGTGTTTTTTGTTTGTTTATTGATGTGGTTTTTTAAAAATTTTTATTGTAAACTGTTGTACAGAGAGGTTACAGTTGTCATACATTAGGCATTGGATACATTTCTTGTACTGTTACCTCCTCCCTCATTCCCCCCTCCCATCTCCCACATTCCCTCCCCTCCATCAGTTGTTCAGTTCATTTACACCAAACAGTTTTGCAAGTATTGTTTTTGTAGTCGTTTGCCTTTTTTACCCTGTGTCTCTCACTAAGTGAAATGAACTCAATGTTATGGAAACAATTGTTATATCACTGTTGTAACTGCTTTCAACATGCTATGCATAACCGTAGCTTCTATTATTGATGATCTTCTTGTATCTCTTTCCTGTGGTGTACCTGCACTATCTCTGTGTCTTATCTGAGTACTTTAGAAACCGTGTATACTGGTATTAGAACTAGGAAACTGAAAGGGAATACTCAATGCTGTTTTGATTTGCATTTCTTTTATGGCCAGTGATGTAGAGCACTTCTTCATGTGTCTCTTGGCCATTCTCATTTCCTCTTCAGAGAAGTTTCTTTCTAGGTCTTTAGTCCACTTGCTGAGGGGGTCTTTGGTTGTTTCAGGATTTTTTTTAGAGGATTTTAATTTTTTGAATTCTAAGTATATTTTAGATGCGAGGCCTTTGTCCACTGAAGTCTCTTTGTAAATCTTTAGCCCACTTGATGAGGGGGCTATTGGTTCTTAGCGGTTTTGCTTTGGAGGAAGGTAATTTTTTAGTTCTGCATATATTTTAGATATGAGGCCTTTGTCCGTTGAATGGCTGGTAAAGATCTTCTCCCAATCTGTGGGCTTTCTGTTTATCTTGCATGCTGTGTCCTTTGCCCTGCAGAAGCTCTGCAGTTTGATGCAGCCCCATTTGTGCAACCTTTCTCTGATTTGTTGCATTTCTGGGCCTTTATTAAGGAAGTTTCATTCTGTGCCAAGGAGCCCAAGTGTTCCTCCTACTCCTTCTTGTAGGTAGTGTTTTCAGGGATCTGATTTTACTTCGTGGTCTTTGATCCATATTTGTTTATTTTTGCCAGTCCTGGAGCTTGAACTCAGAGTGTGGGTACAGTTCTTCAGCTTCTTTTGCTAAAGGCTAGCAATGTATGAATTGAATCACTTTTTTTTCTGTTTATGTGGTACTGAAGAAATTCTTCACAGGGCTTCATGAATGCTAGAAAAGCACTCTAACACTATGGCACATTCCCAGCCCATATGTTATTTTTATAAATTTAACTTTATTGTTAAGGTTATGTACAGAGGGGTTCCAGTTACATACATAAGGCAGTGAGTAAATTTCTTGTCAAAATTCTTACCCCCTCCCTCACTTTTCTCCCATCTTCTCTAAATATTATTTACTTATTTATTTATTGCCCATCTTGTGGCTCGGACTCAGGGCCTGAGCACTGTCCCTGGCTCCTTTGTCCTCAATGCTAGCACTCTGCCATTTGAGCCACAGCACCACTTTTAGTTTTTTATCTATGTGGTGCTGAAGAATTCAACCCAGGGCTTCATGTATACCGGTAAGCACTCTTGCCACTTGGCCATATTCCCAGCCCTAATTGTTATTTTTATTTATTTATTTATTTATTTTTTGGCCAGTCCTGGGCCTTGGACTCAGGGCCTGAGCACTGTCCCTGGCTTCTTCCCGCTCAAGGCTAGCACTCTGCCACTTGAGCCACAGCGCCGCTTCTGGCCGTTTTCTGTATATGTGGTGCTGGGGAATCGAACCTAGGGCCTCGTGTATCCGAGGCAGGCACTCTTGCCACTAGGCTATATCCCCAGCCCTAATTGTTATTTTTTAAACTAATAGTTTGAAGAATGTTTCCTGTGGTTTTCTGACATTGTCTCAAGATACTGTAGCAAAACTTACCTGCAAAACGTCTTATATGCATTTTATGTCTCTCTCCATCTCTTAATTGTGAGTGAGAAAGTACAAGGAATCTCAACATTCACTTTAATTTTAGGGTTCACATTCTTTCCTATGAACTTCAATTTATATGTTGATTTATACTATATTTGTTTTAGCATGTACCCTAGATAATTAATTTTTTCCCATAGACATACAGATTGATCTACTGAGTGAAATACACATTTTGTAAGCAATTTAATTCCAGAAAATAATTAACGAGATAACTATTAACATTGTTATTATTTTCAAATAGCAAGGGATCCATACCTTTCAGTAGCTCCACCAGCTCTATCATTGTGTTCTAGTAAAGATCTAGAGAATGTAAAACACTGAAGTTTAAGAAATATGAACAAGACATGTAAAATAAATCACAATTTCTAAGAAAGTTCATAAATTTACATTTGGGACAAATTTAATAATTACACTATTCAAATTCCATTTTAATTAATTAAATAACATTTTATGATGGATAACTGCTTTATTATTTACTTCTATGATAGTTTTACCTTCAGTAAACATGCAGTCAATAAGAAAACCTTCATATAAAACTAAGGTAGATAAACACTGCATTGCATGAACATCTTATTTAGTCTTTTTGGAAAATATCTTCAAGGAACTTATGAAATCTAGTTTGTTTTGTTATGGTTAAATACTATTGCTCATATCGATGCAAAGCAGAGTAATGATTCCTAGACAAATAATAAAGTTAAGACATTCTTTCTTGAGGGTGGCACCCTAAATTATAATTATGATAATTTAATTGACCATCAAACATACTCATGATGCTCATAAAGTGTGAAGCAGGTGTGTAGCCATTTCTCCTCTGCAATATTTATTCCTTTGGACAATAGCTTTAATGGCTAAAAACCTGAGTTGTGCTATTTTCCATGTGTACTCCAATTTACACCTGTGACTAATCTTTTTAATTATCAAAAACATTGCAGTTGACACTGCTTGCTTACATGTGACAATATCTATTATATTCCCTTTAAAATTCTTGGCAAATGGCATGACCACAGATGCCAAACTACATGGATAGATAAAATTGTTTCTTCTTTGCTTTCAATTTTGCCTATTCATATTAGTCAAGAGAATAATTGTGAAAAACAACAGTGAGCATTGTGATAATGGAAATTTTTCAGGTTATTAAAATACTTTGTTTACTTTGTTGTAATTGCCATAAAAGCATTTGCTCTTGTATTGTAGAATTTGTTGTTTGTTATTCATTGAAATGAGAAATCATTGGGCAGAAGGGTAGATTTATAGGAGCAGATGAGAGCAAGTGACAAATTGGTACTTTACTATGGGTAGCATGGTATGTTCCTCTGCAGCTACAGAAACAGTATAGGGGAAATGCTGTGTACATGGAAATGCAAATGGATCAGTGTGTAATGGATTGGAACTCCTGTGTAATCATCAGAAGACAACTTTACTCCTTGTAGTAATTATGATAGAATTCTCTTGTGCTTTGATCCATTAATAGGCTTAATTCAAAAACTAATGAAGGTGATGGCCTTAAAATTATAAATGAGCCAGTGCTAGTGGCTCACACTTATAATCCTAGCTACTCAGATAACTGAGATGAGAAGATCAGGGTTCAAAGCCAACCTGGGCTTGAAAGACCAGAAGACTCTTATCTCTAATTAACCACTAAAACACCAGAAGTAGCACTGTTGCTCAAAGTAATAGAATGCCAACCTTGAGTGAAAAATCTCAGGGACAGCGCCCAGGCCCTGAGGTCAAGCCCTATGACTAAAACAACAACAACAACAACAATGAGATTCCTGAGCCAAATCATAACCAAAACTGACAAAGGTTAGTTATGAAACACATAATTCTATTTGACTTCTGTAATTTTGTTTTCTGAGAGAGCAACCCTTGTATAATTCTGATGGGATGATGGGCCTTAATTACACTGGATAACTCAAGGTGATCTCACACTTGGAATTTCATTCTTCTTCAGCCTCCTGAGTACTGAGACTAAAGACATGAACCACCCCATCCAAAAATAGTTAAAGATCTATCCATCTATCTATCTATCTATCTATCTATCTATCTATCTATCTATCTATCTATCTATCAGGACTTCTTTTCTTTCCTTGCTTCTTTTCTTTTTGAGTTACATTTCCTTCCTTTTTTTTGTTAAAGGACTGGGTAAAGATTAAACCTAGGAGTTTGTCATGGTAGACAAATCATTGAGCTACATTCCAAATTACTTTGAAAATTTCTCAAATAAAAATTGCCTAGGTAGAGTGCTAGCCAGTGACAGTTCCCAGGCCCACACACCGTTCAAGCCCCACACTAAAAAAAAAAAGAAAAAAAATGCCATGTTTGAGATCACATATAGAACATTTTTAAAGAATATTTCCAGTTTCTACTTTCACTTTTGACAATAATTTGAGCACTGGAGCAACTGAATTATACTCAGAATCATTAAAAATTATAGACATACAGGAACAGTTTAAGGCACCCTTTGTAAAACTCATACTGTTCTCTGGAATATTTTGCGAATCTAACATTTGCACATAAAATGAAAAAAAAAAGGAAACATAAAACATGGCAGTGACATTTATCTTCTTTAATCCTAAAAAAATGTGTTGTATTTAAAAATACCTTAGTAATTTCTCTACAATAGAAGGGCCTTGTAATATGCAAAATTTAGTGCTACAGAGTGCTTTATATAAATCACTACTAATAGTTGAATGGTACATCTAAGTTGCAGCAAGTTTTTACCATTATATTGTACACTTAAGCTAACAATGAAATAAAAGGAAACTGGAGAAAATTCTTCAAATAACCTAAGATTATTTTACATTAAAGCATAAATACAATGAAGATCTAGTTAGCCATTCACTGAAAAGAACAACACTATATCATTCCTTAAAAAGGGTTCACAACTAGACTATATCATACTAAGTGATACTAAATACCATGTTTTCCTTCATTTGTGAAATCAAGGGGGAGATGGAAGAAAAAAATGAAGGTCAGAAAAGAAAGTAAAGGGAGCTACTACAGAGACAGAGACAGGATGGGAAGGGAGGAGGAAGGATAAGAAGAAGGAATAGAAATCATGAGGACAACCAAAGCACACAATATATATGCATAGATACACCATGTTGAATCCCTTACTGTATATGACTTAATTTATTAGAATAAAAAATGATGTCTTAATCTGGCCACTGGTTCTTCATGCCTGTAATCTTAGCTATTAAGAAAGCTGAGACCTGAGAATTAAGATTTAAGGCCAGACTGGGTAGGAGCCAAAACCTGGAAGTGGAGCTGTGGCTCAAATAGTAGAGTACCAGCCTTGAGCAAAATAGCATCTTGGCACTAAGTTTAAGTCTCAGTACTGGCAAACACAAAACCTATAATACCTTAAACTAAATGCTAACATTTTATTTTACATTTTTGTAAATTGATCCTACAAGAATCAAAATTCTACATTTCCAGTATTTTATTTTCTAAACCGTAATTATGTTCTATCACATGGCCATTAACCAATGTTCCTCAGCTGTTGGGAGAAGCGTTAATATTCACTTGGACAAGATATTTCCTGAAACATTTCCAGAAACATCTGGCAACTTGGATGCTTAACCAAGATGGACTAAAAGCCAGTGGAGCATTTAACAAAAGCTTTTAGTTTGGTGAAGTTATTTCATAAACGTTTATACACTCCCCAAGATTTTGTGTTCAAATGAAAAAATACTGAGGAGCTGAACAGTTTAATTGGGTTTGTGAAAACCCTCTTAATTATAATTTGGCTCAAATACTTAATTAAAGTAAATTGAGGGATGGAAATGAAACCATTGGAATGAAAAAGCAGCTCATAAACTGATGTTATTCTCAAACCAATATTATTTTAAGTGCATGATTATTATTCTCCCAACAATAACCTGAACATGAGTGATGTTTTATTAAATTCTTTAGGGTGATTCCTCAGTGAACAGTAACTGGTTACATTATCTTAATTAAAACAGTTTTTTTTTTCTCACACGAAAAAAATAATGCTTAAACTAATTGATTTCTTTTCTATGTTAGATCTTGAGTGACATTGTTAGATATTTGAGAAATTTCTTCTTTATCGGTTAAGTAATACTTTCATTTATTTTATTTAAAAGGGTGATACCAAAAGAGAAGCAGTTTTGAGAAACTGTGTCATCACCTGAGAATAGTGTGACCTTTATTTCAGCTTGCAAGCTAATAATCTACCCTGCCACAATTGTAGATGGTGACAAGGATGTTATACTTCTAAAGCACAGAAAAACGTTATCATTGCTTTTGGCAAAAACCGTAACTGCTGTTTAGTATGCTTTAGCTTGCACTCTGACCTTCAGTTTCCACTCAGTGATGCAGAGGGACCAATTCCCATTGTACATGCAATCAGTTGCCCTACAGAAAATCCCAACCTCAAGAGCTCTGTACTTTCTGAGCAAGTAGCAAAGTGGGTAGCAGATACCAAACAAACCAATCTGCCTGGTCATCCCTTTCTTTGGGTCCTGACCCACTTAATTGCCTATGTGATTACAGTAAGTACAGAGTAATTAGATAAGTTACCCAGTAAATTACAGTAGCCAGTGAACAATTACAGAAGTTACCCAGAATTGGGAGAAAAAAGTTTTGTGGTTATGCACACACAACAATTATATTATGGGTCCTGTGAACTCATAGAATTTCTCCTCAAAGTAGCAAGAATTCAGATTCTGCTTTAGTGTGTTAAGCAATACCACTCTGTAGAAACACTGGCACAGAAACAGATTGGGTGTGATGTTATACAGCTTACTACATGGTGGATAAAATGTGTTGCTCTAATAATACTATGGACTATTCTAATAAGTAAGGTAGGGATAGCAAAGGGAAATTTATAGAAGGATTTTCAGTATGTGAACTATTAAGGAATACTATCTGAATAGAGTATTCCAGTTCAAACAGCTATCTTCACAAAGTTCTTGCATACTAGAAACTGTTTAAAGACTTAGGACAAAGAAAAGTCAAATAAATGAGATGACTACCAAAATACCAGAAAATATCCTGATGAAAAATACAAGACAATTCTTGACACAATTTATTATACAAGACTGTTTTTCACAAAGAGGAAATGGAAAATAGCTCGTAAAGAGCTGACATCTTAAATAATAGGAAACCAATATCCTAATGTGACATGTGTGTTTTTGTGTGTGTGCCCTAATTTCTAAAAAATGCAGATAAAGCAATGGAGATGTTATATATCGAAGGACCATCCACAACAAAATTAAATCACTCATAATTTTCAATGTATATTTAATCGAATATGATAAGGCTTTGTGTTTGAAAGCTGGCATATTATTAATGTCATTATGACAGCACTAGTCGTGTTTTATTAAAATATGTACTTCAGAAAAAAACATCTTTGTGAATTGGTAAATGGAAGGATCTGGCTGGATGCTATAGGTTATTTCTTCCCAGTATTTTTTAAAAACATTTTGTACAGATGAGTTTCTGTTTAACAAAGGATTTTTATGAATACTATGTATTTTGATCAGTGTTACTCCATTCAGCATTGTCACCCATCTCTCTCCTACCCACCCATTCTCTCATTCTTCTTAACTTTGTAGAATATACATTGGATTCTTGACTGCATTCTCTCCTTTTCATCCCCCTAACCCTTTTAAGTACTCACTTCCTGGTGTTTCATTTTGCTGAACTTTGCCTTTGCCTTTCTAAGGAATTAAACTATTTGTGTTCTCTTTTAAGTCTAACATATTTCAGTTAGCATATTTCCATGTACTTGCATAACACATGACATATTTAATTATGAATTTGTAAGTTAAATTTACCTTCCGTAGATATAGAAAACATAAATCCTTTGTCTCTATGGGTTTAACTTACTGTACTTAGAATATTTTTTACAGGTCTTTCCATTTCTTTATAAATGGCACAATATTATTTGTTCTAATGGATAAGTACATTTTTATAATGGATTTCTCATGGGTAAGTAAAATTATGTATATATAGTACATTTTCTTGACCCATCCTTTCATTGAGGGGTATGTTGGCTGATCCATATGTTGGCTATGGTAAACATTGCTGCAATAAATTTGGTTGTGCTGGTGGCATCACTGAATCCTGGTTTGTAATATTTGGGGTATATGACCAGCAATGGAATCAATATGACACCTGACACCTGAAACCATGAAACTATTACAAAAAGGGGTAGGGGAAACATTATGGCTTGTGGATGCGGGTCGTAAAGTTCAGAAACACAGCATATCAAAGAAGATTTGATGAATGGAACTGAGTCATACTAAAAAGTTTATGCATGTCAAAGGACATAGCTAGCAAGCTAAAAAGAGAGCCTACAGAATGGGAGAAGATTATTACTAGCTTTATGTTAAACAATGTCTTAATATCCAGAATATACAAAGAACTTAAAATTTTAAATCCTCAAAAATCTCAAAATACAATTAATAAATGGGTTAGTGAGCTAAAGATGGACTGCTCTGAAGAAGTAAGAATGGCCAATAAATGCATGAAGAAATGCTCAACATCTCTGGACATAAGGAAATGCAAGTCAAAACAACATTGAGATTTTACCTTAACCCAGTTTGAATGATCATTATTAAGAAAATAAACAATAATACATGCTACTGGGATGTGGCCAAAAGGAAATACTACTTCACTGTTGTTACATCTATAGTGGAACTTGAAAATCTGTGTTTTTATATGCTCTGTGTGGACGACAATAAACAGATCCTATTTGACATGTACCTATTTAAATTTAAAGTAATTTGAAGAAATCTAATACTTAAAAAAGACCAGCAACACATGGTTTCATACTACCAGGTAGGGAAAGAGAGACATAGCCATTTACATCACTACATAATGTTTTTTCCCTAACACTGCCCTAGCGAACCTAGACTATGAAATTCACATGATATCAAGTAGGACAGAAAAAAAATCTCCACATTCCACTATTTTTTATCATGAAAATCTTTAGAGAAACATCTCTGTTGGGATTCCCAGAAGATGCTGATAAAACAATTCTTTGAAAATCATAACTCACTAGAGAAAGCTGGGAACCTGAGCCTAATACAGTTGCCATAACCAATGGATGAATATACTCTTTGAGAGACACTTTACAAGCTTTGCAAGTACTATGGAATTTTGCAGTCCAAACAACATGGCTTGAGTTTGTAAAACACATTTGCAAAAGTCTCAGGAAAAAGATCATAGGGTAAGTGAATTTGAAATTATGGCTGGTTGTTTACCATGTTGTGACTAAAATCCTCTTTCCCATGCCATTGCATAGCAAACTTCATCACATTAGCTAATGTACCTCAGAGAAGTAGAATTACTTATATGGGGAGGCAGGCTTGTCATACCTGGGACTTTACAAAGAGTGGAAAGGGATTATAAACCAAACTCTTGTGAAGGTATCTTATTGACTATAACTTCAACTAGAAAACTTTAGCAGAAGGGCAATATTATTAATAGGTTTCCCTAAGTGACACTTAGGCAACGACGGAAAGTCTTTTGGTATAAAAGAAAGAGAGAAGTGGTTTTGTTTTTGTCGTTCTGCTTTTGTTTTGGTTTTGTAGCAATCTAAGGGCCTGGACCCCATCCCTGAGCTTTTGTGCACAAGCTTTTGTGCTTTTTTAGTGCTCTATTACTTGAGCCACAAGCCCACTTACAGCTTTTTGTTGTTGTTTATTGGAGATAAAATTCTCACAAACTTTTCTTGCCAGGCTGGCTTCTAACCATGATCTTTGAATTTCAGCTTCCTGAGTAGCTAGAATTATAAGTGTACAGTAATCCACCGACATCAAGCAGGAAAACAAAGTATTTTTTAATGAATAATTGATCATCTAATAGTTAACCAATCAAATTATAAGAAATCCATGTACATCAACTCTAGGATAGTGATGAAAAGGAATTGGAGGGTTAAAAACAGAACAAAATAAATCCCCAAGTGTTAAATCAGAATTTCTGAGTCTAGGCACAGGCAATAATGTTTTTACCAATGCTTACCAATGATTTCAATGTATACAACTAATGTATATTCTTCTAGGTAACTTCTTTTTGTTTTCTTTTTTTGAATTTTTATATCAATTAATTTATTTATTGTCAAGGTGATGTAGAGAGATGGTACAGTTTCATATATAAGGTAATGAATACATTTCTTTTTTATGTTTTTTTATTTTCAAACTGATGTACAGAGAGGTTATAGTTTCATATGTTAGGCATTGGATACATTTCTTTTACTGTTTGTTACCTCCTCTCTTATTCCCCCCTCCCCCACCCTTTCCCCTTCCACCCCAAGAGTTGTTCAGTTCATTTACACCAAACAGTTTTGCAAGTATTGCTTTTGTAGTCATTTGCCTTTTTTACTCTGTGTCTCTTGATTTTGATATTCCCTTTCAGGTTCCTAGTTCTAATACCAGTATACAAGGTTTCCAAGGTACTCAGATAAGATACAGAGATAGTGCAGGTACAACCACAGGAAGGGGATACAAGAAAATCATCAATGATAGAAGCTACGGTTACACATAGCACGTTGAAAGTAGTTACAACTGTGATATAACAATCATTTCCATAACATGGAGTTCATTTCACTTAGCATCATCTTATATGTTCATAAGACTATAGCTATTGGGCTCTTGTGATCCTCTGCTGTGACTTGCCTAAACCTACGGTAATTATTCCCTATGAGGGAGACCATAGAGTCCATGTTTCTTTGGGTCTGGCTCACTTCACTTAGTATAATTTTTTCCAATAATGACATTACCCCATTCATAATGAAATGGAAGGACTAGGTAACTTCTTAATGTTTACAGTCACTATATATTCTCCCTGCTTTGAAAGATATTTAGGGAATAACCTAGATATATTAGTTATTTGTCTTTTATTATCTCAACCATAGTAGGCAAAAATAAATTTTTCCTTTATATACTGTACTTGAACTGGAAAACTGATTTTAAAAAATATTATACTGGTTCAGCCACTCTGGCAGTGGTATAGAGATTCCTCAGACAGCTAAACTTAGAGCTTCCCTATGACTCAGCAGCCCCACTTTTGGGCATCTACCCAAAAGACCACAAACAAGAACACAATAAAGCAAGCAGCACAACAATGTTCATCGCAGCACAATTTGTCATAGCTAGAATTTGGAACCATCCCAGATGCCCTTTAGTAGATGAATGGATCAGGAAAATGTGGTACATATGCACAATGGAATTTTATGCCTCTATCAGAAAGAATGACATTGCCCCATTCGTAAGGAAATGGAAGGACTTGGAAAAAAATTATACTAAGTGAAGTGAGCCAGACCCAAAGAAACATGGACTCTATGGTCTCCCTCATAGGGAATAATTACCATAGGTTTAGGCAAGTCACAGCAGAGGATCACAAGAACCCAATAGCTATAGTCTTATGAACACATAAGATGATGCTAAGTGAAATGAACTCCATGTTATGGAAATGATTGTTATATCACAGTTGTAACTACTTTCAATGTGCTATGTGTAATCATAGCTTCTATTATTGATCATTTTCTTGTATCCCCTTCCTGTAGTTGTACCTGCACTATCTCTGTGTCTTATCTGAGTACATTGGAAACCTTGTATACTGGTATTAGAACCAGGAAACTGAAAGGTAATACTAAAATCGAGAGACATGGGGTAATAAAAAAAAGATAAACGATTACAAAAGCAATACTTGAAAAACCATTTGGTGTAAATGAACTGTACAACTCTTGAGGGGGAAAGTGAAAGGGGGAGGGAGAAGGAGGAATGAGGGAGGAGGTAACAAACAATAAAAGAAATGTATCCAATACCTAACGTATGAAACTATAACCTCTCTGTACATCCGTGTGAAAATAAAAAAAAAAATAAAATTAAAGAAATCATTAGACAAAGTAGATTTCACTTTTTGGCTTTTATCTGAATGTTAAAATATTCTTAGATTAAAAACTATAATACATAGAATGATCATTAGTCAGAAACTATTGAAAGTATTGGAACATTTATGTTAATTTGCAACTTAATTTTAACAAATATTTTATTCATTTATATTCTGAATCACCTCTATTTAGAACCGGAACACTTCTGTTGATTACATTTCCTTTTAATGGAGACAAATAATCTGTTTATTCTTCTGTAGCATTGGTGAGTAGACATATCAGGTATTTATGTACATTGGGAGGAAACATTCAGTCTCTGAAAATTATTCTTCAATTACTACTGTAGAAAGACTAAATGAGTTGGAATTTTAATGAAACAGAGCTGTTATATCCATTCCAAGTATACCAAGTGTGTACATTTATGTATTTATTTATGGGAATCTAGCAACCTTCTAGCAGATTGTATAAATTACCAACAATGTATGAGTTTCCACTTGAATTAAGCACAAACTGCCTTCTGTACAGCAACTTGTCCCACACTCTTGGTGAGATACTGGAACCCTCTGAGAGACTTTAATAATTACAAATGCATGGGTCTCTTTCCCAGAGATTCATTTTTTATTGGTCTATAACTCATTGTTGGCATAAAGATATTCTAAACTGCCCATGTTGTTATACTTGTTTGTGTGTAGGTTTTATTATATCCATTGTAGTATATGTGGATGGAATAAATTCAAATTGCTGATGATGCATATTATTAATTGATGTACACTTGCTATTTTAAAGAATATGTCAAAACCTAAGCTTTCAAATTGCTGTTGGTGGTATATAGACCTAAAATCACAGGATAATTATTTACTTTTTATTCAACTTTAAGGGCTTTAAGGGTGTGTTTTGTTTTTTTTTTTAACTCAGCACTGCATGCTAAAACCATATATCATGGTTTCCAAAGTATAAGCTGTTAGGGAAATGGAGGTGAATGGAAAAACAATAGGCCAGATTAGGGTTGTTAATTGCCAGCAAGGAGCACAGACATTCCCTCAGGTTTGGAGGTTATGGAAGGGACTGGATTTGGAGGTTATATAAGCCTTAACAAGGAAGCAGAAAAAAAAAATAAATGGGCTATAGTCTCTTGGGGGCCCAGGGCAGTGTTCTTGGGCAGGCCCAGAGTAGAATGGGCTACCTACCTGGGGTGAGGGGCTATTCTCCCCTAGGGACCAAGGGTCTTGTCCTTGGCTAGGTCCAGACTGGAATAATCTGCCTGTGGAGACACGTGTGGTTAAGCCTGTTCGTGTCCACCTGGTGTCTTGCTTGACCTGGGGGAATATGGCAGAAATCGGCCTTCATGAGCCTCTTCCCATGGGAGGCTGCCTTCTTCCTACAAATTCTTAAATTTCCTTCCCTATCAATTATTGCACATAGGTTTAGTTATACCCCCAAACTGGGTTCCATTCGCCCCACCTCTGTCTGTGTCTGTGTCTGTGTCTGTCTCTGTCTGTCTGTCTGTCTGTCTGTCTGTCTCTCTCTCTCTCTCTCTCTCTCTCTCTCTCTTTCTCTCTGTCTCTGTATGTGTGTACACATACAAGCCATTAGTACCTCAGGAACTTGTTCACTGTTTAAGACATGCTTTTGTATTTTCTCCACCTCTCTATTTTTAGCAATGATCATGATCAGAATTCTTTTCTTTAGATATAATTTTATATTGGAATTGGATCTGTGGCTTTAGATAGATAGATAGATAGATATCTCTTTTTTGTGATGATTATATATCTTTTTGTACTTTCATTCTTCATTTGTTTCATTTTCCAAAGTATGATGCTAATACTTATGATCTGCATTTATATTTTGGATCAAGTCTGATCCATCATTCTTGTCAATTTCTGTTTCTGTCATTTGTTTACACATGGTTATTGGTAGTTGACCTGAATATTTTAACACTCCAAATCTTGAATATTATACTATATCAATTGCTACCGTTTGGTTATTTCTGTTAATTGGAAAGTTCCTTGTGTATTTGGTATATTTTATTTTGTTGATGTAATCTCTGAGCATCCAGAGACACTAAATCATACATTCTTTATTGAAGAGCTATTGTTGCTTCAGTGGAAGAAAGAAGATAATCATAACAGTGAAACAATCATCCCTCCTTGAGGACTCCTAGCTAATGTAGAGGCATGGAATCCTCTCTTCTGTGTATAATTAGACCCATCTAGTCTCCTGTTCTGAGGGAGTCTTTGGTATTTTACCTAGTGAAAACCCTTTTCTTCTTAATATTTCCTACTTTACTCATAACTTTCATGATTCTTATAGAGTACAAAAATTGTTCTTCATTGCCAAATAGAATGCTGTATAATTTTGTCAGAGAGTCTACGTCTTCTGACGAAGAATTTAGAGTTATTCTTCTTCCAAACAATTAATCTCTGCACAGTGGATACTTTTCTGTCAAAATAATATAATATTACATCAATTAGTTTTGTTCTTCAGTTAAAGAAAATGGTGTTTAGAAATATATGTTTATTACATTAAGAAAGTGTTTGTACGTTATTCATTTAGAAATGTGACCCCAAAAATTGAAGAGAAAATTGAAGGGCAAAGACTCAGAATAAATTTGGACAGCGTTTGCTAGGCTAAGTAGCTTTTTTAGTTAATTTTAGTTTAAATAAATTATAAGTAGAAATTCAGATAGCATATACTTATAAAAATATGTTCTAAAAATAAAAGGCAGCAGAGAACCAGAGTTTTAGCGCTTACCAAACTCATTAAAATTTAAGATGAAACTTGGCCTGGGGAGGGTCATGCATAATCTCAGCTACTAAGGAGGGAGTGATAAAGAGGATTCAGGTTTGAGTCTGGGCCATTCATAAAGTTGAAATGATCCCCATTTTAACCAGTAAAACTAGTCATAATGCAACTTGTCACCATAACTGTGTGAGAGCAATAAGATGTTAAGAGCCAGTTCTGACTGGGTCAAAATTTGAGATCATATATGAGGAATAACTGAATCAAAGAGGATTGGAAGCATGATGGAGCGTGCTTCTAAGAAAGCACAGGCCTTGATTCCTAAACCAATTTAAGAAAAAAAGAAGAAAGGGAGCATATATAATTCAAACTTGGCATAGAACTGTTTCGCAGTGGACCTACATAAGACAAGTAGACAAGGAAAATAGATCAGAGAAACTGTAATATGTTAACATACCTGCAAAATAAGTATTAAATAAGTAAATAATTCAAACTTGGGAATTTGGATTAATTATTAAGGTTGAATGTGTGAAATGAAGAGCGCTACTTTGTCACACAGATCATAATATAAAGCATTTACGATCAGAAGATTGCATGACTTATTATTTCAAGTCTGTTTTCATAATTCTGCAAATGAACTGTGTCATGCAGGTCTCTTGGCCATGTTGATTCTAGAAAACAAAGTCAATGCTATTCTCTGAATTCCTATGTTCGTATATTTCAAATAAAATTCAATTTATATAAGAAAATACTACTTATTTTAAAGTAAGATAGGAGCAATGAAGATTCAATTTAAAATGTATTGAATATATAAAATAGTCTAATTATGATATATGATACATGTTCATTATTCATATGAGCCTTCAGTATCCTCTCTTTTTATTTTTTCTTATTACCTTTAAGTCATTGTACAATGGGGTAGACATTTAACAAAGCAGTTTATCAATACAATATATGATAATCAATATCATCCCTTTCAACATTCACACTTATTCCTTCTCTACCAATATCCTCTCTGGTCCTCCCCTTTCCCTCCTATTCTCCTTTATCAACCCTAATAATTCCCACTCTACTTCATGTATCATTGTTTATATGTAAAATCTGGATTCCACATCTAAAGAAAATATGGAGTATTTTTCTTTCTGCATCTGGATTATTTCCATTAGCATGATGGTCTGCCATTCCATATTGCAGTAACATGGTTTCATTCCTAAGGATCCTTTTAAAACAAATTTTCATCAGGACATTTCATTTAACAATCATATTTTATGCCCATGAAATCTGTTATATATCGGATTTCTCCCCGAATTTCTGTGAGTTCTTATAATGCAAAAATTAGTAAATTTTTGGTTAATTCCCTGAGATTTCCCTTTCACTAGTCAGTAATTATATAATTTGAAAAAAAAATCCCAATAATCATATTATACTATTAGAGAAATGCTTCAAACTGGATAATGTTCAATTTCCAAACTTTACCAATTTGTTTATTGTTTATTTGATTTTTAAAATTATTTTTCTTAAGAATCTACTTCTCACCTTGAATTAATTCCAACTTCCCTTAGTAAAAACGTTTGTTTATATTTGTGTTTACCTCTTTACTTTCTCAAATTTCAAGTGCTTAACAAATTGATGCATAATCTTCATTAATCACTTGTTTGTTGAATTTAATTCTATTTTAAAATTTTCTAATGGATTGCACTTTTATATTTCTTTTTTTTTCACTTAAGTTGGTTTTTATTTTTACTGACATTGAGTTACACACAGTGATATTTAAGTTTGGTGCAATTTTAAGTCCCAATTTGTATTTTAGAGGAAAAAAAGTTAGAATTCCTCATTATACAGCATATATGAAAAAATATTTGAAAAAAATATTCTGGATATTAATTCTTCACTTGGTATATCTATTGTTTACATTTCCCCTTCCTTGACTCCTCAATTACTCTAGTTGTGTTTTTTCTCTTCTTAACTTTTATATTTCTTTTCCTTTTATCCTGCCATTTTGTTTATATTTTATTTGATTCTCACTTCTACTTCTTAGCTAAGTTTGAAAAGTCAAAACTTAAAAATATTAAGAATTTTCCATTATATTTTATTTATTTCCAATGTCTTTGGTGATTAATTTTCAAAAGCATGGTTTTTATCCATTTTGTTAAAACTATTATTTTCCTTTCCTAGTTTCTTCTCTAATTTACTTTAGTGTTGTTTTAAAGGTAATATACAGCAGGATTGCCTTTACATACTTCAGGTAATGAGTACATTTCCTTTCATACAGCATTATCCCTTCCTCCCATCTCCATCCACAAATTGCATGGTTCACTTTCATCAATGCCCAGTGTGCTCCACTGCTGCACTTTTTCAGTCTTTTTCTCTGACTCTGTGCTCTCCCTCCACCTTCCCACAGATGTGCATGTGAATATACCATACATAAGTTAGAGAATAGAGTCATCAAAAAAAGAAAAACAAATGAAGAAAAAAGTCATTTGTTTCCATATATTTGGAGTTCGTTTCAGTATGTCATATCATTCCTAGCCATCTACCCTGAGCATCACGAACCAGGATATAATAAATAAACCTCTGCATATCCTTAATTCTTGATTATAGATTAAATTTTTCTGTCTACTTATTCTGTAAGTCTTAAGTACTTTCCTATCTGCATTATGGGTCTCCTTATAGAATTTTAGTAAGTTATATTTGTTATTTATATTAGTTGTATTATATTAGTAACTTGCTATTATATTTACATTTTGTGTTAATTATAAGAATCTTCAAAGTTCAAATGTTGCAGATACTTCTAAATTTAGCTTCTGTCTGCATTTGTTATTGAATCAAACAAGCTTATAAAGTTGTTTTTTGAGTTTTCAACTGTAAAAAGCTTTCTTCTTAAATTCAGGTTGCTTGAATTGCTTTTTTTCCTGTCCCAACAGTTTCAAAATTATTAAATTTTTTCCAGCATTAAACTTGTTATATACTGTTGGGTAACTTTTGCTTCAAGCTTCTCTTTTATATTCTCTGAGTTTCCTGAAGCAATACTTTCTTTTACTCTCTTGTCCAAAACCCATATTGACCATAAACATGCAAATAAAAAAACCACTAATTAACAAAGATTGAGTGAACACACAGAAGTGAATTGAAAATCTATTACCCTTTTCCCTATACAATAATCACATTTTCATTTACTGTTTTATAATTACAGACTATATATGCCATGCTTATAATTATTATTTCATTTCCATACATCCAATTTTTTAAATGTTTAAGTGAAGAATTTGAGATACTAACACTCCTATTCTTCATAGTAGTGGATTCAACTAGGATTTCAAGTGTATTTAATACCAATTTATCATTGATTATTGATTTATTAATAAATATTGCAATTATTTCTGTCTTTCTGCAGCCATGGAACCCTTTGAGGGTCCATGACTCATATTGTTTCACAATCAAGTTTGAGAACAAAGGCTATTATATTTGTCCATTATAGTAGGCTGTAGAATTTTCAAACAAATCAAGTAAGAGTAAATGTTTTCTGTTGAGACTGAAAAAGGATCTAAGTTTATGGAAATATTGTTTATTGAAACTGTACATCATTGAATTAATGCAAACTTATTGGGAAAAGCAGGACAACATGTGTCCTGGTGAGGGAATTGTTGGGCTTAGTTTCTTAACATTTTCAGTTGAAAACTTGCTAAATTATAGGCCACATCCTTGTGAGAGTACAAGCTATTGTTATCAAAAACACTGTTTATTCATGTTCCAGGCAACTCATGGTTGAGCAATATATAACAAGGTGTATTTGCCAACTGTAAGGCAAAAATAGTAAAGTCCCCCCAACAGTAATGCACAGAGGAGAGGTACATTTTATCTTGTAGTTATACAGGCTGAGTTGTTAAATCAAACCAGCTGTGTTCAAAGAACTTTTCATTCATAACCAAGATCAGCAGTCTCAACAAAATGACTCCAATCAACCAGTAATTGTAAGGCCAATGTAAAAGAAATTCTTTCCATGGAATTTGGCTATGATAAATAATAAACTGTCTTTTCATGAAATGGAAAATGAAATTTGTGCTTAAACATCTTAAGACCAATTGAAAAGAGAATGCACTTCGGGAAAGTGAGCTTTGAGAGGCTTTGATTCTACAAAGTTATTAAAATTGTTCTTCGGGTTCTAATACTATGAACAGAGAAAAGAAAAATCTTTTTGTTGCCTACATTTATAAACACTTATCTGGTTTGGGTAAAACTCTATTTTGATCTTCAGAAAAAAATCACATTGTTAATAAGTTCACTTAAAAGCAAGAAATAGTTTTAGTCATTATAAATGGAGACAGATCATACCATGAACTCTAGAATTCCAGTTATAAGACCAAGAGTGTGTGTCTTTGAAAAGGTTACTGAATTCATGTCTTGGGTTTCCTTGTATGAAATATCCATGACAATATTGGTAGCCTGTCAGGTTATAAACAGGACTTCATTAGTTAGTATTATTGACTTGCTGGGAAAGACTTGCATAGGGAAAATTACATGAATTCAATTTTATGTATCTATACAAAATAATTTTCTCAAGTATAAAACATTGAAATATGGCATAAAGCACTAACATTTTGAGCATGTCTCATTTTATAATGTTACCTGAACTTTTCCTATGTTTGTAAGTGTAAGACTAATTTATAGCAAAGTAAAATATTAAGCAGTTCCAAGTAAAGTCAATACCAATCTTCCTTATTTCCCTGGAACAGATCACTGTTACAATTTTTGTGCTTTTGCTATGCATATGCATTATATATTTGAGACGACACAGCATATACAACATTAAGTTCTACTGTTTTTTTTTACTTAATTCCAAGTACAAATAATTTGTTGTCTTTAATAATGTTCCATTTCATGAAAATTATATTCATTGAAATCATTTATTTCACAAGGAAGATGTATTATGATTTGGTTGACCAGTTGTATTTTGGCGTAACTCGTCTGTATTTTTCAAATAAGTTTTTATTTGTTAATATGGTATTTTTTGCCTTAACCGTAACTTAGTTCACTTGATTATAATACTGTTGAAATATGTTCAGACTTCAATTATTGATGTGTCTTCTCATTACCTTAGCTTTATGTGTACTTCTATTGGTAGTTCTAATTTTATAATTCATATGATCTAGTTATTTGGTAAAAGTCCTGAGAATCATTGAATTTAATGAGAAAAAAAGCTTTGAAAGTAATAAAGGTTATTGGATAAAGTGATGTCTAAAATTAAATTTGCAATTTCCATTGATCTCTTCATAGTAATTTGAGAACAAAAAATGTAGTACAATCTTCAAAAACAAATCCACTATCCTAGCTTGAAAACAACTCAGAGTGTACTTTGGAATTATCCATGGACTTCTGAAACAATTTCCATTTGCATTTAATGCTTTTTTATGTATACACTGAAAGCATAGTATCTTATTATAATATCAAAATTGATGTCCAATCTTAACATCATAACACATGGAGGAAAATGTGAAAGCAATCAATACCTGTATGAATAATATTTTTACTACTTCCAAATCTTGTAACCGTGAGCTTCAATTATCTCAACTAAATATGGTACTTCCCTGTCAATAAAGCATTACTCATCTGGACTATGTGACTCTATGACAATAACAACCAAAATGGGAGTGCCAAATGCATCAGCAGACAATCAGACAATTCTTCCAGACCATTCAAAAAGTCACAATCATTACTGCACATCTGTGCTCAGATCTTAGATGGTGTTTCTAGAAAATCTGTTTGACTGACTGTCTATCTATCTATCTATTTATCTATCTATCCATCCATCCATCTAGTTAATATTATCACTTCCTGATAATTGAATTTTATAAATTTGTCCCTCATGATTAAAGTAATTATGCAAAAATAATTTTGCAAAGAATAAAAACCTCTTGTTTTTACTGGCAGATTATTAGAAAGTCCTTTGTATAATGATATGGTCCTAAAAGGCAATAGCTCTAGGAACTGAAGTTATTTGTCATAATTTGAGATATATATTTACTAGTTGATAAGAATAACCTTAGAAAGTTATTGCTTCAATATAGAGTATCTGGGTCAAGTTAACTTAGGTCACTACATATGTACCTGGAGAATAGGATCTTACTCATATATTCTAACCCAGGAATCGTGACTACCAACAGCTTAGTACAATTTTTCATCTCTGTCTACAATAATCTTCAATCAGTTTTAGCTCTAAGGAGTATTAACACATTCTTAAAATCTCAGTAAAATGTCCTTACAAGGCAGTTAGGGAATTTTTTCACTTTAGAATCTTCATGGTATTATGGATATGCTATTTTACTTATCCTTGAATTCATTTAGCCAATACACATTACTGAATACCACAGTAATATGTCAACCTTTCCATACACAAATAGAAAATATAACTATAACCTTGAGGAATATGACTTATAAAATAATTTTAATGAAGAGGAACAAATAATTTTATGAGACTAGGAAATGACCGATATGAAGAGTTTAGAAGTAGTTCTGAAAGGAAGAATTTTTGAACCATTTTTCAAACACCGATCCAGAAAAACACAGAAAGGAAAGGCAGTTTAAGTAATTAAGGATGAGCACAGGTAAAGTGACAAAAATGCTTTCTGTTATCATGGCACCATTTATTCAGGGGTAAGTGATTGTATGGTGAACTGGCAGAAGCTGGTGCTTACTATTAAACAGAAGAAAACCAACACACCAAATTCAAGGTCCATCCTAAGTAATATGAGTATAGGCCAAAAGTTTTAGAAGATCCATGATATTTTCTTTCTAGATTGAAAAGGAAATGGGATATCATGACTGAAAAGAGAAGTGAGGATGCTAAGCAATAATTCAGATGGGAAATGATGGAAGTCAGGCTTTCGTCATATTTGAGAGGTAAAATTGCAAGCATTTGTGTTTGATTGTAGATGTCTTACAGATAAGAAACAATGCAAAGAAATAAACAAAAGATAAATAAAAGTAATCTACTAAGACATTTGAAGTGCTTCAAAAAAGTGGGTCTCAAAACCCAATGCAAAAAATAACTGCCTAGGGAAAATTAAAAAACATGAGGTTTCATTCCTCCTGAGACCAGTTATGTAAGAGTCCCTGGTGGTAGGACTCAGGCGTCTGTATTTTTAAAAACCTTCCCTAGTGATTCTAATGTGCACACAGTATTGAATATCACTGCTTTCAAATTGTTCTCCAGATGTGATTTTCACTTATAAAACACAGGAAAAATAATTTGTAAATGAAAATACCATTAAGAACTTTTATACTATAATGATCAGTGGCAGAAAAATGCCTTGTGCCTATGTTTTATTATGATAAACTTATAGCTTATAGACATTAAAAGAAATTAGAATATTGATGTGTAAGTGAACTTCTCAAGTATATTGCATTATTTTATAACATAACCTGAAATAGAGTCTATCTAATGCCACATTTCATGTATTAAAATTTAAATATCTCCAGTATACTTAAAGTACATTGCTTTCTAATACAAAGTGATTCCTGAAATTATTTTTAAGAAATAGAGTTTTTAAAGTTCTCTTCTTTTCTTCCTATAGAATTATGTAAATTCTATGTAAACATTTAGTAAATATTCCAAGTATTTGTTGCAAATTAAGAAAAAGAAAGAATCCTTAAACCGGGAGCTGGTAGCTCATGCTTCTAATCCTAGTTAATGAGGAGGCCAACACCTGAGCATTTCGGTTCAAGTCAACAGGAGCCAAAAAGTCCTTGTCTGACTCTTATCTGCAAAAACTAGAAGTGGTGCTGTGGCTTAAAGTTGTAGAGCCCTAGCCTTGAGTACAAAGAAGCTCTAGGACAGTGTTCAGGCCCATAGTTCAAGCCCCACAACTGACAAAAAAAAAAAAAAAAAAGAAAAAGAATAAGAAACCTTGGAGAAACAAAACTTGGATTGATAAGGAGTTAGAAAAAGAGAATGTCAACTAATGAAATTCTTTTCCCCAAACCTTACAAATACAGAGAAGGTCATAGAAGAACAGCGGAGCTGTCTAGTTGAACTCATCCAGGATTGAGTCTGTTGCTTGATTGGCACATTGCGTAACCTATTTCCAGAAGAACAAAAGCCCTAGGAAAGAAAAGAGTATTTTTCTGTTTTGTTCATGGATGTATTTACGGTTATAAAGTAACTTAATTATTGTTTGTCTTGTTCTGAGTACTTTCAAAAGTTCCTGATCAGTATATATTACTACCTCATAACTTAATTTCCTCCACTTTTGTGGAAATTATTGGATATATTATTGAATTAGTGGATTTACCATTTCTTTGACTCTTTTCTCCTTAAGAGATAATCATTATAGTTCCTGTTGATCTACTACTTCCACATTTATCTCTTTATCTATAGGTAATCAGCCAACTTGTCATTCTCATTTTAATCACAGTTTTTAAAACCTTTTGCAATAATTCAATTGAAACCCTGCTTTCTGTTTACAAACAATTTATTAAAATTTCAATGTTATTCCGATTGGTATCAACTTGGATACTTAAAATGTGTCACTTTTACTCCGTGCAAAAGTCTTACTTTGTGTGTTATCTTTCATTTTATTATTTGATTATACAATCTTAGGCTTTTATTTCACTGATTTAGAGAATTTTCTTGAAATTCATAACTTTTATTCCTTTTTATGTGCTTCATATGTATGTTACTTTTGTAATATTGGAGTATTTTTATTTTTTTATTTTATATCTTTTCATTCTGAATACATAATTTTTATAATCTTTGAAAAATTATTTTTCCATTGTATTTCAAGTTTATTCAATTCTTCATCTAATATACTGTAAGGGTTAGGTATTTTGTTTTCTATATCATTTCTATAAGTAAATAAATACTAAGTTGGGAAGATTGTCCAGTAAGGATGATATATGTAGGCTTTGTTGGAAAACTTGCATTCTATTTTCCTCAGCTATTGGATTCATTTGTTTTCTTTTGATGCAATGGAACAAAATCAACTGAACTATGTTTCCAATGTTCTTAGGAATTGGATTGTTTTGAGAAGATTTCACATTACCTGCTTTCTTAATTTCCCAATACCAAGTTTCAGTAGTCCACAAATAACCTTGTTAGGTTGACTTAAGGTTTGTGAGTATTTCACAGATTCAGTGATCTCTGTAATTCACATTCTGGAAGATCAATTCATGAATATCTATGCATGAAGGCTATTTGGACTAATAAAATTCACTTCCTTTTCCTTCATGTTTTGAAATTAGAGTATTTTAATTTGGTAAATATTTTTCAGTCATTTTCCATTTATTTTTAAGTCTTTTTAAAAAAACTAATTACTATAGTTTGCGACAAAAGAATTCTGTAATATATTTCTATTTTGTAATTTTATTTTTTTAAATATGAAGATACATTGCAGAGTTTTCCTGGAAATAAATAACTGGGACTGGATTGAAAGTTGTTGAACTTCATGGGGATTCTGAATATTATATGAATAAGACAATATTGAAATCATAGGTAGAAATGGCAAAGCGAATTTCTTGCTGAATGCGAACTTATATTTCTACAAGTTGGAGAGAATTATGAGGGAGACTTATGTTTGTTCCTTCCAATTGCAAGAAAACTATGACAAAGGTACTAAGGATCTACAATAGGTGACAGTATGAATTAAAGAAGCAATCCAAAGAAAAATAACAAATTACTCTTCTCAGAAATATGTAGCTTTCAATGTTTCCTTCCTGTGTCCATCTTCACACAGTGTACTGGTGCTTTCCTTCATTTTGCTTTTCTCTATTTATAATTGCTATGCTTTCCACTATCTGGGAATTCAGAGTCCGTAGCTTCTCTGCAACTTGAGGAAATGTGGAGTGATATTGAAGTGTTGCACTGTAAACTGAACTACTCAACTGAATGAATATAAAGCATTCCTGAGGATAAAAATTAATGTTTGCTTTCGTCATGTATTTATGAGTTTGTCTGATAAAATAGCTACTCTGCAATGTCAGATCTGCATTGATAAAAATTGTAATTAATCTATGCAACCTGAATATAGTTTTATCACTGATAAGAGAAAGGACAAAATATACCATATTTTGCTTAGGATTGTTTACAAGGTAAAACACAAAATATTTGCTAGCAAGTGTTAGAAATTATGGAAAGACAGCTTTACAAATTAAATAACAAATATTAAGATATTCATAAAGTATTTGCTTGAATGGCAACTCCTTGTAAAACTATTTAAACATAATAAAATATACTAAATACTTTGAGAGCTTTACTGTAGTATCTTATATAAGCAAAAAGATTTCTGACTGGTGTTACTATTTCTGTAGCCCATTAGGGTGAATATAATTAATACTATATCATTCATCTAAAAATAGCTAGAAGAGTATTTTGAATGCATTCACCATAAGTAAATGATAACATTTACTGTGTTGATTACACTAATTAATTTAATTTGGCCATAATGCAATACATACCCAAAGCAAAAATATCATAGTCTATCCTTTATAGATATATAATTGGGAAGTGTTGTGTGACTTGAGTGGTAGAGCATCAGCCTTGAGCAAACTGTCAACCAAAACCCTGCTTCAAAGTCCAGTACTGTCAAAACAGTAATTTTATTTCAGTGCTAATGGGTAGGGAAAAGGCCTACACCTATCTATCTATCTGCTGGCCTGTCTGTCTCTGTCTCTGTCTCTGTCTCTGTCTCTGTCTCTCTGTCTCTGTCTCTGTCGCTGTCTCTCTCTCTCTCTCTTTCTCTCTCTCTCTCTCATTATCTCTCTCCCAGAATTTAGGAGATGGAAATTTAGGAGATTAGTTAATTTCTTTGATTTTACTATTTTCTGCCTTTTAAAAAAGTGTTTCCAGGGAGACATCTTTGCTTGGTCTAGCAGCCGTGGAATATACATACATACATATATATATATATATATATATATATATATAGAGAGAGAGAGAGAGAGAGAGAGAGAGAGAGAGAGAGAGAGAGAGAGAGACCTCGATTTGTAAAGAAAGGACTGTTTTCCACAAGGGAAGAATTTGTTTTCCACAATTTTATCCAAGCATCTGGATAAGCTGCCAGGCATTTAATATGATCTCCAAGCCATGCATCCATTGAATCCCCTGTGGTGACAGAGAATGAGTGTAGAGAGCCATTTCATAGGCTGGAGGCACATATATATATATAAAACATTTGTTTTATTTGTGAACAATTTGACTGGTTCACTTAAACTATATTTTTACTTTAAATTAATTCCCTGTGCATTACCCAAGTGGAATCAACTTTAAGAATGCTGTTTTCTATAGCTGTGTGCAGGTACTATGAAACCACATTCATTTAAGATCTGTGTGGACACAAAGAAAATATACTTCTGAAATCTGCTTCTGTGTGCAAAAGGAATAGATTATGGCAGGTGCTCACTATCTGTGTTTGACTTCTTTGTCCTGATTTTATACATAGCAGTAGCATGCACAAGATAAATAACTCAAATAGGTTTGCTGAAGGATAGAAATAAAATGCCTTATCAAGCTAATATAAAAATATTGCATACTATTGTTTTAGAGTATTCTGTCATATATTGACAGTCATTTATATAGTATATGTTTAATGAGGAAGGAATATTTTATTCATGACAGTTTTCAATAAGTTTAGTATGTGCATTCTGTGAAGGGAAGATAAAATTATTGAGGAAGATTTATGTCATTTTAAGTTAATGGAAGTTCACAGAAAAATCTGAATACAAATTACTTAAAACTTTTATGTTCATATTTATATTGACAGGTCTCTCAGATACTAGTATTGATGATTGACCTGTGTATGTAGTGGTCCTGGAGGCAAAGAGATAAAGAAATGATTGTGATGAAAAAATGATTGTTAAAATTCAAATAAGGAATATCCTGGTCAGGGATTCTCTACTAATAGAACCAAATTGACTCATCAGTTTAATTGAATAAGAAAATAGCAGAAAAATGCAATTGTTGCTATGGTAAAAAAAATGAGAAGATAGGGCTGGGGATATGGCCTAGTGGCAAGAGTGCTTTCCTCGTATACATGAAGCCCTGGGTTCAATTCCCCAGCACCACATATATAGAAAATGGCCAGAAGTGGCGCTGTGACTCAAGTGGCAGAGTGCTAGCCTTGAGCAAAAGGAAGCCAGGGACAGTGCTGAGGCCTTGAGTCCAAGCCCCAGGAATGGTAAAAAAAAAAAAAAAAAAGATACCTATGGAAAATTAAGTAATTTTGGTGATTAGTTGTGTGTACTCAAATACAAGAGGATTTTGAAGTAAGATGTCATTTTGTAAACATTCACATGTGGAAAATACACAGAGTAACAAAAGCTATATAATGCCATATGTCCTCCCCTGATGAATCATAAATAAGAATACACGAATTTATTTTGAAAATAAATTCCTCATCTCCTTCCAATTGCTTGTTTCCATTTAACTTTTATCTATTAAAATACTATTTGCTTTCTAAAATACTAGTATTCTGTTTTTCTATCTGAAGGAGGCTACTTTGTTTGAAACTTGTTTTCTTCCATCCTGCAAGTACTGTTTCTCTGAGATTGTATGAGTGTGTAAATAATACTGTCTAGATAAGATGATTATTCTTATTCTGAAATATTTCTTTCCTATTTGTATGGTGAACTCTGGCATTAGATTCTTATTTTCACAGTTGCGTAGCAAGTGAACTATAGATGTTATCATACAGAATAAGTTATTGCTGTACTTGAATAATTGCCGCATCTCAGTGATTCAAAGAAGAAATGTAAATTTCTTGCTCATGCTAAATGCCAGTGTTTTTCCTATATAGTTAATGTAGTAGAATCTATTGTCAGCTCTCACACTTGGAATCTGCTCACTTTTTGCTTTTTGTCCTAAAGCAAGTCAAAGAAGCTTAGTATTAGCAGGCATACAGGGTTCTCCCACAGGGAGAGGGGCAGCAAACAGTACATTCTGTATACTTGGTGTTTACTTCTGTAAATGAGTTGTTATAAATTCCTTAATCTGATCAACTTCCTTTCATGTCAAATAGCAGTATCCATCAAATTTAGCAGGTCGGATAGCAGCTATTCCTCTCCTTTTGCTACCACTCTATTATGGTCTATTTCCTCTGTAATATACAAGTAAAACTTCTTAGAAGCTTTGCCTCTTGGTTGACAGGGTAAACAGAAGATTATACCATAAGTTATTCCTCTGAGTTGTCTTTCAAAGATACTTTTCTTGTTATTATTAAGTTGTCGTACAGAAGGGCTACCAGTTCATAAGTCGGGTAATGAGAAATTTTCTTCTGTTGGACAAGATCACCCTTTCCTTTACCCTTGCTTCCTCCTCCCATCCCTGTCCACAGTTTCATATGTCATTTTTCACATAATATACACTGAATGATTACATTTGTTCACCCTTCCTCCTTCCCTTTCTGTGCTCCGCATTTGCTTCCCAAAAGAAGAACAAAACAAACAAACAAAAAAACATTGAAAACAAAAATAAAGACTGTCTCCATGCACAACAAACAAGCAGGTTTCCATTTTCATTTGAATTTTTTACATTTGTGTTGTTTCCTCTCAGAAGAAATATTATTTTCTAAGCTAGGGTTACCCTAAACAGTAAATAATAGCACATTAATGCCTTCGATTGCCTATCTTTGTAATAAGTATTGTCCCCTCCACAACACAAAATCCTGGTAAATATGAGAAATGCATTAGTATTCAGTGTGTGTTCTTTGGTAACAAACCATGCAATTTGTAGGTGTATTCTATTTCTTTTTAGTATAAAAATTCTCAGTAAGTTATGAGTACATATACTAAAGATACCTTGTATCTTTAAAAACATCTACTTTATTTTCCTGTCATATTTTAGTATTTAATTTTGTTCATTTTTATTTTTGCCACTCCCTGGGCTTGAACTCAGAGCCTGGGCACTGCTCCTCGCTTCCTTTGCTCAAGGCTAGCTTTCTACCACGTGAGCCACAACAACACTTCAGACTTTTTCTGTTTTAGGTGGTGCTAAGGAATCAAACCCAGGGCTTCATGCATGCTAGGCAAGCACTCTACTGCTAAGGCACATTCCCAGCCCCTAATATTTAATTTTGTATGAAAGGGTTTTTCCAATTGTTTTTTTTCACATACAAATATTTTCTGGTTGCATCCTATGTGGCACTCTCTTAATTCAATCCTTTTACTTTCAGTGAGTTTCACATTAGCATCTGCCTAGGATAGAACTAGCAAAGGACCACATAGCAAAGTAGCTATGTACATATAACCATATAAAATGATGCTAACTGAAATGAACTTCGAGATATGGAAACAAGAGGTTGTTGTTGTTGTTTAGTGTATGTCTTGCAGTTACTTCTTTTTTTTCTTTCATTTTTTACTCTTCTAGTTTATTTACTGTTGTCACTGTTTTTTTTTGTTTTGTTTAGTTTTTTTGTTACCCTTTGTATGGTATATACATTTTTCTGATTTGGGGAAGAAAATGGGAATCGCAGAAGCAGCAGGACAAAGGGTGAACCAATGCAACAGTGATACTCACTAGACACTCTGTTGGAAATGAACTTTACTGTTTATGACGGTTAACACTCTTGGGAAAAAAATGTTCTCAGTACCTTATTCATGTACCTGTAACCCCTCTGTACATCCCCTCTACAATAAAATAAAGGAAAAAAAGAGAAATAATGTTTAAATACTATTCACTCTCTATGCTTCTTTCTCCCACCCTTTGTACCCACTAGTCTTCATCATTTAACACTTCAATAAAATTTTTAAACAAGTAGTACCTAAATATAATACTCCTGTAGTGAGTGTAGTGCATCATTAACTTGATTGCACTTACTTCTATTGGCTTAACTGAGACTCACCTGATAATTGCATTCTTTCATTCTCTTTCACAATTTCAAGTGTTTGCCTTCAGATATATCATTGGTTGTCTTTCTATTTTTTCTAAATCTCTTTCTAATGTAAATCTATTTTCCATTTAATGTAGTGGACAGTCCATTTTCTTTTTGGCACAAAATTAATTGTATTTACTTAAAACCTTATTTTCTTCAATCTCACAGGTCAAAGCATTTTTATTTCTCTCTGAATCCTTGATGTTATCCTTCAGTCTCATCTTCCTGACTTGTGATCCCAAAAAATTATGAAGTCTATCTTCGGTATATTTTATAAATTCAATTTTGTTACCTTACACTTCTGTAAACTGCATTTATGAGATCCCTTATTTGCATTCATCTCCACTTCTTGACATTCATCACCAGATTTCAGCAAATATGAGTCAAATAATCAAGAGGAAGTTGATAACAAACAGTTTGTGTTAGATAATAGCTATGACAGCCTTTTAAATGTATGTCATATTTAATTATAGTGTTATTCATATATCCTTTTTAAGAACTATAATGCATAAAATTAAAATTTTCTTTAAAAATATTTCACTCTACTTTGTTAATAAACATTATTGTGCAAGGAAAATCAGTTAGAGAGATAACTTTATTCAGAACATACTAATTTAACGAATTCTGAATATTATAAACTTAATGAATATTTTTCTAAGAGCAATTTACAATTTAGCTTAAGTGGCCTACTATATGTAAGCTTCTTATTTGACTTGACATTTGATAAAATTTTATAGGTTTATCAATGAAAAAATTAGTTGGTTACAAGGAAAAAAATATATTTTAAGAAAATCAAGTCACTAGGTAGAATATAAATATTGAATATATTTTTCCTTTAGAATCAATAAAATATTAAATACAAAATATTCACAGGATTCTGAATTGACTAGAAACTGAAGAAAAATAAGGTGGATTGGTTAAAACAGTTGCATGTTTGAAAAGAGCTCTTTTGTATTAATAGGACTTGCACCCTTATTCTGAATAGAGAATACTTAAACATGTTACATGTTCACTTAGCAATAAAGGTTGAGTCATTCCAAAGTGCTGTGTAACCACATACTCAAAACATCTGCCACTCAATATAGTGATAAAAGATACACAGCAAACAACAAAATCTCAATATTTTTGAACATTAAAAGTTTGTTTTATATGTTATAGACCAAAGTCTAAAGGTATTGTCCTAAATTGATAAAAACATAATTTTGACAACCACCTTTTTGGCAGCCTGTGAGTATTAGTTACAAAAAACAGTACAGGGGAAAAGAAAAGAGCACAGAGAAACTTTTTCATGATGTCACTCATACTCACAGAGCCACTAATGTCTACCTGTGGGCTCAGGAACGTGAAAAGAAGTTTGATGAATAGCTACATGAATTTGCCAACATCCTTTAACGAATTCACAACCTGGATAAGTTGACAAATAAATAGATAGTAAGGTTTTAAGGATTTTTAAAACATATAGAAAAAGATGATACAATAGAGAACACACTTGTGTTTGTTTTGGAACATCTGAGAGACATGATCAGATTGGAATGTATTATGAGGCGGTTTATAGGATGTTTATTAATTCATTGAATTTTGGTAGGAAGAAAAAACTATATTTTTACCAATCAAATGAAGTTAAGGAAATGAGAATTTAAAATCAATGAAAAGTTGCAAAGTACATGGTCATTAAATTATTCATTAGAGTGTAAGGAATTTTTAAACTTTTTTTTCTCTGGAGTTCAGAACATTTGTTTTTTTCTTTCTTTAAAAAAGTGTTATTAAATAGTTGTTCAAAGATATTACAGTTCCATAAGTCAGGAATGAATACAATTCTTCTGTATCAATGCCACCTCTTCGCATAGTTCTCCCAAATTTTGCTCTCCAAGTTACATAGTTTTATTTTATTCTACTAACTTTTTAGTTTCATATGAATTCAAGATCAATTTCTACTTGTTGTTGCTGTCTACTTAAAGGAAGAAGGGATTAGTATCATAACTCACGAAAGCTCTTTTTTTTTTTTTTTTTTTTTTTGCCAGTCCTGGGCCTTGGACTCAGGGCCTGAGCACTGTCACTGGCTTCCTTTTGCTCAAGGCTAGAACTCTGCCACTTGAGCCACAGTGCCACTTCTGGCCGTTTTCCATATATGTGGTACTGGGGAATTGAACTCAGGGCTTCATGTATAAGAGGGAGGCTCTCTTGCCACTAGGCCATATTCCCAGCCCTAAAGCTCATTTTTGAAATTGATTTATTTATTGTCACAGAGATGTACAGAGGGGTTACAGTTTCATACTCGAGGCAGTGGATAGGTTTCTTATCAAACTTGTTACCTCCTCCCTCATTTTTCTCCCACTTCCCTCCCTCCCTAAACCCCTCCCCCAGGTGTACATTTGGCTTACAGCATACAGTTTTGTAATTATTGCTGTTGCATTTGGTTCACTTTTTACCCTTTGAGTAAAGTAGTAGCTATTTTTCTGTGCATCTATAGTACATATAGATAAACAAAATTCAAGTATTCTACTTATAATTAGAGATGTGATTTTTTTTGTTTTCTTTTTTCTCTTTTGTTCTTTTTGGCTAGATCCATAATTATTTTTTTGAAGAATCTTTAAACTGCATTCAGAGTGGTTTCACTAGTTTACATTTCTACATTTTAAATTTAAAATTATTACAGAAAATATCCAAAACAAAAAGGAAGAAAAACAACAATCCATATTCCCTTGTTAGATAAATCCGTGTCATTGGTTTCTTTTCCTTTCTTTTTTTCTTTTTTTTTTTTTGGCCAGTCCTGGGCCTTGGACTCAGGGCCTGAGCACTGTCCCTGGCTTCTTCCCGCTCAAGGCTAGCACTCTGCCACTTGAGCCACAGCGCCGCTTCTGGCCGTTTTCTGTATATGTGGTGCTGGGGAATCGAACCTAGGGCCTCGTGTATCCGAGGCAGGCACTCTTGCCACTAGGCTATATCCCCAGCCCCCTTTTTCTTTTTTTTAACCAGATAGCGAATGTTTATTGGTGCAGAAAATGCTATTTTTTTAATAGTACAAAAATGGAAAAATATATTTGTGACCTAATCAATACACTAAGCTATATTTGGGAAAAATCAGGAAAGGATTATGCAACCTGCTATTAAAATTACAACTAATATAATGGTAATGATATCTCTACATTTCAGAAAGATAGTTGAGTTAGCTTCAATTTAAATCTTTCAACTGAACATTCTCAAGTTACCATGTAATATATATTAACCCTAAGTGTATAGAGTTATGTATCTATTTTTTAACAATGAAATAATTTCAGATATATGAAAAAGTTATAAATTTTGGACATGACAATCTTTTTTAAGAATGTCATGATGAATAAGAACTTTTAAACAAAGCCCATAACATTATTTTTTCCAAGTCTTACCATTTCCTTGTGAATGGTATATCATTCTTTCTGAAGGATTAGTAGAATTATTCCATTGTGTATATATACCACATTTTCTTGATCCATCCATCCACTGAGGGACATCTAGGTTGATTCCATATCTTGGCTATGGTAAACAATGCTGGAATAACCATGGCTGTGCTGCTGGATTTAGTGGAGTCTGGTTTGTGGTCCGTTGGAAACATCCCCAGAAGTGGATGATTAGTCTTTTGAGGAACCTCCATCCTGCTTTCCAGAGTGGTTAACAAGCTTACATTCCCACCAACAGTGCAGTGCAGTGCAATATCACCACCAGTATCTGTTATTATTATTTTCTTGATAATAGCCATTCTAAGTGGAGTGAGATAGGATCTCAATGTTGTTTTGATTTACATTTCTTTCGTGGCCAGAGATTAATACTTTTTCATGTGTCTATTAGCCATTCTTTTTCCTTCCTCTGAGAAGACCCTCTAAGCCTTTACCTTACATATTGATTTGATTGTAGAGTTTTTGAGGGTAAGAAAAGTCAACCAACATAGGTTGCATGGTTTCCTTCATTTGTGGTAACTAGAATATGCTTATAAATCTACAATTAAACACTTGCATTCAAGTTTGAGTATACACATATATACATATACATATATATGCACACATATGCATACACACTCACACACTGGGGCATGATAAATTATATAGGACCCTAGACATTAACATACAGAAGCCAAAGGAGGATATGCGTAGCAGTGGTGGACAAAGGTTCCATAGTTACATACAGATAATCATATAAAATTATATTCTATGAAATGTACTCCAAGAAAGGGAAACAAGAGATATTTTTACTTGTCATTGTTGCTGGGTTTATTTTTTTCTCTTTTCCCTTTGTCTTGCTTGTCACCTTCTTCGTATTTGGGAGGGTAAAGGAGGGCACATAAAAGGTGGAACAAGGATGTTTAAATAAACTGTGATTCTCACTAGACAATATGTGGAAAATGAATTGCATATCTTGTGGGTAGAGGTGGAATGGAAAGACTGGGAGAGAGCAATGGAAGAGGAGACATGGTTCAAAAATATTTGTACTCATATGCATTATCTGTTTCATGTAACTGTAACCTCTCCATAAATAGACTCTACAGTGATAATAAACATAAAAATAAAGCAAAGCAAAAAATTTCATAACCTATACAAAAAGTAAAACAATTATTTAGTAGAGTATTGTAGTGACATTTGAAGATTATACTGGGATCTTGTTGTCGTGTACCCAATGAATGAAGAATGGAGTTTACAGATATGGAGTTGTCCTGGTAACCACAAGTTAAAAAAAAAAAAAAACACATGCTAATAAAAATGCCCCAAACAGAAAAATAAACAGGAATATCAAGAAAACCAATTCACCATAGAAAATGGAGCTTATAACTATATAGATTACAAGGTCTGAAACTGGGAGAGTAGATAGGGTTACTTCTATGCTTGAACTGGAAGAATTTCTAATTCCATTCTCAAGTCAAATTTCTCTCTCTCTCTCTTTCTCTCTCTCTCTCTCTCTCTTTCTCTCTCTCTCTCCTCTCTCTCTCTTTTTAGGCCTGTTGGGCCTCAGGGTCTGAGCACTATCCCTGGCTTCTTTTTGCACAAATCTAGCACTCTACCTCTTGAGCCACAGCACCCCTTCTGGCTTTTTCTGCTTATGTAGTGCTAAGGAATTGAACCCAGAGCTTCATGGATGAAAAGCAAGCACTCTTCCACTAAGCCACATTCCCAGCCCTAATAATTTGTTCTTGAAGGAGTAGTTTAGTTTATGTAAAAAGCATCTTATTTTTAACTATGTTTCATTTAATTGAACAAAATCATTTCGTTGTCAAGACTTTCAAGATATTTTTCAATTCCCTTAAAGAATATACACACATATATCCACTGCATCACATTATCACACAAAGTATATGTGTGTGTGCGTGTACGTGCACATGCGTGTGCACACAGAACTGGAGCTCAAGTCAGGGTCTTTTACTTTATATATGAAAACATTCTTTTGCCTTCAAGGTAGATATTTTAACATTAATATAGCACACATTGAATGGAATTACTGTGAATTTAGAAAGAATAATTCTAATGGGCACTTGCTTATTCTTCACTCTCTTATAATTCAAAGCTCAAAAGGCTTGTTATTGAGGTGGAAATGATACAACATTGATCCTCGAAATTACCTTTGTAATAAGAAATACCTGTAATGAACAGTAAATATGCAAACTAGTTTTACTCAGCTACTGAATATAAGCAATTGACCATTTTAAATCGCAATATCTCAGCATTTTAATTTCTGTCTTTTTATAGACTCAGGTAAAACACATTTTCTTGTGTTAGCTAACAGACAGAAAAAATTTTATTATTGTTCTTTTTGAGTAATAGGCACATAAATTCCACATCAGATAACACAAGATAGGTGTTGAAAATGTAAATATGGAAGACCCTTAAATATAAAGTTAACACAGCAAACAATAAATACTTTTTACACAACCTTTCTTTAAGGTAATAAGTCCTTTCTATGCCATATGTGATAGCAATAAAAAAATTTAACTGGCATGTCTTGACTAGAATCCTAAGAAAACGGCAGCTGTTCATCAAGAATACTTTAGCTTTTTACCAGAGCTGCAGCTGTAAGGCACATAATTCATCTGATACAGTGGAGCTGTCCATCTGCTGCATGCTGAATTCATGGTTGACTAATCATCTGTAATAGAATTTCTGTCTAGTTGTTTGTGCATAATACCATATTCTAATGAGACTAGATCATTTATCTTGCATGGACATAGAGAAAACATCATGCTATTTTCCCTGGAGAAAAACTCTCAAAACAACACTCGAATGTAATATCAATAAAAACATAACTCATAACATTTGAGAGCATGTATTTATTTTATCATTATCAATTATCAAATTCTTAATGTGAACTGATACAAATTCATATGTTCCTGAAATATTATTACGCCATAAATTTTCTGCCCCAATGTCAATTGCTGCACAATGGCTACTGAAACACTAACATATATTTTTCTTGCTATTATTTGGAGGCATTACTCTATTAACATTAATACTATACTAATTTAAGATATAAATAAAATTATCCTATTTAGTATTTCAGTATTTTAACTTTAAAATAGAATTTGGATTGGCAAAGAGGCATAGTCATTTTATCAGTCTGATCATTAGCTCAGCAAGCACTCAATTTTCCAATATATATTCTGTAGTCAGTCTAACTTCTGTCCTTTTGGTCCTATAGAGTGACCAATTATAGTATAACATTGTAGTGGAAGTAGAAAGTGTAAACATCCAACAAGAAATTAACTCGTACTGATTGAAAATAATCACTTTTGCTAGATTACTCAGTGTACCCATTTATGATCTTTGAGTATCGAAATGTTAGTTTGTCCACAGAGACATACATTTAGTATTCTAAGACTGCATGCATTGAAAGTAGCTACATATCATGAAATTTCAAGCCTGAACATATAAACTCTGCATTGCCTATCATAACATTCAGTCCCCTGGCCACAGAGATCAGTGCAGATGTTTGAGCCAATAAAACACACTCTTTTGATGTATTAAGATCAGGAATTAAAGAAAGTTAAATTTTCTTTTGGACCAGAAAGTGTAAAGATGCAGAAAGCTGGAGCTGCTTGGAATTAACATGGAAGAAAGATAGGCACAGCCTGTCGGGAAGGGCAGCTCTTGGTAATGGTATTGAAAAATGAGGTAGACTGTGCTTTATAACTGGAATGGACCGCTTCTGGTCCTCAGAGTTCTGATTGGTGAGTAACAAAACGAATGTTTTCTTTAGGCTGGTTTTAATTTATTCTCTAACTCTTGCTATTCTAAATGTGGATAATTGTGCGGGAGCGCACGCGCACACACACATACACACACACTCTTATGGTGTAAGTGAACTGAACACCTCATGGGGGGAAAGGGAAAGGGGGAGAAGGGAGGGGAGAATGAGGGACAAGAAATGTATCCAATGCCTAACGTATGAAACTGTTACCTCTCTGTACATCAGTTTGATATTAAAAATTTGAAAAAAAGAAAAACATTGGAAAGTAGGCTTTGAATAACCAGCTTCTTCACTTTGCTTTCTTTCTCTAGTAATCCTGCAAGGTGTTATCTTTCTTACAGAATTGCAATCAACTCCTTTATTGAAAGTTCTGTTAAAGCTGGCTGCTGATTCTCAATAAATTTGGCGATATCTCTCTATTCAGAAACACTGACAATGTTTTGTGAAGCAATAGTTTTCTCTTTGCAACATAAGTCCTAAATTAACTTTTCTTCCTTCAGTAGGCTTCAATGCAAACATCTGAAGACGTAGCATTTTTCAAATAAATATGAAGAGTCACATAACATAATAATAGTTAGAAAGAAAAGTCTAAGCCTGTATATGGGAAAATTAATTTGGTAACATAACTAACTTGGAAACATCACAACAATATTAAAATAATGAGTTCAGAAAACAAATATAAATATAAATAAAGGAATTGATTGTGAGAAAAGTATTAATTAAGCAGATAAAATCGGGCTGTAGGAGTGTATGAATAAGAGAAGTTGCAAAAAAAAAAAAAAAAACCTAATCACAACGTGATAGTCTCTGATGTGAGAAAGAGAATCAGCAAAATTTACATAATCTGTATGCTATTTATCTGATAAATTGTTTAGCTCTGGCTAAAGGATGCTAATCAGATTAAAGAAAGGCCTTTTTCTCTGAGACTCAGGATTGACCAGGTAAATATGTATTCATGTGAGGCAATACAAATGTGTAGATAACCTAAATGTAGTTATTACTTTAGCTTAGAATTTAAGAAGATAAATTTAGAACTACATTGCATGCAAATTTCAAACCCACAGTGACTGAAGGGTGATGTTTAGGAGGTTACCATGTGGATCTCATCATCCTAAAATAGATATTGACCACAGGCAACTCAGAAGGAAAATTCAAACTTCTCAACTCCATGTTTTATTTCCACAGCAGCTTTGCATAAATATATGAGTATCAATAAACATTATTTTCCTTGTGAGCTTCAAAGCCTTTAATAATAATTTATAACCAAAAACATTTACTTTTCTTACTGACACCTACCCCAAATCTCTGTACTCAATGAACAAAATGGTGAATCCATTTTGTTAGTCCTTTTTCAATATCTCTCTTGGTTTTGCTACTCTCTGTCTTCCAATATTCATGTGTATATGTTCTCATATTTTATTCCACCTTGCTTTTAGATAGTATTTAGAATATTATTTGCTGCCATCTGTGGATTGTGTAATTAACCATAATTTTCTGTATACACCATTTTAACTGTTTATTTTTATTTTCTTATTATAGCTAGATCAAATTTTTGTACTTGATGATCTATTGATTTATAACCAGCTAAGTTATAAAGTACAGTTTAAGAATCTCAGTAGATCTCTGTCAATTATGTTATCTTATGAATTTTAAACATGATCACAATGTGTCTCAATAAATAATAAATCAATGTTAGTCTAAGAAAAGTTTTATTTAGATATCAGTCGCTCATGCCAACAATTGTAGCTTCTCAGGAGTTTGAGATTTGTGGTAATGGTTTGAAGCCCTTGACAGAGACCTGTGCTAATTATTCCCTATCTAAATAAAACTTTTCTTGATAAGTGAGCCAGATCCAAAGAAACATGGATTCTCTGGTCTCCCTCATAGGGAATAATTAGCACAGGTTTAGGCTAGTCACAGCAGAGGATC
Organism: Perognathus longimembris pacificus; assembly: GCF_023159225.1. NCBI lineage: Eukaryota > Metazoa > Chordata > Mammalia > Rodentia > Heteromyidae > Perognathus > Perognathus longimembris. The sequence continues at coordinate 14,698,801 of NC_063174.1, read as the reverse complement.
ACAAGAGCCTAATAGCTATGCCCCTATGAATGCATAAGATAATGCTAAGTGAAATGAACTCCATGTTATGGAAACGAGTGATATATCACTGTTGTAATTACTTTCAACATGCCATGTGAAACTGTAGCTTCTATTGTTGATGATCCTCTTGTATCCCCTTCCTGTGGTTGTACCTGCACTATCACTGTATCTTATCTGAGTACATTGGAAACTGTATGTACTGGTATTAGAACTAGGAAAGTGAAAGGGAATACCAAAATGAGAGGCACAGGATAAAAAGACAAATGACTACAAAAGCAATACTTGCGAAACTGTTTGGTGTAAATCAACTGAACAACTCATGGGGGGAGAAGAAGGGGAGTGTGGAGAGGGGAATGAGGGAGGAGGTAACAAAGAGTACAAGAAATGTATCCAATGCCTAACATATGAAACTGTAACCTCTCTGTACATCACTTTGACAATAAATAAGAAAAAAGAAATCTTCCGGGACACTGCCCAGTCCTGAGTTTAAGCCCTAAGAGCAGAACACACAAACACACACACGTACACATGTATGTACATATATATGTATGCATATGCATATGTATTTTTAATCACACAGAATACAAAGTTCACATGTCATGGCAGTTTCAAATTGTTATTTACCTTTCTAAAGTGTTAACTTCTGAAAAACAATGCTTGAAGTGTAAACAGATTTGCCTACCTTTCACTTTCCAGTGATATAGAAAAAACACCAATAGAAAAAAATCTCTTTGTGTTTTTTTATGTTTCCCAAGACCTCAGAGGTTTTTATTCAAACTAGAAAAGGCAATTTAAGTTTTGCTAGATATTATCTAACTTTTTTTTTATTTCTGTTTTGCGGGGGGTACTAGTGTTATAACTCAAGGCCTAGTTCTCTTGTTAGTCTTTCTTGCTTCATCTAGGGGCTCTATCATAAAGCAACACCTCCAGTCTAGAATTTTGCTGCTTAATAGAAAATGAGAGTCTCATCACCTCTTCTTGTCTGACTGGCTTCAAGCTTTGATCCTTTAGATCATAGCCCTGTGAGTAGCTAGAATTATAGGCCTGGGAGCACTTGACATTATTTAGCTTTTGTTTAAAGTATGTTCCTGATTTTAAAAAATTGGGAGAAATGTAGTATTTTGTTTTCCACAATACTTTTAAGGTCCCAGTCAGTGCAACTCAGACATGTTTGAAATTATGTTCCTAAAGTAATCTCATTGAGTATTTACTCATTTTAAGATCTGGGGATTACTGATACAATTGACTAAATTGTCGCTGTGTAGCAGTTAATATCATATTACCACTCTTGTGTGTCAGGTGACTTCGATGAAAAACAAAATAAAATTTTTCTGCTTGTTTGCTCTTTCATTATCAGTCTCCTTGAAGGTTTGCTGTAATCCGCATAGATCTAAATAACTTGGAATGGCAGAGTTCTACTCTGGCAGGTTTCCTCTCTATTCCTCCATCTGTTCCTCAGTGGTAGAGTTTTGTCACAACTTCAACTATTCCAAACTGTCAAACCTATTTAATAGCTCTGCTCTTAACCTTTTCACTAAGACAAAAACTTGGCTATTTACATCTCTGTTGGAATGTTGCAAGTCATTTAAAATTTGAAATAAAACCTGGGGTATTTCTCAACTAATCATGTTTCCCACCTGAACAACAACCTCCATTCTGTTTTTAACACTTGTAAGAACTGACAAGTGACCATAAATACCTATATTCTTCTGATGCTTTCTCTGTAAACTCTGTTTCCAAATTTTATTGTGTCTATAAAATCCTATCAAATCTTTTAAGTTTTATACCTACTATCATTACACTAGACTGAAGCTACTGTTCACTTTCACCTGGACAAATTCTTGTAATAAGCTTTGGATAATAAGCCTGAATATACTTACCTCTTCAAAAACTTGTCCTTGGTGTTACTTCCCATGAATATAGAGATGGAGATTATTATTATGTGTTTTCTTAATTCTCTAGCCAGACCAGAAGAGCCAGACAACCTTGATGGTCTCTGGAGAATGATTACAAATACTCACACACTCAAGCAAATATAGAGCTGACTGTACAGACTACTCTGGACTAGGTTCTATCATTAGAAAAGATCAACAAGACTTTAAGTACATTACATGAAGTTCTAGATCATATAAATTTATTTTTCCCATTCCCATTAGAAACAAATATTAGAAAGGCTCATTCTGGAATACTTAAAGGACTTATACACTTCATCCTCAGAGAGGTATCATAATCACTGCTCCCCCAGAAAATATAATCTGAACTAGATCATCTGAACACTCCACAGAAATATTATTGATAATTCCCTACTATTTGGACAGGCCCAGTAAGAAGCAGAGAATATACTGGAGACCTAATTACACATATGCTTCTAGAGATGAAAAAATCAACCAAGGGTTGCTGAAACCTACCATTTTGTAAATTTTTTAGGGCTCTATTTATTTTTCTTCATTCAAAATCATGAAGAAATATGTCTTTCAGAATAAAAGATGAATAATTGCATCTTGACTCCACCACAGTTATTCTGCCTCATTTCCTTAAATGTTACAAGTCCTTATGAAACTTCTCACTTTGTGGATCATTCTTACATTATTTAAATTTTACCTTTTTCAGTAATACTTCCCATCTTTTGACATGTTATAAACTTCATTTATTCTCTGTACCTACTGAAAAGGGCCTGTTTTCTCTTGGCAAAGAATAAAATCCACCAGGATAGAAGCCTTTAATTTGGATGAATTATGAATTTATACCGAGACTTAAAATTCTATGTAAATGTTAAGTCTACCACTTTTCCTCCTTGAAGAAATGACTTGATCTTCTATAGATAATGGTATTTTTATCATGAACTCATTTGTAAAATTTTAAGAAAATTATAAGGCCATAATAGTCTTCCTTTCTCAATTTGAGCTGGAGGAAATGGGCAGTACAGCTTAATGGAGTCTCTACTTTCTAAGTCACACATAGGGCTTTGCTGCCTCCCACAGTTTCCTGAGGTTAATACCAGGCTGAAGGAAATCCATCTAACAACCCACAGAAGACTCCATTGGGCATTCTTAGCTCTTCTCACATTGTGATTCTTGTGCTATTTCTCTTTCCCAGTTTTCTTTTTGTATCATCTTTCTTCTGTTCTTTTTTTCTTTGTCATTTTACTTTGGGATAGTGTAATATCCCCTCTACTTTTTAGAAAAAAAATTATTTTTGATACTGTTTGGGCAACAGCAAATGTTAGGGCATCCTGCAAAAACCATTAGTTTTTTCATTAAACTTTTTTTAAAGCCATAATAGTTGTATATTTTGTTAGTCCGGAAGTACTTTTACTTATTCAATTATTCAAATACTGAATACTACAAATATGTATACATATAACCATGCATACTTATCAATCCATATGTTTATATTTGTATAAAATGTAGTAGAAATTTAATTTACTATATGCTTTTTGCCTAATTTTTCAATGTCAGTACCTATAATATCATCACATTTTAATAACTCTTTACTATAAACTTAATTATTTATTAGATTTATTAGATTATTTATTAGAATTTATTAGATATTTTAGGTTTAATTTACCAATATAATAATTACTATAAGAAAGAATGTTACATAAGTATGTTTATCCATATATCTGTGTATGTGTGTATATTCTACATGAATATGTTAACAAATGTTTCAATTTCCTCCTAAAGGATATATTAACAGTGAGGAACTAGAAATAAATTTTAACTATGTCAGTGCCAAGACAATAAGGCATGATGATATAATACTGAAAATATTTTTTTTGGCCAGGTTACTTCATCTTTTTTGTTTGTTTGTTTTGTTTTGGGAGATTTTTTTATTCTAGTCCTGGTGCTTGACCTCATGTCATGACCTGGGTGCTGTCCCTAAGCTTCTTTGGCTCATGGCTAGCACTCTATCACTTGAGTCACAGTGCCGCTTCTAGCATTTCCTTCATAGGCTGACTTGGACCCCAATCCTCAGATCCCAGTCTCCTGAGTAGTTTTGATTTATGTTTAGCTTAGATTTACATACCTGGACCACAAGCCCTCAGCTACTTACACTCTTATGTGAAGCAAAATTCATTAAACATGAGGCTAAGTTTCCTATAAGGTAGAGATGTTTATGCAGTTATAAATGACATTATCTACTGATCAATATTGTAGCAAGACATAAAGTCAAATTGATATTATATTAAACCAAACTTATTAAAGGATAGGAGTTGCTGTGCAGTAAATGGAGGCATAAACATAAATATCAGGATAAAAAACACAATCTGTGTGAAGCACACATTTATCTGTAGTAATTGTTCTTTAGGGCTAAATATTTTGTTAGAAGTTTCTGCTCAACCCTAAAAGTGTCCCATACTAAAGAAAGGTCGTCTAGAAAAAATAAAAACAAATAAAAGTTTGAGCACAGTATTCAAACAGTGTCCTTTACATACAGCTCACAAAAGTCAGTGATGTTTTCCAATTATGGGCCACAATTATTTTTCAGTACTTATAAAGTACTCATCTACTTGATTCTAGGGGGGTTGTATGCAGAAAAAAAATAGAATGATATTGATTTTACTTTGTGTCTAACATCTCTACTGTGTCTTGATTCCTATTTGTGTCACTGTGAAATACTTCACTGGAAATAACTTCATACCAGAAGAAATTTATTTAGCACTCTTGGAATCTGTATATAATGCAAATGAGGATGACAAAATATCCATATGACTAAAACCTGTTAATTGGTTTATGGATCCCCAAGCGGATATCACAGATCTGTATGGTCTTCCTGGACTGGCGTGTACATTTCTGATTCAGGATTGTGTGAGTGATGGGTGTAATTGCCTGGAGCCAGATGGCTCTCTTGTGAGCAGACATTTACAGTGCCTCTTGCAGGTTGTTTATTCCAATCAAATTTGGACTAATCAACCTCATTGGAGGTCTTTTGGATTATTTTTAACTAAAAAACTTGTATTTGCAACATGTGTATTTGTAAATTTAAGAAACATGTATATTTGTAGATTTTACACATATAATAAATTATTGAAAAATACAAGCAGGTACATAATAGCATCTGGATAATTTTGGTTTTATAAGAGAACAAATAGCTAAACACTTCTAACATGGGTTAAACTGAAATGTTAATCTTTAAGTGTAATAGTTTTTGAGTATGGGGTTGGTGGTCAAACATGTACAAGTCATGTACAGCTTGATCAACTTAATCAAATTAGGATAAATCCAAATTAACTACATTAATTTAGCACTTTGCTATTCGGATACACAACTAAAATAGAAATAATCTTAATGACATATCTTAGTTGAAAAGATGTTTAGGGGAAGAGTTGAGTAGTAAATTTTATTTTCAGATTGTTTTTGGTTAAATTTCAGATTATTTTCATTAAGTTTGATTAGGTACATGGTAAAAATGTCCTTAGGTTCAATATAATCAAATGCATGGAATATGTAACCATTAATTATAAAGTATATACTTTAATATATACAAACACATATATTGCCTCAAATGTATACATATATGTATATATATGTTTGCATGTTTATACTATGTAATATATATTCCTTAATATATGAATATATAATTTATATTCTTAAAATACATATATGTATTTATTTAAGGAATATTATATATATATATATATTTCGTTAAATTGTTGCCTGCCATAGCATCTAAAATCAACCTAACATACTCAACTATATGTGATTTTGTTCAACATCCTCTTTTTAGATTTCTATGTATAAGAATCTATATATTATTTTAGCTATGACAAATTGTGCTGCGATGAACTTTTTTGTGCTGGTGGCTTTAGTGTGTTCTTGTTTGTGGTCTCTTGGATAGATGCCCAAAAGTGGGACTGCTGCGTCATAGGGGAGTTCTATATTTAGCCTTCTGAGGAATCTCCATACCACTTGCCAGAGTGGCTGAACCAGTTTACATTCCTACCAACAATGAAGTAGGTTTTCCTTTTGGCCACATCCCCTCCAATATTTATTATTGTTAGTTTTCTTGATGTAGGACATTCTTACTGGGGTGAGATGGAATTTCAATGTTGTTTGATTTACATTTCTTTTATGGCCAGTGATGTAGAGCACTTTTTCATATGTCTCTTGGCCATTCTCATTTCCTCATCAGAGAATTCTCTAACCACTTGTTGAGGGGGCTATTGGTTCTTTGCAGTTTTGTTTTGGAGGAATGTAATTTTTTTAGTTCTGCATATATTTTAGATATGAGGCCTTTGTGCGTTTTATGGCCAGTAAAGATATTTTCCCAGTCTGTGGGCTTTCTGTTTATCTTGGGAGCTATGTCCTTTGCCCTGCAGAAGCTCTGCAGTTTGATTCAATCCCATTTGCCCATCCTTTCTTTGATTTGTCGCGTTTCTGGGTCATTGTTAAGGAAGTTCTGTCCTGTGCCAAGGAGCCCAAGAGTTTCTCCTACTCCTTCTTTTAGAGTTTTCAGGGTATCTGTTTTAATTTCGAGGTCTTTGATCCATTTGGAATTCATTTTGGTGTAGGGTGATATATAAAAATCTAGTTTTAGTTTGTTGGAGGTGTTTAACCAGTTTTGCCAGCACCATTTGTTAAAACCCAACCCAGATGCACCTCAGTAGACGAATGGATCAGGAAAATGTGGCACATATACACAATGGAATTTTAGGCCTCTATCAGAAAGAATGACATTGCCCATTCGTAAGTAAATAGAAGGACTTGAAAAAAATTATACTAAGTGAAGTGAGCCAGACCCAAAGAAATATGGACTCTATGGTCTCCCTCATAGGGAATAATTAGCACAGGTTTAAGCTAGTCACAGCAGAGGATCACAAGAGCCCAAAAGCTATGCCCTTATGAACACATAAGATGACGCTAAGTGAAATGAACTCCATGTTATGGAAACGACTGTTATATCACTCATAATTATTTTCAACATGCCATGTGCAATCATAGCTTCTATTGTTGATGATCCTTTTGTATCCCCTTCCTGTGGTTGTACCTGCACTATCACTGTATCTTATCTGAGTACATTGGAAACCATGTATACTAGTATTAGAACTAGGAAAGTGAAAGGGAATACCAAAATCAAGAGACACATGATAAAAAGACAAACGACTACAAAAGTAATACTTGCAAAACTGTTTGGTGTAAACCAACTGAACAACTCATGGGGGGAGAGAGAAAGGGAGAGGGAAGAGGGGGAAATGAAGGAGGAGGTAACAAATTGTACAAGAAATGTATCCAATGCCTAACTTATGAAACTGTAACCTCTCTGTACATCACTTTGACAATTTAAAAATAATTACTTTCCAGGTTAAAAAAAACAATCAATGTATTAAAATACACTAACAGAGAAAGTGACTGACACTAATCTGAATTAATAAATTACATTAAATATGTTTAATTTTTAATTTCATGTCACCTGAAATAAAAATCTACTCTATTTTTAAGTTTGGAAGAACTGTAATTTGGAGCAGGGAGTGATAAATTCAGTGAAAGTGAATCATATTAATATTCTCTTATTTCTGGATGGCCATGTCCTTTGTTGTAAAAAACACACTCAACTCATAGAAGTAAGCTTTTAAGTATCATGGGTATCAATAGTGACAACAGTGTTAACAGAATAAAACATACAGTAGTTAAGTTTTGCAACTGATATGTATATAATGGCTTAGTTGAGTTAAAATTAAAATGAAATAATGCATGCAATTAAAAAATAATACATAGCTTTACATCTCTTAAGGAGATGGGATCCTGGGTCCCACTCTTATAATCTATAATCATAGCTAGTCAAGAGGCTGAGATCTGAAGATTGCAGTTCTAAGCCAGCCAGTCTGGGCAGGAAGCCTGGGAGACTCTTCTCTCAATTTACCCATCACAAAGCTGGAAGTGAAGAGATAGCTCCAGTAGTAAAGCACTAGCCTTGAATGGAAAAGTTAAATGGCAGTGCCCAGTCTCTGAATTTAAGCCTTAGTACTGACATACACACAGACAGACACACACACACACATACACACATGTACACACACAAACACACACAGCTATCTTCTTTCTTGCTTTATTTCACCCTTTGAATCTTTTATATTTCTAACTGATGCTTCTTACATTCTACTCTGTATGTAATTTTCTAGTACTCTTCAGTGTTGCTGAATTATGTGTGTGTGTGTATGTTTGTGTGTGTGTTTGATTCTCCTCAAAATTTTATCTTTGATAAAATTGTTTTCCCCAAACTGCCCAGCTTTTATCATTGATATCAATGTACTATATCATATCTGAAGGAGTTATTTTACATATCTAACTATATGCTTGTCTATTTTGTCCAAAGTGTGGGGAAAAATATTTTCCAAAAGGAAATAAAAACAAAAAATTTGGGAAATAGTATTAAATTGTAACAAAAGTGTTACTCAAGCCTATCAATTTTTTTATATTTTTGCATCTTTTGATTAAGTGAGCTTGTTTACCCTAAAGTAGGCACAGTGTAAAAACTTATTTGCTACTACCCATTCTATTATGTTTATTTTTCCATGTTTTTGGGACTCAATCTCAAAAGGCATTATGTTAAATACAGAGATTTCAATCACCTGTGAGTGTATATCAGATCACCCTGATAGGCTCTTAACTTTATCTTCATTGCTGAGATACCACATGAAGCACTCAAGAAATAAATTTCTATTAAGACAGTAGAAAGGCAAGAGCTATTGACTAACACCTGCAATGCTAGCTAAGCCTGAAGCTGAGATTGGAGGATTGTGGATCAAAGCCAGCACAAGCAGAAAAGTCCATAGAACTACTTTTCTGAGAAAAAACATAGGACTGTGGTGTTGCTCAAGTGATACAGAACTAGCCAGGCAAAGAAGTTGAGCAAGTGTAATGTCCTGAGTTTAAATTCCAGTGTTAGATGGTGGAAGAAAGGACAAAGAGAGAAAGCTGGCTATAATAGTGCATGTCTTGCCAGCATTCCAAGCTATTTAGGAGACAGATATTTGAAGGATCACAGTTTAAGGCCATCATAGGCAAAACATTAGCAGGACTCAACAAATAAACCAGGCCTAGTTTCATTCTTATTATCCCAGGTATGATGTATAAGTGGGAGGATAATTGTCTGAGATCAGCCCTAGACTAAAACATGCAACATTATCCAAAAATAAACAAAAGGGACTGGAAACATGGCCCAAGTTAGCAAGCCAAGACAAAAATGATTCAATACATTACTACTAAAACAATAACCAAAAGAAGACAATGACTGGATGTAGACAAGTAAACTTAAAGAATGAGCAATATTTTGTTTTTAAAATGACTTTATAAGAATATTTCCATAGCATTTAACTATCTTTATAAATAGTTCCATCAGGGTTTGTTGGCAAACACTTATAATACTGGCACTTAAAACTGTGAGTTTGAAGACTGTCTCAGCTATACAGTGAGAATTGATCTCCCCAAAAGCAAAAATAATAAATAAACCAATCAAAAATAAATAATAATTTTGGTGTTGTTCATATTTTGAATCCAAATAATACATAAAAGTTTCCTGATGCTGGAACGGTGGCATTTGCCAGTAAATCTAGCATGAGGAAGGCAGAAGGACTGTAATTTGGATGCCAGCAGGTCTTTATAACAAGACCCTGTCTCAAATAAAAAAAAAAGAGAACAACAAAATCGTTTTGCAGAATAAAATTGTATACAATATTAAATATTCATGTATTGAAATATAATTACAGGCTTTAAAATTGATATGTATAATGTCCCAGATATAATTATGATCAATATTTTATTTTAATGGTGGGATTTTAAGCTGAGTGACAACAGCCATTTGATAGCACATATCTTTGGATCTTTGAAAGAATTAACTGTGAGATGGAAAGTGAAATACTTCTGATAATGATGCGTCAACCAGCTTCATATGTACTGTGTTAGAGGTTCAAGCACCACAATAAACACATGTTGTATAATAGCTCACCTATGTACAATTAATTATTCCAAGACTCATATTTGGAGCATGTTATAATTGAATACAGGAAAAATAAAACCTCAATAGAATTTACTCTAGCTAATACAGATGACATATACTATTTGCTCTTTTTTAAAATAGAATATGAATATTTAATAAAGCTAGAAATTAATGAAAACTAAATTATAACCCATGCTTTTCTAAAGTAATTCTAAGCTGTCTTTGAATAGGTCTCTTTTGATAGAGTATATATGGTCAAATACACTTGTAGGTAATATTGGTATTAGTTGGTAATGTTTCATTTGCTTTGATGTTAAATTAGATCATATGTAATATAAGTCTAAGGTTCTAATAATGCCCCTTCTACAATTTTTACTTACTTTGTAGTTAATCTTATTGATAAATGTATAGTTTTCTGTAACCTATAATTGCAACGATAATTACAATTTATCTGGGGAAAAACAATGTAAAAACTGTACTTACAACAATTTTACTGAAATTGGTACATATTTTAAATATTCCATGATATTCCAAATACACAAATATCTATGCTTTTACTTATAAGGAATAATTTTAAGTGATTGGTGTTGTACAGCATTTTTTTATATAACTGTGCCCTTAATATCAGGGAATCCAGTAATTTTGGTACACGTGAGTGTGTGTTATTAAGAATATTCAATCACTCTGGAGACTAAAACCTATTAAAGAACATTCAAAGCAATATTATGCTTACTTTGAGGAAAATGTATTTTATGAAATTTTAAGATTTAATTATAAGATATAATTGATTATTGCTTAATTTTGTGAGTAAAATATAAGTAAATCGCACAGTTACTCACATTCACACTGGTATATTACCTTCAGTTTTTGAATTATTGCAAAATTCTAGAATCAATGAACTATTAGGTGTTTCTTTATTTAAAAATAAGTATTAAATATTTCTACAGGCCTAATGTAGATACAAGTATCATGGAGAAGGGTGGAATGTTCCAAAGTACCATACAGAGTGAAAAGGCAGAGCTTAAACATTTTTAATTGGCATTTAGTAATTGTAAGAACAAGACATGCACAAAAGTAAGATCCTATTCTATCAATATTGAATCAATGATATTTAGTAAAAAAAAAAAAAACACCTACATTTCTAGGCATCGAGGAGTAATAAGTGAAAGTAACTGCCTAAACAGATTGAGTTTCTGTTCCAGTGAAGAGGCAAAATGATGAAGAAGCAAATAAAGCATGTAAACTTTGATTCCAAGAAACATAGACAGACACAGATAGATAGATCAATTGATAGATAGATAGATAGATAGATAGATAGATAGATAGATAGATGAGAGATAGAAAATGTATCCATTTGATGACAGATAGATCAAAGGTAATAGGTAATAGACAGACAGGCAGATAGATGACAGACAACAGATAGATAGTTGGTAGAAGATATATGATATGTAGAGGATAGGTAGCTAAGAGGAAATATAAAGATCGATAACTGATGAGAGATAGATTGATCTATAGATAAAGACAGACAGACAGCATATACATACAAATACACCTGGTATAATCCTATTAAGGATAGAATTCTAGATGGCATACATGTAAGGCATATTTGAGAAAGTGATATTAGACCTTCTATGTATTTTAAGAGCTCTTATTCTAGACTAAGGATAAGGGATAGCATATACAGAAGTCTGGGACAATATTGGCGTTTCTGCCATAGGGCAGATGAATGAACAGACCAGGGTGAAGAAGGGTGGTAGGAACTAAGACTGGATGTGGGGCAGATGGGAGGTCACTTTGGAGTTGACAGGCTACAAAGACACAGGTACTAGTTGAATGTCTGGTAACCTGACATCCTACCTATAGGGTATTTTACTCCACCCATTCAACTTCCTTTCACAAGACATGGAATCTCAGGGAATTAATCCCTTCAGGGGCACTTAACCTTGAATTAATATCTAGATAAGTACTCTGCTTTGTAGGTTCTCAGTTGAGATAACTTGAGCCATGTTCTACTATAACCCAGAGTTTCTCATTGAGATTTATGGTCACCAATTCAGGGTGGGAAGTAAAACTTTAATTCAAAGTCTGGATGCTGTACCTGAGTGTTTGTTGTTGTTGTTTGCCTAGGCTTAGATCAGTACCACTTGAGCCACAGCTTCATTTCCATATTTGGTGGCTAATTGGAGACAAGAATCTCACAGACTTTCCTGCCATGCTGGCTGCTGGCTAGGAACCACAACTCCCAGATTTCAGCATCCTAAATAACCAGGATTACAGGCAGGAGCTACCAGTAACCAATGAAATTTGAAACTTTTAAGGTCTAACTGTGAAATATTGAATAATTTCAAGAAGTAAGAGCACTTAATCTATTTTACATTAGAAACCTAATTCTAGTTGCATGTAGGAGATGAGTGTGCATAATCTAGTGTGCAATTAGGGTACCCACACAGCAATATTTCAAGCAGGAATCAACGGTGTTGCATGTAGACTCAATCACAGGGGCTAATACAGGACTTAATTTCCAATAGACTCAAAACATTTTTTCAGGGACTGCATTCAGAAGACAATAGTAAAACTCTTGGAATTCTGTTTTGGACAGAGAAAATATATGGCTTTTTTGTGAGAAAGTGTTGAGATTTGAGTGTTAGTCTTGCCTATTAGATATCTCAGTAGACATGTAGGGGAAGAAATAGGTCATGAACTTATAGGAAAGATAAGATTTAGAAAAGTCAATTGGAAGTAGAGATAACGCCAGCATCTCTAGTTTGGTTGAGTACACAGAAAAAATGTGATAGAGAAGATTAGAGTGTCAAGGGCAGAGCCCCCAATACTACAACTTTTAGAGATCAGGTAGAAAAGAAAATAATCCAGCTTGAAATAAACTTTTGTAGAAAACCCAGCATTTCTTAACACTTTTTCCAAGCATGTACATGAATATTTTCTTATTTTTTTATCAACTACATTACATTAACCTTAATGAAGTTATTTAAAAATGCTGCTTTCAAGGAGATCATGGAATCATGAAGACTACATACAAGAGAATTCACATGTGTGAAAAGTGAAGCAAAGAGAAAGATTCTTCTTACTCATCCTAATGGCAGGGATCAGAAATGCATACAATTGGTAATTCTTGAACTCTATTTCTTAGGACTTATATGAAAGGACAGAAGAATGGAAAGTGGACAATCAAGGATGCTTAATTCTAAAGACCAAGGATAATGTGAAGCTTCTGGGAGCTTGAAGATCTATATTTGCCTTGCATCAGCAGTTGGGTCCAACCATTCTATGGCATTCTTGAAGGCTAGGTAATTCACTGAATGTGAATCCCATCTTGCAGGGAAGAAAACTGGCTATGTATGCATGGTAAGACTATTCTGTTTATCATTAGTAATCAAAAAGGCCAGGATGCAAACTCATGCATGAGCATTAATATTAGAATGTTAACTATTAGATAGAATGTTCAGGAGAGGAGGGCATTGAGGCAGAGGTAGCTAAGTACTAGCAATATGCTGTTCTGAATTGTGAAATATTTGTTTTGTGGTATTGTTTTTTACGATATCATAAGTAAGTGAGCAATATTGGGCATTCCATAATTTACACATTTAAATTAAATGTAGTTTTATACTAGTATTCATGAAAGCGTGCAGTCATTTAATTAAAATAAAATGATTTTTTTGCTATTTTATTTGTAGAAATAACAAAACTATAGTCCTTTAAAAATAAACTTCTCAGCAACTGCCATGACAGAGAAAATCTGGCATATATCAACAAAATGTGGAACCTTTAAGAGCACTTATTTGATTCTGCCAACATAACAACTAGCAAATAGATCTGATTGATAAATTCTGTTGTTGGGCACCTCATGTGGCTTACCCTACAACATCCAAAATGCATCATAGCCAGACCAACAGACTGTATTTATAAACATTCAGAGCAGATTTTTAATGTAATATCTCTGATAAAACCAAATAAAATCATGGTTTCTAGAAACAATGGCATAATTTTGCTTTAGATTTTATCACTGAGATTATACTTATCTCAAGCCTGTTTTATATATGATTTGATAAATTAATTATCTTATTCCAAATTCATCTCCAACCATCTATGAATGATTTATAAGATTTTACAAGGTACAGTTACAGAGATACATATCCAATGAATCATATAAACAATATTGTCCGGCAATTTACTATAATCTGGAAATCATTACCAATGTTAAAAATAAAGGCTTTTTAAAGAATTACCACAATCTTCTCTGTTTTAAACGCAGACTACTACTACTTTGCATTTGGGTAAACATGGCTTTACTTTAACCTTTAAATGTTACCTAGAATTAACACTTAAATTTAAGTAAGTTGTAACTAAAAAAAATCAAATCATATGTTACTTTTCCTGAATCCTAAGACAATTAGAGTATCATTTGAGACTCCTAAGTGGATAGTAAATGAGTAACTTTGAACTGAGGTGTTCATTCAATCAGCTTCTCTTGTCCAAAATATTACTTATCCCTTGGATTCTATAATTTGAGAAAGAAAATAAGTGAAATTGGATTTATCCACTAAGAATTTCAGAAATAAAAATAATCTTTCTTGTTTACTGCTAAGTGTCCACATTTTACCTTTCCTGATAAACTTTCCTGATATAATGTATGTGTTATATTATATATATATCCTTTCCTGATATATGTTTTAACATCTTACTGCCAGCTTATCATTTCCTCATTCTATCTCTATGTCATCTGTTGAGCTTGTCAAAGATGCCATTTGCTCATCAGAAAATTTCATACATTATTCAGATCTTTCTCTATGTCACACTCCCTTCTCCAATCCCTTTGCTCCCGAGAACACCACTAATCCCTGCCTCTCTGTCAAGCTTCACCTTCTTCAATGCAGAAAAGTTGCAGACATAAAGAGGTATGATTTCTAGAATGTTTTATACCTTCCCAGAAAAAAAAAAAAAGTCACCTAAGCTGGCAACAGTGGCTCGTGTCTCTATCCACAGCTCTTACAAAGGGTGAAATCTCAGAATCATGGTTCAAAGACAGCCCAAGCAGGAAATTGTGACATTCTTATCTCCAATTAAACACCCAAGAAGCTAAATGAAGCTAGGGCAAAGTGGTAGAGCACTGGTCTTGAGCAAAACAGCTCAGGGAAAGCTCCCAAACCCTGAGTCCCTAAGTTTAAGCTTTGGTATTGGTACACATGCGTGTGTGTGCATGTATGTGCGCACACACACGTGCAAATCATCTCCTTAAAACTGATAGCAAACAAGTTAGTGAAGTTTCAGGTTGCTGCTACATGTTTTCCTTTAATTTTTTTTTTTTTGGTTACTAGTTCTTCGAGGTTTTTTTCTTCTAGATGTAGTAGAGAGAATTTCCAAAATAGTCCTCCAAATCCTCACCACTCATAAGTATGAAAATATTTTTACATTACATTATATGCTTTGCCTTAGAAAATGGAGATTACCTGGTGATTTTATCACATCAAATGAGTCCTTCAAAGCAGGGAGCTGTCTTTGATGGTCAGAAGAGGAATTGGAGTTTTAAAGCACAAGTGAGATTCAATGCACTGTAGCAAAATCTGAGCAAAGAAAGAAATGTGTACCCAGGACTGTGGGGAGTTCACAGGTGCTGAGCAGCCACTGGCTGACATTCAGTAAGAAAAGAGAACTTAAGTCCTACACATATAATATACTAAATTCAGCCAAAAACTTGAATGCTATTGAAAATATACTTTTTCTCTAAACTTGAATATATGAACTGGGCCTGAACATCTTTGTGATTTGAGACAGAAGCAATTATTTTAAGCTGATCTTTACACACACACACACACACACACACACACACACACACACACACACATACACGTGTGTGTGTTTTATATGTATGTATGTGTGTGTATATATTGTATATTATATATTGCACACAAGAGAAGCAGTCTACCCTTGGGCTACAATCTGAGCCACATTTTCTTAAAAGTGGTCATGGTTGTGATGATTTTCTACTCAGCAACAGAAAACTAAGATCATCACATATAAGATAGAAATGAATATTATCAAAAGTTACATCTCTGTGTTCACTTAGACTGGTTCAGTTATAATTTTCACTTTGACTCTCAATTTTATTTCATAGGCTCAGGAGAGAATATTTCTAGAATATAATGAAGATTATGATAATTAGATATAACTATTAATACTTAACTGCATGAAAATAGGAAGTGTTTTTTTAAGTACCATTTTATTACTTTCATCAAAACTCATCTTTGACCTAATTTAGATTCCTAAGAAAATTTGGTATTTGTAGCAGTCAATTCAGAATTTAGTTTTTGTCCGTATCCAACCTGCATGCATCTGTCATCACTAGAGAAAGTATGACAAAGAATTTCTCCTGTCTTCCATTCCTTCTATTGCAATTTACCCCAAAATGTTAAAATTTCAAAAAGTGTAACTTTCATGTTTTCAAAATAGCATATACTATTTTGTCATAAAGAGAAACATACTCTCCTTCAGAAAATGCCATCAATCCTAAAAGATCTGAATAAATTCCTTTCTTTCTGCCCTTCCTTCCATCATCTACTCTATCTCTGATGTTCACCTCCTTCCTGTAATTGGAGGAGATGCTAATAGTTTATTTCCCTTTGGTTTATTCATTCATTACACTTTTCCTGCCCCCTCCTTATATCTCAATATTGTCCCTTTTTCTTATTCCTGTTTGAATTAAGTCTCCTATATCACACATTTTTTTTACTTACCACAGTTGTGTTTCTTTACTAAAAGCCACATTTATCAGGGCAGGATTTAGACACAATTTGTTCTCTGATGGTTGTAATTTAGCAGATCTGGCAGATATTGTATCTTCAACAAATTTGTGCTAAATAAATTGTGAATGAAACTGTACCTGATTTAAAAATCAGACAGGCACTGGTGCCTCATGCCTGTGATCCTAGTTTATTCAGGAGGCAGAGATCTGAGGATTGCACTTCAAAGCCAACCCAGGCAGAAAAGTCCCAGTGAAACTCTTATCTCCAATTAACCACTCAAAAAAAAAAAAAAAAGGAAGTAGCTCTGTGGCTCAAAGTGTTAGAGCACTAGCTTTGAGCAAAAGCTCTGGCCCTTAGTTCAAGCCCCATTGATTACCCTCCCCTACACCATCTTCCAGAACTTCTGGAGCCCACTTTCTTAATTGAAATAGGAAAGCCCACTCCCCCATCTTCATACCTCAGGTAAAAGACACCTTAGTTGCCCTAAGCAAGTTAGGCCACACCTGGTAGAGCCATGAACCCACATACTTGGTTCCCTCCAGGAACCAGGAAACCTCAGGCCATTACCAAGAGCTCTCTAGGTTCATCTTCCAACTCCCCAGCTACCTTTGACCCTGCCCCCACCTAGGAACCTACTTAAATCCCTCTCCCCCACCATGATGCTGCCTGACTTTCCTCTGGTCACATGGTTTCCCTCCTCATTTTCAATTAATGTTGATCTTGTCTGTTGAGTTCACTTTCTGCTCCTTCTTTATTCTAATACTCTGATGACTCAGTTTCTTCACATTATTTATGTATGCCGAGTATTCTCCAAATGCAGAGCATACCAAATATTGTAATAATGCTACTGGATCTTTCTGTACTGGGACAGGGACTGAATTTTCTATCTCCTACTTTACTCCTGCTACCTTTATTGTTTCAAGAATGAACATGGGAATATTGTCATGTTGAGAATAAAAAAGAATGACAAATAAGATTTAAAATGAGCAATTCTTCTGCCACAGCAGAGATGAATGACTGACCCATTCCCCAGAAAGTGGTGAGTCTATGTGTGTGACTTTGTGTTCCTTTTCTAAGCTTCAGTCTTGCCAGTGGAGATGGGCAAATACATACTAAAGAATGCTGAAAGAAACACTCTCTTCTCCTTGCTATTTCTTCTAGACATATCATACTACTGCTCTACTGTAGCTACCTGGCCAAGACATTCATCCATATCCCAGTGGAGGATACAAACATAGCTGAAACTTTGACACCAACTGAGGACAAAACTATAGGTTCATTGGCTTGCATTAGGGCAGCAGAATACCTGCAGTGGGATGGTGTCTGTTGGTGAACCAGCCATTATTATTGGCACTGAAGTTACCATGAAGCCCCAAGTTAAGAGTCTTTCAATATATGGATATCCTTCAAAGATCCTACACCTACTTTACTACTTAACAAGTATTCACCCAAATCACATAGATAAATGAGCTCAAAAGACCTGGATCCATGCCTGGATTCGAGTAATTAATGTGAGATTTCTGCCCCACTTTGAGGAGGAAAGGATATAAAGATTTGAGGAGAGACAAAGGCAGATTTTCCTAATCCTAGTCAGAAGACAATGTCATTAACTAGTTTTGGAACACAACAACAGGAATCGACATGAAATCAAGCTAAGGCTACCTCTTTCAAAGGCAGGAAGATGCCAGATATCTATTCACCATACACACATTATAAATACTATAGAATCTCTTCATACAGAGATGCAATCTCCCAGAACCGTAGCAAGCCATCTTGTTGAAGGAGCTGGAAATGGAATTATTGTTTAAAAAACTTTTACATATTTAAATATACATTATGGGAAAATGGAATTCAAATCAGCTGACCAGGGCTTTCAGTTTAGATCACTGGAGACTAGGACTCCCAAAACCAACTTTTTTTCTTTTAGTTACAGGCAAAGCTACTCCCATGCCCATAAAACTCAATGATAATGCATGATTTTCTATGGCTACTAATTACCAAAAACTTGAAGCTTTAAAAAAATCCATTACCATACAGTTCTATATGTTAGAAATCTAATAACTTTATTATGTAAGGGTTGCCAAAAGGAGACCACCACACAGTTCAGGCAGGAGAGAGTTTATTAATAGAACCCAGCTGCCAGCCTGCCCCAGATATTGGTTTCCACAAAAGAACCTAATGGTACAGAGAGATTATATAGGGAAAGGAGAGGAGAAGGTATAGCCACCGCAGATGCAGAAGTGATCTCAGAGCCTGGGGTCCTTTTGCTGACTCAGGTGATTGACAGTCAGGCGATTAACAGTTACAAGTGATTACCAGTTTAGGCAGGTGATTTCTGGTAAGGCTATGTGCTGTCCTGCAGGAAGAGGAGTTGGGGGGGGGCGGGGAGGGGCTGTTCTCCCAGGCAAACCTAACAATTAAATGGTTGTACAAAGAGGTAACAATTCCTTAAGTCAGATTATGAGTACACTAGATCATGATCAATACCACTCCCTTCATTGTTCTCCCCCATTTCCCCCCTTACATCCCTACCCTTAAGTTACATAGCTCAAGTTTTACATAATGACATTGACTAGAATGATTGCATTTGCTTCCCTTCTGTCCTCCATACTGTGTTCCTCCTTACTGTCCTCCCTGCTCCCCACAATGCTTCTGCTTCCTAGTATTCGTTGTTAAGAGGAGCTACAACATTGGGTTCCTTGTCAATATGTTGTGTGCATGTGCATAGTTCTTAAAGGCTTTGGTTCACCATCAACCACAACATGGCCTTTGGAAGATAGGTGAAGCCACCTTCATCTTCAAGTGAAATCATTTTTTGTTTCATCTACGTAAGTGAAATTATCATGGGAATCAACATCTATTTTATTTACCCAAGCTTTCAATAAGTTTATGTCATATCTACAATTTACTCAGCAGGGTTTGCTATAGCCCAGGTGGCTTCCCTATGCTGGTGGTTGCCACAGTCCTCACTTCCTACAGCCCATGGCATCTACTACATCTCTGTGAACTATAGGCTGTGCTGGGGCTTCCAGTTGGTATATTCTTGTGTTAATATTTTGATCTTCATGCTGCCTTTCTTTTCTTTCATGTTCTCTAAACTACACCTCTTGTAAGACGAATTTTTTTTTTCTTTTTTACCCCCCAGTCCTGGGTCTTGGGACTCAGGGCCCGAGCACTGTCCCTGGCTGCTTTTTTCTCAAGGCTAGAACTCTACCTCTTGAGCTACAATGCCACTTCCAGCTTTTTCTGTTTATGTGGTGTTGAGGAGTCGAACCCAGGGCTTCATGCATGCTGGACAAGCACTCTACCACTAAGTCACATTGCCAGCCCCCAAGATGAAACTTTTATAGGCTGAATTGAGTTTGATAATGTGAACCTCACCATACACTAAGTTTTCCTTACTATGTAAATTTCCTGGTCATTTCTCTTTTCTGTAGCATACCTTAATCATTTGATTCTTAATGTCTCTGACTATTGAAGATATTAAGTTTCCATTTTTTTTCCTAAATTTCCGTTACAGTATTGTTTCTGGCATAAGAATTGCCTGATATAAAAATGAGATGTGTTACTATTCATTTCCTATTGGGAGGGGTTTGAAATCTGGCAAGTCCTTACCTTGCCTTATTTCAGCTCTCACAAACAAACAAGAAGGTCAAGGTTTACAAAATATTGTGTTCTTAGACTTAATCATAGATAGACTTAGTACTAGGGTAAAGTATAAATTATTCAGTTGAGTTTGTGTTTATTGTTTATGGAAACAACCATGTCAATTTTGTTTGCTTCATCTTGGGAAGTAGTTAAGTCTTGTGTTCTGAGTATATTTAAGCTTACAATGTCCTTGAGAAATATTTTTGTTTATAATTTTAGGGCTCCTGTATGGAAATCCTTGGATACTCTAATGATAATTTTGAAATTCTCTGTATGTTTTGTGCTGTGTTTACTGGAAAAAGAGGTGAAATTTTTATTGTGGTTATTTTTAGAATGTCTCCTGATTCTGTGGAAAAGATTTTTGTATTTCATTGTCACAGAATGACCTCCTGTTCCATTTGTGGTATTATGAAAGTGAAAAATACTGAAAACAGCAAACATCTACAGGATGGCTAAGGATGCATGATGTTTATGAGGGAGAGTTCCCACTTCTTAAGTGACCAAGCAACACTTTCCAAAAAGCACTTTCACTCTGAAGGGTAGTATACAGGTATGACTAGGGTCATGTAAAGCCAGTATTTTTTGTAATTATGACTGTTTCAGCTGAGATGTCCATGGTACTATGGCCTCATATAGAGTCAGGACAATGACACAAAATTCCCTGTCCAGGAGAACTGTAGTGTCTTCAAGACATTTTTATCAACACAAGAAAAATAAAGGAATATGAAACAATGTGATAATTGCTCATTATTTTTATTCTACTATGTTTGGAATATAGCAATAATAATCCATGCTAGAGAAAAGATGCATTTTTGTTGGCCATACTTGTTCTCACTCAAGGGACTAATGGGAGAACCCCTTGTTAGACTTTTGCTAATATGTCAATAAACTCTCATCTCCTTGAAAGACCCTTCTGAATTTATCTGAAAATCACTTCACTATAAGATACAACTCTTGCAAAAAAAAAAACTTCCTAGTAATAATTAGCAACATATTAATTTTATCATACTAGGAATCTATGGGTTAGTATTGGCCTATGGTGTCTCTTTCTTGTCACTATTTATCTTACCCAGATGTAGTTCTCTTTGTTTGAATCTCCTACTGTTAAGGAAAAACAACCAGGCTCAATTGTTCTACAGAAAAGGCCTTTAAACTCTGTCAATATTTCCTAGTCAGTCTCTGGCACCATAGGAATGCATTTATCTTCTTTTAAATTTTACTTTCCTGTTTCACGAAGCCAGAGTTATTCTTCATTTTATCTTAAATATCTAATCCAACTTTGTAAACCTACTCTTATATTGCTTCCACCTCGATTTGATTCCTTCATTGTACACTATTCTTTCCTTATCATCTTAGATGTCTTTGTAGTCAACTCTGTGGGACAGCTTATCTTTCATTCTGATACTGCACTATTCATTATATCTCTGTTCAGAGAATATCTGCATGAAACAACCAGCTTTTCTATTAAATATACATAAGATGCATTCATGTGGATTCAGCAGAAGTCTATGTCTACTGGAAAAGGGATGCACATAATTCACATCCACTTGATAAGTGGATTATTCATTACATTTCCTGGAACATGATGATCTTAAATAAATGATGAGTCTGTGTCTCAGATTTTTAAGTTCATGTGCTGAAGCTTGCATCAATACATATTCACGATATCTGGAACTGAGTTTTGCAGAATTTTGAGTTAGTGACATTACCAAACTGCTCACCTCAACAATTTTTAACAGTGGTATTGCTATATATGAAATTTTTACTATGAACTTTTAAATTTAAGTCAAAAAGATATATGTCTATCGCTGCTACTTCACAGTTGTTCACTACTAACATAAGTTTGCTGTAAAATAGTGTAGGAGAGATGTGTGACACACCAGGTATAGATACACTCAGAAAATAATTCTTTGATTGGGAAATGAGGCAAAGAAGTTGGAAACAAAATGAAAGCTCTGTTCAAGCTTCTTGAGTTCTCTTTTCTAGACCCTAAATCAGAAGGAAAAACAAGATGAATTTCAGTGAATAGAAACAAGTGATAAGATAGTATTACACAGAAAATGTGACTAACAAAATCAACTGAATGTTTTCACTTTCTTAGATACTTTTCCCAGTAGAAATTATATTTTAGACTCCTATTTGCTGTATATATTAACTTGTTATTTTGGTAAAGGCTTCTAATTCAATTTGGCATTTTCTTTATTTAGCTACATTCTACAACAGTTACTTCATATCAGGCAATAGTTTATGTTATTGGGTCATTAAAAAGTCACTGTAGTCCTCAATCCTGGGTTTGGAAGTTGCTTTCCACAATAGTAAGAAGCACTGAATTAAAGCTCTTACAATATATTATAAGTACCATAACTGAGCAAGGAATGCATAATTTCATTGTAGTGCAGTTAAGGACACACAAATCCAAACTTTAGATAGCAGACTCATTCAATACTTAGGGCCTGAGTTTTAATTCAGTAAACACATCTTCCTTAAAGTGTAGGTGAAGTAGCAGTGCACTGTAGGTGTACTTATCTCTTTGATGTGACATAAGAGAACCACATTTATCTCCTGGTTGAAACTGATTCACAGGGCCTGAGGTCCAGGAAATGATGCTTAAATTTAGAGGCTATTTCCACAAATTCCATGAGCCCTTTCACCAATTTCTGCACACTTTCCCTTGATTTGATAGTATATTGTGGTATACTATAGATAACTCGAAGCAGTGCTGGGTTACTTATGCAAATAGTGCAGATATCCTATAAAAGACATGCCAAGAGATTAATCAATGTCAGTGATTTTCTATTTTTGTTATGGCTTTAAAAGTTAGATAGAGAAGTAGAATATTTAAAATTTTAGTAATTTATAAATAAGTTACTTTGACATACATGTATTTTAAATTTTTATTTATTTTTTGTGTTTGTTTTGTCTGAAGCAGTACTGGTGATTGAACTCTACAGTCCTGGCTTGCCCCTGTACGACAAACCAGACCCTAATCCTTGTATTTTGCTTTTATTTTTCATATTGTCTGGCCTGGTCTCTAATATGATCCTCTTACCTCTGTCTCCTGAGTATCTGGAAGTCCAGAAGTATGCCATCATTTGGGGCCCAGTTACTAACATCCATATCATGCTTTGATAATCTTTGCCAACGCAATGATTCTGAATGAATGCCTACTGATTTG
Source organism: Perognathus longimembris pacificus (assembly GCF_023159225.1). Taxonomy (NCBI): domain Eukaryota; kingdom Metazoa; phylum Chordata; class Mammalia; order Rodentia; family Heteromyidae; genus Perognathus; species Perognathus longimembris. Next base: position 14,675,263 of record NC_063174.1, on the reverse strand, counting down.
TTCACCCATTACCTCTAGCCAAAGACACTTGGCAATATCAGAAGTAGTTTTTGAATGTTATGTTTTGGAGGAGTGTGCTCCTATCACCCAGTGGGGAAAATACAATGAGGATGCTGCTAAATACCCTATCACCCAAGTAGTTCTGCATAACAAAGATTTATCCATCCTAAATATCAACAGTGCTGATTTTAAACAAAGTAATAAAAATTTTCTTTTGTGTCTCCATCCTCCAGCACCCTATCTTATTAATATATCATCATTAGCATACGATGTTTATATTGCTTTCACTAATCAAAGTTATGCTTTTAAATCATTACCTATTTAGAATTTGTAGAAAGTTAAGAATAAATTGCAATAAAGGAAACTACCTAGAGTATGAATTTTAAGATTATGATGACAAATGAATCAAGCCTTAAAGACTGTAACTTTCCTACTACACCATTTTCCCCCAACATGATTCATAATAATATGAGATGCTTGGCAGTCTGCCTGGTAATTTGAGCTTATTTTGTAAATGTTGCTTTGCAAAGATTTGTTTCAATTAAGATTTGTATAGACAGCAGTGCAACATATAGCACTATCAAATACAAATATTTACTGAGGTGGCACCTATTAAAAGGCCCACAATATATTTATTATTCAGTATCAAAAAAACAAGTAAATCACTCTTATTTACCTACCAAGCACAAGTTCTAGAGTTTAATCCCCTACACTGTGACAAAAACAAACAAAGCAAAATAAATTGAATAAAACAGTCTTTAGACACATTTTATAATAACGTAATTTTCATGATTTTTTAATTGAAGACATATCTAAAAAAGCCAGTATACAAAACACTTTGTCTATTTTTTGCCATTCTTGGGGCTTGAACTGGGTGCCTGGGCACTTGCTGTCCCTGAGCTTCTTTTACTCAAGGCTAGCATTCTCCCACTGGAGCCACGGTGCCACTTCTGACGTTTTCTGCTAATGTGGTATCTAGGAAATGAACCTAGGGATTCATGCATGTTTAGTAGGCACTCTACCACTCTACCACTAGCCCACTAAGCCACATTCCCAGCCCTGGGAATTTTTAAACTGCCAAGGAAGATTTTGTTCCAGATCACTGCAAGAGAGCAAAAGGGAGCCATCTTCTAAAGTAAAAGTGGGACACAGGCAAACCCTGGATTGAGTTAATGGAGAATTACTTAAGAAACACAAACAGGAGGTTCATTCCTGTGGTCAAGCCCTGTAGTCCTTAATTGACCACTGAAGTCATTCTCCTACCTTCCCACAAAAACTGAGAGATTTGAGATAATATTTCCCTTTTCATATGATTTATGTTTAAAGGGATGCCTTTAGTGTCCATATGAAAAGTATTTCTTCATTATTGAATGCTTAAATTCCTAAGTAGCAGACAGATAAAATTGCAAGTTTTTTTCAAAGTAAATATTCTAAGTAAATGGGAATCATGAGCCAAGAGTTCAACTGAATCCTTGACAAGATGAAGAGAATACTAAGACAATTTTAGACTGATTTTAGGGAAAGAACATTTACAAAAGACTAAATGAAAATTAAAACAGTACATGTAAATATATTTGTATTTATATTAATTACCTTAATACTGATAATTATTATGAATACTAGATTTAAATTACATGGAGGCTGTAAATATGCATATACAATCCCTGTTCTTAAAACTGTCAGTACATTTAGAAATTTTAAGAAATACATAATTTTATACAAGGAAAAAATTACCTGTAGTAAGAAAGCTGAACTTCATTTGAAAACATGCATTTTCTGTGATTGGCATTGGAATAAGAGGATTTAAACGTTTTATACTCTGATTTTTCTAAACTGCCCAGATTATTCTGAACCTTTTCTATGCCATCACATACTGTCCTTATTCTTACCTGATGCACACAATGGTTTTCTACATTGGTAGATAGATTTCCAATGGCTCTCAATTTCATAGTCTCATGTCCTCCAGCCAGTAATTCTCCCCTCCTTTTGAAGCTCAAAGTAACGTTGTACTTGATAGGTTACTTGCTTACCTTCGTTTTTGACCAGGATAGATCATGCCAGAGATCATACAGAGATCAATCCTGTGAGGCCTTCATACTTTGTGAGATGCTGTTAGTGAACACAAGAAAAATTTTCCTCTAGTGTTGAAGGATATAGCTATTATGATACATGATGTTTGCACAGCCAGGTGCTAAAGAAGGTGATTGAAATTGGTACATCAAAAATCAGAAAGAAAAGAGGAACTCTAGTCTTACTATCACAAAGAACTGAATTCTGTCCAGATCATGATGTTAGAAAAGGACATTTAGCCTCTATAAATACCTTATATTTTCCTTTGGGCTGGCACCAGGATTTGAACTCAGGGTACTGTGCTGGCTCACCTTGATAATTGCTGGCACTCTACTTGAGCCATACTTTCCTTCTGGCATTGGCTTAATTCTAGATGGAGTTTTGTGGACATTTCTGCCTGGGCTGCCTTCAAATTATGCTCTTTCAGATCTCTGCCTTCTAAGTAGCTAGGATTATAGGAGTGAGCCACAAGACTCCCTAAAGATTTCTATCGGATGACACTCTAGAAAATCTATATAAGCCCATTGTAACACTATAAAATAATTTATGTTGTCTTAAGCTTCTTAAATTGATGCAGCAATAGAAAACTAATGCATCTAAGAATATTTTACAGCAATATTAGAACTCTGCAGAGTAAATTTCAAAGCTCAAATTTTATAGATTGTACTCTTTATTGTCTGTTTAATCTATTAAGAGTTTTTTTATACTGGAAATCTGGTTATTACGCAAGGAACATCCTTTCCCATTTCATTGCCCAAATAAATACCATTTGCTTTGTGATTTTGTTCGCCATTCTGACCACCCACATTGGGTGATCAGAGATGTCTAAATGTGTTTCTTTGATATAAATAACTTATACAGGGTGGACCAAGCTAAAAATGGATTTCACTTGGAAAAACACATGAGTATCACATATTCTTTTTCAATTCACATTATCTACTAGCAAAAGCGCAGACATTTTAGTAACTCAGGATTTATAAACTTGTTGAAATAGTTTATAATACATTCATAAGTACAAATACATATGTCACTATAAGGAAAACTATTTCTTATTAAACCTCTGTCTCGTGTTTCATAGTTGTAAAATATTTTGGATTGCTTTCATTAATGTTTAATAATTGTGTTAAAAGATTTGATTGTGATGCTTCTAGACATACATATTCTTTCCATCCAAAGGAAAATAAGTAAATGAGAATTTAAATTTTCTTTGTAAATAAACAGAATACCTGTGTGCAATTATATGGGTTATATTTGTTAAGATATAAGAATAGTTAAAAAAAGAAGAAAAAGGGGGCTGGGGATATGGCCTAGTGGCAAGAGTTCCTGCCTCGGATACACGAGGCCCTAGGTTCGATTCCCCAGCACCACATATACAGAAAACGGCCAGAAGCAGCGCTGTGGCTCAAGCGGCAGAGTGCTAGCCTTGAGCGGGAAGAAGCCAGGGACAGTGCTCAGGCCCTGAGTCCAAGCCCCAGGACTGGCAAAAAAAAAAAAAAAAAAAAAAAAAGAAGAAGAAAAAGTAACCGTGCTGACTCGTAACTATAATCCTCAATACATGGGAAGCAGAGGCAGGGCAAATCATTGAGGTCAGTATGGTCAATATCTGCATCTGACTCCTTCAAATCTATTTAAACAACCTGGTAGGATGGTGCATACTTGTGGTAAACAGGAAGCAGAAAAAAAAAAAAAAAGAGAATTGTGCTAAACCAACCTGAACATATGTGCAAGACCTTATCAAAAAACAAAGAACAAAAGGGACTAGAAACAAAACTGAAGTCTAAAGGCTATGCCTATCTAGTATATGGCCCTGAGTTCAAATTTCAACCCACTTTTCCCCCAAATAAATGAAAATATATTTGAATTGAGATTAGATCAAGTAATAATCTGACATTTAGAACCAGTTGCTGAATAATGCTAAATTCAAAAACTAAACTGAAATGTTTGTCTCTGAAATGTTTGTCACCCACTGTATTTCATTTCTCTAATTTTTATATCTGTATTCCACACATAATATTAACCACATTTAATGAAACTGTTTTGTCAATATGAGGTTGACTTCAAGGTTGTAATGATGATTTAAGAGAGGCTATTCTTTGAGAAAAGGTATTTCTGTGCCTCACAGAGCCATGTGCTTTCCCTTTCAGTGTATTTGAAATTACTCCTCTGTTGGGATCCAGCCTTTAGACTTGATGGGGGGGCTTGACCCCCTTCCCCCTAAGCCCTGGGGGAATGCGGAAGCAGGCTATGTTCTCTGGGTCCAGAACCAGAAGAACTGGCTTTGCACCCAGCCCCCAACTCTCCAGCCAGCCCAGGCGCCTTCCAGTCTCTCCTGCCGAGGAACCTACCTGTCTCGCCCTGGCTCGGTGCTTTCGAGTGACATTAGCTCAAGGGGATCATGTGACAGCTTTCAGCCTATCGGTGTCCTGGCCGATCGCTCTCTCTCACTATCATCTCCCTTTACCTCCGCCTTAATAAATCAGTTGGCTCTGGAAGCGTTCTCCAAGACTTGCATACGCCTGACTTTATTTACCGGTAAGGAGGCGGGCATGCTTTCTCGGCCAGCCGCACACGCGTGAGGTCGGCCCTGACCCCTCCATTCCATCTTGGATATCTGCCGGCCGGGTGTCCAGGAGAGAGGACCGGAAAAGGGGGTGGTGAGAAACCTAGTTGAGCCTTGTTCTCCACGCCAGGAGAGGCAACCAAGCCCGATACTCCTCTACTCAGAAATATACAAAGCACTGCTTTTCTTTAAGTTTTTCTTAGTCCGTTTATAAACACCTGCTACTATTCACATACACAAATAAAAACATAAACATAGATGATATGTGATTTGGGATAATTATCAAACTTATCTTTGGTTGTTATTTATCTTTTTTGGGACCCTAAATCTCTCAGACAACTATAAAATAAAAAGATTGAATCAAATTAGTATGTTCCTAGAAGTTCCTGTGGAACACACATTTTCTTTGAGATGGGAACAGTATTCTCTAAGGGATGAAAAAGGGTTCTCTGGTTAAATAAGTTTGGAAATGCTGAGTTAAACAAAGTAAAAGAGCTTTCTTTAGTGTGAGATAGCTTAGAGTCTTTAATATGCTAATGTGCACAACAACTCCTTCAGAGGAGAATTTTACTATTCAGTGAATCTTCAACTCATTTTACCAACTCATTTCAGCACTTTCATTCTGCATAAAGTTAAATAAAATGCAGTGAGGTCAGTATCCTTTGCAAAATGCTTTTGGTAATACTAAGAAATTTTACTAGTAATGAGTCAGAGATGTATTTATACCTCCAAATAACTTTAATACAAATGTATTACCTAAGCAGTGAGTGATTTGTTGGATGAAAAATACATGATATATTCAGATAAATGTTTAATGTTTCAAAAGTAAAAGATTTCACTTAGCATCATCTTATGTGTTCATACGGGCATAGCTATTGAGCTATTGTGATCTGGTGCTATCACTATCCTAGACAGGTACTAATTATTCTCTATGAGGGAAAACATAGAGTCCATGTTTCTTTGGGTCTGGCACACTTCACTTAGTATGATTTCTCCAAATCCATCCATTTCCTTACAAATGGGACAGTGTCACTCTTTGTGGTAGAGGCATAGAATTCCATTGTGTATATGTGCCACATTTTCTTGATCCACTCATCTACTGAAGGACATCTGGGTTGGTTCCATATTTTAACAATGACAAATTGTGCTGCAATGAGCGTAGTGTGCTGGTGGCTTTATGTGGTCTTGCTTGTAGTCTTTTGGGTAGATGCCCAAAGTGGGACTGCTGTGTTGTAGGGGAGCACTAGGTTTATCCTTCTGAGAAATCTCCATACCGCTTTCCAGAATGGTTGAACAAGTTTACATTCCCATCAACAATGTAGTAGGGTTCCCTTTTGACCACATCCCCTCCAGCATCTGTTATTTTTAGTGGTATATCATTGTTGTAGTTATTTTCAACATGATATGTGAAACTGTACACACTTTTATCTCATGTATTCTCTTCTCATGGTTGTACCCCTGCTATCACTGTATCTGATTATAGTACCCTGGACATTGTATATATGTGTATAATTATGTACAAAAATTCAATCAGATCTGTGATTAGAGACAAAGAGTCACTATAACTCTTCACATGGTCAAGCCCCAGATGGTGGCTATTAGCATATGTTCATGCAGTAAGTAGAGACCAAAAAGGTGCCCATTAAATACACACACACACACACACACACACACAAATTTATATCATATGACCAAGCTTCAGAATGGAAATATTCAAATGCACAGTGCTTTCTCTTTAGACAAATAAAGCATGCAAAAGGTTTTCATCTTAGATAGTTCCACACCATGGGATTTTTTTGTTTTTTGCTTTTGTTTGTTTGCTTTTTAAAAAATTTTTACTCTCAAACTGATATATAGAGCGGTTACAGTTTCATACGTTACGCATTGGATACATTTCTTGTACTGTTTGTTGCCTCCTCCCTCATTCCCCCCTCTCCCCTCCCCCTCTCCCTTTCCCCCCATGAGTTGTTCAGTAGATTTACACTAAACAGTTTTGCAAGTATTGCTTTTGTAGTCGTTTGTCTTTTTTAACCTGTGTCTCTCGATTTTGGTATTCCCTTTCAGTTTCCTAGTTCTAATACCTGTATACACAGTTTCCAATGTACTCAGATATGATACAGAGATAGTGCAGGTACAACCACAGAAAAGGGATACAAGAGGATCATCAACAATAGAAGCTACGGTTTCATATCGCATGTTGAAAGTAATTACAACAGTGATATAGCAGTCGTTTCCATAACATGGAGTTCATTTCATTTAGCATCATCTTTTGTGTTCATAAGGGTATAGCTATTGGGCTCTTGTGATCCTCTGTTGTGACTTGCCTAAACCTGTGCTAATTATTCCCTAGGAGGAGGGAGACCATACAGTCCATGTTTCTTTGGGTCATGTACATATGTGTGTGTGTGTGTGTGTGTGTGTGTGTGTGTGTGTGTGTATATGTTTATCTGAATTGGGGAATGGAAGAGAAATAACAAAATGGTGAGGCAAATGACAAAGGGTGAACCAATGCAACAGCGAAACTCAGACACTACATTGGAAATGAACTTTATAACATTGGGTAGAGAGGAATTGGGTGGGAGGGAAAGCAGCAGAAAGAGAGGGTAACAATGTTCAACAAGAAATGTACTGGGGCTGGGGATATAGCCTAGCAGCAAGAGTGCCTGCCTCGGATACACGAGGCCCTAGTTTCCTAGATTCCCCAGCACCACATATACAGAAAACGGCCAGAAGCGGCGCTGTGGCTCAGGTGGCAGAGTGCTAGCCTTGAGCGGGAAGAAGCCAGGGACAGTGCTCAGGCCCTGAGTCCAAGGCCCAGGACTGGCAAAAAAAAAAAAAAGAAAAAAGAAATGTACTCATTACTTTACTTCCATAACTGTAATCCCTCTGTATATCAACTTTACAATAAAATAAAATGTTATTTTAAAAGTGAACAATATGGTCAAGGAGGTTAAAATATATATGATAGAAAATATATGTAGCTAACCATCGTCTAAAAAGTAACAAGTATAATTACCTTAGGAGATAAAGAGTATTCTTTATACAAAGAGAAAACTAAGCGAGTTTGATTCCACTATCGAAAACCCAGTATGCCTCTACCTCCCACATAATACAAATGAAATTTTCTGAAATTTTTTAACCTAGTAGTTGTACAAAGGATTTCAATGTGGTATTTCTCAACAATGTATACATATAAGCTATGTATACAATTAGTCCAAATTCAATCTCTTTTCATTCTGCTCCATTCCTCTGTCCCTTTCTTAAAGCAGTATCAATAGGTCTTACTTTTGTCTTTTCATTCATGTGTATGTTCACCACCTCTATATACCCACTCTCTTTACCCTCCTTCCTTTTTTGGAATCTACTTTGAAATATAACCTGATTCTCATCTTCACTTTTAGGAGCTAGATTCCCCAATGCAAAAGAGACCATGTGATACCTGACTTTCTGATTCTGACATATTTTACTTAGTAGGACATCAAATCCATCTGTTTTCTTGAAAATTATTTTATGCATAATTGTATTCATTGTTCTGTCTGGGTAGTATTCCAATATACATAGATACATATTTCATTCATACATTGATAGCTGCCTAGATTGATTCCATATTTAAACTACTGTGAATAGTCTCTCCATAGAGAGGTGTGCATGTACCTTTTATATCTGTTGACTTGCATTCTTTCAGATATGTAGATATATACCCAAGAATAGTATAACAAGGCCATATGATAGGTCTCTCTTCATCTTTTATGTTTTATTCATATGGATTTCAATAGTGGCTGCACAAAATGTCAGCACCACCAACAGTGTATGAGAGTTCCTTTCCCTCTATATTCTCACTAGCATTTATTGTTTATGTCCTTGGTGACAGCCATCCCTTTGCTGTTTTATTGGAATCTCACTGTTGTTTTGACTGGCATTTCTTTTATGGCTCCAGATGTTGGATCTTCCTTCAGGTATTTATTAATAATTTGTACTCCTTTGAAAACTGCTCATTTCTTTTGCCTATTTACTAATTGTATTACTTATTAATTTTTGAAGTTCTTTTTATATTCTGGGTATTAAATCTTGATCTGATGAGTAACTGGCAAAGATTTTCAACCATTCCTTTGATTTTCTTTTGAGTTTGGTAATTATTTCCATTACCTTGGAGAAGCTTTTTAATGTAATGATATCCTATTAAAAAGAAGTTCCTCTTTTCTGAGTAATTGATTCTATCCAGAGAAACATCACTTCTGCTTATTCTTCAGGTTCCTTGTGTTTTCTAAGATTCTGGTTCTACGTTAATATATTTGATCCATTTTAAATTGATTTTTGAGACATAGGAGTCTACCTTTAGAAATGTACATATTGATATAATGTTTTTCCAACACTGGGTGAATTGACTATTTTCTCCAATGCATGTTTTGGTGCCTTTAATTAGGTCATAATCTTTCACACAAATAAAAAGGAAATAGAATATCAGTGAATCTGAAATACTAAAAGTCAATTCAGGAATTCAGTTCGTGTAAGAATTATCAAATTAAAAAAAAACTGCAATGATAATTTATCTGTGTCAAAGAGAGAGAGGTAACCCTACCTCTGGATGGAAATGTTATAATTTCTACATTAGAAATTATTACAAAAACTTCCAGTTCTAGGTACATTTATACACCTAAATGATAGAGACTTAACATCAAATAACCAGTACTAGATAGTTTTAGTTTTGAAGTCCCTGTAAACTTCAGAGATTGTTTTAAAGTGTGTTATTTAAATAAATATTTCTTTTGCTACAGAACAGGCATGGCATTTTCATAATTATGAATCATTCTCTCTCATTTGATCTCTTATGAATTTATCATTTCTAAACTTGCCCAGTTTTATTTGTAACAGCATTTTGCAGATTAAAGCTATTAACATTTGTTTCAGGTGATGTTAATTTTTGTGCCAAATTCTTATGCCTTCTTTCTTTAGGGTTTATTCACACTTCTTATGGACCTAACACGGGGTGGCATAAAAGTATCTTCAGTAAAAGTTAATGTTTATCAGCTTACCAGTACAGTGCAATTATTGAGCAGTTCTCTTTGAACATTAGATGTCTTTAACTTCTAGGTTTTGGCTGAAATAAAGAGGTTTATATGGTACAAAGAGATTACATTTGGTAGCCTTTCAAGGGAAAATTCATAATAAATTCTTATTTCTTTCTTGATACTGCTCTCTTATGCAGCCAGTATGGTAATTTTATGATATTGAGAAAAGGTAAATTGGAACTGGACTTCCTACCTTGGGGGCGGGGGAAGGAGAGACAAGGGGGGAGGGGAGAGGTCTATGGGTCATCCTTATATTATTCAATCTGTATTTGATATAAGGCTAGTTAGAGAGAGACAATACAGGGATGTTTTCAAGAGCTAAACTGATATTGATGCGTTGGTTCAAATTCCTTTATAATGTACAGCAACACATTAATCGATTTCTTATTCTTAAGTGCCAGAAAAAGAGTTCTAAGTTAAGTCAAATGTGCAGATGGATTATAGAAAAGTGAAATAGTTTCATGTGCCTTTCTGGATGAGTAATATGAAGGTTTGGGGCTTTGTTGTTAATTTAGCTATTCATGACAAACATTAAACCTCTGAAATGGGCTTAAATTTTTTTTAATAATAATAGAAACAAAAGTGGATGTATAGAATAAAGTGTATGCTACATGTGAGTATGAAAAAATGTGCATGTGTGACCATTCATGTAACAGTAGACAAGCTTCTGTGTATATTTACATGTATGTGCATAAATTATTCCAAATCCACTGTCATCAAGCTGCCTTCTATGGATTTTGTAAATCAACAGAAGCATCTGCTTGCCATAATCTCTGCTCAAGAGAACCGAAACTGAGCCCTCAGTTGGAAAAAGCCAGCGTATCACACTTACGTGCGGAAGGGAATCTTCAGATGATCTTTAAGCCTCAGTGGGGTGATGCTTTATCTTGCAGCAGCTGCAGATGGATAATGGTCTTTGCAACATGGAGTTCTAAGTGCCTTAAAACAGTCTTACAAAAGTCATTTGGCAGATAATCGCTAGAAACTTTCTTATTTGTAATACCTACTATTTGCTTATACTAATTTGTGTTTTAATATTTAGCTAAGGACTTCTATTGTAAGGATAAAATGCTAATATCACAAAGTACTTAGTTTCAATTTTACTTGCATGATATGCGATTTGAAAACAAATATCATAAAGAAAGTCTTTCATATGGAGAGTTATTCAGTTTGAATTTTTTTCCATTTTATTATCTTTACATTTGTCTGATTTTACTAATATGGCAGCAATGACTTTACTTGCAGTTTTGCTATAATTATACTGTCATAAATTTGGTTTTCCATTTCTTTTTACATGACATAACACCCTTTCAATATTTTTAAATAAAATCATAAAAATCTTATTTATCTAATGATAGGTACAGAAAGCAGGTACAAAATGAACTGTCAATAAGTTTGTATGCTTGCATGTAGTTAATTCTAAGTTAAGAATATATATATATAATTTTTTTTTTGCTTTAGTAAGATACAAAAATACACACTTTTTTGTCTAACTGCTCAGTGTAGAGTGGGTGCCAGTGGCTCAGAGCTGTCGAGACTGAGATTTGAGGATGGCAGTAAAAGCCAGACCCATCAGGGAAGGTCATGAGATTCTTTTCTCCAATTAGTCACCAAAAAAGAGACGTAGAGTGGTGGATCAAGTGATAGAGCACTAGCCTTGAATATAAAAGGTCAAGGACAGGGCCTAGGCCCTGAGTTCAAGCCTTAGGATTGGGCACACACACACAAACAAAGAAAACATCAACAAAAAACTTCAAACCAAAGAACAAAAAACGCAAACTACAAATATAGACTAGAAACTATTCTGTCTGTGGTACATTATACTTCCCATCATAATGCTATAAATATACCTTAGTTTCTTCACGTACATTCTAGGTTCTCCTTTCAAGGAATATAAGAAAGTCTGATGAGATGGAATGGGGTTTGTTTAAGAAATAAGTAAAAGAGCAGAGGGGCTCAGGTAAGCTTTGGAGATGGGACACACACTTTGTGCCTCTCCATTAAGGACTTGGTGGCTTGTAGTAATACTTGCAGCAGTATAGGCCTTCATGAGTGCACTGCTTTAGGACAAAAAGGAATTTGAAGTTATCATCTTGCACAGCTGGGTAAAATTGTTGACAGTACTTTTTATTTTAACTTTGCAAGTATAGCTATATTTCAATTTCAGAAACCATGGCAAAATAGTATTTAATGGACTGTGGGCTTTTTTTTTTATAACATCATATGTTAAGTAGTATTGTATGTACCTAAGTCTGCATATGCAATGGAAAGTCTCCTCATAAGTGAAAAAGCTTTTTGAAGTTCTTTCTACTTTGAAGTTCAAAGTAGAATAAGTGTCATTCAGGACCATGGAAGATTATAAATAAAAAATGAGCCAAAATATTTGGTCTCTTTTGTGGTAATATGACTTTAAAAATCATTGGCTCAAGTTCAATGTAAACCACAAATGCTCCACATTGCTTCCCCACCCTAGGAAAAGTGAGGATGTCCCAATGTGGCTCTAAGGTCCTACCTTTATGAAAATCAGCAAATTCAGCCTTTGATCCATAGTGCAAACCATACATCGACATGGGTGAAAGTACCATCACTGTGTGTGGTAGGTGCTGAGGATCCTACAGGGAAGTTGTGTTGGTTTATCTGTATGAGCGAAGGATTGTGGGAACAGTGGAAGTCCAGGAAGAAGGTGGGTAGATGCCCTCCTCAATCAGAGTTTGAAGACTATGGCCCACAGTCATTGACACTGGAGGTTATGAATATAAGCAATCCTGTTTTGCCTTTGTGTCATAAAAATGACAGTTATGCAATTCTACTTCTATAATCACAGCATTATATATAATTTCTGCTAATCTGAAAACAACACTTGCTTTCCCCACCTACATTACACAGCTTCTTATAGGTACAGGTGGAAAGTATGGTTTACTTAGCTTATGTTATTTCTTGGCTCCACATGCCATTTTAACACAGAAAATACTATGTGTATTTTGCACTTATTTCAGCATTGACATGGATATATTTAACAGATGAATTTACTACTTTATTGCTCAGAATTCACAGCAACATTATTACATTGGTATTTGTTGGAAGCGAAAAGACTTTGAGATGATTGGAGAGAGAAATGGTGGGTGGAAATGTTAAGAATATTCACTAGTGATATAATTCCTTAGAAAGACTAAGTCAAAGCTCAACAAAATATCCCCTTGGAAATGGGTATTTGCAGGAGGAGAGATGAAACCAAGGGGAGGGGGTAAATGAATGAAGGGAAGGATAAATAATGCAGTCAGGTTTTCACTATACATATATATGAGAAGGGAAGCAGTGAGTCTAAAGGTGCCAAGAATGTTAAAAGGGATGACATTGATCAGAATGCATGGTATTCAAAAACTGCTTTATTTGGAAACTCTTTTGAACAACTATTTATATATAACTAAAAAAAGGAATATTCACTGTACATACCTGAAAAATGAAACTAGGAAACTTGAGGTGTCAGATGGGTTTGAGAATAGATGGGGGAAAGGTGAATGATGGAAGAGAAGACACTAACCAAGACATTTCACATTTACCACATAAATTGACTTGTTGAACTGGAAGGTTTTTGTACAGCTATTTAAAATAATTTTTAGAAATTTAAAGAAAAATACCCTTGTAATCTTTTTAGTTTTATATATAATTAAAATATTTAAAAGCTAATACCACACCGAGTGCCAGCAACTCATATGTCTAATCTTAGCTGCAAAGGAGGCTGAAATCTGAGGATTATACTTCAAAGCCAGCCCAGGCAACAATGTCTAGGAGACTCTTATCTACAATTAACTATCAAAAAGTTGGAAGTGGAGGTATGGTTCAAGTAGTAGAGTGCCAGGCTTGAACAAAAATGCTAAGGGAGATGTCCAAGCTCTGAGTAGAAGCTAGTACTGGTACAAAAATAATGTTAATACATATTATTTTACATTAACTAATTGATCACATTTATATTAGTATAAGTAACATTTTTTTGTGAAATATTCATATATTTTGTCACTTAACTATACTCTATTATTTTGTATTTGTGAATTGATTTTCTTTAGGTACTATATGCCTTTTAGAATATGATTATTGAGCATGGCACAGTAGCTCATGTCTGCAGCCCAGCTTCTCTAGAGGCTGAAATCTGAGGATTGCGGTTCAACGCCAGTCCAGGCACGTAATTCCATGAGACTCTTATCTCCAACTAACCACCAAAAATACTGATTGTGTCTCAAGTATTAGAGTTCTAGTCTTGAGTACAAATGCCTAAGTCCTGAATTGGAGCTCCAGGATTGGCATACAGAAATCAACCCCGAACACCAAAAAAGGTTCATTGTTCAAAATATTTAAAGCATGGCTCATTATTTACAAATAATTATTTAATTATGATGACATACTGGAATCTGCTTTTGATGAACTGAGCATATAAAGTACACACATATAGTCATACAAACACACACAGAAATGCACACAGTACTCTATTTTATTTGTTGTAGAATGCATCTTCTAGTCACTTCTGAGTTTCTATTGGAATTTATTGAGAATCCATCATATTACTGGTTCTTTGATAGTTGGCATGAGTTTGAATGAAAGCCTACCTTCTTTCTCAAGTACTGATGACACACTACAAGTACCTGTAGAGCTGGAGAATGGGTTTCAAGTCATGTATATACATTCCAGCAATAGTAAACTTTGAAGAGATTTACAGTGGTTAAGTTATATCTGCTTAGGAAAGATAGGAGTCTGTCTCTAATATAAATGGTATCTGGTGAACAAAAAAGAAGAAATCTGAACTGCATCTGTTATCAAACAACGGAAACCAAATTTCTAAAATGCCCCTTGACTGTGCTAAGTATCAGGTTCACACAGACTCATAAGACATGAATTGAATACTTGAGGAACTTGCTTCATATTCCCAGACACTGGGAAGTGAGTGTAAGCTTTTGTCAAGATTGACAGAAGGAAAAAGGAAGAGAAAAGCCATAGCAGGGAAAGAAAGACAGGCACTGAAGCCCTTAAGATCTTTACTACTTGTGAACTGACCAGTGTCTAAGCTGAGATCCTCAGAACTTTGTGATTAAATATCTTCACCCTTAGGACAAAATTTTCGTATTTAGGTTTGTGGTTGTAATTACAATTTTCTTTCGTTCTGAATTCATTTCAGAACGAAAGAAAATAGTTTAAAACCTCTATATAAGGCTCTAAGGCTCAGTTTTACTCAGAGAATTGATGTCATTTGAACCTAAAATACTCTCCTTACATAAAAAGATTAAATTGCTTTAGTTATATTTTCTTATTTTTTTAAACTTAAATCTCTCGAACTTCTCATTTTTCATACTATAATTCTTCGCAGTCACTTGGTCACTTTTATTTTACTAAAGTGAAAGATTTTCTTTTTCTGAGCAACTGAGGGAGTGATTCATAAAAAATCTAGTGCACTGATAATTCTGAAATTAAGTTGAAATAAATGAGAAATTACTAATTTAGAAAAATACATTTAAAAATTAAAATTGCTCATCCATGAACCAATGGAGAATTCTATAGCTACTGGGAAAGTTCTTATACTTTACGTATCTTTTGGCATGTATATTTTAAAATGAATTTGCATTCAGCAAAAGCTAAGGATTTTACAGATGACTGATGCCTGTGAAAATGAGATTTCTCCCCTGAACTTGCTTTAATTAAAACGCTGTAAGTAAGGGAACATTTCAATGTGCCAATCTCCATATTTGGTTAGTCCTAGCTTTCTAGAAAAAATGTTGCTTTGTTATGCATTTTAAACAGCGCTGCTGCCTAGACTCTGCAGTGTTAATACATTGCCTACCTAACACTTTGTATAAATTCTTATTGAATAATATTGAATTCATGTTGACCAAATGGAAAAAAGGCTTTTAGTATTGTACATCTTGTCATGTTTTTACTTTGGTTGCCTATTTTTAAAGTATTATGTTGATTGAAGTGGTACTAATGAATATGCACACAAAGGAACATTTAATTGACTATACCCAGTTTTGAAAAGCTACAGTTGATATAAATCTTAATCTACTCTTTTGGATAATTTGAAAGTTATATGTTGAGTTTTATCCATCATGACAGAGTTTTCCCTGTAGGAAGCCATCCCTATAGCTCCAGATCACAAGACTATGTAACATACACACACACATATATGTGTGTGTGTGTGTGTTTGTATATATACATATAAAATATATGTGTGTATACCTGCATATATATAACATGCATGCTCCTATGAAATAATAAGTATCATTGGTAGGTTGTACTCACATTTAATACTCATAATGTTATCAGAATATATCATATAGTGTATATATTTTGGGGGTTAATATATGTTTATTTCTTATCTCCATGAGAACTGAATTCCATATTTCCTCCACAATGGAGTTTCCAGTTTCCTCAAAACTGGAATTTAAATTCCCTGAAATGTGAAAAGAGTGTAAAATGTACAGAATAGTGTAAGCTGAACTTTCCTTTCATTTCAGTTCTCTAACTTGACAAATTCCTTGAGTCTACACACACACAAATTTTCAACAACTGTTTTTCATTTTATTTAATAACATCAGAAATACAGTGGAAATTATGTTTAGTAATGTGACTTCTGCTTACCCAATACATTTTATTATAAATAAATGTGAAACAACCTCCCACTTTGTCCATAGGGCTGGCTAAATGTTATGGGAAAAAGTTAGGTTTGCTTTCACTCCACATATGTTGGAAAACCTTTCAGTAGGCAAAGTAACTGTGATGTGAAGAATATCTTTTAAGATGTTGAGTCATGGAGACGCTGCTGCTACAGGATCTCCACCGGAGCATCTGAGTAATAGCTCTTCAAGTCTACAATTAAAAATGGCCTCTAACAAGACTACATTGCAAAAAATGGAAAAGAAACAGAATGGAAAGAGTAAAAAAGTTGAAGAAGCAGAGCCTGAAGAATTTGTTGTAGAAAAAGTACTGGACTGAGAAAGTACTGGACCGACGTGTAGTGAATGGGAAGGTAGAATATTTCCTGAATTGGAAGGGATTTACAGATGCTGATAATACTTGGGAACCTGAAGAAAATTTAGATTGTCCAGAATTAATTGAAGCATTTCTTAATTCTCAAAAAAGCTGGTAAAGAAAAGGATGGTACAAAAAGAAAATCTTTATCAGACAGTGAATCTGATGATAGCAAATCAAAGAAGAAAAGAGATGCTGCTAACAAACCAAGGGGGTTTGCTAGGAGTCTGGATCCTGAACGAATAATTGGTGCCACAGACAGCAGTGGAGAATTGATGTTTCTTATGAAATGGAAAGATTCAGATGAAGCTGACTTGGTGCTGGCAAAAGAGGCGAATATGAAGTATCCTCAGATTGTGATTACTTTCTATGAAGAGAGACTAACTTGCCATTCTTGTCCAGAAGATGAAGCTAAATAATTGTTTGCATTGCTTTTTATATATATTTATACACACACACACACACACACACACATAAAATCCGAGTCTTGGTTTTTGAATTAATGGTGTGAAGCAATAACTACATTCTAATGAAAATCAAGTATGAAATGTTGGTTTTGAAAGTAGTATTGGTGGAGTTGAGGTTTTTCTTTTTTCCTCAATAGCACTGGTTACTTTGAACAAATATAATAAAGGCTTTCTGTAGTTGCTTTATCAGAAAAGAATGTTTAATACCATGGTATATTTCCTCTGCATTCAGAAACAGATTGTGGCTTTTTTTTTAATATTAGGCAATTTTGGGGGGTCATTACTTAATCAGAACAATTTGTCTTTAACTGCTATGTTGAAGGACCATCCTGAATTTTCATTTTTGTGTTTGTGTGTGTGAAAACAAAATACTTACATAGGTAGTTTTTTGTTTTGGAGATTTTGCTTGTTTAGAGGTGTTGGGCATCAGACCCACAGCCCTGCATATGTAGGTAAATGATGTATCACTTAGTTACATCCCTGGCCCTTGTTTTAGTTTTTTGTTGATTTTTGAGACAGGGTCTCTAGGCAGCTCAGGTTCACCTTGAACTTCCTAGGTAACCAGGCTAGCTAGCCTCAAACTTTAGGTCCTCCTGCCTCTGCCATAGATAAGCAAGTGCAATAACTTTGCAAAACTTCTTGAAAGGAAAAAATTTAAGCTAAGAACAACTTCCCTCACCCAGATGAGAAAAGACAAATCTTGATTTCCTTTCACTAAAATTTTCTGTAGTGAGCATTCCTTTACAGAATATTGGGACATGGGCTATCTAACATTCAGCTCATGGAAATGTAAAATCAGCTGGTTAGAGATGTGACTATTTAGGACCTACTGGCCTAAAAGAATGGACAGAATTTTATAATTATTGATCTGCATGCTTTTTCTTTACCCCAACTCATTTCTTACATGTAGGCTCAATTGTTTTCAGTATTGGGTTACTGGTTCCACAAAAGCCAGAGAAACAACTTTGTAGTAAACAGAATGTTACCCAACTGTATATTGTTTACTTTATTGTAAATAATGGTGAACAGTGGTCAATAAATATTTTTATATTCCTTTAAAAAAAAGATGTTGAGTCATATTAGTGCTAATAGTATCTATCTATCTATCTATCTATCTATCTATCTATCTATCTATCTATCTATCTAATAACCATGCCAAAAGATAAGCAAAGTATTAGAATTTTCCCAGTAGTTATAGAATTCTCCATTGGTTCATGGATGAGCAATTTTAATTTTTAAATGTATTTTTCTAAATTAGCAGTTTCTCATTTATTTCAACTTAATTTCAGAATTATCAGTGCCCTAGATTATTTTATGAATCTCTCCCTCAGTTGCTCAGAAAAAGAAAATCTTTCACTTTAGTAAAATAAAAGTGACCAAGTGACTGCTAAGAATTATAGTAAGAAAAATGAGAAGTTCAAGATATATATATTTATATGTATTATAGTTTACCATAAGCACTGGGTATAATGTTCCTTTAATGCACAAAAATGTATTCAATATTAAGTATAAGGATAACTTTAGGTCAGTAAAATGGATAATAATAGTGCATATGTTTGAATAATTAAGCCTACTAGGAAAGAATTATTTTCAAATACAGTAATCAAATGTGAAGTATTTGTAGAACAAGGAAAGAATAGGTCGGAACAATTTGTTTGTTTGCATACAAGATTTTATACACTCATATTTTTACAAATGGTTCATGCTAGATGGAAAAGAAGTATAGCAATTTATCAAGACATTTTGTATGCTTAAAATTTTAATTCATAGTTCTATTAAACATGTTATTTACCCTAAAAATCATCCCACAAAGAAATACAAAAATATCCTCCAGAAAGTAAATGTGAAACTTGCTTTACCTCTTAAGCTCTTGAAGATTAAATTATTATAGTCAATAGTGTGACATTATCATATTCAATATTGTGATATTCAATAGTGATATAAGACATAATAAGCCCCCCAAAATAGTTACCTTATCTAGGAGCATTTATTATTCAAAAATATTGAATGTTTTATTGTTACTGTATTTTGAAAAAAAGACACTAATTGTAAATGTTTTAAACAATATGGAAGTCTAATGGAAAGCCTATCACAAGGCCACCTTCAATGAATGGTCCCCAGTTAATAGGCTGCAAGTTACATTTGCAGTCTGTGTGTGTGTGAATGCTATGTACAGAAGAAGAGATGGAGATGTATACTTTAACCTCCTTATAGCCACATATATGACACATTAGTGAGAATATCCCATTATATCTGAAAACTAGAGATAAAAAGGCTTCATTTTTAAAACTTTATGTTTTTCTCCTATATAGGTATATAGAATAAGAGATTCTTTGGATTATTGTTATTGGGCAATGAGGAAAAAAGATCTCTGGTCTTGAAAGGACTAAGGAGAGATAACCAAACGTATGACTTTCCTTTGAAATGTATTTTAGTTATTGAATATTGGAAGACTTTAAATTTCTGAGAATTTCTCTCTTATTTTCTTGGCTATCTGATTTGATAGTCTTTTCAGTGTTTTTCATTATCTTTGAGATATTTTCCAGCTATATATCTTGTAGATAACTAGCTATAGTGAAAATTATTTCTCTGTAGATGTAAATTTTGTGTGTTATAATGTTGAGATTGATTGCTATGGTTATTAAACATTGTGTCAGTTCTTCTATTTTTAAATCCAGTTGGACATGTCAAAAGATTACAAAATTCTATCCAAAAAATGTCCTTGCCCTACTGCTAAGGGGCCATGAGTCCTCATTTCTTTCATACAGACTTTGACATATGAATAATTTATAATTATATGAGTGATAATATTGCCTGTTCAAAAAATATTTAGGTTACTACGGCTATTAAAATTGAAATACACCATGGACTCACTACCTAAAAACCCAGGTAAATAGCACTTTACATTTGTTGATTCTCCATTTCTCTAGTTTATTTTTCTTTCCCTCCACAGACTGATTTCTTCTGCTTTTGGTATGGTCTTACTTGAAAATTATATATAATATCATTATTAATTGTGGTTTGAGTTTTTATGGATAGACAGTTTGGCAATTTTTTAAATGGATTAAAGTATTATACAGGCTTATTCCTGGTTAAGTGAGAGACAACAGAGCAATTGTGTACTAAATGCTTGTTTTCAAATTTGTCTACTCAGAACACACCTTAGCAAGCTCTGCTGCTACTGATAAGAGGATTGATAGTTTTTTATTTACTGTGTTTTTGATCTGTGGATCAATTAATTGGTAGCACTCTCATGATACATGTGTCAGTTTATACTTCACAAAAAACTTTCTGTTTTATTAAAACTTCAGCATTTTTCTGTTGTTATAGGATACTCATAAATTAGATTAATATGGGCTGATTTTGCTGGTTGGAATACAGAGAAGGGTCATAAATCCAATATGAATTTGGTTATGAAAATTTCTACACAAGAATGAGTTTGTACCTATTTTTTTAAATTGTGATATTAGTAAAACACTTTCAAGGTAGTCGCCAAGATAAATCAGCATTATTGCTCTGCCCATGAAAATAACCAGATGGCATCAAATAAGTTTATCTGAGCTTATTACAAACACAGGAATGAAATGATACTATAAAGAATGAAAATGTTGACTATTTGCAGTTGACAGAATAATTCTTGGCTTTTTTACTTCTTTTGGAGGGACTTTTGAATGAATAAGGTTGTCTGCACTTTTTTGTTGTTATTTTTCTTTTAAGCCTTTCCACTTAGTTGTTCAATGAAATACATGAATATTCAGTAAAGAAAAATTATAACAATACAAGCTTCCACCTCACAAATATTAATTACACTGCCTAAATGCTCTCAACTCTTGCCTTGTACACCTTGACCAGTGCCATAAATTTTTGCATCCTTTTGCAAATTTCTTTCAGCATTCTTCCTATGATAATAGGAATGCGGTGCTTTGTATTCGACTCAGCACCAATCACAATATCTGTGCACTGTTCTGTGACTAATTAATGAAGAAGTAAGGTCTTCCATGCATTATAAATTTATATTTGCATGAGAGTCATTATGATGAATAGACTCTGAGGTGTCACCCCAATGAGTCCTACCTCCACAGTGGCACAAGTGGCTGCCTTGTATAGGAGGCTATGAAGTCTAAGATGATTGCAAAAATTCTGAGACTATTAATAGTTTATTTGTCAAGTTCTACTTGGAAATATTATTTCTTGTAATATAATGAGAGAACTCTTTTATAGTGTCCATGAGATTCTTATTGCCAATTAGCTACCAAAAAAAGAGGTGAAAGTGGAGCTGTGGCTCAAGTGGTAGAGTGCTATCCTTGAGCCAAAGAGCTCAGGGACAGTGACAGGCCTAGGACTGACCACTCACCCCCCCCAAGCAAAAACTTTTGAAACTAAAGATGGGTATAAATGATGTTCTTCTTTTGGGAATATCATATATACATTAACTGGTAAATAAATGAAAGGAAAGTATTACACAGGATTTTTAATACAGAAAGACTGCTGGTGAATGTGTACATTAATTTAAAATTATACTAACATTGTATTCAAAATATAATAACAAAACACTGAATAACAGAATAGATACATGAGCTCATGCCTGTTATCTCAGCTACTCAGGAGGCTGAGATATGAAGGATTACAAATGAAAGTCAGTCAGTATAGGAAAGCTCTTGAGACTCCAGTTCTCAAATAACCAAACAACAACAAAACATAACAATTGGGCTTAAGGCTCATCTGAAGGGGTAGAGCATTAGCCAAGCAAGCAAATTAAGATAGCATGGGGTCCTAAGTTTAAGTCCTAGTATGGGTTAAAAGAAACAAACAAATAAACAGGAAAAATAAATAAATAGGCATATACAATAATAGAGAAATTCTGGAATATTTCTACCATTTTTGCCAACAAAAAGAATGAATAGAAGTCACAAGAAAGTTACAAATATGCTGACTGATTGTTCTCCACAAGAAAAAATAATGGAACTTAGTTTATTCTTTTCTAGATAATTAAAAAGAAACCTCAAGGATTGGGAGAAGATGGTGGAGGAGCAACAGTGCCCTAGCTGAGCTCCCTCCAACAGGGCAGTTTTCCAACCCCAAAGAAACTTTTACCGCTAGACAGCTCAAATTAGTTCTAACAGTACTGGGATTCCGGCATGGAAGGAAAAATCAACTTAGCTGGTCTGAAATCACAGATTCGAGCTCCAGGCGGAGTCCCAATGCCACACTAGTGCGGGCGCTGGCACCATGCTGCACACCCTGAGCAGCTCAACGGAGACCAGGGAGAAATCCTCCAGACGGCAGCATACATACAGATCGCAGCTGAACATGGACGGGCCAAAATCTCAGAGACAGCATGAGTACTCCCATGAAAGACAGTCTCACTCTGGCCCAAAGAGTAGCTCCACCCCCAACCAGGAGAGCAAAGAGCCATCTTTGACACTGGCAAAGCGTCAGACCAGATTGGAGCTAAAGCCCACCTGGGGAAAGTGAGGACAAAATGGCTATCTTTGAGAAGGGCAAGAGGGACCAATTAGTGAGAGCCAGCTCCGCCAGGAGAATGCCCCCTGCCCAGGTGGGAGGCGTGTCCTGCGCCTTGGCCCAGATAGAGGTGCCCGCCCTGCTTGCCGGAATTCCTAAATTAAAAAGCAAAAGCGGAGAGCAGCTATCGACAGCACAGAACTGCCAAACGAGAGAACAAACTTCCCGAGACAGATAAATGGTCCCATTTAGAAGCCCAATTCCCAGCCCAAAACAGAGCTGAATTCCATACCCAGCTCTGCCCAGAAGGCCGCCCCACCCAGGAGGGTGGAACCTCCCCCAGGCAAGTGACTCAGCCCGTTAAACCAGGCCAGAGTCGCCAAGCCCTTCTGAGTCCGAAGCCTATTCAAAGCCAGGCATTAAAGGCAGCGGCCCCACAGCTGATGGGAGGAGCCATGGCTTCTGAGACCAGTAAAGTCCCCACCTACAGAGCAAACCCAAGTCTTATCTGCAAGCTGTGGGAACCACAGAGACCCAGGATTGCACCAACAGGGGAGGAGGGTCAGGACAGATCCACCCCTGCAAACTGAAGGCAAGTCAAACCAGCCAAGTGGCAGAATAGACTGCAGACCGTCACAAAGAAACCAGAGACTGTAGAAAGTCTATCAAAACAAGGAAGAGTTTTTTCTTTTTTTTTTTTTGCCTCAAAAGATTTTTAAGCTTTTATTTATTTTTTTCTTATATTTTCATTTCAGAAACATCATTGGTTTGTATTTTTTTCCCATTTTCACCTGTTGGGTCTATCATTTTTTTTTGTTTTTTGGGTTTTTTTTTTGCTTTTTTATTGTTGTTGTTGTAGTTGATCTTTTTTTTTATTTTTTATTTTTCTGTTTCTTTTCTATTTTTCCTTTTTATTTTATTTTTTTAAACTTTTCTCAGTTATATGCATCTGTCTTCCAGTATTCTCTCTTTATTTCTCTCTATGTATTCTCTTTCTTTAAAAATTACTTTCCTATGAATAACATCTCCACTCTTTACCGCTAACTCTCCACTGTCTATCATTTTAACCTTGTTGTTTCTACTGATTCTACTTTCCTCCACATTTCCACGTCACTGAAACTAAACCAAAATCATCACCCCCCATACATTTTACTCTAGTTTCTTTATTACCTCTAACTTACTCTCCTGACTTACTACTAAGTCCTTCAGATCCCACTAACACCTGGTTATTGGACAGAGGGCATCCCCACTTAATTCGAGTGAAACAAAGGGGTTCATAGAGAAAGCCAGTCCAAAAGAAACTTAATATAAGAACAAGAATTGCTCATAGGGTTGTAACAGTACATAAGTAACTACCGAAGACAAGGGTCAGGATTGGTTTTTATATTGAAAATGTATTCTTTAGAAATGCCATATCTAATTTTATACACAGGTATAAAAGGTTTGTATATTTAATTGTGGACTTCAAAGATTTACACAACCGTGCCTGGTAAGGTCTGCTTTGGGTCGTAAACGGTGCTCACAGGTGCTGGTAGACTGGCATTCCCAATCCAAAAGGGCAGAAGGATCACAAGAAAGATGGCAAACAATGAAGTCTTAACCCCCAATCAAAACAAGCAGGAAGCAGAGCAGTCAATCAAAGACATAGAAGAGAACCCCCAAAATGCTCTACAAAGTCTACTGATAAACATGATAAATCAAAAGTTTGAATCTCTTCAGTCAATTATTCTAGAGTACGAGGAGGCAAAGCAAAAATTAATGGAGAATTTCATGGCATCTACAAATAGAAAGATAAATGAACTTCAAGAGTCAAATGAAAAGATAGCTACCCAGCTTAAAGATTTGAGAGACAACACTCAAAACCAAATTAATGAAGTTAATGAAGTAAAGAAGTCCATACAGGACCTAAGAAATGACATGGAAATTATCAGGAAAGACCAGTCAGAAGGAAAAGATATTCAAAATCAAATAGCTAGCCTACAGTCCCAACTAACTGAAGCAGAGGATAAAGTCTCAGGAGCTGAAGATTCCTTTGAATCTATGGAGAAAGATCAAAAGTCAATACAAGTCCAGTCCAATCAACAAAACAGATCACTACAGGAGATTCAAGACATGATCAAGAAGCCCAATTTAAGAATAATAGGTATTGAGGAAAACTTGGAGAAAGAAGTTAATGGGATAGGCAACCTATTTAACAGAATATTAGCTGAGAACTTACCAAATATCCAGAAGAAAAGGCCTATACAGATACAAGAAGCATTTAGAACCCCAAATCGTCAGACCAGAATAGGACATCCCACCAACATACTGTGATCAAAACAGGATCAGTAGAGTACAAGAAAAGAATCCTTAAAGCTGTTAGGGAGAAGAAAACAATCACATATAAAGGAAAAGCAATCAGAATTTCCCCAGACTTCTCAGCAGAGACCATGAAAGCAAGGAGAGCCTGGAATGAGCTATACCAAACACTAAATAAAAATAACTATCAACCAAGAATACTGTACCCAGTCAAACTCTGATTCATAGCCGAAGGTCAAATGAAAGTCTTCCATAGTAAGGAAAAACTGAAACAATATATCTCCACCAAACCATCTTTGTAAAAATCCTTAAATATGTACTATACAGGGAAAATAATCAAGATACCAATACATACAGAGAAAGGAACCCTGAATACTAAACATCAGATCAAGAAATGGGAAGACACAGCTTTTAACAAGATAGTGACAATGAAAGGAAAAAAACGATCATCTCTAAATCCTAACTCTCAACATTAATGGACTTAATTCGCAAATCAAATGACATAGGTTCATATGTTGGATCAAAAATCAAGATCCATCTTTCTGCTGCCTCCAAGAGACACATCTATCCAGAAAAAGTAAACATCTTCTAAAAGTGAAAGGCTGGAATCAAATCTATCAAGCAAATTGCCCCAAAAGCAAGCTGGAGTTGCAATCCTAGTATCAGACAAAATTGACTTCAAGTTAAAACAGGTAAGAAGAGACAAAGAAGGTTACTACATACTAGTAAAGAGATCTCTCCTACAGGAAGATATAACCATTCTAAATATCTACACACCAAATGCAGGAGCACCCAACTTCATCATACAAACACTACTGACTCTAAAAATACTCATAGACAGAAACACATTTATAGTTGGCGACTTTAACACTCCACTATCACCTCTGGACAGCTCAACATGACAAAAACTGAAGAAAGAAACCACAGAATTAAATAATTGCATAGACCAACTAGACTTAACCGACATCTACAGAATATTACACCCAGCAACAATAGAATACACATTCTTCTCCGCAGCATATGGAACATTCTCCAAAATAGATCTCATCTTAGGGCACAAAGAAAATCTGTACAAATTCAGAAATATCAAAACCATTCCCTGCATTCTCTCAGACCACAATGGAACAAAATTAGAGCTCAACTCAAACAGCCACCACAGAAAATCCTACAATTCATGGAGACTAAACAACACACTGCTGAACCATCAGTGGGTCAAATTAAAATGGAAAATCAAATGTTTATGGAATTCAACCAAGATGAGGACACAAAGTACCAGATCCTTTGGGACACAGCAAAGGCAGTACTCAGAGGAAAATGTATATCTCTGAGCACATACACCAACAAACTGGAGAAATAGCAACTCAATAAATTAAGGAAGCATCTTAAACTCCTAGAAAGAAAACAACAAGCCAAACTCCATGTCAATAGACCAAAGAAAATAACTAAAATCAAATTAGAATTAAATCAATTAGAGACGAAAAAAAACATCAAAAGAATCAACAAAATAGAGTTGGTTCTTTGAAAAAATCAAGAACATAGACAGACCTCTGGCAAACCTGACAAAAATCGAAGGCAGCACACTCAAATAAATAAGATAAGAGATGAAATAGGTAATATCACCACAGAAATAACCGAAATTCAGAAAATAATAAGGGACTATTTTGCAGACCTTTATGCCTATAAATTCGAGAACTTGGAAGAAATGGACGATTTCCTAGAAAAAATTCATATCCCCAAATTCAACCATGAAGATTTAAACCTTGTAAAAAGACCCATATCCAGTATTGAAATAGAAACGTCAGTAAATGATCTCCCATCCAAGAAAAGCCCAGGTCCATACTGATTCACCGCAGAATTCTACAAGGCCTTCAAAACAGAACTCACACCAATATTTCTCAAACTCTGCAATGAAATTGAAAGAGAATGTTCACTACCAGACACATTCTATGAAGCCAGCATAACCCTCATCCCAAAACCAGGCAGAGACTCATCACAGAAAGACTATAGACCGATTTCCCTGATGAACATAGACACAAAAATTCTCAACAAAATTCTGGCCAATCGACTTCAACAGGTCATCAAAAAAATCATACACCACGATCAAACTGGATTCATGCCAGGGATGCAAAGTTGATTTAATATACGCAAGTCAATTAATGTAATCCACCACATCAACCGGAAAAAGGTAAAGAACCACATGGTTTTAGCTCTGGATGCAGAAAAAGAATTCGACAAAATCCAGCATCCTTTTATGCTAAAAGCCCTGGAAAAACTGGGATTCCAGGGAACATTCCTGAATATAACCAAGGCAGTTTATGACAAATCAACAGCAAGCATAACTCTAAATGGTGAAAAACTAAAGCCATTCCCTTTAAAATCAGGAACAAGGCAGTGGTTCCCACTCTCTCCCCTGCTCTTCAACATAGAACTAGAATTCCTAGCCCGAGCAATTAGGCAAAAACAAAATATAAAGGGGATCCAAGTAGGGAAAGATGAATTTAAACTCTTTCTCTTCGCAGATGACATGATCCTATAGCTAAAGAATCCCATAGACTCTACCCCCAAACTACTAGAGCTAATCCAAAACTTTGGCAAAGTTGCAGGACATAAAATAAACCTTCAAAAATCAACCGCCTTTCTCTATGCTAACGACCCAAAGACCGAGGCTGATATCAGGAAAGCAACACTCTTTGCAATAGCCCCCAAAAACATCAAATACCTAGGAATAACCTTAACCAAAGAAGTGAAAGACCTCTTTGAGGAGAACTTTAAAACCTTGAAAAACGAAATTAAGTCAGAACTAAGGAAATGGAAAAACCTCCCATGCTCCTGGATTGGGAGGATTAATATAATCAAAATGGCAATATTGGCAAAGGCTATCTACAAATTCAATGCAATACCCATTAATATCCCAACACCATTTTTTAATGAAATAGAGGAAGCAATCCAGAAATTCATATGGAACAATAAAAGAGCTAGAATAGCAAAAACAATCCTAAGTAGAAAGAACAGTGCCGGAGGAATTACAATACCCAACTTCAAGCTGTATTATAAAGCTGTAGTAATAAAAACAGCTTGGTATTGGCACCGGAACAGGCCTGAAGACCAATGGAACAGAATTGAAGACCCAGAAATGAACCCACAGAACTATGCCACTTAAACTTTGATAAAGGAGCTAAAACAATAGGATGGAAGAAAGACAGCCTCTTTAACAAATGGTGCTGGCAAAGCTGGTTCAACACATGCAACAATCTAAAACTAGATCCTTATATATCACCCTGCACCAAAATCAACCTCAAATGGATTAAAGACCTCGAAATCAAAACAGACACCCTGAAAACACTAAAGGAACGAGTAGTAGAAACACTTGGCCTCCTTGGTGCAGGACAGAACTTCCTTAACCAAGACCCAGAAAGGCTACAAATCAAAGAAAGGTTTGACAAATGGGACTACATCAAACTGCAGAGCTTCTGCACGGCAAAGGACATAGCTCGCAAGATAAACAGAAAGCCCACAGACTGGGAGAAGATCTTTACCGGCCATTCAACAGAAAAAGGCCTCATCTCTAAAATATATGCAGAAATAAAAAAAATTACCTTCTTCCAAAACAAAACCGCAAAGAACCAATAGCCCCCCTCATCAAGTGGGCTAAAGACTTACAAAGAGACTTCTCTGATGAGGAAATGAGAATGGCCAAAAGACATATGAAAAAGTGCTCTACATCACTGACCTTAAAAGAAATGCAAATCAAAACAACATTGAGATTCCATCTCACCCTGGTAAGAATGTCGTATATCAAGAAAAGTAACAATGACAAATGTTGGAGGAGATGTGGCCAAAAGGGAACCCTACTACATTGTTGGTGGGAATGTAAACTGGTTCAGCCACTCTGGCAAGCAGTATGGAGATTCCTCAGAAGGCTAAATATAGAACTCCCCTAAGACCCAGCAGCCCCACTTTTGGGTATCTATCCAAAAGAACACAAATAAAATCACAGTAAAGCCACCAGTACAACAATGTTCATCCCAGCGCAATTTGTCATAGGGAGAATCTGGAACCAACCCAGATGCCCCTCAGTACACTAATGGATCATGAAAATGTGGTACATATGCACAATGGAATATTATGCCTCTATCAGAAATAATGATATTGCCCCATTTGTAAGGAAATGGAAGGACTTGAAAAAAAATTATACTAAGTGAAGTGAGCCAGACCCAAATAAACATGGACTCTATGGTCTCCCTTATTGGAAATAATTAGCACAAGTTTAGGCAAGTCACAGCAGTGGATCACAAGGGCCCAATCGCTATACCCTTATGAACACTTAAGATGATGCTAAGTGAAATGAACTCCATGTTATGGAAATGATTGTTTTATGACAGTTGTAACTACTTTCAACGTCCCATGTGTATCTGTAGCTTCTATTATTGATGATGTTTTGATGTTCTTGTATCACCTTCCAGTGGTTGTACCTACACTATCTCTGTAATCTTATCTGAGTATATTGGAAACCATGTATACTGGTATTAGAACTAGGAAATTGAAAGGGAATACCAAAATTGACACAGGGTAAAAAAAGAAAAATAACTACAAAAGCAATACTTGCAAAACTGTTTGGTGTAAGTGAACTGAACACCTCATGGGGGGGAAAGGGAAAAGGGGAGGGGGAGGTGGGTATGAGGGACGAGGTAACAAATTGTACAAGTAATGTATCCAATGCTTAACTTATGAAACTGTAAACTCTCTGTACATCAGTTTGATAATAAAAATTTGGAAAAAAAAAAAAAAAGAAGAAGAAACTTCAATCATAATTCAGTAGATGGGATTGGGAATGTGGCTTAGTGGAAGAGTGCTTCCCTAGCATGAATTAGGACTGGGTTTGATTCCTCAGTACTGCATAAACCAAACAAACAACAAAAAAATTCAGTGGAATTAAAATTAAAATACATTATCTAAATCACTGAGTTTTTTTTTTTTATAAATTATCACTCACATACTAACTCAAAAGAAATTTTCCTAGTATGAAGCCTATCATTTTTATATAAAATACAAATGGTATTTTTCAGAGTAAAATCAGCACTGAATATTAGAAAATACTATGAGAAATAATTTAGTAATTATATCTGAGAATAACAATAGAGAAAGCAGGTCACTATATTAATATAGAGGTTTAACATATTTAAGACAATGTATGAAACATTTTTCAGTTGACATAACTCATTCATTTAAAATATTTTCCAGTATTTGGGTTCATAATCTTATTTTTTGTAGTGGAATGTACTTATTAAATTACTTCATATTTATGAACAAACATTCACCTATGTTTTCCTCTTTTGCATGTGTTTACATTTATACTAGTAATACAATAATAATTTTTAATTGGAGAAAAACTAATAAAAGTTTGTAACTCCCTCATCAGTGCTCATGTATCTTGTTTTAATAATGTGTGCTGGAAGTCAATATTGTTGTTAACTTGATTATTTTTTCGTGGTTTCTCTTCCTGTGTTCATTTTATATTCCATACCATCTCCCTTCCAGCAGGGCTGATTGTGAATGTTCCTTCAGTCTTATTGCTTGGCATGAAAGTTCTTTCCTATGAAAAGAAATTGTGACTAGTAGCAACCACAATTTTTCTAACTTACTGTAATATCATTTTGTTTAGTTATTGAATAAGGAAAGCAATCTCATGTCCCTGAATCATTCCTACCTGTCACCTAGGTCACTTGTGGTGGCAGCCCAGAGAATTTTATTTTCTCTGATATAAATCTTTTTTATCCAACTTCATCTTGTTCATTTATAGCTGAACTGTACATTAAAAGACAATTAAAGCTCATAATATACACAATGCTAGAATTAATGTGTCTGAAAGAACCCTTTGAGTTCTATGATTTTTGTTGATTTTCAAATATTTTGTTGCCCTCTTGGACTAACTTAAAAGATACTCTTTTGGAGGAAGTAAAAAGTTTGAGAAGAAATGTACTCACTATCTTACGTATGTAACTAACCCCTCTGTACCTCACCTTGACAATAAAAATAAAGTTTAAAAGGAACTTTTTTTTTTTTTTTTTTTTTTTTTTTTGGCAGTCCTGGGCCTTGGACTCAGAGCCTGAGCACTGTCCCTGGCCTCTTCTTGCTCAAGGCTAGCACTCTGCCACTTGAGCCACAGCGCCCCCTCTGGCCGTTTTCCATATATGTGGTGCTGGGGAATCGAACTGAGAGCTTCATGTGTAGGAGGCAAGTACTCTTGCCACTAGGCCATACTCCCAGCTGTTTTTCTTTTCTTGTTACATGATTTTTAAATAAAATTATTTTAGAAATAGTTATCTTCTTTCCTCATAATATATATAACGACTAGGCCTTAGTGTTCTCATATATTTAGACAAACATTGTTCTGGATATGACTAGGTGTTTTTGGATGATAAACAATTGAACCCATTAGTTAGCTGTGTAAACTGGATTGTACTCCCTAAAATGTGTCCATTTCTCTGGTCAACTGATATCTAGGGAGCAAGAAAGTGCTCCTTCTGATTGCCTAAAGTAGGGCAAGAATCATTTTCTAGCCTTCAAACGCATACAGAAATAGTATAGCTTCCTGGGTGTCTAGCCTACCGGCTTTAGAGCTGAAGCTACAATCACTGGATGGTTCTCTGAAATTTAGACTCAATTTGGGACTATTCATTTGCCAACTCACCTGAGTCGTTTGTTAAAATGGAGTTTCGGGAATTTTTTCCTGGGTTGGCATGGAGCCACAATCCTCCCAATCTTCACATGAAGAATAATTAGGATTACAGATATGAATTGACATGCTGAACAAACATGCTTTGTTTCTACAATTCTTTAACTTTCCTTTCTCCGCTGAAAAATTATTTAATTTTTCTGTTCTCCCATCTTAATATGATATATTCAATAGCATACTAGAGGTAGTTTTTCCATCTTTTCTTAAAAGCTAAAATACATTGTGAAGAACACTATGGTATTATTAAAAAATACCTTATCTGGAGAAAAAACTTTCAAACTGAGGCTTATTTTGATGAAGTAATATACTCAATGTTGACATTTCACATTTACAATGTGCATGGAATAAAATGATCTGGAGCATTCATAAATGCTAAGAATATGAACTCTGATGTAGGCGCTGGCTTTGTATTAAAAAAAAGCTAAATAAATTGAAACAGAAAAGGCTAGAAATTAGAAGGAATAATCTAAAGATTTAGAAATCTTGAGATGAGGAAAGAAATAAAAGAACATTATCAAGAAAGATTTCAACTTAAACATGAAGTGAAACAATTAGAGTACTGTTAAGATGAGTGAGAAATACAGAAAATGCAATAATTAAAACTGAGATGTAATTTGTTAAATGTTCAACTTTGAATTTGTCCTGTTTCACCTGTCAAAGTGTCCAGTGATTTCATGAAAAATAAAATCTAGGACTTGAAAATAGACCAGAAACAAAGACTTACATCTATTTCCAAAGAACAGAAACATCAACATAAAACATAAAAGAAGGTGCCAGTATTTTAGGAAATACTTTAGAGCACACTTAGAGAAAGCCACAAAGTTCAGATCAAGGAGAGAAAATAAGTAACCACAATAAGAGAGGGAATTGTTATCGAGTTCATATCAGAATGAAAACCAAAGAAACAAGATAATGGATTGATCAATGTTTTTATTATGCATGACGTTTGATGTAGTTGGTTTGAGATGTGAAAAACATTGCATCCATTTAAAGAAATTTGTGTTCTTCGGAAGACAGGTGTACATTTAATATTGAGATATTTGTACTGGTTTGACAAAACACTGCAGTTATTTGCCTGAATACAAACATTACTTGTCAACTAAATGAGAACAATTTTGACAGTCTTTAGCTTACCTACAGCCCATGATGTCATGAAGAAGATATTTATATGATGAATAACTTCACCTTGTTTTTATTTCCATACAAGTCTTCTTAAGACAGATAAATTGACTATGTACATATGGGAAATCTCAGTAATTTATCCAACATAATGGGAGAAAGCCAACTAGCCCAGGCAAAATGTGGGAATAAGCATTTCTTTCTACTTCCAGTCCATTGAGATTCTAAAATTATAGCTAACTCTTACAAACTTTCATCTTAAACATGAATGCACAGTTAAAAACTAGTCTTTAGAGTATGTATGCTAGTTAGGAACATATTAAACTAAGATGCTAGTTTTCTCCTTGAATTTCAGTAGCTCATATCTGGATTAAGGTAAAAGAGCACAACACATATGTCTTAATTATTTAATATAATTTTTAAACAGTTCATTTTAACAATATAATTTACCCCTGACAATGTATGTATATCAATAAAACAATAAGTAATTTTAATGCTGTAAACATATTTTAACTTTAATATGTAAAGTACTATCTAAATTGTTAAATCGATTTTTTTTTTTCCTAGTACTGAAGCTTGAAATCTAGGTCTCACACTCTCTATCAGGTTTTCTGCTAATGGCTGGTATTTTACCACTTGAGCTACAGTTCTATTTCTGTTTTGTTCTTTTGTTTTTTTACTGGATAATT
This sequence comes from Perognathus longimembris pacificus, assembly GCF_023159225.1. Taxonomy (NCBI): domain Eukaryota; kingdom Metazoa; phylum Chordata; class Mammalia; order Rodentia; family Heteromyidae; genus Perognathus; species Perognathus longimembris. The sequence goes on along the minus strand of NC_063174.1, from coordinate 14,641,778 downwards.
GGAGATAAATGTCTCAGGGACTTTCCTTCTCTGTCTGGCTTCAGTCCGCAATCCTCAGATCTCAGCCTCCTGGGTAGACAGTATTATAGATGGTAACCACCAGAGACCAGATTCCCAGTATCTTAACTCAGTATTTTAACTCACAGAATGTTGAAGTAAAAATGACTCACTTTTCTAGTTCATTATCTTTAATTGCACTTTGGTCTTTACTGATTGTCTCATAACTAGTACAAATATACTCTGAAAATTTGAGAATTTTTTCCCATAAGAACTTGCACATTTGTTTTAATTATATTGTCTGTTCCAGTAAGTGCAATTTTTTGGATATTTGTAGAAATGCAAATCATAAAACTCTTATTCCTTTATAGGAAGATTTCAAGTCATTAGCTACATCTTTTATATGTACTGTAAATGTTCTAGCTCTACTCTATTGCTTATCTGCTATTTGACACTTGAGCTAAGTCTCCAGTTCAGCTTTATTAATGGTTAATTGGAAATGGAATCTCATAGATATTTTCTACCAGAGATGACTTCAAACTGTGATCCTCCAGATGTCAAACTCATGAAGATCTAGCTATATAGACATGAGTCACCAGCAACTTGACATTTTTGTGTATTTTAGGTGATCACTTAATAATCATTTTTTTTTTAGTGAAAATAAAGCTCCTAAGGAAAAGTGTTATCAAAAACTTTGTAAAGAAAGAGAAAAACAGTTAGGTACGTTTGAGATAATTCTGAGCACCAAAAAGTGTTTGGACTCATCTCCATGAGGAAATGAAAAGCAGTCTCTGTCAATGCATCTGAATTATATTGAACATATTGTAATATTACATATAGAATATAGAATTTGGACATTTACTAAAAGGAGTACATATGTATTCTACATTTGTTGCATTGCACTTCTGTCTACTTTCCTTTTTTGGAAGGCACTGAATCTTACCTTTAGCCCATATTTGCTATCATTACTTTTCATTTTAATGGAGTCTCATGTCTTTGTCCCAACATTGGGTGACAACACTCCTACCTATGCCTCCTATGTTGCTGGAAAGACAGGCACGAACCATCATGCTCAGCTTTATTGCTAAAATGGCATCAGTAACTTTCTATACAGGTTAACCTCAAATTATTTCCCAATTTTTGCCTCCAGAGAATAACTAACTTTAGAAAATTAAATATCTAAAGATTAGAAACCAACTATTTGTCAGAAAGATAAAAACTGTTACATATTCCAAATACAAAAGTATTTTAAAATACATACATCAAAATGGAGAGACAAAGGCAAAAGTTGAACCAATACAACAGCAAGACTTACAAAACTATGTGGTAATCCAACTGTACAACTCTTGGGGGACGGGGTGGGATGAGAAGGGAGAAAGATGCAGAAAAATGAGGAAGGAGGTAACAAGTTTGAAGAAATGTACTCACTGCCTTATATATGAAACTGTAACCTCTCTGTATATCAATTTGACAATAAATAAATTAATTAATAAACCAATACATTTAGTAAACTTTATAATAAAATAGGTCCCCCAAAGTAGTAGATGAAGTAGTATGTACTGTCTGGTAACATTGCTTTCTTGGTAGTTTTGTTAATTCTGCCCTAATGTTTCTTTATATCTGGTAACATTGCTTTCTTGGTAGTTTTGTTAATTCTGCCCTAATGTTTCTTTATATCTCAATGAGACAAAAGGTATCTTCAGTTCTGTAAAGTGTTTGTGAACAGTTGATGAAATACAAAATCCTAAGAAACAATCTTAAAGAATAATGTGATATACAAAGTATTTTATTATCAATAAAAATAGGAGATTTTCATAACAATGTGAGGAATACTAAAATAGTTCAATAATGTTTGGCATAAATTAATAAATTATCCTATTTGAGTTTATTGCTTTGTGTTACCAATGCTTTAAATCAATCATAAATGTGTAGCCAATATGAAAACTATTCATTCTCGGGCATTTGTGATTTTTGCCTGTAATCCAAGCTACTCAGGAGATTGAAATCTGAGGACCTCGGTTCAAAACCAGCCCAGGCAGGGCTGGGAATATGGCCTAGTGGCAAGAGTGCTCGCCTTGTACACATAAAGCCCTGGGTTCAATTCCCCAGCACCACATATACAGAAAACAGCCAGAAGTGGCGCTGTGGCTCAAGTGGCAGAATGCTAGTCTTGAGCAAAAGGAAGCCAGGGAGAGTGCTCAGGCCCTGAGTTCAAGGCCCAGGACTGGCCAAAAAGAAAAAGAGAAAGGTATGTACTGCCCTACAAATGAAACTGTAACCCCTCTGTTCATCACTTTGACAATAAAGAAATGAATAATTTTTTTAAAGCCAAAAAAAAAAAAAAACAGCCCAAGCAATAAGCCTGTGTGAATCTTATCTCTAATTAACCACCAAAAAGCCAGAAGTGGAGTTGAGGTTCTATTGGCAGAACAGTGACATTGAGCACAAAAGTTTGGGGAGAGGGCCCAGGTCCTGAGTTAAAGCCTAGGCCTGCACAAAAAAGAAAAATTAAGAAGAAAAGAAAAAAGGATAAAATGAAAAATGAAATACACACTCAGAGAGAAAGAAACAAAGAAAGAACGAAGCAAAGGGGAAGGAAGGAAGGAAGGAAAGAAGGAAGGAAGGAAGGAAGGAAGGAAGGAAGGAAAGAAGGAAGGAAGGAAGGAAGGAATGAAGGAAGGAAGGAAGGAAGGAAGGAAGGAAGGTAGGAAGGAAGGAAAGGAAAGAAGGGCGATAGGAAAACTATTCAAAACTGTACAATCTTAGGCCTAAAAGTTGATCTATGGTCCATTAAGGAAGTTCTTGAATAGGATTGTAGGAATACAAACTGTTCTCTTTTCCTCTTCTTCTTCTTCTTCTTTTTTTTTTTTTTTTTCATTTTCTAGGCATGAAGTGAACAGCTTTTCCACTTTGTGCTTCTGTCATGATGGGCATCTGGGTTGATGATGGACTGCTCAGCTTGTCCTGGAGCGAAACCTCTAAAACATATAAATAAGTTTAATATTATACATTAAGATACACTTGTTTCAAACACTTGATATAGTAATGGAAGCTAACAACCACACACAAAAGTGTTCAGCTATGGAGGATAATGTACTGTGAAAGACATTACGTACTGTGGAGGCCAAGAACTTTTAGGAGCAAATCAACTGCTATAAAATCTACAGAACTTCTCTTTAGAGATTTGCAATATGTCATATGTGCTTATTAAAAGTGCAAGTAAATTCTATGTAGTAAAACTTTTGTTCATTTATCAAGCACTGTCTTTAAAAGGACTAAAACACTATTTGATTTTTAGAGGCTCCATTTAAAAGCAATCATAAAATTTTCACATACTTTGGTACAATTAAGTACAATTTTAAAGAGGAGAAACATTGACTTGCATCATAATAATACATTGTCCTTTCTACAACTAAAATAAATGGCATACTTCATTTAAAATATAATTGGGGAAACATAAAGGAAGAAATTGTTCAAGTTTTCAATTATGCTCTTAGCCTCTAATGCTTTTTTGCACATTTACATCCAGGGTATTTCTGAGATTTAGAAGGAACCCATCCATTTTTTCCTTTATGCTCTTTTCTTAGAGTGTCCTGTGCTTCTATCTGTCTCACTGCTAGTCTACTCACAGTCTTTTCTGGTACATTCTTCTGTATGATCTGGCATTATAAAACTAGTTTGGAGACTCTTCTAAAAATTTATTTTTTATGCTCTTAAAGTAGTTGTACAAGAATTGCCATTGTACAAAAATATTATGAATCCAATGCACCTTGACCAATGTCACTTTTTAAGTAATTATTTATTGTCAAAGTGATGTACAGAGTGGTTACAGTTGCATACGTTAGGTCATGAGTATATTTCTTGTACTATTTGTTACCTCCTCCCTCATTGCCCCCTCCTCCTCAGCCTTTCCCTCTCCCCCCATGAGTTGTTCAGTTGGTTTACACCAAATGTTTGTGCAAGTATTGTTTTTGGAGTCGTTTGTTGTTTTATCTTTTGTCTCCTGATTTTGATATTTCCTTTCACTTTCCTAGTTCTAATACCAGTATATACAGTATCCAGTGTACTCAGATGAGATACAGTGATAGCGCGGGGACAACCACAGGAAGGGGATACAAGAGGATCATCAAGAAAAGAAGCCATGGTTTCACATGGCATGTTGAAAGTAATTACAACAGGGATATGACACTCATTTCCATAACATGGAGTTCATTTCACTTAGTATCACCTTATATGTTCATAAGGGCATAGCTATTGGGCTCTTGTGATCCTCCGTTGTGATTAGCCTAAACCTGTGCTAATTATTCCCTATGAGGGAAACCATAGAGTCCATGTTTCTTTGGATCTGGCTCACTTCACTTAGTATAACTTTTTCCAAGTTCTTCCATTTCCTTATGAATAGGGCAATGCCATTCTTTCTGATAGAGGCATAAAATTCCATATTGTATATGTAACACATTTTCCTGATACATTCGTCTACTGAGGAGCATCTGGGTTGGTTCCATATTTTAGCTATGCAATGTCACCTTTTTCTACCTTCTCACTTCTCCTTTACCCATTCCTTCCCTCACTCTTCTTAATTTTGTAGGCTATATACTGAATTGTTGACTGCTTGCTCAGTTCTATGTATCTCTTCCCCACCTCTCCCAAGTATGCAGTTCAAAATATTCACCAGTAGCCCCAAAGTTTGTGTATATTTTCATTTTATCATAATAAAAGGGTAAGTCATTGTGTTCTGTGTTCCAAAATCATTTAAGCATTTTTCTTCCTTTTCCTTTCCTGGGTTGCATTCTAAAGAAAAATCCTATAAATTGTTGAGAGGCTTTTGAAAAAAAATACTTTAAAAGTTTTAAAAATGAAACTATAGAGTAATCCCTCTGCATGTCACCTTTACAATTAAAAAAATAAAATTGTAGATTGTCAAGGAATTCATACTCTAATTTTAATGAATTTAGAAAAGGTATATAATCTTGAGCAAAATATACCTGCTGATCCTTGTTAGCCTTTAATTCAAGTGACAGGGAAAAAATAATTTTATGACTAGTTGATTTCAAAAGTGACACTAAAAATAAAGTTTAAGAGTTTCAGAAAACTGAATAAAAAGAAAGCATAAATAAATTCAGAAAAGTTCTGAAAGATAAATTTTAAAGTTAAACCTCATTTTATTTAAAAATCTTAAGTTTCAAAATACTCAAAATTTGAATTTCATTTAACAACTTTAGTAAAATCATTTGATTCTTTACTAAATTATATTTTGTGTATTTTCTAAATGACAACATTTTGTTATATATAGATACTTTGGAGGGAAAAAATGTATAGGGCTATAAATGTCCAGTTTTTAGGAAATTTCCCTGAAAGCTTTCCCTGTGGATATCTTTTTCTCATTTCTTTTAAAACTCCCAGTGGTGAAATTTTCTCATGCATCAGCTACCAAAACAGTCATGGAAGAATGTGTAAAACATTTATCCTTAATGGACTATGAATGGAACACTGAACTTAAAGTCTCTGAAGAATAAAGATAATGGGGTTCATATAACTTAATTGGTTTTGAACTTGATATCAAAATGTATAATCCACTGTATTGAATAAGTGCTATGTGAATTTGAGTTTTAAAGTAAAATTACTTTATATTTTAAAACTTTATCATGATGGATGACCCCATTCCTTTTCTCCCTTTTTGTCAAATTAGATTATGCTGCTTTTTACTGATGTGCTAATATATATACATATATATGTATTTGCACATGTGTGTATATGTGTGTACACACACAAAGAGAAAAAATTTTTCCAGTGATACAGAAAAAGGAGACATAGATTACCAGATATCCCCTAAAATAATCACATTAAAATGGAAAACTAGCAAAAATTTAATGCATTATTTCATTTGTCACATAAAAATTGGAGACTTAACTTAGAGTTTTGTAGCAAAGTTTGATTTTTGAAACATTAAATCTCAAAATAATAGGCTTTTCTAAGAAGTTTAAGTGGAAATATCATTGCTTCTAAAGATAATACATTATGTTTTAATAAGGAATGACTAAGACTTTCTAAACTTTTCCCTTAGACACGCACTTTGAACTACAGGCCTCCTTCTTCTTTAGAGTGTGTGGTTAACAAAAATTGAAATTGTAAGTTCCTTTTCAGTCCCTCTGAAATACAGGTTTTGGAAAGACTGTCACTATCCAGTCCTGAGAATTACTGCTCTGAATTACCGTCCTCAGCGGAAAAAAAAAAAAAAATGAGCCTTGTCTCCCAGATTCTGTAAATCAAGTAGAACCCTAACCCTAGTGACACCTTGCTCCATGTTGTAAAATTTGTTTTTTTTATTAGGTTATTGTATTTAAGTAATTATACATAGGAATTTCCATTTACCAAAGTAGTTTATGAACACAATGCATCAACGTCAATGTCATACTCCCAACATACTCAGCCACTGCTCTTAATCTACTCCTTCTCTCACTTATCTTCATTTTAGGTTATGTGTTGACATTTTTGCCATTTAAAAAAGTAAGTTATGTGTGTCTATGTCATTACTTCAGCATCATCACCTCCCTTTGGCCCACCCATTACCTTATATTTTTCAATTCTGTAGTATATTCACTGAAGTCTTACTAGCATTCTCCTACATTATCCCCTTCGTTCACTTCATTCTTCTAAGTCTCTTACCTTACACCCCCACCCCACCAGCCCCCTGCAAGTACACATTTCCTCCTACTTATTTGGTTGGGCTTTGACTAAGTCTTGTTAAAGAATTATACTAATTGTGTTCTCCATAAATTTGGTTACACTCCAGTTAATTCATTTGTAAGCCCTTGCTTACCACCCAGCATGTTTACTTGTAAATTTATAGGTATATTCTAGCTACTACAAATGAAGGAAACCATGCATCCTATGTTTCTCTGGGTCTAGCTTATTTTGCTTAATATAATTTTTCCAAGTGTTTCTATTTCCTTATTAATGGTACAATATCATTCTTACTAAAGAATGAGTAGAATTCAAATACAAACACACACACACACACACACACACACACACACATATTTATATCACTTTCTTGATCCATTCCTCCATTAATGAGCATCCACTGAAGGAAGTTTATTTTTCTTTGGTCAAAAGGCAATTGTAGAACAAGGTGGCTTATGATCCATTTCAAAATTACACATTTGGAATTTTTCTTTATAAAACTTTCTTGGTATGATGTGAATGAGAAGGGACGTACTCACTGCACAGTCTAAGACCTCAGCTTCCATAGTACTTCTTGATGGTCTCAGTATTGGGACTTGAACTTGGGGCCTCGCACTCACACTTGGTGTGAGTCATTATCCTGAAGCAGTGTTTATGATATTTGTAAAGATTCATGTAATGAATATATTGGGCTGGAATCTATGCTGTGTTTGAAACTACACAATTCTACCTGACAGTTATTGGAAAATGGGTTTAAAAATCAGTGAAGGATTATAAAGGCTGTGTATTTCAATCAAATTTTATTTAATGACATTGATATATCAGAATGTTAACCATATTTTACGTCATGAAATATTACTTCTTTTGTTACTTTTCAACCCTTTAAGAATGTTAAGTCAAGTTTGCCTCTCTGCCATGTAAAATAGGTTGTGGGGCATATTCAATTCCAGTGTTTGCTGTTCAAACTCTACATGACAAATCTCAACTCTATGACATATTTTAACTAATGAGGGATTTTTAAAGCATAAGTCTAACTGTTTCCAAAAGTAACTGTAACATTATCATTTTAAACATGTAATTAAGGCATTAGTGTGACATCAAAACTCGCCAGGAGAGAACAAAGGTTAAGATTTGTGTAGATGTGACATGTGAACTAGGTAAGATTCATTATTTGCCATTTGTGACTCCTTGGCTCCCTCTTACCCCTGTCCAGGGGCTGCCTGTTTTTTGGTCCATCATTTACTTGCCCTGAATGGTGAAACATTCCATCAATCCAATTTGTGATTTTCATTTTATTAACATATATTATTTTCAGAATCTTTATTCCTTTATAAATTTCGTTCTGATTTTAGGTTTTTCAGAGACTGTGGTTCTTGATGTCATGGTTCTTATTTCCTTCCTTGTTTTGTTTATTCTATTTATTTTTTCTCATTAATTGTGTGCATTCTTTATGATCTCATCTCTAGGGATTTTTTTGAAATCTGAATTCAGTTTTTGTTTCAACCTCACTTTCTTTACTTTATGAAATGTAAAGGATGAGGATAAAAACAGACATTAAGCTACTCAAGTACCTGAGACCCAAAGAATCATGACTGTAAGCCAGCCCTGGCAAAAATGTCCTTGAAACTCCATCTACAAAATCACCAGCAAAAAACTGGACTAGAGAGATTGCTCACATCATAGAGCACCAACCAGCCAAGCAAATTGAACAAGCATAAAGTTTTAAGTTCAAACCCCAGACTGGTAAAATAAGCAAGCACTTTTTTCACTTTTAAAATTAGTCAAAATGATTCTGGTTGATGAATATTTTATCTATGCAGAAAAACAGAGATCAGGAAACATTACTTGGAAACATTTTTGAAATTCTAAAGTCAAAAGGAATAGCACAGATTATTTTAATAGAGTAATTTTCAGAAGACAAAAGTAATTGCTTTCTATCCTTTCCTGAATCTCTTGTGGTAAATGCTTCTAAAAGTAAAACATTATCTAACAACTTCCTTATTTTTCCGCAGGCTGTGAAATACTTTTTGTGGAATATATGTAAATGTGCTGACTTTTATCCTAGGATTTTTCCCAGAAAGAAGAGGATAACCCCCTTCTCCCTTTTAATACTCAACTGGGTGTAGTCAAATATGTCTATTGTGATCAGGAAATCACTCTAGAACATGTTTCGGCATTTATCTTATGAACCATTTTCAGTGTAGTAGAAGTTTTATTTCTGTTTCTCTTGTTTATCCAGCAGCTGAAAATATGGGTGGGAATTTTCTTTCTGGAAAATTAGTCTGTTATATTTACACAAGATAGTAACTACATAAAAATAAAACCAACCACTAGCATGCAAAAAATTATAAAAATAAAAATGAAAAAATATTCCCCATTAGATTTTCCTCCTTATGGTTATATATCAACATCCCTCTTGTGTTTTTATCATGTGCCTTTCTCCTTAAATACTTCATTGCCCCAAATATAGAAAGTTGGAGTTACATGTTTCATTTCTGCAATAACAATACTTAGGGTGGTTTTTTTTGCCTAATATTGAACAGTGAAGAGCATAAAATTTGGGAATAAACATCATTTGAACTCTTTGCCTCCTTTCCACCTTAGCTCTGCTAGGTAACTTAGATAATCCTTTCAATTTTTGATGAGTGGTGATTTGTGCATCTGAAAAGTTTTCACTGATAGCCATGTCATTATTTGTGACCAGTTAGTGTTATTTCCTGTGGCTTGACAGGTATGGCAAAGGAGGAGGGGGCAAAGAGGAAAGGAAAGAGTCATTCATGGCTAGACAAGTAATGAGGTGTTTTGGAAGTATCAGGATTTTGAACTCAAGGGCCCCTTGAGCCATTCATCTCAACATTTCTGCATTAATTTTAAGATAGTGGCTCATTCTATCTTGGTCTGGCTTCAAATCACAATATTCCCAGATGGAACTACAAACATATCCCACCACACTAGTTTGATGAGATTTTTTTTTTTTTTTTTTTTTTTGCTTAAACTGGCCTTGATCTACAATTGTTCTGCTTCTGAATTTCAACTAAAGGTATGACATTTGTCATCTCTAGTAAATTTTGCCAAGTGACACAAATTATATGCTTATACAATGGTAATAATGATTCGTTTGCAGGTCACAGGCCATCCAAAGAAACTGTGGGATAAATCGTACTTCTGGTAATAACACAAGTTTGGCGTTGTCACACATTTAGGAGATGTTATCATTAGCAGATATGATTCTGTGTTACCAACTTTTGCCATGAAATAAAACACAAATAGAGTCTTCAGTTTTTCCCTGAAAATGTCCATCATCTTAGACAACACTTTCACATCTAGGTGCTGTAGAACTAAGGTAGTCATCAGTTGAACTGTTTTCATTCATGTTATAAAGCCTTCAAACAGCCCCAGATGCAAATGCAAGAACCAACTTACAGGACTTTATAACACTGTCCTTATTTAGGAAATGAGGGTAATAATTTCAAGTAATTTTGCAACAAAATGAGATTTTGATGGGGACAAAATAAACACCAAGCAATAACATTCTTATATGAGATCAATTATGCTGAACATTCAATGTACATCCATAAAACTAAAAAACTTGAGGGAAGGGAGTGGGTTGGAAGATGGGAGAACATGAAGAAAGGGGTGACATCAAATAAGATACCCTGTGCTTACAAACTGATTTGTTGAACAGTAACTCCTTTTTGTAACTAGTGAAAGTAAATAAAAAGATAATTTAAATTTTTCATTCTTAGAAGATTACACCTGACTACATTAAGCAGAGTGGTTTTAGTTGTCTTCTAATATTCCTGCAGTTCTCACTGGACATATTTTTCTGATTGAAGACTTTGTGGATGATATGCTGTCATTGCTGCCATTCCCTAAGAACATTACCCAGACAATCCAAAAACAGAGGCTTTCTTGACTGTGTCTCTTCTTGTTGTCATACATTCTGAGTCTAGGTATAACTTGCAACTGTGACATCCATGTCACCTTTTAATCTATAACAAAGAAATCACCTGTGACCATGCACAACTTATCCAAAGTCTTACATTTGGGCCTGATGTTTCTGTTAATTCATAGTATGTAATATCATATACTTTAGTGCAAAACAAAATACCATGTTTCTAAATAGCTGACTGCACTTCCTAGCATATTATCAGTCCCCAGGGAGTATTACTTATTATTAGTGGTCTGTTTCACATCTATGTTGCTTTCCAAAATATCTTTCTGACCTTTAATTCTAGTTATTATTTTTTCTACTTCATGTCTGTTCTTCTTATGGTAATTTATTTTTAAAATATAGGGAAAATAATGAATTTACAAGATGATACCCTGACACTGGTAAAGGTCATACTTTGTGCTCTCATCAGTGTACATACAGTCACTTATTTTGTGAAGGTGAAATTAGATATGGAAGACTAATTCCTGGAACTTTCTTCTTTTCCTTGGGTATATTTCTTGGTTAAATAAGACAGTTTCTTTCACTAAGGTGTGCACAGATAATGTGATTAGAGAATGCATTCTTGCCATAGTTTGTCCCTTTAGGTACAAACATGTTTATAAGCATCCTTCCTTATTTTTATTTTTAGTTTTTGAAGTAATTGAAAAATGAGCTTATCCTAGGTAAGATCTCTACTGAGCTATATTCATGACAGCTTTTATTTACTAATCATTGCTTAGTTGGGCTTAGGAGTCATGATTCCCCTATTTTTGCCTCCCAAATATCTAGAATTATAGGCATGTGCTGTTGCGTAACTTTCTTATTAAAGGAATGCTCTCATGCAACTACACATAACATGACATGTCAGTTCTACATTTCATTCTGTATCTCTTCACAGAGACGTAGAGATGGACAACACTTGCCATTATGATTATTATGGATGTTCTGAGAATTCTGGTCAAAGTTTGGCTTTCTGAATCTTGGTCTCCATATTATCCCTATTAATGGGGCAACTGAAAATGCAATCCACTCAGGACTTCTGTGGATTTTCACACTTTTCTTCCCATGGTGCAGCTACAGAAGCATATAAGTTGTGTTGCAGGAATATTATCACAAACTTCATTTTGTATTTCAGTATGAAAATGTTTACAAGAAGGGCTCATACTGATTTATACCTTGTGTCACATCCCATCAATCCTTTTTCTTCCTTTTCTCTATTAAGTATTTATTAGAATTTATAGATTTAGAACTTCTCTATGAAAATGTGCACTGTCCCTTAATGGTAATGTTACAATAGAAAAACAACAAAGTTAATATGTCACATTCAAAGCAGAAGAAATGAGAAGCAGAAAAAAGTATGGTCAGCCTTCCAAGTCCTCCCTATCTCTGCCCCCCCAACCCCCAACTTGTCCTCTGTGTCAGTCTCTCCTGAAAGACCCAACGTCATTAATATATGAACTTTATTCTTCTAATTTCATTTTAGTTTTTCTCTTTCTTTTCCTTCTTCCCATCGTTCTTTTTTTCTTCCCTCCCTCCCTCCCTCCCTCCCTCCCTCCCTCCCTCCCTCCCTTCCTTCCTTCCTTCCTTCTTTCCTTCCTTTGTTACTTCATTCCTTTTGCTCATAAGTGTGCTTTTGTGTGTGTCAGTACTAGTGTTTGAATTTAGTGTTTTGGTGGCACTCTGCCACTTGGGCCACAGCTTCACTTTTGGTATTTTTTTTTTTTTTTTGCCAGTCCTAGGGCCTGGACTCAGGGCCTGAGCACTATCCCTGGCTTCTTTTTGCTCAAAGCTAGCAGTCTACCATTTGAGCCTCAGCGCCACTTTTGACCTTTTCTGTTTATGTGGTGCTGAGGATTCAAACTCAGGGCTCCATGTGTGCGAGGCAAGCACTCTACCACTAGGCCATATTCTCATCCCCATTTCTGGCATTTTTTAAAGCACATTTTTATTATATTTAAGTACTTCTCAAAAGGTTACCACTCAGTATGTCAGTTACTAAATACAATACATCTTGATCAACCGGTCACCTTTCCATCATTCTGCCTCACCCCTCACAACCAACCCCTCCTTCATTTTCCGTACTTTCATAGAATATGCATTGAACCCAATGCCTATAGTCTCTCTATCCCCTTCCTGTCTTGTTTATCCCTCCCTGGTTATCCAGTCCCTATCAGACATAAAGTGTTGGCACTCTGATACAGAGAAGACTCATTTTGAGATTTGGGAGTGTATATTAGAAGGCCGGCTACTGTCTGCCTTCCAATACACTTAATACTGTTAGAAAACTGAGCCTCTGGTAGTAAAGGAAGAGGGAGAGAAACTACCTCAACAAACTGGATTAGCTCTAATAGAAAATTGAGGAGGTAAGCCATGGTGACCTGAAGAGAGTCAAGGGACACAAAGCATGGTGCAGTGGTAGCAGAGGACAGGGTCAAGGTCAGGGGGCAGGGTTGCAGGGACCTCAAGAGTTCAAAGAGCCTGTGAGTTAGTGGTACAGTTGTGGCAGGTCTGGGAACCTGTTCAAGTATCCACCCATCTGCTTCTAGTTTAGGAGCCTATCACCTTGGAGAGGGAATGCAAACAGGATTTCACTTCTAAGTGTTTTCAGAAATTTCCCATCATCTACCAAGATACCAAGATAGCCCCAGTTAGACCCAGTATCTATATTTCAGTACAACTTCATATTTTTGTCCTTTAAGCATTGTGTCAGACTAGAAACATTTAGGATTTGTTTATCTTACATAATTAAACCTTTATGCCAATTATGAAATTCTTTATTTCTCCCTCACTCCCTGATTAGTAACACTGTTTTCTGCTTCTATAAACTTGACTTATAACTGATGGCCTTATACCAGATAGCTTGCAGTATTGTCTTTCAGTGCCTGATTTACCTCACTTAGCAAAATATCTTCCTGGCCCTCAATAATGGTAGGACTTTCTTCTTGGTAGGCAAAACAATAGTCTACGTGAGAGTAATTTTGGTGCCTTACTTTGGGGTCTTCTTTTGGTGTTACATCCATGAAATCTTCTTGAAGAACAATATCATAATGTTTTCCTATCTTCTCAAAATTTTATAGTTTTATAGTTATAAGTCCTTCACTTAGTACATTTTGAGTTTCTTTTTGAGCAGGGTGTTAGGATAGAATCTTGTAGAATTACCCACTTAGTTTTTTGTGCTCTTGATTTAAAAAAATGGGATTCTTTATTTGTTGTTTTTTTCTAAGTACTGGGTTTTGAACTCAGGCTTTGCACCTTCTTGGCAAATATTCTTTACACTTGAGTTGTGCCCTAGGCCTATTCTATTGATCTTTATGTAAGCATTGTACTTTTCATTACTTGCTTAACATATTCTGGGAACATAAGCATGCAATGCCTCTAAGCTTTCTCTTCTTTCCCAGATTCTGTCTGTCTGGGCTGGATTTGGTTATTCTTGCTCCAAATAATTTGGGGGCTATAAAACGTGTCATTGGAATTTCCCATATTTGTTTTCTCTTTTACCTTCAGTGTAATTTTGCCTATTTAATTTTTTACTCCCTCTCACCTTGTCAGTGTGCATCTTCCTACTTTTCAGTATTTGGTATTTCCAATAAATTATTATGACTGTACTATAATTATATCAGCTTTGTCAAAAAGAAAGCAAATACATTTCCATGCTTCCCTAACTTTGAGGATGTTACAATTTAGACTTTCATTCAACTAGTCTTCAACATTAAAAATAAAACTTTTATTGTGCTTTGTTTGTTTTGCCTTTATAATCCAACACTTAAATTTTAGATTTTGTCGAAATTGTTTGGTGATATTAATTATTAGCTACTAGTGTTTCCTTCAAGTTTATTTATTTTTTCCTTCAAGTTTAAATTCTCTAGTTGAATATAAAAAATGTCAAATAGTAATTAGCATCTTATTTTTTTAAGATCCAAGACCAGGATTCAAACTCAGTACCTTATACTTTTGCTCATTGTCTTGCACTCTTCCAACAGAGTCACATATTCAGCCCTAATTTATGTCTTTAATTCAGGAGACATATACCCACATTTCATTTTTACTTTCCTAGGCTTATTCTGCGTATAAAATATTTGGGCTTTGATCTCTTCTGGGCAAGCACTGGAGATGTATGCTCTTGACCATCCTGTGAAGACAGGACTGTGTCTTCTGAGTCAGAAATGTCTAGCATGTCATCTTTGTAGTAAGACCCCCAAATGCATAAGGTGCTAGCCATAGGCAAAATGATGTCTGATGACCCACATATTTCTTTAAGAATGTACAAATGCTCACTAAACTGAAAGGGTTTCTCTTTCTCTGTCTTCCCAGGACTGACACATGGGGACACAAATCCCCATCCATATGAGCTCCTGCACACATCAGTACTGATGCCTTTTGCAAATACACATTTAATTCTTGTGATCTTAAAGGAGAAATAAAATAAAATAAACTATAGATCACAATGAACAATTATCTGCTTCATGAAATTGAATTAATGCACATTATTTATCATTGGAAAATACATTTTATCTAACATCTATGTTCATAATTAGGTGCAGAAAGTTTGGGTCACAATTTTGGAAAACATCAATAGAATTTGCATTATAATTGTTAAGTTTGACTATCAACATTTTATATTAAAACATCAAATATTTGGGGCTGGGAATATGGCCTAGTGGTAGAGTGCTTCCCTTGCAGACATGAAGCCCTGGGTTCAACTCCTCAGTATCATATATATAGAAAAGGCCAGAAGTGGCGCTCTGGCTCAAGTGGCAGAGTGCTAGCCTTGAGCAAAAGGAAGCCAGGGACAGTGCTCAGGCCCTGAGTTCAAGGCCCAGGACTGGCAAAAAAAATTATGACCTGAGATTCTCTAAGTATGGGCTAAAAATGAAAGATATCATTGCATTCCAGTTTACATTTCCTTGGAAATAAATATTAGGTAATCTTTGAGCCTTACATTTTTTAATATTGCAAGAAATGCAGGTAGATAATATTTTAACATGACATTAAGCCACTGTTGTGTTTGATGTTATATAAAATTACTGGTAATCTTATGAATTAGCTTCAGTAAAATTAAAATGCAACTTTTGTGATAGATTATAATTTCAATAAACCTTGAAAATATTATAATTTCAATAAACCTTGAAAATATTGTAATAAGTCACTGTGGACACATAGTAATACCCTCTATCACTTTATGTATGTTCCATCTTGTTGATGTATGTATGAATTGAGCATGTATGAATTGGAGATAAATACAGTACTTGCCTAAAATAATTCTGTTAACTATCAAAATTTTCTGAAGCTGAATTTTTTTTCATGAAAATGAAGGGTAGATTAATGGATCTCTTCCAAAGTCAACCAGGAAGCAATGATCTGTGTTTTGTTTAATAACTCTGAAATATTTTTATATTCTACATTTTGAAACTCTGCTAGAACAAACCAAGCTTCTCAAATATAAATATTAGCAAAATTTACACTTAACTCTCCCTTATAAATGTTTGTAGATTATACATTTTAGGATATTTCTTAAATGTCTGTACAAAAGTTCAGTATGAATGGTTATCTCTGCGTATACCCAAGCAAGTTAGTCCTAAATTAATGGTATTCAAAATAACTCTACATAGTTAATGGCATTCTGTAGAATTTTTTAAAATCCAAATATAATTTTGAAAATGGAAAATTAAAAATACACCTTATGAAAATTAAGATAGTTTACCTACTCCTAATAACTTACATAGGGCTGGAGATATGGCCTATTGGTAAGAGTGCTTGCCTTGAGTACATGAAGCCCTGGGTTCAATTCCCCAGCACCACATATACAGAAAACATATACAGAAGTGGCGCTGTGGCTCAAGTGGCAGAGTGTTAGCCTTGTGCTCAGGCCTTGAGTCCAAGCCCCAGGACTGGCAGAAAAAAAAAAAGACAAAATCCTAATAACTTGCATAGGTATAAATCATGTAATATATAGGTATTTATATGATGGAATAAATATAATAGACACAAGAGAAAATTATTTTCCTTTATTTAAAAATATGTAAGCTGATTATATTGGCCGACAGCTATGATTCTAGAACTAGGGTGATCTGAGGATTTTGAGGCCAGTCTAGATCAAAGCAGTAACAAAGGATATGGTCTATATAATTAGATCAGCCTCCAGAACATTCATCTATATCTTACCATGTAAATACTGTGAAGCATATTAAACAAATAGATAATTAATATTAAAATAATACATACATAAAGTAATATGTATATAATACCATTTGCATATATTACATAAACAAGTATATAACTATTTAATATATAACCAAATATATAACATAAAATAATAATATATACAAAATTACATACTTATAACATATATAATAAAATTTAAGCTCTTGGAAAATATTCAGTTTGTTTTAAACGGAAATATTGATAACATGATTACTAAGCTAGTAGCTGGCAAGTGATTATTTGTGATTATCTGTGTCAGATTTTATTTTATTTTCAGTGAAAATCATTGTTTCTGGCTTCCAATGCACGTAATTAATCAAACAGTGATGAATGCCATGAATGCTTTTATTTATTTGCCCAACCAGTTACATCGGCTGGCCAGTTGTGCTAGTTGATTTATTTTCAATTTAATATTCAGGTTTTCTTTGTCAATGGTGTAAAGTGAACAAGTCTTTTACTATGCACGAGTCTCCCCTTTTACTCAATTACTCATATAAATGAGCACGAGAATGGAGTCTGATCAGGGGTGTTTAGGCCTCAGCTAGGAATGAACTTCATTCGGTGTGTAAATTAGCCAACCTAAACTCTCCTCCCTTGGAGCAGAAAATGAGATGCTGTTGACCCTTTCTGGCCACCCGTGATCATCAACATCTGCAAGAAGGTGCTCTGCCTCCCGCTGGGGCATGGGAAAGAAATTGAGAGCTAGCCCACCAGAGTGTAGTCTTCCCTATCCTATCATGATAACACACAAGGACATCCCCAATAGTGTTACAGATCTTTTAATCATTTTATCCTATTCTTTTCTTTTCCTGTTTTAATTTTTGCTGTACTCCCTCAAAGGAGAGAGTGTGGGCTAGGAACAAGAGCAAGATGTTTAAACTCATGAAGAGATTAAGTATTTTAATTTGTATCCAATCATGCTTGCATTTACCACCAAACTTTCAAGCATTTACAAGCAATGTGTCTTCACTGTCTAGTCCTCCTGAAGGAAAGAACAATACCTCATCAAAAGTGTGTTTGCCATTTATCTTTTTCAGCAGAACTTATTCTGCTCCTTGTGCCAGATTCTATGGGATGTTGAACAGCGCAGCAATACAAAAAATATATATGCCATTATAAAGCAAGAAGTAAAAGGAATGCCAAAAACCTAATTTGAAATACTAAAGAATAATGAAAAAATTTTAAACTTGAGTTTATAGGCTAAGTCATTATAATTGCTACATTTTGTGTTTGATACAGTAATACTGCCATTTTCCTCTACTGATACTAAATACAAATAAACCACTTTAACCCTGTTTCTGTGACAAATACCGAAATAGAACATTTACCTTCCTTTGAATTCTCTGAGGTTAACCTTGGTGTTGTTTACCCCATTATTTTTACTTTCTCATTAGTCAATTTATCATCATTTAGTTTTAACTGTTGAAATGGATCCTTTGTGTTCTGACTCCGATTCTTTGCTTCAGGGCATATATTTATCACAGTTATTAAAATTATTGATTGATTAGCGTTTTTATCTGGTGTATGTGTTTGTAGGAAAATTTAAGAATTCTTACAGACAGAAAAATAAATTTTGAGAAACAATGATCTGAATACCCAATTTCTTTTGGTTTCATCACAGTATAACCATATATTTCTCTCTCCCACTGACCGCTGACTAGAGGACAAGGTTGCAGGACCACACTAGGTATTCTTGTAACTGTTTATAATCATGTCCCTGATATAACTGAAACCCACTTTAAATGTAGAATGTATTCCATATATTTTAAGGCAAACATTCCTTTTTGAAAACTGAATGTGTCTCTCCTCTTACCTCCCTTACTCCATGAAATTCTTTATTTCATGAATCTGTAAAATTACCTTCTCTTTCTCTTGTGTTTAGAAAAATCCAAATGAATAATATAATTATATGATGAGTATGCTTCCCATTGTTGCCATAACAAGTGACCACAAATGTAGCCTTCTGGTATAAGATTATTTTCTCATAGCTCCCCTGATAAGAAATCCAGAGCAACACAATTGGCTCTTAGCTGACATTGATCACATCACATTGTATTAATAATCTGCTTTGTTGAATGGTAATAACTCTTTTGTACAATTACATGAAGATAATTTTTTTAAAAAAAGGCGATTAAATTTGCAGCCAACATAAGATTCTCTTCTGCAATCTCTGGGTATGCACTAAGGTCCACATATCTGCTGGCTATTGATCACAGGTAGTTTTCAGCTTATGATTTGCTAACTTTTTTCCCCCTGTGAGTTCTACATAAGAAACATTTCACTCCAAGCAACATAGTTACTTTAAGAAAATACCTCATTGATTTTATTGATCTAAAAAGTTTCTGCTCTTCAGCAGAGTGAAGAGCCAAATGACAGAAAAGGAGGAAATATTTGCACACTACACATCTTACAATGTGTTAACCTCTAGCACTTATAAGAAACAAAAACTCAGTAGCAAGAAACTAAATAATCAGATTAAAATGTTTTGGATGTTCCAAGTGATAGTTATTTTATCAGATACATAAACCATTAAAAATAATGCAGAATTATGGCACAACATGTGATGTTTGATTACATACACACACACAGGGATAGCTAGATCCATGATATTATTTAGTCAGGTTAACTATGCATCTTTTCAAATAATGTTCATTTACTATGTTAAAGGTCTTTTCTAAATCATTTTATCTAACTTTTGTACACTGTCATCCTACTATGTGATAGCACAACAGGATGTTTTGCCCCTGGGTGAGTGTAACTTACAACCAATTGATCAACTGTTACTGTTTCTCGCCTCCTTACTATTCTCTCAGGCTCTAGTAACTTCCATTTTATTCTCAATTTCTGGATCAACTCTTTTCAGGTTCTTGTGAGTGAGCTCAAGCACTACTTATCTTTCAGTGCTAAGCTTATTTCACTTCACATAAGAACCTCTAGTTCTCTTCTATTGACCTCAAACGTCCCTACTTCCTTTCCATGCATTTAAGACCCAGCATTTTATTCCATTATTTCATAAATACTACAGACCTACATAGAAGTTTGCTGTTTTTTTTTCCATTTCTAAAAGAGTTCAGTAATGTTTAGTTATAAAAATCACTTGTGATTGAGGGCTAAGAAATGTTATATTTGAAATGCTTTTTATTTAGTCTTAGATTACTAAGAAGCAAAATTGATGTTCTTTAGGGCATAAATAAATATCCCATGTTTATTCATAAAATTTCTATGCATCTGATGTAAATTAGCTTATGTGACTTTAGTAACCAAAAGTATTGCATTATTAGTTCAATGTATGCCTATGTTAAAAATTTTAAAATAAAAAAAGTGAATTCACATGGTGCATTAAAAATAACAACACCACAGGTCTGGGAATATGGCCTAGTGACAAGAGTGCTTGCTTTGTATACCTGAAGCCTTGGGTTCATTTCTGCAGCACCACATATATAGAAAGTGGCCAGAAGTGGCGCTGTGGCTCAAGTGGCAGAGTGCTAGCTTTGAGCAAAAAGAAGCCAGGGACAGTGCTCAGGCCCTGAGTTCAAGGCCCAGAACTAGCAAAAAATAAAAAATAAAAAATAACAACACC
This sequence comes from Perognathus longimembris pacificus, assembly GCF_023159225.1. Taxonomy (NCBI): domain Eukaryota; kingdom Metazoa; phylum Chordata; class Mammalia; order Rodentia; family Heteromyidae; genus Perognathus; species Perognathus longimembris. The sequence goes on along the minus strand of NC_063174.1, from coordinate 14,621,382 downwards.
AATGATAAAGCACTTGTTTCCATAACTTGGAGTTCAATTGTCACAGTATTTGATTTTGGTACTCTGAGTAGCGTGTATATGTTTGTCTGAATCAGAGAAGGGAAGGGGCATATAAAAAGGGTGAGACAAAGGGTAAAAGTCAAACCAATGCAACAGCAACGTTTACAGGACAATATGTTGTAAACCAACTGTACAACTTGGGGGGGGGGGGCCTTGGGGAAGAGGAAGGGTAGGAGAAAAATGAGGGAGGAGGTACAGGTTTGGCAACAAATGTACTCACTACCTGACAAATGCAACTAAACCTATTGTACATTACCTTGATAATAAAAATTTTAGAATAATTTAAAATAAAGCTTTTTATATTCTAAAAGTGGTCAGAGTATTATATGGTATAAAATGAAAATATTGCTCTGAGCTGATATCAGAATTATGTATGATTTAATTCAGTGTTTTCCTTTATTAAACCTTATTTATACATCTGTTTTCCCATTTTCTAATCACTAGATTTTGATAGCCTTTATATAAAAGAATCAATTTTTATCCTATAATTAATAATTTGCTGCAGAAAGAAATAATGGTTGTTACAATTTAGAAAACCAGACACCTTGGAATCTGTAATTAAATAAAGCCAAAATCATTTACCAACAGTAATACTGAATTTTAATTTTGCCAATGGCTACCTTTAGGGCATGGTTTGATCCAATAGTTTGCTATTCAGACAGCTATCAAATCAAAGGCTATTAGCTAATACTCAGTAGGAAACTGAAGGCTTGAAAAGTTTTCTATAACACCCCTGAGGTGAAGATTGATGATTATTTTATCTAGAAAATATGAGTGAGATTTACTTTCTTTCAGTGTCTTTGTAACAAGAACATCAAGGACTATAGATTCATTTAGTCTAAAGTTTGCTTTTACTGTGTGGATGCTATAGTGAGAAATTCAAGTGAGGAAAATTTCTAGAGAGAATTTTACTTCATTAGAGATTCAATTACATTTTAAGATACAGAAAATTCTACCTAGGACTCATTATGTAAATGTACTCATTATGCAAATCACTAATTTAAGGCAAACATGTACTTTTTTTTAACCAGAAAATAAGCTTTTCCTGTTCAAGCAACCTTGAATGAGAAGAATTTTCAAAAATCATCAGTTATTTATTGACAATCTTATTATACATCAAAACCCATTTTAATGAGCCATAAAATTTGGTATGTTAATTCCATGGAATAATTTTCTGGACAAGTTGCAGAGCAAGACAAAACCAATTGCAAACTCAGAACACATACAAGTCAATCTCTAAAGCCCTGATAAAAGCTTGGCACTTGATGTTCACCTCTGGAAGATTCTGTTGTGCCTCAGTCACCTCCATTTGGCCCCCTGTTTGAGAACATATTCCTTTGGATTCCAGCAGTCACCATCCGTTTCCCTTTCACAGTTGGCAGTCTATAGCAGATAGACCATGCTCTGCCCAAAAGTAAAACATGAAGGAAATTCCAGGAATTAAATTCTCAATCTTTTAGGAGCATTGCAGAAATAAGGACCCATATTAGAAAAGCCCTTTACTAAATAAATTAATTGTAAAAAGTTTGCATAGCATCATAAACAAAAGATGGTCTTAACGTTCTTCTCTACTTGAATGAACGTTCTGCTTCTAGTGCCTGATTTTCTTAATACATTTAGAGAATTTGTAACTATAATATTGTTTTTATTTTTTTTGTCTCTGTGAAATGAGTATATGTTAACAAAGTTTCTTGCTACTTTTAAAGGATCTGGGACCTATTCCTTGGGAATGTAATAATCAAAAGAGGTCACTAATACCCACTATCTCATGCTGTATGGAAAACTTGATTGTACTTTACCTTCATCCGGAGCCTACCTTCAAGTTAAAAAGCTGTTCCCTGTACTGCCAATGAGAGAAATTTTCAATTTTCCTTTGGCTAAAGTCAGTTAGCAAACTGATAACTTAAGATCTGTCTCTTACCAGCTTCTAAAATCATACTATCTTTATATAAAATACATTTGGTAAGCATAGTGCCCATGTTGAATTTTGGTTGCTTTCTATTTGAGCTTTGTTTTTATTCTGTCCAAGTTTGTGGCATGTTTTTCTCTCACAGTTCCCAAATAAGCCTTTTTTTCACATTATGACTTATGTGAAAGTGAAAATTGGTAATTTCATTACATTTTGTATTTGTTTTCCCTTTCCATTTTCTGTACAAGAGGAAAATACTGTGAAGCAAATTCCTCTGAAGAAACCATAAATCTACTAACAATTTCTGCAGATATGGGGTGTTGGCTGTATATAATATTTTGGTTGTAAAGACATGGTATGTTGCAGTTGAAGAGCAAAATTATCTTTTATTAAGCATTTTATTAACCATTTGCTACCATCTGCTGGATCTGAGAGAAGAACCCCTTGACTTTTAGATAAAACTTTTTAAATGTATCTCCAAGTCTAAAATATCAGACATCCACCATCTTGTGATTACAAAGTCTAAATCAAATAGATTACCCATGACCCTGCTTGCTCTACTTGCCTACCTGATAGCCTCACCCATGTATTTAGTGAGTGCAGTTGTTCATTACTTTCTTTTCTATATCAGAAAAGTTTTTGTCACTCTTTTTGTTGTAGAACCTGTCATTATGGATAGCTTAAATCCACAGTGACATGTTCTACTACACCAAAAAAAAAATGACATTGTACTTATAAACTGAGTTGTTAATGGTAACCTCTATGTACAACTATTTTAAAATAATTTAATTTTTTAAAAAATATAATGTTTTGCAAAAGTGATACAACTGATGAGATATTTTCAACACAGAGACCATTTTTCTTGCTTTTTTTAGAACTCTGAAAATTCACATTTATCATGCAGACATTGTAAACTGTTCATTACAATTTTCAGATACAAATTTTCAGATAGCAAGAAGAACATGACTTCTTGATTTGTTATATATTTGCTATTATCATTATATATTTAATAAAAATTTGTCAAAAATAATTAGGAAATTATAGACATACATATGATGAATGTTAATGTAGAAATATATCTTAATCATTCACTAATTAAAATTAATTGCTTACACTATCCTAGGAAAAAGAAGATTAAAAATTTCACTGATGGAATTTTATTCTTTAGAACATATATTATAACTTGTATTATTACCAATAGATGAAGTATCTAACCCCCCCCTTTCTTTTGCCCCAGATGCAGCAAAAAACACAGCAAGAAATGATTTATCTGCAAGATAGCATTGTACCTTTGCGACATGAGACAGAAGTTTGGGTAAGAATAGAATTAAATGAAGCAATAGGGAAATAAGCCTTTACTGTTCAATATGGTACACTTCCTAGGTGGTGGGAAACTGAAGTCCTTTCCTCCTTAAATGAATCCTCCTTAAATGGTTTCACAGCTGGCCAGTGGCTGCCCAGCAGTGGACGTCACACCACATGCCTGTTCTTTGAAAAAGAGGGAGCATGTGGTTGCACGGTTGACTATGGCTCTTCCTAGTTCAGTGTACTCCTTGGAAAATCAGGTTGCTCAAAGTGCACACATGACCTTAATATGTGGAATGGGCTCCACAACAAAGATATAGGGCCATTATATGAAAATAGGATCCAAGGTACGGACCTCCACCTGGACCTCCATGACTCTTCTACAAGGGGAGTTGAATCTTGTAGCCCCTATGGCTTCATTCCTATTCCTACATTATGGGCCAAATTGTGTCACAAGAGCATATGCTGAAAATATTACACATTTTGTCCTTTATTCTCACTACAGGAAATATCAGTATAAATACCTTCTTATTATAGTGATTGTATTCAATCGTTAGTAGCACAAACAGATTATTTCATGGGAAGTGAATATAGCAAATGTGCTTACTACATTATAATTTTTATGTACATTTATTGGTTGATATTATTAGACTTCAATTCTCTGGCACCTATCTATGAAATTATGAAATGAATTTATTGGCTTTCTAATAGGGAATATATTATTTATATGCAATTTCATATTTTCTGGAATTTCAAGTTCACATACTTTAGTTATAAATATACCCAGAGGGATTTTCTTTATTAATGCCACCTGCTCACTCACTTCAAGCACCACTGAAATCTTCCATTATTTTTCCTTATGAGCTTTTCCTATATGAGCTTTTCAAAACTATATTGCAAGCTGGGATGTAGCTCAGTGACAAAGCACTTGCTTAGCAAGTGCAACATCCTGGGTTCGGTCCCTAGTACCAAAAAAGAAAAGACAAAAAAAAAAAACACCAAAAAACTATATTGCTAGTGGTGCTGGGGCTCAAAGTGGTAAAGCACTAACCTTGAGTGGAAAGAGCTCAGAGACAGTGCCCAGGTCTTGAGTTCAAGACCCATGACAAAAAAAAAAGAGCTGAAAACTATATTGCTTACTTTCTAAATGTTTGAGTTACCATTTTTTACTAATTTAAAATTTAAATCTGTTATGGTCTGAGGGTATATTTTGTATTATTTAAAATCTTTCAATATATTGCTTACCTTCTTATCAACCAGAATGTGGCTTGTAAATGTGTTATATGCACTTGAAAATGATGTCTATTATGACAAGGTTCACGGACATATGTTTACTTTTCTTTGATGCTGCACTAGTTAATAATAATGATACACAGGTGTCATATTCTTTCTGAATTCCTTTATACCTATTAGTTCATTACTGAGCAAGAGGACTGAAGCAACCCAAGTACAATTGTGATATCTGCCTTTATCTTTTTTTAGGAATAATTATTTATTTATTGTCAAAGTGATGTACATACGGGTTACAGTTTCATATGTAAGACAGTGGGTACAGTTCTTGTACAACTTGTTACCTCCTCCCTCATTTCAGCCGCTCCCCTTTTCCCTTTCCCTCTCCCTCCATGAGTTGTTCAGTTGGTTTACACCAAATGGTTTTGTAAGTATTGCTTTTGGAGTCATTTGTCTTTTTATCCTTTGTCTCTCGATTTTGATATTCCCTTTCCCTTCCCTAGTTCTAATACCAGTATATACAGTATCCAGGGCAATTTCATTTTATACGTTTACATTTTGAAACTGTTGTAAGAGATTTTTTTAATTCAAGTTTCTGTCCTATTCTGGCATATTACTTAGTGCTTACTTTGACTAATAGATTTATGGGGTTGGCTCCATCACACAAATCCATTTATCCAACAGACATCACCTGAGTGTTCCCTAATTCTATTCCATCCTGATGCTATCTCCCTGAAGGTAACTTCACATTCCACAGATGAAGTAAAGGCCCAGGCCCACAAGACCTCCACCACTTAGATGCCAATTGAAGGTTATTTCCTTAACTTCTGACTCATCACAGTAAATTACACTTGCCACCATTTCCTCCTAGGGTTTGATTAGTTGCAGCGACAGATCTCTGAACCCTGAGGAACACACTTACCAGGTTATGGTGTTGTAAAAGGATTTGGTAAATTATGCAAGTATTCAACCAGTTGAAGATATAACTGGAATACAGAGTGTTGAGAGGGAACACAACTTTTCCTCCTCTTTCCAGTTGCAATTTGGACACTGCTCAAAACCTATCCCTTCTTGTGTTTGTGGAGACTTCATTATGCAAGCACAGCTGATTACCTTATTGGCTGCTGGTAAGAAACCTTCAGCAATTCTTCTCTCCCCAGAGGTCAGTGGCTAAGGCTGCAAGCTCCAACCCCATAATCACATATTGATTGCCTTGGCAACCAGTTCTCATGCTGACACTAGCCTATCAGAAATTTTCTTGTGAGGAAAGAGGATGATCCTATAACTCAGAATATTCTAAAGGAATTTTGATTTGTCTGTCCAATGCTCCTATCACCATGAAAATGACAGAGAATATAGTTCTGTGTCCAGAATACTACAACAAAAAATTCTGTGGCAACCCACATGAATTAAAAGGATTTGCCTACATTATGTTTTCCATGTAGATACCTGCACATGTTTTAACATGGATTATCTCCTTTTCAAAGTCAACAATATTCCATTGAATGTTTGTATAAGCTATTAGTTAATCATTCATTTGTTGATGAACATTTAAGTGGTGTATATGTTTTAGAAATTCTGAATTATGTTTCTTCCAAACAAGTCTTCCAAAATATCTTCCAAATAATATTTTTTCTTTTAATTCTTTTTAATTTACCTACATTGTACTCTAAATTGTAAATTCATAGAAAGTTCTGAAACAGCAGGTGCTACATAGAGAGATACTGTCTTAAAGCAACAGAAAACAAAAAATCTCCATAAATGTTGTAGACATGTAAGGACAAATTATTTTTAAATGATCATAATTTCATTTATTCATTAAATATTGAATTTTAATGTCTGTTATTTTTAGAAGAGCTGTAGCAATCAAAGTATCTTTTGCATTTTAAGAAGATAAAATCCAGTATTATATTAACAAAATAATGTTCAAACATTGTATTTGGAGGGCAGAAAATCAGGGAGAAATGTTCTTGCTGTTTTTATGGTGCTGAGTATCAAATTCAGGACCTTGTACATTCTAAGTAGGCATTTTTTCATTGAGCTCTTAACAGTCCCTTTTTGTTTTCATTGTTGATCTTTTCTTATGCAGCTCAACATGATCTGGAACTATGTAAGCCAGGCTAGGGTGCCCTGAAAATGCTGTTCACCCTGTCTCAGCCTCCAATGTGCTAAATTACAGTTTTCGCAAAGTTGATATAAATTTAAATTTTATTATAAAATGATGTACAGTGGGGTTAGAGTTACATAAGTAAGGTAATAAGTACAATTCTTTTTGAACCATGTAACCCTCTCCCTCATTTCTTTCACTTTACTCCCCCAAACCATTCCCCCTAACTTGTATATTCCATTTCCAACATAGTGTCTAGTAAGTATCACTGTTGAGTTGGTTTACACTTTGTCACACCATTTATGTGATTCCCCTTTCCTTCCCCAAATCAGATAAACTATGTACAAGACAAAGGGTACAGAAATAAAAATTAGTGCCAATAGGGCATAAAACAAAGGGGGAAATAAAGAAAGAAAAAAGAAAGACCTGAAAATGGTACAATAAAACACTCTTGTTTCCATTTCTTGGAATTCATTTTGATAAGTATTGTTTCATATGGTCGTATGCACATACCTATTGAGCCATTGTGAATCTCTCCTAAGAATATCCTCCTTCGTTTTTATGGTGTGAGTGCTTAGTGTGCTGTTTAATTATATTAAGCAAAGTAAATAAGACTCAAAGAAACACAGGCTACCTGGTTTCTCTCATTTGTAATAACTAGGATATGTCTATAAATCTACATGTTAAACAAATGGATAGAAGAGACAAATACATTTGGGCATGATTAATTAAAGAGTTGATTTTAAAATTATATGAAATGACTACAGAGCATTAATAACCCATCTAAGTATCAGAAAAATAAAGAAAACTTTCTTAAACAATATAGAAATACCTGCAATAATATAACCAACATATGCCAAAGCTATGTTCATTTCTTCTAATCCTGTATCTTAAACATCAGGACTTATACTTACTATGAGTCACATTAAATCTTAGCTTCTTTCCTTTGTCTCAGTTATAGTTTTGGCAAATGGAAAAAAACAAAGAACACACTTTTTCAAAAGAAATCAATTAACTCTTTATTTTACATTTTCCGTTGGAACTACTTACTGTTTATTCATAGGAAATAGTTTATACTCTACCCATTGCAACAGAATGTGTTTTATTATTAGTTCATCTCAAAAGTTTCCCAGAAGAGGAAAGAAAATGGAAAAGAATAAGGAAGTCAGAGAGAAACTGCAGGAAGCAATATGAAATTACAAGAGTCTAATTATATTACCTCTGCAAGCGAGGGAAATGGTTTTGATACAGGAAAATGTATTTTGAAATATAAACACACATGAGATAGATCAGTAAGCCATTTTAAAAGATAACTTGGGACCTTGAGAATGCCTTCAAGCCACACAATAAGCTCAGCTGGTGACAAGTAATCAGAGAAGTACAGAAACAAATGGAAGTCTATGAAATTAAATCAGGTGATCTTTCATTTGGACAGAGAAGTAAAAAACAAAAACCCTTGTTCATGTTCCCATTTTTGTTCAAATAAGCCATTCATATGAATAATTTTTATGACAAAAATTCACCCAAGTTGCCAATGTTGTTTCAAATTGTCTTTCATTAAATTTTTCTAGTTAGAGAGATGTGTGCATGAATTAAAATTTCAAGAGAGCAGAAACTTGGTTTAAAAGATAGACTCAAGGGATTCCATCAGGAAACTCATTCCACTAAGATGAATGCTCACCTAACCTTGTGTTTCTGGATCCTAGATAAATGTAATCATCACCTTCTGAAAGCTGAAAGACCCAAAGATCTTCCAGATGAAATTACATAAAGAAATTCCTAGGGAAAAAATAAGAAAGGAAGAAAAAGGTGATTGTTCTCACGAACTCTGTAATAAGTTATCTAAGTTAGGCTGGGGATAAAGCTCTGTGTATCTGGTTTGATTCCCAGATCTAAAAAAAAAAAAAAAAATACCAAAGAACTTTGACATATGCTAGCAATCCAATAAAATCTTAGATTTTTTAATACACCTGAGATCAGATAAACAGAAAGAAAAAGGAGTGGAAAGGATGGAGAAAGGAAAAACTTTAAACAAATGCATAATTGCTTCTTGTGAATTCCCCCTTTGCCAACCTATTAGGTTGATAAAAACATCAAGTGACTGACAATCCCATTGTTATAATGTAGGTATGTTCTCACCAAGGATTAAAATATGATCATATCTAAAACGGCTCTTTAAAAGGACCATGCTGATATTTAGGCAAATATTCTATGACTGAATAATGCCTCCAGTCCCACAAATGCTTTTTCTAAAAGAGAAAATAAATTCAGCGTTGGGGAACTGAAAGAAAAGAAATAAAACATATTTTATTTGAGATTCCCTCACTGTTTTCTAGAAAGATTTACAAGCTGAAAGGAATCAGTCCTTAATGGTAGCCAGTATTCTTTTTTTTTTTTAAGTTTTTATTATAAAACTGATGTACAGAGAGGTTACAGTTTCATACGTTAGGCATTGGATACATTACTTGTACTGTTTGTTACCTTGTCCCTCATACCCCCCTCCCCCCTCCCCCTGTCCCCCCTGAGGTGTTCAGTTCACTTACACCAAACAGTTTTGCAGGTATTGCTTTTGTTGTTGTTTCTCGTATTTTACCCTTTGTCTCTCAATTTTGGTATTCCCTTTGAATTTCCTAATTCTAATACCAGTACACACTGTTTCCCATACACTCAGATAAGATTACAGAGATAGTGTAGATACAATCACAAGAAGGTGATACACGAACATCATCAATAGTAGAAACTACAGATACACATGGGATGTTGAAAGTAGTTTCAACTCTGATATAACAATCATTTTCATAAAATGGAGTTCATTTCACTTAGCATCATCTTATGGGATCATAAGGGTATAGCTATTGGGCTCTTGTGATCCTCTGTTGTGACTTGCCTAAACCTGTGCTAATTATTCCCAATAAGGGAGACCATAGAGTCCATGTTTCTTTGCGTCTGGCTCACTTCACTTAGTATAATTTTTTCCAAGTCCTTTCATTTCCTTACAAATGGGGCAATGTCATTCTTTCTGATAGAGGCATAAAATTCCATTGTGTATATGTACCACATTTTCCTGATCCATTCGTCTACGGAGGGGCATCTGGGTTGGTTCCAGATTCTTCCTATGACAAATTGCGCTGCGATGAACATTGATGTACTGGTGGCTTTACTGTGATTTTGTTTGTGTTCTTTTGGATAGATACCCAAAAGTGGGGTTGCTGCGTCATAGGGGAGTTCTACATTTAGCCTTCTGAGGAATCTCCATACTGCTCGCCAGAGTGGCTGAACCAGTTTACATTCCCACCAACAATGAAGTAGGGTTCCCTTTTGGCCACATCCCCTCCAACATCTGTTATTGTTAGTTTTCTTGATATATGACATTCTTGCTGGGGTGAGATGGAATCTCAATGTTGTTTTGATTTGCATTTCCTTTATGGCCAGTGATGTAGAGCACTTTTTCATATGTCTCTTGGCCATTCTCATTTCCTCATCAGAAGTCTCTTTGTAGGTCTTTAGCCCACTTGATGAGTGGGATATTAGTTCTTTGCGGTTTTGTTTTGGAGGAAGGTAATTTTTTTAGTTTTGAATATATTTTAGATATGAGGCCTTTGTCCGTTGAATGGCCGGTAAAGATCTTCTCCCAGTCTGTGGGCTTTCTGTTTATCTTGCAAGCTATGTCCTTTGCAGTGCAGAAGCTCTGCAGTTTGATGCAGTCCCATTTGTCCAACCTTTCTTTGATTTGTAGCCTTTCTGGGTCTTTGTTCAGGAAGTTCCATCCTGTGCCAAGGACCCCAAGTGTTTCTCCTACTTCTTCCTTTAGTGTTTTCAGGGTGTCTGTTTTCATTTCGAGGTCTTTAATCCATTTGGAATTGATTTTGGAGCAGGGTGATATATAAGGATCTAGTTTTAGTTTGTTGCATGTGTTGAGCCAGTTTTTCCAGCAAAATTTGTTAAAGAGGCTATCTTTCTTCCAAACTATTGTTTTAGCCCCTTTATCAAAGATTAAGTAGGCGTAGTTCTGTGGGTTCATTCCCGGGTCTTCAATTCTGTTCCATTGGTCTTCAGACCAGTTCCGGTGCCAATACCAAGCTGTTTTTATTACTATAGCTTTATAATACAGCTTGAAGTTGGGTATTGTAATTCCTCCAGCACTGTTCTTTCCGCTTAGGATTGTTTTTGCTATTCTAGGTCTTTTATTGTTCCATATGAATTTCTGGATTGCTTCCTCTATTTCATCAAAAAATGGTGTTGGGATATTAATGGGTATTGCATTGAATTTGTAGATAGCCTTTGCCAATATTGCCATTTTGATTATATTAATCCTCCCAATCCAGGAGCATGGGAGGTTTTTCCATTTCCTTCGTTCTGACTTAATTTCGTTTTTCAAGGTTTTAAAGTTCTCCTCAAAGAGGTCTTTCACTTCTTTGGTTAAGGTTATTCCTAGGTATTTCATGTTTTTGGAGGCTATTGCAAAGGGGGTTGCTTTCCTGATATCAGCCTCGGTCTTTGGGTCGTTAGCATACAGAAAGGCCATTGATTTTTGAAGGTTTATTTTATATCCTGCAACTTTGCCAAAGTTTTGGATCAGCTCTAGTAGCTTGGGGGTAGAGTCTATGTGATTCTTTAGGTATAGGATCATGTCATCTGCGAAGAGAGAGAGTTTAACTTCATCTTTACCTACTTGGATCCCATTTATATTTTCTTCTTGCCTGATTGCTCTGGCTAGGAATTCTAGTACTATGTTGAAGAGCAGGGGAGAGAGTGGACATCCTGCCTTGTTCCTGATTTTAAAGGGAATGGCTTTAGTTTTTCACCATTTACAGTTATGCTTGCTGTTGGTTTGTCATAAACTGCCTTGATTATATTCAGGAATGTTCCCTGGAATCCCAGTTTTTCCAGGGCTTTTAGCATAAATGGGTGCTGGATTTTATCGAACACTTTTTCCGCATCCAGAGATAAAACCATGTGGTTCTTTAGCTTGCTCCGGTTGATGTGGTGGATTACATTAATTGACTTGCGTATATTAAACCAACTTTGCATCCCTGGGATGAATCCAGTTTGATCGTGGTGTATGATTTTTTTTTGATGACCTGTTGAAGTCGATTGGCCAGAATTTTGTTGAGAATTTTTGCATCTATGTTCATCAGGGAGATTGGTCTCTAGTCCTCTTTCCGTGATGAGTCTCTGCCTGGTTTTGGGATGAGGGTTATACTGGCTTCATAAAATGAGTCTGGTAGTGAACGTTCTCTTTCAATTTCATTGAAGAGTTTGAGAAATATTGGAGTGAGTTCTGTTTTGAAGGCCTTGTAGAATTCTGCAGTGAATCTGTGTGGACCTGGGCTTTTCTTGGATGGGAGATCATTTATTGCCGTTTCTATTTCAATACTGGATATGGGTCTGTTTAGAAGGTTTAAATCTTCATGGTTGAGTTTGGGGGTATCAATTTTTCTAGGAAATCATCCATTTCTTCCAAGTTCTCGAATTTGTTGGCATAAAGGTTTGCAAAATAGTCCCTTATTATTTTCTGAATTTCGGTTATTTCTGTGGTGATGTTACCTGTTTTATCTCTTGTCTTGTTTATTTGAGTGTGCTGCCTTTGTTTTTTGGTCAGGTTTGCCAGGGGTCTGTCTATCTTGATTTTTTCAAAGAAACAACGCTTTGTTTTGTTGATTCTTTCGATGGTTCTTTTCGTCTCTAATTGATTTATTTCTGCTTTGATTTTAATTATTTGCTTCCGTCTATTGACTTGGGGTTTGGCTTGTTGTTCTCTCTCAAGGTAGCCAGTATTCTTGAGTTAATAGTCTTTAGCTGTGTAATGAAATATCATCACTGAGTCTCTATTCATCTTTCAAAGTGATAACCAGTATCCAATTTATAAAGACTATGAGAATAACCTAGTCTATCATAGAAAAATGGTACATAATGTTCTCAGTGTATAACAAGGGAAATTTATAGTGAATATTTTATAGGCTTGGGGGGCTGAAAACAAGCTTATTAATGAGAATATTTCAAAGTGAAGAGATTCAATATAACTGTGTACAGTTTATGAGACAGTGAGAGTAATTTAAGACTGATACACATCATAAAATTAGGATACTAAGTATTCGTGAAGAAAAAGTTCCTCTTAAGCTATCTTCTCTCCATATGTGCAGATTATTCTCCTAATATGTCACCTACTGTATTCATTTTATCAAGATGTGTGCCCACACAGGCAGTTCCTGAAGCACAGGTAAAGTTAACTTTTCTTTTTTGTTTGGGTCATCCTAGACCAGTTTTAACCATAAGGTGGTGATCACAAAAACAAACCAACTAAACCAATGATGAACACAATAATCATAAGAGTAAACATTATTTTAAATTTTAATTTGGAATTTCATTACTTCTCTCTTAACATGGCTAGTCTTAGTGATTTGGTTCTATACCCATTTTAGGGATGAATGGTAATAGTGTTTGAATGATGGTCTTTGAACTTGCTAGGCAAAAAGTCTACCACATCACATAACCCACACCCTGAGCCTGTGATTTAGTTGTAATAATTGGAATTTGCTGGACACAGCTTAATATTTCTGGTTTACGCCCACAATTCTGGCTTTTCAGAAGACTGAGACCTGGAGGATTGTGGTTTGAAGCCATCTAGGATAGAAAAGTTCGAGAGACTCCATTTCCAATGAACTAGCAATGAGTATGGTCGTTGGTATAGGGGGAGTGGTAGAACTTCAGGCGTGTGAGGAAGCACAAGGAGAGCTTGAGGTACCTGAGGTCAAGCCCTAGTACCAGTAAAAAAAAGAAAAATGCTGTTATGTATGATTTCTGAGGCTACACTGTAATCCAAAGGGAGTTCTACCAGGTTCTACCAGGCATCTTCTCCTTTGGGGTGCTCAGATTTGCAAGTTGGTCATTCCTTTTTAAAGGAAGAAGTGCAAGCCTTGTGGAGAGGGCCATGTTCTCAAACCATCGAGTCATTCTCAGCATTCCAGTTTTCCAGATGGAGAAACAGACACTGTGGATAAGGGAACACATACTGAGGAGTCAAGATCTGATTTCTGAGCCTGCAGTCAGTTCATCCAGGTTGTTTTGCAACACCATATTCCATAGGAAATTTGTTATACCAAGGAAACCAATTAAAGGTACACAGGTTCCAGTAAAAATAAAACAATTCATAAGCCTTCTTAAAAATGTATGTTATTCTTAAAGACATCAAAAATGTTTAGTAAAATTTACCAACTATTTTTTAAAAATTATCTCCACACATAAACACACATACTTTAAAGAAAAACCCAAAATATCTATGTATCTAATCCCACATTTTTAAAAAATTGTGATATTGGGGTTTGAAATGCAGAACTTGAAGCTTGCTCAGCTTTAGTGTTTATTTGTCCTGCTGACATGTCACATTTGAGGCCACCTCAGCCCAGTTTTTGGTGGTTATTTTGGAATTGGAGTCTCATGGACTTTTCTTCCCTGGCTTTTTCCTCATCTACTATCTATCAGATCTAATGGCTGAGTAGCTAGGATCTGAGCTACCAGTAGGAGCCTTACATTTTCTTAATGTTATGCAATGATAATATTCTACCAAGAGAAAACATTACAATTATTTAAAGCAAAATTCCAGAAAGAATTTCTGTAGAATATTAGTTTTAAGGTAAATAAAGGATAACTAAAACTGAAATGGGTGGCTCACACCTGTAATTCTAGCTACTCAGGAGACTGAGATCTGAGGATCATAGTTCAAAGCCAACCCAGGTAGCAAAGTCCATGAGATTCTTATCTCCAATTAACCACCAGAAAATCAGAAGTGACGCAGTGGCTCAAGTGGGAAAGTGCTAGCCTTGAGCTGAAGCTCTAGGACAGCACTAAGGCCGAGTTCAAGCCTCATGTCCAACCAAAATAAATGAATTAATTAATTGGTCAATTAATTAGTTCATGATAAGTAAAAATCATAAGATAATTTATAATTAATTCAATAGAGAATAGCTTTAACACAAAACATTGAAAATTGATATTATAAAATAGGTTTATAGAATGCAAAAAAATTACACTAGTTTGCTTCCTCCTCTTCTTATTTCCAGAGATAAAGTTTGATGCAATGGAAAAATTTATAACTCAGTAGTGTTTTTATAGCCCCCAAAATAAATATGTCTACGGAAAAGTAAAGGAAAAGTGCAGTCAATTTACATAAGAAAAGGCAGGTTTCATTGGTTTAATGATAATCTCAAAAACTAAGAAAAAAATCTAAGTAAAATATCCATTTTTCCATTTATTCTTATGGCTTACAAATAAGCTTGTTTGTTGATTTGGGTCCTTAGTGACTACATAATACACACTGAAGACAATTAATGTCCAAAAATTTGATCAGATTTTTGCCAATTTGAATAAATTTTGTGAAAAAAATTAGATATAAAGTATAGTATAAGAGAAATACCTGGGGGCTGGGAATAGGGCCTAGTATCAAGAATACTTTCCTCATGTAGCACCACATATACCGAATACGGCCAGAAGTAGCACTGTGGCACAAGTGGCAGAGTGTTAGCATTGAGCAAAAAGAAGCCAGGGACAGTGCTCAGGCCCTGAGTCCAAGGCCCAGGACAGGCCAAAAAAAAAAAAAAAGGGGGGGGGGGGGAAATACCTGAAAAACATATTTATTTCTTTTTATAGTTTTTGAAAAAAAACTGACTATATAACTCAAGTTGGCCTCAAATTTCCAGTCCTTCTGCCTTAACTTCTCAATAGTTTCAATTTCAGATGATGAGCCACTATGTTCATTGGTAGCAACCATCTTTGTACTGGATTTGTTTGTACTCTAGAAAACAAATTTAAAATAATCAAATGAAATTTTTACAAAAATGGTTTAGCCAATTGTCATGCATCTATACAAAAGAACAGCAAAGCTCCTGAATATATTTTATTTGAGACAAATATTTAAGAAATAAGAAACAATGAATAAAACTATAGAGCTTATTTTTTTCAAAATATGCAATGAACATGTATCTATATGGTGGGTAAGTTAGCAGTTGGCCTCTATTTACAGATTTCCATATGCATTTTCAAATTCTTTCCAACTTTTTCCAGATTATAAATAATATAAATATTGCATTCTTATTAGAAAAAAATTGTTATTACATCTTCTAAAAGATGAGAAGATTTTAGGAACATGAACTTACTAACAATAGAACTATACATCTTTCAGTGTCAGAAATCTTTCATTTTGTAAGGCACTTTGCATGAATTAAATACCTGCAATAAATTATAAAATCATAAATATGTGTTTTTAAACTTTTGATTTCTTTTTCTTGCTGGGTAGCATAGGCTGGTCTGAACTTAAAATTTTCCTGTTTCAGCCTTCAGCGATTTTGGTTAAAGGAATGAATCACCATGCCTGGCCTTTAAAAAACACTTTTCAGTAGTGTTAAGCATCCAAACCAGGAACTGCACAAACTAGGCAAATCGTTTTACCACTGAGGTCTACTACCAGTCCTTAACATAAATGTTTTTGGATTAAGCATGTATTGTTTCCTAACAATACATGGAAGAAATAAAAGTCAGGGTCATTACACAGCTTATTTTTGGACATAGCTTGAAACTGTTATAAATGATCTTTTAAAGTGAGAACATATTTTTAAGTTAAAATTTTGTCCTAACACATCTTCAGTAAGAAACTTCAGACCAAACACAAGTCTTTCTCTATGATTTGTCTATTTTACTGTGCCTGGAAGAAAAAACTATTTCTGTTTAGCTGGTCAAAGCTGTTTTAGTTTTCAGTTTTCTTATTAAGGTGGCTGAACTTTACCTGTGAATTTTTATAGAAGCCTGGGGAAGCACTCAGCAGGATTTAACTTTTGTTGTGAGTAAAAAAATTTGTTTTCACTTTATACGAAAGTTTGTTCTTTGTTTGGCAAAAGGAATCCCCTGGCGAGGTAAATTTTAGTAAGAAAAAACAAAAACAATAAAACTTCTTGAAAATAGAAGGCATGAAATAAGGAATGCACCACTGAGGCACATTCATCATCTGTAGTATCAAAAACAATGTTCTCTTAGTGAAGGGGATGAGAATGCTTTGCAGAACTATACTTGAATATGAAATAGCTTTGCCTTCAATATAGAGTGATGTTTATGTACCTCATAGAGAACTGAACTTAAAATTCGTGATTGATTCTGCCCTTTACACTGTCAAGTGAGCGTGCATAATGACTTCCAACTTAAATCCAATGTCTGTGTTTGATATGACAATGGCTTAGGCCACACAGGATTCACATACATCTTACAAAAGATGCATTTTCAAAGCTGATCAAAGTATTCTAGTTTTAATGTTACAAAATAAATTATGTTAAGCATAAATCACTTAGAAGAGACTTAAGGAAGTAAGTATGTGCATTACAACTATGGGTCAATGGTTATTTGGAAATTTATACATTACAGTTATAACTCCCAGAGACTCAGAATTTACTCTTATTAGAAATAAGGTTGATTGTTGGTGCAAGAAGAAGATTAGGACTAAAGCATGGTGTACCCCAAATCCAGTCTTAATTTAAAATGTACTAAAAGTTCATTTTATATGTACTATTTTAAAAATGAATAGGTTTAAGTAAAATGAAAGCAATGAAAAATTGCTGAGATTAAAAAGAAACAAACAAAACTTGAAATTATTTCTGATGACTGTCCTAATAGGAAGAAAAATTTAGACCATTCTTTAATGAAGGTCCTACATGAAGACTGAAGCCAAAAGTTAAGTAGCACCAAAGATAACTGGAAAGCCACCAGAAGCAAGAAGAGAGGCAGCTTGTTCCTCAGAGCATTCAAAAGGAGCAAGTGTGTATTCACAATGTCCCAATATCAAGAAATTTAACACTAACTATATGTCATTTCAGCCACTCAGTCTGTGGTGTTTTGTTATAGTGGTTTTCACAAACTAAGAGAATTGGTCTATTTACCTTAATTAAATGCCAGAAATAATGTGTTTTGAAAAAATATATGGTTGCACAGTATTAAATAGAGGTCAACAGAACAAGTTGGCTGTGAATGTTTGATTCAAAGCAATTCTGACTAATTTACAATCATTTGTTTCTTTTTAAAAGCACTAGTTATAGCTGGATATATGTAACACTGCATATGTTATATCCAAACAATCACATGAGTGCCCTAATGTATATTTCAGAGAAAAATATCATAAATACACCATCCTACTGCCTGACATTAAGATGCTTCTTGAACTGCTATTCATTTTCCTTCTTGTGACTGAGCATACAATGACTGTCTATTTTTATGTATACTCCCCCCAGAAGTTACTAAGAAAGAAGTATATTCTCACATAGATGGGTACTAATTGTGTGAAGAGTGAAGGAAACTGCTGATTAAGGAATGAGTCAGTCAGCTTCAAAGAAATTTAGGGAAAATCAATGCATTTACTAAAAATGAGCTGTCCCCAGTCAGCACACAGGAGAATGAATTATTCTGTGTTATGTAGAGTACCTCCCCAGGGAATAACTCCACTGAACTGTAAGAAGGTAGGTAAGGAGGCAGGGGCCTCCAGGGGGCCTGGATGTTTCTACCAGCTAATAGCAGATAAAGGATTGATGAAGGACTTAGATCTGTTATTGTAAGGCATTTCTTTCTAAGCCAGCTCATCATATATTTCAGAAATTCAATTTACTAAGAAAAAAAAGCCTCTCAGCTATTTTTATCCACAAATTTTGCTGAGATACTGGAAACAATTTTTCCAACAGTCTTTAATTTAAAATGTACTAAAAGTTCATTTTATATGTAATATTCTTTGAAATGAATAGGTTTAAATAAATCAGAGGCAACACAAGACATTAAAATTGTAAGGTCTCAAAATCAGTTTGCTGATTAAGTTTCCATCCTGTGACCCTACGTGTTTACAAAAATTGGATAAGGTTTCTATTTCCCGCATGATGTATTGTATTCCTGCCCCAGTTGCAAGTCTCATTACACTCAGAAAGAGACACTCCCCCCAATTTCTGTAACCCACATAACATCTTCTCGGAACTGACTCTTTCCCCCACCCCACCCCTCAAATTCCCACATACTGTTACCCATGTGACTGCCCCCTAAAATTTTGTTTAAATTCTGCGCACATCTGTACATAGCTGCTGCTTGCATTCCTGCTTGGGGAATCTCAGAAGGTCTGTCTGTCCCGCAATAGAGCCTTGAGCTCACACCGGTCGCTGGCTTCTCATTTCTCACAAAAAGGAAACAAACCAAATTTGAAATTATTTCTACATGATCATCTCAATAATTAGAAAACTGTTTGTGACTATTTGTTATACATATAATGTGTTATATAAACAAAAATTCAGACCTGACAACACATATAGTAATTAGAAATACAATATTTTGTATAATGCAAATGTGGTTTTATTAATTTTGCTTCTTTCTAATCAGTACATTTATTTTCTCTCCTAATTTAATAGGATGATCACATGTAAATGAAAAAACTGTATTTTTTGGTTTGTTTGTTTTTTTGCCAGTCCAGGGGTTTGGGACTCAGGGCCTGAGCAATGTCCTTGGCTTCTTTTTGCTCAAGGCTAGCACTCTACACTTGACCTACAGCACCACTTCTGGCCATTTTTGTACATGTGGTGCTAAGCAATCCAATCCAGGGCTTTATTCATACTAGGCAAGCTCTCTATCATTAGGCTACATTCCTAGCTCTGTATTTTTTTTAACTCAACTTTTCAAATACTAGAGGTCAACATCAATGGAGCAAACTTGCTATGAATGTTTAATCCAAGACAGTTACTTGCAGAACAAGTGTTTTTATAGTATACTTTGCTTTTAACTTTCCTTTTCCGAACAGAAAGATTTTGCTTCTAAATCTTTTAATTTTCTAAAAAAATTATTTCTAATTACTTTCAATTTCATGCAAGATTTCTGCACTTAGGATAGATAGATAGATAGATGATAGATAAATAGATAGGTGATAGATAGATAAATAGATATATGATAGACCTATAGATGTATATATATATATACAACCTCATAAAGATACCTATATTGCATATAGATTGCATATAGATAGGTATACATACATAAGTTGACATAGGTATATCTACCTATCTATCTACCTACCTATCTATCTGTGCAACCATGATGATGTGCAATATTTTGACCTAAGATGTTTGAAATGTTTCAATATCCACCTCAGTCTCCTACTTGGAAATCTCCTTTTCATTTCTTTTGCCATTAAGTAGCTTTACTGGTTCTAAGAAAACCTTTCAAAGAACAGATAAAGTTGTGCTATTTGCAAGTTCTCTTAGAACAATTTTCAGCAACAGGAACTATTCACAGTCACAGACGAGTTTCTCCACTAAAATAGATGACTATTTACTCCAGCCATATCAAACCAGTGAAATGTTATGTGCATAGCAATGTACCTGGCACCAGGAAGAACAGCCATTTTTACACAAGTGAGCAAAGGGGGATAAAAGACAATCTGGTGAAATCATTTATATAGTACAAGTGCAAATGACTATTTACAAAAATAACCAACTTTCTGGACACTGGACTATTAGGCCCATGATTTTAGGTACTTGGGAAACTAAGGTCTGAGAATTGAGGTTTGGAACCAGCCCAGGCAGATAAATCTAAAATTCTTTTCTGCAATTAACCAGCAAATGGTCAGAAGTGAAGCCATGTCTGGAGTGGTAGCCAAGCTTCCAGTGGCAAAAGCACAGCAAGAACACAAGGCCCTGATGTGCACACACAAACACACACACACACACACAAATGCACACACACACACACACACACACACACTATGCAACTATTAGCAAGTTTGACTTGTGTATTTCATAAATTATTACTCTTAGAAGCAAAAATTCCTTGCATTTGAAAGCAGAATTTTATTTGGCTTGTATAAATAGACAAAGTTAGAGAAATTATAGGCATGGGGAAGATTTGATATTCCATTGTAGGATAGAAAATGCAGGAAAACTATATAAAGAAGGTGATCTGTGTCTCCAAGCTCAAAACACTCTCTGGCTGACAGTCCACACATACACACACAAAAAAGTCATCTGTATCCTACATAAAATTTGAATAAACTGAGAAACAGAATTCTCTCCAGGACCTGCTGATAAAGAGTCCAAGTGGAGCAACCCTTCAGTCTTTAGAGAGCCTATACATACACTAAAATACAGCCTGCTACAGGACATCTCCACATATAGGTTCAAGACTGAACCAATCCTCTCTTTATTGGTATCCAGTTCTGATAAATAAATGCAGAAAATTCAAGGAATGCAATATCTTAAGATAGGAAGGAATGGTATCAAATTGTCTCAAAAAATATCTCTAAACTAGTTCCAGAATGGGTCTTCAAATGAGTAACTTCCATTACATAAATGCAAGAAATCAGAACAATGCAGAATACCTCCCACCCCAAACAACAGTCACAAAACAAAGGAACAGGATGATACTAAAGTAGAATAAACCTTGAATACTGGGCTGGAAGAATTGTTGTAGAAAATTTCCTATGAAATGAAAGAAGACTGCTACAAGAAATTCTGTGAACACGATGAAGACAGAAAGAGGGAAATAGAAGGATTTGAGAACACAGATTTAAAGCTAAATAAATTATAAAAATTATAAATAAATTCAATGAAACTCAAGCCACACTGTTAAGAGATCAATGGAGGATGGCTTGTGCCTGTAATCTTACATGCTCAAGAGACTGAGATCTAAGGATCATAGTTCAAAGACAGCTCAGGCAGCAGAAGTCAATGAGGCTCTTATCTCCAATAAACAATAAACTACTATAAAGTGAAAAAAGCAAAACAAAAACAGAAGTAGAGCTGTTGCTTAAGTGTTAGAGCACTATCCTTGAGCAAAAGAAGCTCAGGGAAAGCCCCCTGATTTCAAGTCCCAGGACCTTCACACACACACACACACACACACACACACACACACACACACACATGCACACACACACACATACACGCACAAAAGCACATGCACACGCACACGCACAGAATGAAAGAAAAGATAAAAGGGGCAAAGAAAACACAGATGAACAAATTATTAATCTAAGGAAATGCATTGTATTCCCGACATTATATACATTATTAACTATTATAAACTAAATGGAGCAACAGACTTCACAAATTGATTGTGTTTAGTTCATTTCTTTTGCTGTTTCCCTTTTCTGTCTCTGTATGAGGTATGGAAAGAACTTTTCAATGTCAAATAAAATGCAATGGCATCTTATAGGTGACTAAAAATAAAAGAAAAGGAGTACCTAAATATTGGCTTAATAATTTTATTATTATTTTATTAAAATTATTGGATTAATAATTTTATTTTTCCTAAAAGAGGTTTTGCCAGTAATAAATTGAAACTACTCTCAGGTTTTAGCCCACACACTGTAGTAAATATAGCTAAGAATTCTTTATTCTTGTAAGAGTTTGCTTAGATTTGCCAGAAGAGTTTTTGTGTTGATATTGTTATTGTTTGGTCCTGGGGTTTCAATTCGGGAACTTGGCACTGTCCCTGAGCTTTTCTGCTCAACACTAATGCTGTACCACATGAGCCACAGATCCATTTTTGTCTTTTGGTGGTTAATCAGAGATCAACGTTTCACAGACTTCTCTGCTTGGGCTGGCTTCAAATGGTCATCCTCAGATCCCAAACTTCTGAATAGCTATGTTCATAGTCATGAAACACCATCACTTAGCTTCTCTGTAAGGAAGTTCTAATAAACTATCAAGCTGAACAGAAGAACTGAGCAAACACAAATAAAGTTGATGACAAATATGTTTGTGATTATTTAAATGTCTGGGTTAGAAACCCACATTAACTATTTCCAGTTCCCTACAATATGATTCTCTATTTTACAGTATTACTTCTCTGAGACTTTTCAGAAACAATGGTTGCATTTTAAGAAGCATACCTTATATACTTAAAACAAAGTTTCTGTTTCAGCTGGGTGCCTTAAATGGAGTTGCGCAGTGTATGAAATCTTACTGTGCTATCCTTTTCACCTATGCCCCGCTAAGAGAAACTCTCCTTAAATATTGCTGGCATATTGACATCCATAGACCCTCTCCCTATGCTCAAACCACTCTTTGTTTGGTAGACTGAAATGGAATGAAAGAACATGAGTTGAATATTTCATGCTGTGCTGGTATGTATAATTCATGATCCAATTTTTCAAAAAAGAAGTAGATAAAAAGTACTGAAGGCTATAAGTGAAATATTTTTATTCTTAACAGAGACATTGCATGAAGATCTTTTAAGTTTTCTTGCCTTGATACCATGAAGAATTATGAAAAAGGACAGGCCACTAGGAAAGAATAAAAAAGAGACAGACAGGGAAATAGAACCAAAAGAAATAAATAGAAAAGTAGATAAATGTTCATTTAAAATATAGAAATATTATTCTTACAAGTTACATGTGAAAATGTTAGCAAGTTTGGAAAACAGTTATTGGAGTCTATCATTCATTACTTCCATTATGAATATGAATGGTATATGAATAATTGTCTTATTAAAGGACAGCCTCTTAAAAAAACAAAACTTCATGTTCAGTCGGATCATTTTTGTGTGTATGTGTGTGTGTGTGTGTGTGTGTGTGTGTGTGTCTTTTGCTGAGGATCACAATCAAATTCTAGGCAGGTACTCTTTCATTGATTTACATCCCTAACCAAATTGTGTACATTTTTCTTGAGAGATTACACTCCTGAGAATTGTTAAAGATATATTAACCTACCTGAAGGTTATGAAATCCTTTATGGAGGAAATGACCTTAAGCTGAGGTAAAGAGAACTACAACTGTTTAATAGTTAAACAGGGCTTGATTACACAGTGAAAATAAATATAAAGACTTAATCTGAAAGACTCATCCAAAACAGGAAGAAATTGTATAGTATCTTTATAAATATAACACAAAAATGTGTGCATGAATTTACTATCCCAATAGGTAGAAAAAAACATTTAGTTTGAATGCTATGTCTGATTAGTGGAGAACTGGTAAATTACTATGAAATTGTGTTACTGAAATGGTGTAAGAGAATGAGGATTAACTCTGTGATCTGTTGATAGAGTTCTAAATTATTAAACAAAAACAACAACAACAACAAGGTAAAACCAGAAGGCAGTTCTAAGTAGTTCTCCATGTTTAAATGATAGCTCCTGCTTCTGAAATGATGTTTAGTACACTTTCACGTGGAATTTGTCCTCTTACTTTCCTTTCTTGTTGAAGTCAGGCAAATAAACAGAGATGTAGGATTCCTATTTTGCTAGGATGTAAGTGATTATTTTGAAACTCCTAAAAAGAAAAACAAAATGGAAATGATATAGGAATAGTGTCTTGTCTTGTCAGCTTGAAAAACTTCAAATACTTCTACAGAATCACACATATATATATATATGCATATATATGCTTTATTGTAAAGATGATATAAAGAAGGGCTACAATTACATAAGTCAGGTAATGAGTACACTGAGTACATTTCCTTTTGAACAGTTACTCCTTCCCTCGTTCTCACATAGTTTTTCCCCTCTCAACTTCTCTCCCACAAAGTTGTATAGTTCATTTCCAACATAGTGTTTAGTGGGTTTCACTGCTGAATTGTTTCATTCTTTGTCCCACCATTTCTATCCTTTCCCTTCCCCTCACCAAATCAGGTAAATTCATATACAAGTCAAAGAACAGAAATTAAAAAAAAAAAACAGTGACAGAAGGGAATAAACCAAAGAAAAAAGGGAAGAAGTTGACAAAAAAGAAAACAGTACAATTAAAAACTTGTGATCCAACCACTCTGTATATCAGTTTGACAATAAAATTTAAAAAAAAAACAAAAACTTGTGACCCAGCAATCCCACTCCTGAGCAAGCATCTATCCAATTGACCACAAAGCAATATTTTAACAAAAATACATATTTTATCCAAAAGTGAACATATATGTAAATTCTGTGTTTTCAAAGCCTGAATATTCTTTCTCAATAGTCTTACTTCATAGTATTTTATTTCTATGTGACTGTAAGCAAAATATTCTGCAGAGAAGTGGCTATTTCTTAAGAAATCAATTTTCTTACAAAAATATAAGATATTTCTATAAAATGTAGCAAAACTAATTATAATCTGAGGAGGATTGCCTCTGCCTTTATTTCATGATACATAAGTGGATTTTCATGTACTGATTATTGATATAATAAATTACTGTTTTATAAATTCAAAAAGTAATGGTAGAAACTAAAATAGATTAAACTGAAGACCAGCTTAATAGCCATGCCCATTGGTTTACATCCTAGCAACTCAGAGTCCTTACTCTAAATAAGCTTTCATCTCCAATCCATTTCTACTACTAGGTGGCATGATACAGTCTTCAACCTGTCATTTATAGGGAACATTGCTATTTCCAAGGTAGTAAGATCCTATCTTCCCTTCCTGTCCCTTATCTTTCTCCTTTATTACTTACATGATCAGTAAAAACTCATAATTCATTCAGCCTGTCCATTATCTTCTTTCACTCTACTTACTGTAATAAATGAATAACAATCACCCACATTTTCTCCTAAAACTACATGATACCTCTCTCATTGCCTACTTGTTATGCAGCCTTGAAATCACCTGCTTCATTGGCCAGACTACCTGTGATTTCGTACAATCTTCCTATTGGTATCCCATTTCAATCTTCCAAAATATTTAAAGGATGCTTATAAATTCTTTTTTCTGTAGTTCTTTAATGGCTGTTACTCTGTTACTCTCCCACATATTTTGGAGGAAGATGATCTTAACTCATCATTGTATTAAAGAGAATAAGATGTTATGTATTTATATCCTCCTTTATTCTCTTCATTTCAGCATGTCATTGAAATGGAAGCTATTGAAAGATCAACGGTCATTTGAAAACTCGAGGTTTCTGCTCATAAACATTTTAACATAGAAAGTCTTTTAAATTACTTCTACACTTTTCAAAGTTCTGGCATTGAGTGTCATTAATTAATTTCGGACATAGGTAATCCTTTGTATCCCCTTTGGACTCTGTGGGCGTGGATAGCAAATAGGATGACATGGCAGATACAATTATATCAACATTTGCATTATTATATAA
Source organism: Perognathus longimembris pacificus (assembly GCF_023159225.1). Taxonomy (NCBI): domain Eukaryota; kingdom Metazoa; phylum Chordata; class Mammalia; order Rodentia; family Heteromyidae; genus Perognathus; species Perognathus longimembris. The sequence continues at coordinate 14,595,713 of NC_063174.1, read as the reverse complement.
TGAAACTTATTTTTAAATTTGGGAATATGACTTCACTGATTTTAATAAATAAATGGAATGAATGGATGTGTAATGATAGATGGAATGAATAGAAATTGAAAAAATGGAATGAAGAAATGTGTAAACTTTTAAAAGTATATATGTATATATTATTTAAAGTATAGATATAAAATAAAAATTAAATAACTATGTTGTCTCATGGAATAAAGTCATAAAAATAATTACTTAAATTCTTTAGCAGTAAGATTTTCAGATATACTTCATTTTTAATATGTTTATTTCCACTTTATTCTGAAGAATTTCATATATATACATATATATCACATATATTTTTGAATATTTTGTCCCTTGAAATAAAATATAATAACAATAAGCTATAGCCTTCATTTTTTTATTTGTTTTTAGTTTTGGCTCTTGGGTTACTCTTTTAATTTGCATCCATATTAATAGACAAATTACTGCAAGACACTTTCATTGTAAACATGTCGAAAGGCTGAAAAATGTCTGAGTTGACCTTACTTGAGCAAACTATCAAATTATTTTGTTGAGTTGCTGATAAGTAACAAGACTCCTTGGACAGAGGCAAAGCATTTCACTACTCTCAGAGGGGTAGGAACTTCGATTCATGTTGGCTTCCACTGTTCCTCAAGACCTATACAGTCCTCCTAATTGGCCTAATACATGAGCACACAGTAGGTTTATGACTAAACAGAGAAAGTTCCAGTATATTTTTTTCTTAACTGTTGATACCCAACATTTTTTTTTTTTTTTTTGCCAGTCCTGGGATTGAATGCAGAGCCTGGGCACTGTCCCTGAGTCCCTGAGCTCTTTGCTCAAGGCCAGCACTCTACTACTTATGCCACAGAGCTACTTCCGGCTTTTTCTGTGTATGTGGTACTGAGGAATCAAACCCAGGGCTTCATGAATGCTAGGCAAGCACTCTACCACTAGGCCAAACTCCCAGCCCAAATACCCAACATTTTAATGGAAGAAAATGCCACTTCATTATTAAGGTCAATAAGCAACAAGCTTTTATTTTTATCGGAGTGAAGCAAAACACAATAAACACCCATAGAAAGGAAATCTGTGACAAAGAGATGTCAATGTCTCTGCTGACAAGAGATAGAAATCGCAGAGTTCCATGCAGAAGGATCCACCAACAAGGCAGGCTAGCAACCACAAGGTTGTTTCAGTGGAGAGAAAAACATTTTTTTTCTTTTCATATTTACTGGCGTTTGGATTTGCTTTGAATTAGGAGTCTTGTATCTCAACTTCTTGATAATGTTATTACATTTTGTTATTGCCTTAATAGTTCTCTACTTAAAACTACCAACTACAACTCCCTGGAAAGAAAATTAACTGGCAAGTTATCTGCCACTAAAGTCTGCTGGAAAATAAAAGCAAAGATTTTTTAGAGTTAGGGAAACACTGTTGTTTTTCAAAAATAAAAATAGCAATTCAGGTTTCACCAAGGAAAATTTGGTTTTCTTATTTGTGTATCTTTCTTGTTTTTGAGTCCTGTTAGAGACTCTAAGGTAACAACTTGACAGTGTGATAATTCCACACTGCTTATAAAAGAACTGTAAGAACAGAGAAATTGTTCAGACAAGAGCTTGTACCTGATTTTTACTTTTAAATTTTCATCTTATGATACTTCTCCAAGGAAACCACTGGAAATTATTATTTTTTAAATGTGGGAGATGTTAGTTATATCTATTATATGTAAAACTACTACTTGTAGAATTTCCATAACTCTATGTCTCTTCTCTCTCTCTCTCTGTCTCTCTCTCTCTCTACACACACACACACACACACACACACACACACACACACACACACACACAAAGAGAGTCTTTTGGGTCAACTCAAGATCACACAAAAAATTCCTCCTGTTTTTTGCTTTTTTTTCCTGCTATTTTGTAGACTTTAGTTTTACTTTTTAGGTTTACAGTGCCTTTCAAAGTGAAATTTGTTCCAGTGAGTTCATGAAAGGTCATTTTGCTACAAATCTGCATAAAACGTTCCAGTAGCCATTTTAGGTATTGCAAAAGCAACTTGGTCCTTATTCTAAATGCAGTCTTCTCTTGGCTATCCCTCCTAATTCACTAAACTGTTTGCCTTTGTTGTAACATGAACAGCACCCTACATGGTTTTTGTTTGTCACATTCTGAAAATTAGATAATATAATATTGACTTTGATCTTCTTCTATATAAATTTGTTTTCTAATCTATGATCTTCCTACTGGAGTCTTAATTGAGATTCTTTGATTCCAAGGATACGTTTCTTTTTCTGGTAACATTACAATTCATAAACCCAAGTTAGATCAACTGGCTCCATACATACCTCAGGCATATTAGTAATAATCAATGACTGATAATTCCTTTTATGGTTATTTTAAGCTTGACTGAATATCTACTAACAGTTAATGGACACCAGTCAGAAATGTATTGTTTTTTCCTTTAGGAAAATGTTTTTAAATTTAAACTTTTTCATAAAGGTGATGTACAGAGGGATTACAGTTACATAAGTCAGGTAATGAGCACATTTTTTTTAACCATGTCAATCCTCCCCCATTTGCTCTGAGGTTTTCCCCTTCCTCTCCCCCCAAGTTGTAAAGTTCATTTCCAACATAGTGTTTAGTGAGTATTACTGCTGAATTGGTTCACCATTTGTCCCACTACTTCTGTGCTTCCTCTTCTCCTCTCCCAATCAGATAAACTTATAGGTAGGACAAATTAAAATAGTGACAAAAGAGAATAAGCCAATTAAAAAAAAGACTGCAAACAGTACAATTAAAAAAAAACTTGTTTCAATTTCTTGAAGTTCATTTTTACAAGTAGCATTTTATTTATGTAGTCATATGCATATAACTGTTGAGCCTTTGCGATCTCCTCCTAAGAATATCCTCCTTTGGTCTCACTGTATAAATGTTTAGAGTGTTGTTTAATCATCATGCTCAAGTGTAATTATTTGTTTTTTAATATTTACTGACTTTGCTTGTAGAGGGAAAACAGTGTGGAGGTTCCTCAAATGCCTAAACATAGAGCTTCCCCATGACTCAGTTATCCCATTTCTGGCTACTTACCCAATTGCCCACAAACTAGCCTCTCCTAAACCCAGCAGGACAAGCATGTTCATTGCAGCATTGTTTCCCTTGGTAAGATATAGAACCAACCCAGTTTCCTCACTCCCTGCCCCAGTGAATGAATGAATCAAGAAAATGTGGTATATATACACAATGGCATTCTATGCTTCCATCAGAAAGAATGACATAGTCCTATTCATAAGGAAATAGAAAGACTTGGGGAAAAATTATATTAAGCAAAGTAGGCCTGACCCAAAGAAAAATAGGCTAATTTTTTTTTGCCTCATTTGTAATAACTGGAAATATATATATATATATTTTTTTAATTTATTATTATTATTTTTTTTTGCCAGTCCTGGGGCTTGGACTCAGGGCCTGAGCACTGTCCCTGGCTTCTTCTTGCTCAAAGCTAGCACTCTGCCACTTGAGCCACAGTGCCACTTCTGGCCATTTTATGTATATGTGGTGCTGGGGAATCCAACCCAGGGCCTCATGTATATGAGGCAAGCACTCTTGCTAATAGGCCATATTCCCAGCCCTGGAAATATATTTTTATACATACCTTTAAGGTCTCTTGATGTCAGATTGCATTAAGATTCATTCTGTAATATTTGTATTAAAATGAGGTGATATTGTTTTCCTGGGGCTGGGAATGTGGCTTAGTGGTTGAGTGCTTGCCTAGCATGCATGAAGCCCTGAGTTCAATTCCTCAGCACCACATAAACAGAAAAGGCTGGAAGGGGGCGGTGTGGTACAAGAGGTAGAATGAAGTCAGGGCAAAAAGAAGTCAAGGAGAGTGCTCAGGGCCTGGGGTTCAAGCCCCAAGACTGGCAAAAAAATAAAAATAAAAATAAATAAATGTTTTCCTGAGGCAAAATGTAGATCTTACCTGATAAAAATGCTTTAAAGTGTTCTGTAAATATTTAGGAGGCTTTAATTCTAATTTATAGGATAATTGTGCATGAAGTTCATATTATTTTATAGTTTCAAAAGTGTATAATTCTCTGCATGAAACAAACCTAGACTCAAATCATATATTAAATATTGAATTAAGTTAATTCCAAGACATATCAACATTACAGAGGAGATTTTTTTTATCGATTATTCCATTTTCTCAAGTTGTTTTCAAGTGATAGTTGAAAAGTGAAAATATAAGAATTTTTATAAGAATTAGAAATATTTCGTTTGTTGTGCTGCACATGAGTTTGAGGTGTTCAACTCAAACTGCACCTGTAGCACATGTGCTCCAGGCTGAGCTGTACTTTTAACTCTTTTGATTTGTTTTTTGAAACAGAATCTCAAAAGTTTTACACAGATTTGTCTAAAATTTGAGATCTTCTTGATTCTACTTCTCAAGTTGCTGAGATAAATGGTATATCCATCATATGTGGCAATAAAAATATTTTAAGATGTAATAATTATTTAATGAATTATTGTTAAGTATAGGTATGTAAATATAAAAATATGCAAATCATACCTAAATGTTTTCATTATAAATTTATATTTTAATGACAATATAAACCTTTTTCTATTAATTTTTTTTCATGTTTATACTCTCTAATCCAATGCTTTAAATACTGTTAGTACTACATAAAGCACCACGCACATAGCATTTTCTTTTTTTTTTTCTTTTTTTTTTTTTTGCCAGTTCTGGGGCTTGAACTCAGGGCCTGAGCACTGTCCCTGGCTTTTTAGCTCAAGACCAACACTCTACTGGTTGAGCCACAGCCCCACTTCTGGATTTTTCTATGTATGTGGTGGTGAGGAATAGAACCCAGGGCTTCATGCTTGGTAGACAAGCACTCTATCACTAGGCCACATTCCCGGTCCTCACTTTCCTATTATTTGTCTTGCATGCTACTATACTCCAAATTTGTCATTAAACTGAAGTAATTAGTATGTTGTTGACTTTTTGAGTAAATGTGGGTGATAAATCATGAGCAAACTAATTCACACATTAAAAAAAGGCTACAAAATTAAGTAGATGGATAGTGTGAGCAACAACACAATGCATTCTGCTTATGTGATTTATGGTGTTTGAAGGGGAATTTGTACCTCAGAAAGTTATAGATCATACAAAGGTTTTCCATTTTGATTTTTCTCTCTTGGCTTTGCTATGATGATTAACCATTACTCTTTCATTACCAGAAACAAGAGATTTTAGAGCATGTTTATATTAGTCTTCTACTAGCTTCCTAAAGAATAGTAAAAAAGACTATTATTTTTATCCTTCTTGAATAAAATTATATTATATATGTAATTTACATAGTATATATAATATATATTATATTTAATTATACATATTAAATTATATATAATATACCTATATATTACATAAGTACATAATATGTATATACATTATATGTAATATACTGTATTACATATTATGTTATAATATATATTTTGTAAATACTTAATAAATTATTTATTTTATCTATATTTTAAATATATAATACAATGACATATCATATATTATATAAAATATTTCACATTATATTATATATTGTTTAGTTATATAATATAACAATAATAAATGATAATTACATTGATATATAATTATAATATAATATATTACTATATATTTGTATATATAAAAATGTATTATAGCTTTCGAAGCACAAGTCCAAAGACATCATAGAAGCCAAATGAAGCATATTTCCAATGAAAATAAGAACATTGTGTAGACATTGTTCTATATAATATCCATCATAATTATGCAAATATATTGAATATATAATGATTGGTAGATGTACTGCTGATCATGGACACTCTGGATTATGTAAAATAAACATAGGTTCATTCACATCATTTCTGTGCCCTGCCCTGGCTTTGCTAATCTGTCCTGTCTCAGATCATCCCTCAGCTTAGTTTCTTGGCTCTTAAGTGGAAACAGTGGTACTGTTACTGCAGTCTGTAATATGTGGAAATAAAAGGTCTTTTATGTCAGGCCATATTCTAGCTGATCCATCATTCATGGTTACTTATTTCTCACATTTCTTGTCTTTTATACTAGGATAAATCTGATGCTACTTTCTCTGTTAAGGGGTCTAAATTAAAATGTAATTAGTATAATCTCAGGGAAAAAACTAGAACTTAATGCTTAACTCTGTTGTTATAATGTGATTTCAGATACTTTAAAATAATTTCTCATGCTTTTCCCTTTTACAGGATGGATGCTTTTCTCTTTTTCAAAATGGATGACTTAACTTACATAATATTCAATATATTATTTTTCATAGCAATTCCTTCTTCTTTACTATGTGGGGCATGCCCCGATGCCTTGCATCAGAAAGAGGAAGTAAGTCCCAGCCCGCCCCGCCTATTTCCCAGCTCTGGGGTAATATGTGGCTATTATGCAGAACCCGGAAAGGCGGTTCTAGCTGGCCCCGCCTCCCAGCCTTGAGACCACGTGTGGCCAAGATGGCGCCTGGTGGTGAACCCAGAGGCGATCCTGTGGGCTGTGAAGTAGAATTAGGCTGCCTCTTAGGATTGGTCCCTCAGCCCTCTGCCCTTGACGGACAGCTCAGGCCTCCCTTCACAGTCCCTAGATAGATGCACGTACACCCCTCCCCTTCCTGCCGCTTTCTGACCTATTTAAGAGCAGAGCTTATTCCAATAAAGTGAGACATTCTCCCAGATGCATCTGATTGTCCTCCAGTGAGGGCGGTGGCTGTGGGTGTCCATCCACCCTTCTCCTTTCTTGGCCCGCCCCAGTCAGTCGAGCTTCCCCCTCTCTCCTGCAGGTCAGGAGAGCAGGAGAGCACTGGGGGCTAAAGACCCCGACATACTATTCTTTCAAAAAGTAGAACATGTCTCTAACTTTTTCTTTCAGGAAAGGTTTAGCTAAAAGAAGTGAAGTGTTTAGGAAAAATAACTACCAAATTTTGGATTTCAGATTATACTCATTAAAATAATGAATATAAAATAATGGAAAGCCTATGTATTTGTCTCATTTTCTTTTTAAAGAAAACTAAGAGAAATTAACAAATGAGTTATGATCAACTGTGCCATTCCCACACACACTCCTTATCAAAGTAATGGGCTGCTAGTAGATGATAGAAGGAAGAAACAGGAGCACACATCCTGAGTATCTCTTCACTAAACAAGTGGAGCAGAGGAAGTGGTTATTTCTCATAATCATCTACCGTTCCACATTGCTCCACAACAAATAACAAAGACAAACCACGAATACCAGCTGTATTCCAAGTAAAATGTATGGGCCATTCAAAGAAAAGTAAATTTTGAGAACTGTTCGCAAAGAAGTACTGACTATGAAGTTAAGATAGTAAGACACTGAGTAGACAAATACACATGTTCTCAAATGCTAATGGAAAGCAGATACTACGACGGACAGGAAACCAAAGACATACATAAAGAAGTAGAAATTCTGGAATTTAGAATTACACTAAGTGAAGGGAAAAACTTCACCACAGATCTCAAAAACAATTTGAATATGAAGAAGAAAGAATTAGTATAGCTAAAACTGGATCAATTGAAACTATCGGCTCTGATATATCTTTTTTTTTTCTTTTTAAAATATGAAGATAACGGATAGAAATCTACAAAACACTTCAGGAAGACCATAAACATATTCTGCAATCCTAAAAGGAGAGTAGAGAGAAATAAAAAAAGAAAACCCTTTAAAAAATGGTTTGATTTTAAAAGCCACTAAAATTCGATACATTTAAGCATTTCAAAAAGGCAAGGAGACATTTAACTTCATAAGTAAATTAAAATGTCAAAAGCCAAGGCAAATGAAGAATATTCGAAGTAAAAAGAAAATGTTAATTATCACAGGAAAACAATTTTTAATAATATTAGCAGAATTTCTCAAAGGAAACTGAAGCTCAAAGGGCAGTAAAATGACATCTTGTGTATGAAAAAAAAAGGAACAGGGGCTAGGAATATGGCCTAGTGGCAAGAGAGCTTGCCTCGTATACATGAAGCCATGGGTTCAATTCCCCAGTACCACATATATGAAAAATGACCAGAAGTGGCGTTGTGGCTCAAGTGGCAGAGTGCTAGCCTTGAGCAAAAGGAAGCCAGGGACAGTGCTCAGACCCTGAATCCAAGGCCCAGGACTGGCAAAAAAAAAAAAAAACAGAAGAAGGAACAGAAGAAAAAATTCAGTCTCAACAGTAATTCAATGTCCAGAAACTTTTCCTTCATAAGTAGAGACAAAATAAAGTAACATTCCTATGATGACCAGATGTTTGCTCTACAAGCAATGGAAAGAATGGCAGGGATAGTGGCTCATGTCTGTGATTCTTGCTACTCAGGAGGTGGAAATCTGAGGATCAAGGTTTTGAGCCATCCCCAGCAAGCAAGTTGGTGACTGCCTTAATTAACTAACTAAGGAAGTTTAACCATCAAAATAAACAAAAGTGGAGCTGTGGTTCAAGTAGTAGAGAACTAGCCTTGAGCAAAAATACTCAGGAACAGTGCCCAGTTCCTGAGTTTAAGTTCCAGGACTTGCACATACACATGCACACACACACACACACACACACACACACACACAAAAACACAAACATGTCAAAGGAAATATGACAGGATGAAATAAAAGACAATAGAAACTAAATTAAGCATATGAGATACATCAGAAAACTTAGGTATAGGCAATCATAATTAAAAACCCTTTAATTTTAAGTAAGTTTAACTAGCTTCTTAGTTTGAAATTATTCCTTTTATTTCCGACATGATTTCAAAAGAATAAATCTAGCCAATCAAGTTTGAAGTAAAATTTACAGCCATACAACATAAAAAGATGCAATTTGTCAGAAAAAAAAGAGGCAGGAATGAAGATGTAAAGTGTTTGTGTGATAATCAGCAATGTTGACAATTAGTTCAAATTAAATGGTTATAAGTTTAAAATATTAATTGTGATTGTTATGGGGTTAGAAATGTTATGGGGTTCGAGGGATGGGATTCCCTGTCCCTCCAAGAGTCCACCACTCAGAGACCGTCTCAAGCAAAAAGATGGATTTATTGGGGAAACATAAAGCGAACTGACCAGTCAGGGACGCAGCACAGACCCGGGAGCTGAAACTGCAACAGTGAAAAGTGGGCTGACCTACCAGGACACAGTGCAGACTCTGACACCATGACCCTGAGCAGTCCTCAAATTGTTCTTTATAAAGGTAAAAGCATAGCACAGATATAGGGGCTTGACGCAGGGAGTAGAGCAAGCAACAAACAAGTTAAGCAAGCCATTTACAGAAGCAGAATTTTGGGGTGAGGTAGACCTAATCTACTGCCCCTAGTACATTTCCTACCATGTTTCCCTAATCAAGATGGAATCAGCTCTGCTCCCTACAAACAGTGATCCCTATGATAGCCACAAAGAAGATATCTTAAAATACTGGGGCATGAGAGGATAGCATAATTTTAACAACTAAGAATGAAAAGAGGAGCTCAGTATAGTGGCCCAAGCCTGCAATTCTAGATGCTTCGGAGGCAGAAAACAGGGGAATCATGGTTTGAGGGGAGCTTGGACATAAAGGCCTGAGACAATCCCATCTCGACAAATAACTGCACACAGCGATGCATGTCTGTTATCTCAGCCATCTCAAGGAAGAAGAAATGCACAGAGACTGGCACAAAAAGGATGTTCCATATTCTAGCAGTCCCAGATTTGAACATGAAATGAGAGCCTATTTTGAACATAACCAGTGTCAAAAGTGTTACCAGAGTGGTTCAAGTGTTAGAGGAATTATATGTGAGGCCCTTAGTTTAAACCCAAGAATGGGGGTGGGGTGGGGGCAATACAGTTAGAAGCATCTTTTTGTATGTCTCTACATACTATACGGTTCTGTTCTCTGGAAAACCTTGGATCATATGAAACACTTGGGAAGTTGATGTATCCTACCTCACTGTAAATTTTCAGTTTGAATACATGGCCCTGTGACTTGGATGTTTTATATTCAGGATAAGAAACTTAAGTATTAGTATCTGAGAAGCAGCCTAAACTGTACTTGGATTTATATCAGCAGTCTGAGTCCAATATTAGAATCTTTTTGTTGTTGTCTTTAACAATACATTAGTATTTTTTTAGAGTAATCAGATAAAATGGAAGAATTTTGTAAACTATAATAATAAACTTGATGCTTCGTGCAATATCATTAGACAACTAGAGAAACATTGTAGAAATGGCAGGATGTCAAACATTACAGTAAGACACAATATTCTGTGGGGAACTGTACTGGCATGCTAATCGAATTCATTTAACACAACATGAGCTCACTATTTTGGATGACTTTTTCCTCCAGCCTAAGAGAGGATAGAGTTTCCATAATTAAAGATACCCAAGATCAGTGGAAATGACCCTGATTTAAGTCCTGAATATTATTTGGTGTTTCTTAGATAATTGGGACATTGTCTACTTGCTTTTCAGTAGGTCAGTTTTTCAGAGATTTTAGCCAAAACAGATGCGTTGTAAAAACAGACAGCTAGATGTCTCTGGTCCTATTGTGACCTTAAGAATGAATTTTCTGCTCTACCTTTCCTATCAGTATCTCCATATCCACTAAAACCTTAAATTCTCATAATCAGCACAGAAGCAAGTGGTGTGGGAGAAGTAGACAGTGGTGGACTATGGTGTCTGGAAAGTGGGATTACCTGTTCCTCTTAGAATCAAAGCTGGGAGATTTCCTCTGCCTCCCACTGTCTCCCAATAACTTTTCCATCTTCCTAAAATACAGTCATCTGGTATTAGACAGTTGAGTAAAACATATGAACTACTACAGTTTACTTCTTTGGCTGCTAATGTAATCATAAGTAATTATTTGCAAACTTTCACACAATAAATTGTTTGGACTGTTATAAGTTAAAAAATGAAAGCCATTGGTATGTCAGAAATTTATTTTGAAGGAGAATCATCAGTAATTCAACTTCTATTGTAACCAAGTTTGGGACCAAGGATCTAAAATAGGATAAGCATAAAGGGAACTGTAACTAAATGTCACATCAAAATTACTGAAAGCCAAAGGAAAAGCTTGAAAGCTTTTAAGATATAATAGAATTTGCATTCTTTTTGAAGTAAAAGTATGTTACAAAAAATCTATCTCTAGTACTGTCTTATGTCCATAACTTTCAACTCAAACAGGCAAAACTCCCAAATTCTTACCAGTGTTTTGTTGATATATTTTTCTGCTACTCTTTGTGGTGTTGAAATGTAAACTTAAATGTGCTCTACTTGGGCAAATTGTTACGAATTTTTTAAATATAAGATTGAATTCAGCAAATGAAAAAGAACAATTTAACCACTTCACTTTATCTTAGTATTTTTAAATACATTAAAATCAAGTCTATTTTAATTTTTAAGTTCTGATCCACATTATATATAAGCTGGAATTAGATTGTTTTATACACTTTAATTTTGTAAACTGATGAAACTATTTTTGTAGAAAACAAATGAAGAGTGATATTTTCTGTAACACGCAAAGCTATCAAAGCTGAACAGCTTAATGAGTAACCTAAGTTCATAAAATGATTAAACAGTAGGCTTTTCTTCATTTTTGTATGCCTTCAAAATACCACAAAAGGTCAAATTGAAAATCAGTGAAAGAGAAAACATGGCATACTAATTATATACTAGTTTAAGTGTGGTAATGTTTTTCTCATATGGACAATTTTCATCAAGATAATAAATGGCTTTTTTATAGCTTGGAGATTTATATAAATTTGTACAATACTTAACCCAGATGCTTGACTTCAAGAATATTTTTTAAAAACTTATTATGCACTGAATCTTTCAAATAGAAATATAATTTGTATTTCAAGTCTAAAGCACTTCATGTATATATACAATTTTCTTGTTTCAGATTAACATAATTTATTAAATATTAAATTGCTAGCATAGTTTTGGCAAAGTGAATGACGTTTTTCTAATTGGATTTTTTTTTCTTCAGGCAGAGAAGAGTTTATTGGGGGAAAGCAAACTGCCAGCACACAAGATGGAGGTGCTGGAAGACAGAGAAGAAGGAAGAAGAGAAAAAGAGATAGTAAGAGAGAAAAGGAAAGAGAGCTGCATTGTTTTATATGGCATTTTCTAGAGAAACACCACAATGCTTGTTAATAAAAATAATAGTCTCATCTATCTCAAAACAAATAGGAAGTTGCATCGAAATTCTTTCTCCCAGTCAGTGGAAATCAATGATTACTTTACTTAGTTAGGCAGACAATGGAAAAGAGCTTTTCTGTCAGAATAGCAGAAAGGAAACTGTCAAAAAGTCCTCCCTCACTTTTTCAGTGACCAACATCAGTGCATAGAGTCAGGGCAATGTAAATTGTTAAGTATATACCTGACTACAGGAAATGGGACCTTCTTCCTGACTAGACATTCAAATTTAAAATGCACATGGAGGTTATATTCTCTCACTTTCCTCAGATTATTTTCATTTTTTCCATCCTAAATTTCATTTCCACCTGTGCAGATTAATATTTGATGTTAATGACCTGAACCTCAGAGATTGCTTGATGCTCTTCTCTATAGTCCAACCGAGTAGAAAGTTTTTAATAGCAACCTGGTGATATCACTTTGAATGAAAGCCTAAGATATCTACTCTCAGAAATTGAAATTTAATTTATTAAAATGTAAGGATAAACTACAAACTTAATATAGGAATTAGTGTTCAGACATGATGGTGGTAAGATCTTGATGTGATTTGTAATGAAGTTATTATAGTATTGCTTATCATTAGTAAAGTAAGTAATAAAAGAGTAATTGAAGTCTAAGCATGTAAAATGTGTTCTCTAAAACTACATTTTTTTCTAATAGATTAAACTTTGTTTCTCATGGAATGTTCAGTGAATTTACTCATGTCTAAGTCATGGAATATTGTGTCTTACAAGTCTAATTTGATATAGTAGGTTTTGGACAATATAAGCTAGTTAACTGTTTTATGGTTCTTATGATTGACAGTGCATTCACAAATACAATTACAGAGAAAGAATTAACATATCAGTCTACCTGGGGTTCCTTCATCGTGAGAATGAAATTAAGCTCTTAGTTCTTTTCCTCTATCTCTGCCTTCATAAACCATTCATAAAGGAATGTAACCACACAGAGTATTTGTTCAGTCTTAGTGAATTATCATCTCCCTCCTATTATAAAATACTGTAGCCCACCAAAAGAAATAAAGGATGTGCTCCTTGGATAAATTATCTTTTCTAGTGAGTCAGCACAATTTTGAAAATAAGAAACCATGTACAGGGAAAACAATCACACACAATTACCATGGGACATACTACTGAAGTGTTCATTCAAATAAGTGAAACTAGTTAGAAAGTCTGTTAAATATTTTCATGGTAGATTGACTATTTCCACTTCAGAGGCTATGATATATAATATTACAAAGTTCAGGTAACATATCAAGGGTGGCACTTCTATGGAAATGGAAATGATCAATTAAATGCAGATCTGTCCAATGAAGTAATGCCTATTCAGCTCTCAATTATAAATTTAGAATTAGCCATTGCTTTCCAAGTGATATCAACTTCAACAACTAGGTAAAGCTAAGAATTAATCATCAAGGGATACTTTCAAAAAAACAATATTGAATAAGTTCTCATGATAGCTTAGATATCATTCCTAAATATGGTCATTGCTTGCAGTTCCTCTAATAAAAGTTGAATGTATACATTCAGCACACAAGAGAATTCCTAGACTTGATGGCATTTTTACTGTTTTGTTGAGTATGTGATTTTAGTTTAAATTCTCTCATTTCATGGTGATTATTCTAATTACAATATTAATGTCCATTAGTATTATAATTGTTCTATTATTTTTGCCACACTGACTCTGTCAGACTGAAAATGCAACAACACAACTTGAAACAGAAATGTAGCAGAAAAAATATCAAAAATTAAAATCATTCACTGAAAAGGAAAGATAAAAAATTTCCATATGTTATCTAAAATGCCCTGCTTTCATTGTAAGAATAAAAAAAGAAATAAAGAAACAGGAAAAAAGGCCCCATCCTTTCTAATGACAGTGATTTGAAAAGGTTTTCTTTCAAGCAGAACTCCCTGCATTCTCACTTAAACTCCTATCCCAAAATATGTGCCTGCACAGCTAGCTGAACTCATCCTCAGGAATGGAGCACTGCACACTTAGGTTATACATGTAGCAGAATAGCTCTAGTTATAGAAAAAAGTGAGTACTGGATTTCCAGTTCTATAAATCCATGCTTAAAGTACAAAGCTAGATCCAGCCACTGAATAAGTTCAGGATCACAGTTGTAAATTTAGTTTAATTAACATCCCAAAAGAAACATTTAGATAAAATTCATCATTATCTAATATTACATAGAGCACGATTTTCATTTGGTAAGTGGTCAAAGAAAAACACGGTCTATTTAAGCAGCAATAATGGCAAATGCCTTAAATGCTTTTAGATATCCTTGTTTTTTAAAATAATTATACAAAATAGCAAATGCCAGATTCCTTCATGCTTATGAGAAGGCAAAAGCCCTGAGTGCTACCAAGAGACTGAGTAGAACTGATAGGTTAAATTAAATAAATAATAATCAGGTACTGTAATTCTCTACTTAAACAATTGTATGTAAAACGAAATACATGGAAAGATAGAGAGTTTATATCATACCAAAAGAATTAGGAAGATATAAAAAGAAGAAATTCCTGTAGTTGCAATTTGAAAGTAGGTTAATTGAAAGACACATGAGGACCTTCCCTAAGAAGACTGAGTGAAGCAAGAATGTGCAAAAAGGCAGTGGGGAGAGCCTGGCATTGCCAGGAACCATAGGTCAGCAGTAGGAACACCTGAGCAGCACATTTCCTGGTGAAAAGGCCCCTTCTTCTTCCTCTTGCTGCCTAGGATGCGGAAACACAGACATTCTACTGAGCTTTGCACCTATTTGGATAAATATTCAGAAAACCAAATGCCAACAGGACCTTCATTGATCTTGAAGTAAAATGATTGAGGGTCTTAGATTTTAAACCACAGGGTAAGAGGGTGGCCAGTGGTTGAGAGAGAATTCACAGCACCAGTGAGACAGGACCAGCCAGCCGACTAAACCAAGTTATCAAATTTCATATATTTGGAATGTTATGACACATCATAAAACTCCGGTATGTAAGTCAAGACAAAGAAAACACAAAACACAGGAGACCAAGTAAATGAAGATTGGTATCTATTTAGAAACAAAGATCCCATATTTCAAAAACTCTCTGCCTTCCACATAAAATGAATTATGACCTGCTCAAGATTTGCCAAGTTGCCTGGAGCTCTGCTTCTCTCTCTGCACAGTGGAGATATTATGTTTCATATTGCACTTGGAATTTCTAAGCAGAAATTATTCTTCTGACTTATTAATATTAATGGAGAAGGAAAATGTTAAAGTAGAAAGTTGCCCACTTGTAGAAATTGTTTGATCCGTTACTTGTAAAGGTTTTGTATAAAACAACTTTCCTTCAGCATAGTGAAGGCAAACCTTTTATAAAAAATGAACATAAAATGAAATAAAACCATTCATTGGTTGCTAGAATGGTGGAGGGTGAAGAGGAGAACATGGAGAATAGCAAGAGGAAGAGGAAAAGGAAGGGAGAAGGAGACTGGGTATATTCTTGTTATTTTCATGAATATCTGGTCCCTGTGGCCGGCAGATTTGAGGAACAGAGACAGTTCTTTCATCCCAGGAAGAGGAGGATAAATCACAAATATGCCATGCTGAACACCAATGGCTGAATTTCTTCCCCTATTGCACGTTCCCTCATAGAAGTGAAACATGTCTCATCCTCATGCCTCCTAGGTGTCCAGAATCATGCTTAATTACACGTGAACTTCAATCACTACCCTACTGTGGGACTCATCTTCCAAGTACACCCCAAATTCTCTCTTCTTAACAAAGAAAAGACCTTCCTAAATGTTAATGTCCATTTCGTTTATCTTATATTTCACTTGTAGATTGTCAAATTTACCCTAAGATTAATTCATGTTAGGTTTTTGTAGCTTCTCATATTTCTACCCATTCTCAACAATTTAACTTGTCTTTCATATATACCACTTTATAAAATTATCCTTACAAATATTCTTTTAATTACTGAACCTGTCTCAATATTTCTCTTAGCTTTTCATACTCACTTGGCAATTACCATTATCATTATTGTAAATACCTACCTCTGTTGATATAAACATATCCCAAATCACTTTTCCTTAGTCCATGTACTTACAAATTGTACTTATTATTTACTGTCATTTATTATGCAATTGATTCTACTTACATTAGAATTTAGATGGTTCCCTTGAGCTAACAGCATAGCTCACTGGTAGAATACTTTTCTAGCCTGAACACGGTCCTTGGTTTCATCTTCAAACCCTCAAAAGGAAAAAGCACCACAAAGAAAAAATAAAAATAAAAAACAAACAACCATAATAACAGCAACATATATCAAGCAGAAATAAATGTTCCAAATATGGTTACTGAATAAATGAATCAATCATGTACCATTTGCTATCTTGATATTATTTGATATTTGATTTTAATTTTATGTTTATATATTATTTGATAAGAAACTGAATAAAAATGGACAATTATTGTTTTGTGTGTTGCTGTGTTTAAATGCTGGCCTTCTACTTGTCAGAAAGGAGGTATAGTTGAGGCTGGGAATATGGCCTAGTGGTAGAGTGCTTGCCTAGCATACATGAAGCCCTGGGTTCAATTCCTCAGCACTACATATATAGAAAAAGCCAGAAGGGGTTCTGTGGCTCAAGAGGTAGAGTGCTAGTCTTGAGCTAAAAGAAGCCAGGGACAGTGCTCAGGCCCTGAGTCCCAAACCCTAGCAATGGCAAAAAAAAAAGAAAGAAAAAAAGAATGGAGGTATAGTATTCGTGCTGTACCCCCAATCATTTTTTTTTTTTTTTGGCCAGTCCTGGGCCTTGGACTCAGGGCCTGAGCACTGTCCCTGGCTTCTTCCTGCTCAAGGCTAGCACTCTGCCACTTGAGCCACAGCGCCGCTTCTGGCCGTTTTCTGCATATGTGGTGCTGGGGAATCGAACCTAGGGCCTCCTGTATCCGAGGCAGGCACTCTTGCCACTAGGCTATATCCCCAACCCCCCCCCCCCAATCATTTTTGCTTTCTTTCCTTTTCCTTGATGCTTTTGAATTGTTAGAATCATTAGATTTAAAGTCAAATGAAAAATATTCCCCAAAACACACCTCTTATATTAGTTTATTGATAAAACCAAAAATAACTCACTTGGGGTTGGATTGATTACTTCTTTCTCTCTGCCTGTTTTTCTCCTTTCAAATGGAAACATATGTCCCAAGGTACCCTTATTTTCATAATTTATTTTGATTTTATAAACTCATAACCTAAGAATTTTACCTGAATCTCAGATGACACTTTGGATTTTTGAATTAGTCCCAGAAGAGTCAAGACATTGGGAGTACTGAGGATACAATGTTTGTGTTTTGCATTGTGAGGAGAAATTGGACCTTTCTTGACAGAAGTGGAATTGTTTGGTGCTTATGGCTTCAGTGTGTACCCAAATGTTTGATGTGCTGAAGCTTAATGCCCATTGTAAAATATTAAGAGAGTGGGGGGAAAAAAAGCTATCCAGAGTGTGTAGGGGTAAGCACGAAGGAAACAATTAGTATTAAATAATAACGGTTGAATATTGGCCATTTTATAAGAAGGAGAGACCAGAAGATACATGCCGCTTTACAACTCTTCTTTTTTGTCTGTCATTGGTCCTAGGTGCTGTCCCTGAGGTCTTTTTTGCTCAAGTCTAGTGTTCTACTACTTTGAGCCACGGTGCCACATGTGGCTACTGGTTAATTGTAGATGAGTCTTATGGACTTTCCTGCCTGAGCTGGCTATGAACTGGGATCCTCAGATCTCAACCTCCTGAGTAGCTAAGATTACAGGCATGAGCCAAGAGGGCCCAGCACTTCACAACTCAATATGTAGGCCATCAGGATATGTGACATCTCAGGCTTGCACCAGAAACATGAGTTGAAATAAACTGTTTCCTTGTTATAGATTAAAACTCAGTCTCAGGCATTTTATATTAACAAAAGACACACTAATGAAGGACATATCACTATTTGATAAGTTGATTGTTGAAATGAAATTTGGATCATCAATGAAACATTTTTTTCCTGCTTTTTTATTTATCTTATTCATAGAGGAAATGTAATAACTATATATGGATTTTATATCAATGAATCTTTTTGGATAATTTTGACTGAATCTAAATTTTCCTTCTTTCTATTAGAAGTACACAGATCAATTATCATTTCTCTTCTGGGCTCTGTGTAATATGCAAGTGTTATAAACTCATTTGAGTTGCAATAACAGCATTTGGAACTGATTATCTCAAGACCACCACTGTAAATTGTATCCTGAGTTCCCTGTGACTTAGGATACATTAATGTGATATTATTTCTAAAGATGCATGTCATTTAAATGATGTTCATGGGCAAAATATGAGTTTTGGAACTGTTCAATTAAAAATAGTCCAGGTCAAAAGTCGACTTTTCCCAATTGCTTTTACTTTTACATGCCAAGAAATGATTTCATTCAACATTGAATTGTTTTCTTTAATTGCACACTGAGTACCAGTGATTCATGCCTTACTTCTAACTGCCTGGGAGGCTATAAGAAGGATTGAAGACAGAGACCAGCATAAAAGGTTCTCAAACCCTATCTTTAAAACACAGTACTAGATGTGTGTCTGAATGGTAGAGTCTCAGATTTGCAATTCTCTTCATCAGGAAATGGTAACACAGTAACTCACTTTACATAGTGTGAAAGAATAAAGACTAAAACCATCCAGTTAGACATTAGCTATGCTTCTCTTTCTATAAAGGGATTGAATAAAAAATTGGAAATTTATGAAAGCACTTCTGGAGAAATAATAACATACTAACTATATGAAAACTATGTACACAAAATTTTAAATAGTTGCATTGTGTATAGAAGCACCAAGAAGAAATTCTGCAAATTACTTTTACATATAAAAACTCATAATAAGCACAACTACATAAATTAACACCAGTTACATTTGTGAAACAATTACTTTGTTACTTTACTTTGACAAGCATAATTAAGTTTTAACTATTTATGAGTTTTGTAAGTTTTCTGTATGAGGTAAACAAAGTGTAAGTAATAATTAAGGATCACTCAATATTTATTCTCATCAACTCACTTCCTCACCCTTTTATTATTCTTTGAAAGAAATATTAATTTAAATATATGTGACAAAAATTCTGTTTTTTAGCTGTAAAGTATCCAATGTATTACTATCACAAAACTTAGCAAAAAGCAAAATTTTATTTATTAAGATGTTCCATTTTGTTTATCACAGATCAGAGGAAAAACATAGATAATTGGTTGTAGGATAATACCAAACACAATTGTTTGACAAAAAATGACTGCTTGTTAAATGGATTTCAGGATTAATATATTTTAAAATATCCATGTATCTTCTTAAAAAAAAAAACAAATCTAAAAACTTCATATTCAGTCATGAACTCTGCCATCTGTGAAAACAGACTTGAAAAGACTTACAAAATATAATTCAGTGACAAAATAAGAGAAATGGGAAAAAAAGATATGCAGGACTTAATGAGAATCAAATTCAATGTTACTTAGTAAATGTGATCTAATAATGTAATATCAAGAGCTAAATAGGCAAATGGTGAAAACATTTTCAAAAGAAAATTAAATACCTGGGTAAATGACAGAGCTACAACTAGCAGTCAGGCTCATAACATATTTCAAACTTGATAGCAGTTTAGGACATATTTACTCACCACTTACCTGGAGATGTAATAGAATTCTTGAATAGACTCAGCTGATAATGTCCTTCCTCAGATCCCCAGAGAGCTATGTTCTCTACAACTACTATAAAACCTAAAACAGTAAATGAGATTTATAATTCTGCCTAAGTGGACTGGGTGCCTATAAAATTGTGAGTTTCTTGGGAATTTAAATAATGTTTTATTTATCTTTTCTAGTGCCTCTTTTAATGCAGGAACACAGTAAGTAATGGAAGTTTGGTTAGCATAGTTGTGTTGATTACACAGTAATGGCCCATTCCAGGTAGCCTAAAGGACCAGTCTGAATTGCTGTCTTCCTTCTTAGTCACCCATACTCTCTTACTCATCTGAGTTGTCCCTTATTCCTAATAACTCTACTAAAAATCTCATACATGTTGTCCTTTCAGTATAATTTAGTAGTTTCTATGTCCCACTTTTATTTGCTTCTAGTAGCTTTTGCCACAATTTAATATCCCCTTTAGGGGTGAGTGTTATCTTAAAATTCCTTACCTAATATCTGTTTTTTTTCTCTTTCTTCCATCATCCATACCTCATTGTACAGTTTTATCATTGTTTTATTATTATAAAGTAATTGTACAAAGGATTTCAACTCAACATGTCAGCTTATGAGTACAATGCAACTAAATCAATGTCACCCCTCTCATCAAACTTCCCAAATCTCCCAGCCCCACCCTTCTTCTCAATTTCCCTGGTTCCATTTTCATACATATACAGTGAATATTATGGCTGCATGCATTCATCCTTTCCATTCATCTACACCCCCTCCCTTTGATGGTTCCTGATAATTAATTTTATTTCCATATCTAAGAACATTTGAGGACTTTGTCATCTTATCTATGCACTTGAATAGTCTTACTAAGGATCTCTTCATCTGTGCAAGCAGAAAAGAATTCTAAAGTAAATCTCTGGCTCTTTTCTTCAACTGTCGTTATCCTTTATCTTTTCCTCTCTTACTGTACTAGAAAATTACAGAGTCTCTTAACATGAAATCATATTAATAGAGACAGAGACTAATAGTTTTCTCCATATTGATGATGTTTTCCCTTCCTAATATGCCTACAATGCATTCATCAGCCTCTTGCATCCCATGGATGACATAACCGTGTGGTTCTAGCCAATGAGATACCTACCATTTTCAGACATGAGTTTTAAGTATTTTGCTGTACCTTCCCATGTTCCTAGGCCAGATGCAGAAGATGAAAGACCATTCCATTTGTTATAAAGTGCTACATTATTCATTTCTTCTACTTTGACTTTTGCTAGGATTTTTCCATCAAACTTGTAGGATTTTTATTCTTAATAATTTTTAACATTATATATAAATAAAGACTGTTTTTCGTTTCATTGCACAAAGTCAGCAATTAAATTTACTTGATATCTATCTTTTTCTTTGATTAAGATGGAGGATGATTCTTTATTAGTTGAATATTTGCTTTGAGGAAAGTGTTTTGTTTCTATCCATTTTTAATTTTCTTTCATCTTATTCCCTTCCCTTTATTGGTATTTTTTACCTCTTTACTGCTTTTTTTCCTTAGGTTATCTCACACTTGCTTTTATTTTTCTTATCTTTTTTGGCAGTTTGCAGAACAACTTATTTATTAAAATCTATTTGTTATTATCCTTAGAGCATTGTCATTCCAAGCAAGTATTCTCAGGTTCCTCAGTCTGTCGCAGTCTCTTCTATTGTTTTCTTGTTCTGATTTTCCAACAGACTCTTTTACTGTCTTAAAAGTAGAATTTTCAGGGGGTGTTTCTAATCAATCTTCTTCTCTCTCCTCTTACCTATGGCAGATTTTACTAGACCTTTATTCTGTTCTCTGATTTTATGCTGTGAAATTGTGGTAAATAACTTTCATAGATTTAATGAGGCTATTCATGATAGAATAACACTTAGTTTTCTACTTAAAGCTCTGGGAATTTTCTTGGAACTACATGTTAATATCTTTTCGAAGAATAAGGTTTCAATTGTTGAAACAATTAACACTATGAGGTAAGGAGAATACTGTTTGGTTTTATAGCTAAGATGACTTCACATCATGTTTAAGAAAAAAATTAAGAAAGTTCGTCAAAATTCATACAGCATTCCAAATTCCCTTGTTCTATATTCTATCTCAGATGTCAAATAACATGGTGACTTTTAAAATCTTCAGGCATTTCACTTACTTTCATCTCAGATAAAATTTACTGCTTTATGGAATCCTGCTGGGAAGACAGACTTAGGGCACGCAAAGTTCAAATAAAAAATATATTTCCATTGGAGTTGCACTGCTTTGGGAATTTAGTTTGTCCTTTAAATTCAATTTGATATTTCAATAATCTAGGAAAATATTGTTTAAGTATGCAAGTGGTTATGCATTTAAAACAAAGTAGCATTCTCACTCTTAAAAATAATGAAATGCCCCAAATAAAGAGCAACACAGAATACCTGACAGATAATGTAATAAAATAGGAGTGGATAAGCTCTGTGTGAAAAATATCATTGCTGCCAACTAGAGGATTTGTGTTCTCATGATAAATGAACAATCACCATTCAGCACCAAACTGATTATATGTAAAGCCTGCTGCAAGCATATCCACCAAATTAGGCAAAAGTGGAATGGCTAACCTCCAATTCTAATGAGGCTGAGGAGTAAACTCTGCACATAGAAGAGTTGAATGTTTATTGTAAACAAATCAGGATATACCTTGAAACTTTAAAAATTTTCTTAATTTAGGATTCTAAAATGATTTATATTCAGATGAGGAATTTGATTTTTTTTTTGTTTTTTTGGGTTTTTTTTTTGGCCAGTCCTGGGGCTTGGTCTCAGGGCCTGAGCACTGTCCCTGGCTTCTTCTTGCTCAAGGCTAGCACTCTGCCACTTGAGCCACAGCGCCACTTCTGGCCATTTTCTGTATATGTGGTGCTGGGGAATCGAACCCAGGGCTTCATGTATACAAGGCAAGCACTCTTGCCACTAGGCCATATCCCCAGTCCTCGGATGAGGAATTTGAGACCAAAATAGATAACTGACACCATTTATAATAAATAAAATCCCAGAGATGTATTTCAAGATGTTTTGTTTAAGCTCCAAACTCTAATAATGTATCTAGGACATATTTTCTTTTGTAATACTTATCAGATTAATCTTTGAAATAATCTCAAAATCTTACATTTATTTGGAAATGTTTTAGAATTACTTATATTAATATGCTATAAGTATTATTTTGATAATCATTTAGGCAAAAATATATTAGGCAGAATATTTTTCATTCTAAAATACAAGATAAATAACATGTTATTGTTCTTTAGTGTTTGATTAAATACTAAGCTCAAAAATATAATAGAAGTATTTATAACATTAATAATAAAGGCAAATTAAAATCATGAAATAACAAGCAAATAATAAAATATCAAAGAAAGACTGAGATAGTTGTGCATTGCTAGTGATAATATATATGCTAAGAAGATAGTATTTTTTTTTAAATAACAAGGCATGGTGACTTAAGCCTATAACTTTAGCTTTTCAGGCAGCAGAAATGATCAGGATAGTGATTGAAGGCCAAACTTGGGGATGGGGCATTTTTTGTGTGTGTGTGTGCTAGTAGTGGAGTTGAACCTTAGGTCTTGTATTCTTACTTGGCACTTGACTCAAGACTGGCAACATACCACCTGAGCCACAACTACTTCTGGAAAACAAACAAACAACAACAACAAAAAAAAACCCTCCAGGACTTTTGAACCACCACCTCAACTAATAAAAAGCTGGTTAGGGTAGCATCTGTCATCCCAGCAAAGTAAGAACTGTGAAGAGAAAGTTTGCATTTCAGGCCAGCTGGAGAATATATTCAAAAAAAAAAAAAACAACAGAGTAGAAAATTAAATAGGCAATGACTCTGAATAGAACTCTGACATCTCAGGAAATAACAGCATCAATTGACAAGTGCGTTGCTTCGAAATGAAAAACTTCTGAACATCAAAGGACAGTTGTCAGTTTGACGAGACAAAGAATGGGAGGAAAATCATGGCTGGCTATTCAACTAAAAGGGAGTTAATATTCAGAATATATTGGTATAAAGGAGGAAAATGGCGGAGGAGCAACAGGGAGCTGAGCTGTCTCCAAGAGCCCAGTTTTAATGTTCCAGTAAAAGACCCACAACTAGAATCACACCAAGTGAGCCGTAATAGTATAGAGATTTTTGCCTAGAGAGGGAATATTCAGGCAGCCGGTTTGGGAAGACAGATTTGAGTGCTGGGGGCAGAGGCGGCAGCTGTGGCAGCGGCCTACTACCATGGGAGCACACAAACCCAGCCTAAGAGTGGCTCACCTGCAGCACACTGTGGTGACCAGGAGCAGAAGCTTCAGCCTGCTGACCTCATACACACACAGATCGCTGTGGGGCAGAAAAACCAAACCAAACCAAAACTAACAGAGAACATGTGAGTACCCCACAAATCGCATTCTCAGTTGCGCTCACAGATCAGCTTTTGCAAAGTAGCCCTTCCTCCATCACCAGAGAAAAATGCCATCTATGACTCTGGTATAGACCTGGCCAGACTGTACAGGAAATAAATTGGTCCAAAGAAAAAGGAGGATGAAGGTGCCATCTTCCAAAAGGGCAAAGGATCTGAGCAGTAAATATCAGCTCCTTCCCACAAGGGAAGGTCTCCCCACCCAGGTGGGAGGAATTCCCCCTAGGTTGTGAGGGCTTTCAGCCTCAAGTAAACACAGAGGCAGGCGGCCCCATCCCCCTGAAGATCTGCAGCTTAGAAAAACTGGTTAGTCCTGGAAAGTGGAGAGCAGCTCCCTGTGGACCAAAAGAGAACATCGGCTACCTCTGGGATAATCCACAAATCCCAGACAGGCCAGAAGTTCCCTGGCAGTGAGCAGACCCACAGAAAGCACCCAACTCTCATCTGCGAAACAGTCAAGGCAGACAGCTCCTCTAGGAATAAACTAGCCTGGGAGTATGGTCACAGAGACCTTTTGGCAGACCTGCTCTCTGCAAGCTTAATCAATATGATGTAAAAAAAAACCATCTAAGCCACAGAACTAACCACCACAGGAAATCAGAAGCTCCATTAAAAGACTGGAAAGTGGACAGAGGGTAGACATGATATCATCCAAATAAAGAAGATCTCTTTTTACCAACTATAACTATTTAAGCTTTTTAATTTTTCATAATTTTTTTTTTTTTTTTTTTTTTTTTTTTTTTTTTTTTTTTTTGCCAGTCCTGGGCCTTGGACTCAGGGCCTGAGCACTGTCCCTGGCTTCTCTTTGCTCAAGGCTAGCACTCTGCCACTTGAGTCACAGCGCCACTTCTGGCCATTTTCTGTATATGTGGTGCTGGGGAATCGAACCCAGGGCTTCAAATATACTAGGCAAGTGCTCTTGCCACTAGGCCATATCCTCAGCCCCAATTTTTCATAATTTTTATATGTTATTTTTACGTGTTTTTTTTGTTGCTTTCTCACACACCCCATATTTACTTCTATCTTTTTCTCATCTCTTCTCTTTTCCTTTTAATCCTTTTTTTTTCTTTTTACTCTATTTCCTTTTTTTAACTTCTTCTATTTTTACTTCATCCCTAGATACATAAACAACAGTGTTTAGTATAACTCCTTCCCCATTTGGTATAGAAAAAAAATCAGTCTCTGATGATAAAAATCCTCTGACTTTCAAGCTCACTATCCATAATATCGGTAGCATTCTTCTATACCTTCATAGTTGTTTGTGTCGTTATTTTTTTTCTCTTTCTTTCTCTTTTTTTAAATTTTTTTTTTAAATCTAGATTTCAATAATCATCACTCTGTTCCTTTCAGCCCCTTCATTTTACTACTCTGGTCTTCTCCCCCTAAAATTACTTATAGCTTGTAAGTGAGGGTCCTATACTACTTCTAGGATGTTCAGAGACCATGGATTTCTGGTTATTTGTTGTCTAGATAGATTATATTTGTATTCAACTTTAGTGTGTCAAAAGGTTCATTGAGTAATCTTTTCAGCCCAGAGAGATCTAAACAAAAGAACAGATTTGTTCACTGGTTATAACAGTATATAATCCAAATTCTGAATCACATTCCTCTACCCCCCAACCTAACATACTGAACTACTGAGATCAGCACAATTGCAGGGCTCAGGGTTGGTTTCTGTCAAAACTGTGTTCTGTGGGGGCATTAAATCTGTTCTTATATCCAAAAAAGGAGAGAGGAAATTCACCTATGTGAGTGAGCCTCTAAAATTTGTGCAACTACTGGGCATGGGCTCATGTTGTTTTCTGCCTTAAAATAGTGTTTTGGTGTGCTATTGGATTTGCAATCTTTCCCAAATGAACAGAAGAAGCACAAGAAAAATTGCAAGCCAGGGAATCTCAACCCCCACTCAAAATAAACAGGTAACAGAGCAGTCAATGAAATACCTAGAGGATAGTCCTTAAAATGCTCTACAAGCAGTACTGGTAAATATGATCAACGAAAATTGTGAAACTCGGGCTTGGAATATAGCCTAGTGGCAAGAGTGCTTGTCCCGCATACATGAAGCCCTGGGTTCGATTCCCCAGCACAACATATATAGAAAACTGGTGCTGTGGCTCAGTTGGCAGAGTGCTAGCCTTGAGCAAGAAAAGAAGCCAGGGACAGTGCTCAGGCCCAGAGTCCAAGGCCCAGGACTGGCAAAAATAAAAATTAAAAAATTAAAAAAAATTGAAACTCTTCAGCTATTCTTGAGCTTGAAGAAGCTAACCAAAGGCTAAGTGTAATGAAGCTAACTAAAGATTAATAGAGGAATTCATGGCTTCCACAAATGGAAAGCTAAATGAAGTCTAACAGAAGGAAAAAATGTCCAATGAAAGGATAACCACTCAGCTAAAAGATATGACACACAGCACTCAGAACAAAATTAATGAATTAAAGAATACAAGACTATAGCAGATGGAAGTAATAAAGAATGACAAGTTGGAAGAAAGGAAGAGAAAATACAGAGTAGAAAATCTAGAATGCAGAATAGATGGTGTAGAGGATCCAATTTCCAGAACTGAAGAGAGTCTAGACTTTATGGAGAAAGAACAAAAGATAATTCAAAATCAATGAAAAAGCAAGACAGATCACCCAATTTAAGACTAATAGATATTGAGGAGACCCTAGAGAAGGAAGTTTATGGAATAGGCAATCTGTTCAACTGAATTCTAGCAGAGAATTTCCAGAATTTCCAGAAATATAGGCCCATCCAGATAAAAGAAGATTTTAGAACCCCAAACAGACAAGACCAGAGTAGGATATTCTACCAACACATTGTAATCCACACAGAATCAAGAGACTAAGGAAATAATCCTTAAAGCTGCCAGGGAGAAGAGAACAGTCATATATATAGGAAAACCAATCACAATTACTGAAGATTTCTCACCAGAGACTGTTTGAAAGCAAGGTGAGCCTGGAATGAGGTATGCCATACCCTAAAGGAAAATAATTACCAAACAAGAATATGGTACTAAGCACTCATTCATAGCCCAGGGTCAAATAAAAACCTTCCACAGCAAGGTAAAAGGAAAAAAAGATATCTCCACCAAACCAGTTACAGAAAACACTCAAAAATGTTCTACACATTGAATACCAACAAGAACATGATTCTCTCAGAGCAACGGACCCTAAATAGAAAACCAGGTAATTACAGCAAGAATTAGAATGGCACAGACCTTAAAACGTTAGATATATTGAAAGGAACTAACAAACACCTCTCAATTCTAACCCTCAATATCAATGGACTTAACTCTCCAATTAAACAATATACACTGACAAGCTGGGTCAAAACAAGATCCATCTTTCTTCTCTGTCTTCAAGAGATACATCTTGCCAGCAAAAGCAAACATGTTGTGAAAGTGAAATGCTCTAATAAAATCTATCAAGCAAATGACCCCTATAAATAGGCTGGAGTTGCAATCCTAGTATCAGGTAAAATTGACTTCAAATTAAAATCTGTAAGAAGAGACAAATAAGGTTACTACATACTAGTAAAGGGATCTTTCCTACAGGAGTATGTAACCATCTTAAATATCTATATAACAAATGCTTATTCACCCAACTTCATCAAACAAACACTACTGACTCTAAAAACTCACATAGATTCAAACACGGTGATTGCTGGAGACTAACACGCCACTGTTGCCTCTGGGTAGATAAATGTACCATGAGAAATTATATCTTTTTCTTTTGTTTTTAGTCCCCATGGTTGAACCCCTGATGTCACTATAACTGATTGTGGTACCCTGGGTATTGTATGTATGTTTATGAGAACTAGGGAAGGAAGGGGGACATCAAAATGGAGAGACACAGGGTAAATGGTAAAGCAATGAAGCAGCAATCTTACATAACAGTATGCTGTCAACCAAGTGTACAACTTGGGTGTGTGCTGCAGAAGGAATGAGGAAGGGTGAAGGGTGTGAGAAAATGAGGGAGAAGCTGCTTTACTTATGAATTTGTAACCCCTTTGTACATTACTTGACAATAAATAAATACATTTTAAATCGAAAAATTACACTGTAATGATTCAATCAATAAAATGACAAATGAATGAACACACAATTCTTGCAAAAATTCAAATGGCTAATATACTTACATTTCCGAAAATATTCAACATCATTAGTCATCAAGGAAATGAAAATTAAAACTACATTCATTATGTCAATTGGCACCACTACTATCAAGGAAATAAACAGCAAATAATGCAGGAGTAAATAAAGGTGAAATGGAATCCTTACACACTTTGGTAGGAAGGTAAATTAGTGTGACTATTGTGGAAATCATGAAGGCCCATCAAAACCTGAATCATACAGTTATTATATCTTAAGCTATACTACTCCTGAACTTATTACTAAAAATATTTAAGTCGGCATACTGTATAGACATTCATACACATACACTTTTGTTTGTTGCCATTTGGTATACAACATGAAAGTTACACAATCAATCTAGGTGCCCATCAGCAAATGAACGGATTGAATAAACAATGATATTGTACATAGAAAAATGATAGTCATGCATAGCAAAATTAATGAATCTCAGGAACATTCTCTTAAGCAAAATAAGTCAGATTAAAAAAAAGATACTGCATAGTTTTCTCATACACAGAATACAGATTGAAGCCATTTAGAAAGCAGTGGACAAGAGATAGAAATTAGGAAGATGAATAAGTTAGAAATACATTATATGTTTGTAAGAAAAAAAATCATAATGAGGGGCTGGGAATGTGGCTTAGTGGTAGACTGCTTGCCTAACTTGCATGAAGCCCTGGGTTTGATTCCTCAGCATCACATAAACAGAAAAAGCTGGAAGTGGTGCTGTGGTACAGTGCTAACCTTGAGCAAGAAGAAGCTAGGGACCGTGCTCAGGCCCTGAGTCCAAACCTCAGGACTGGCCCCCCCCCAAAAAAAAATCATAATGAAACTCATTGTTTTGTAAAATACACACTAATTAAAAAATGTCTCATTAACTACCATTCTTGTTTGTAGCCCAGAAATTTGCTATAATAGTATTTCTAATATCTTCTAAATTTCAAACATCACTAGTACAGCTTGCTGACATATTTTTTTTAAAGTCAATCATGTAATGGATATCTGATAATTACAGCTGGGTTACAAAGAATTAAACAGATGTCTTGTAACAGTTTTTACCTGGGTAATAAATTATGAAATAATGATAATTTGACTTTACTAATTTGTCTTTAACATGAGCATCAGATTTATATTTGTCTACGTTCCTGTCAGTATTAATAATGTGAATCATTATAGAACACTGATTACAGACAGGATGAAAAGGGAAGGTGAAATAGAGACCACTGCCTTTAAATCACTGCTGACAGTGATTTAGGAAAAGAATAAAGCTGAAAGTAAAATATTTTAATAAAACATAAAATAGCTTAAAGCATTCAGTATTACCCCTCTAGAAAAATCTTTCATTAGATTGTAAAACTGAAATTTAGTTTAATTTTGCTAAACCACGATTGTTTATACCTACAGTTTCTAACAATTAAGTATTCATGTGTTCTTATGCAAATATTGCAAGAATACCTATGCTTTAATGTAACTGTTTTGATTGTTCTATAACATTAAAGACATACAATATTGTTCAATCTTTTTTACTAAAAATTATTTTTAAGATAATATTTGAATTTGCATATTAGTGACTATAATTGACCTTCTAAAAATATATGGAATACCATTTGGAAACCTTTAGCCACTCACCAATCCTTGCATCTAGTTTGGAAATCTAGTTTGGAAATAAAAAAGTAATGGAAAGATTAGTCTTCTCTACGCACATATCAGTGTAAGATTTGTAGCAACCTGTGCTGTCAGAATAAAAGTCTTCTCCCTTTGTGAGGCAGGCATGGTGTGCTTTTATTTCCTCCCTAGAAAACGTAGAGGAACAGTGAGCCAAATGATGATATTAAAGCAGACTTAATACACAGCCCATTTTGTTAGACACAGTCAGCTAATTGATAGATTTATAGATGAGCAAGCAAGGCTCTCTGTAAACAAAATATGAAGATAATTGTAAGCAAACTAGACAGAGTTTCAAGTCCTCCTACTAACGTAAAGTATATACTCCTCAGATTTTAAAAAAAAAATGACAGACTAGAGAGACCAACAGCAGGCAGAAATTGGAGACTTGACTCATGAAAGTAGGAATTCATACTGGGTATAATTCACCTTTATATTGCTTTTTGTCTGATGACATTCTTCAATATATAAAGCACAGTGCAGCCTGTAGATAAAATTTATCAAAAAATATAGTAGATCAAGGGTGAGAAGATTCATTTGGGGGTTCTTAGGGCTTATGGAAATGTATCCAGTAAAAACACAATATATAAATTGTGTTTAAGTTTTTTTAAATGATAGTGCATACATATACATATATGTGTGTATATATAGTAGATATATATGTGTGTGTAGTCTATATAGCATATATGTGTATATGTATATATGTGTGTATATATATACATATATATATGGTCTTTCCCGGGACTCAGCAGAAATCACTTGGGTGAAAAGGAGTTTTGAAAGTGTTTGCTCACTTTCTAAAGTGAGATTGTGTTTGTAGTTTAGTTGTAGGTAAATTAACAACATTCCAAAATGATAATCAAAACTCTTCAGAGAAGATAACAGAATCCAGTTCTTTATGATACATCTTCCACAATTCATAGTACACAGTCCAAATACTGAATATGTGAAGAAATAGGAAGCTCTGCATCCATAGGAAAGACAAACCAAGTAAGTATTAAATACTGAGCACAAAAAAATCACATATTTTAGAATGATTAGAAAATGACTGCTAAGCCATATTATAAATCTATTCAAAGACCTAAAGTTAAATATAATCAGTCACAGATGGAGATACATCACAGCTCGAAAGCAACTTATACAAAATTAAAAGCTTACCATATCTAAAATGAAAAAAAAATATTGTTCAATCTTATCATGTTGAAAAGCAAAATACAATGTTGAGTTTTAAATTAATAGAAATTATCTCCTAAAATAACAACATATTACAATAATATGGTGAAAACTTTAGTGAACTGTGCCACAGTATCCAGTGATATACCATCCGGATAACTGGAGCTACAATAAGAGCAGGAGACCAATTGAGGAAGAAGATATAGAAAGATGAATTCTTTAAATTTTCTCTGAAATTCTGCCCATTCTTCTGGGGCCTTGTTAAAAAAAGCTTGCCTACACTAGTGTCATGGTTCATTTTACTCATTATTTCTTCATCTTTTTCTTGCCATTTCCTCATATAGATTTATAGTTTCAAGTTTTATATTTAATATTCTAATCATTTTTTAATTTTTCGTATTATGGGAGGTAAAAATTTAATTTCATCATTCTAACTATTGTTACCCAAGTTTCCAAATTCTATATTAAATCTCCCAGTAACCCCAGTGAGTGTTTTTGGCAACTATTTCAAAAGTTAAGCTTATATCTGGGATCTTTGTTCATTACATTATTCAATTTCCTTGTTTTTATATTAAGAATATGCTAATTTGGATATACTAAGTTCATGATATATTTGAATTCTCCATCTTTGTTCATTTCACTCGTGATTGTTTTCTTCATTGCAAATTTTGACTTACATTGAATCTGGAGATGATTTTAGGTAGTGTCAACACCTTAGCGGTATCACCTTTAAATCTATGAACACAGGACATCTTTCCACTTCTTTGTGTTTTCTTCATCAATGTTATTACAGTTTTTCAAGATATCTGGGCCTGGGCCCTTTCCCTGAGCTCTTTTGCTCAAGGCTAGCACTCTACCACGTTGAGCCACAGGGCCACTTCCAGTTTTCTGGTGGTTAATCGGAGATAAGAATCTCACAAACTTTTTGGCCTGAGCTGGCTCTGAAATGCTATACTCAGATCTCAGGCTCCTGAGTAGCTAGGATCACAGGCTTGTGCCTGGATTCAGCGTATCTTTTGCTTCCAATATTAAAGCAAAATAGAAAATCTGAACAAGAGATAAAATCATAAAAGCATTTCCCATTAAGAAAAGCCCCAAATCAGATATCTTCACAGCTGATTTCACCACACATTTAATGAAAAAGTACAATCAAATCTTCCCAGACTCTGTTAATAAACTGAAGTAGGAGTGAACTTCCAAACACATTTCATGATACCAGCATTATCCTGATATCAAAACAAGATGAGGATACCATAGGAAAAGAAACAGACTCCTATCACTGATGAAAATCCAAGCAGAAATTCACAACAAAACACCACAAATTCAGTTCAATCAAACACAGAGAGAACTATTCACTATCATCAAGCTGAATCTATTCTTCCAATAGTGATAGAAATTACAAAAACAATTCAGATCTAAAAGCTATTCATGTCAGGGTGTGCTATAAATTGTTTAATAACACATTTTTTAAAAAGTTTGAAGGATGGGCTGGGGATATAGCCTAGTGGCAAGAGTGCCTGCCTCGGATACACGAGGCCCTAGGTTCGATTCCCCAGCACCACATATACAGAAAACGGCCAGAAGCGGCGCTGTGGCTCAAGTGGCAGAGTGCTAGCCTTGAGCGGGAAGAAGCCAGGGACAGTGCTCAGGCCCTGAGTCCAAGGCCCAGGACTGGCCAAAAAAAAAAAAAAAGTTTGAAGGATATATTTACCCAAATTGAGCTATGTCAAACATCAATTTACTGACTTTCACATTTTTTGGTTTTTGTGAAAGAAAGAATTGCAGGCACATTTAAATACATATTAAACCTTTAATTTCCACCTGTTTTCCCTAGAATTAGTATAAATACGATAGTTATTATTTTATTCTCGAATGATAGGAAAACTTCTATAAAGTTACCTAAAATTCATGTCCATGGATAAAGCTCTAAAAATTAAACACACCATCTCAATTTTCATCTTGCTACAAAGATTTTTAAACTGTGTGTACAGCAAGTTTATTCAAGTAACTTTTAAAAAAGAAGTTGGCTGCTTTTGAAATACTTGATTCTAGTGTTTTATTTAATATTTTGATGGCTGTTTTGTGACAGTGTTCAGTTTTTTTATGACAGCATCTGGCTATGTAGCCCAGACTGAGTTCAACCCAGCCTCCGGCTACTAAATTCTGAAATTACAGTCAACAACCCCCAGGTCCAATATGAGAGTATAATATTTTCAGGAAATGAAAATATTTGTGTGTCTATCAAAGAAGTCATGAAATACAACATTATTTGTCAACTGAAAACATATTTTATTCCCAATTTCCCAGTCGTCTTCTCCTTCCTCAAATCTGACCTAACTTTTAGGATTCAGTGGTATAAAAAGCTGTTTATAGAGTACGTGTTGTTCTATTACTAATGTCCTTCACTCAGCATCACATTTGTGCAAGACACTTTTATTACTTTTCTGACATTCACCTTTGTATTACAGATGGTTACAGAAATAATTTTCAATATGTAATAGGATAGTCAGCACTCATGCAGTATCCCATTACATAAATATATCAAGAAGCTTTTCAAATTACAGAATTGGTAGTTTAGTCAAATTAGCAATAACAAAAATCTTTTAGGCTGATAATGCTGATTTGGTTGTCTTGTGCACACAGCATTATGCACACATCATGCAGGATTTCCTCTCCTGTCAGCTGCTAGGAAAAACATATATGTACCATGTTCTAAAGAGGATAAAGAAAGCCAGCGTCCAAATCTCATGAACTTCTGGCCTCACTCATGGCAGACAGGTAATCCCTAAGGGACTGCAACCCCCAGGCAGGAGTGGATTTATCTCTGGATCAGGAAGGCAGAGACTTGCTCCCAAGGAGCCTATATACCTGTCCTTGCATTTCATCCTGGGGCAGGAACAGCTGCTCCCATTCCCCATGTTCAGATGATGGCTTATCTCAGCCAATTATCTGATGTCAATTGGGGCCTTTTGCGAGCTATGCTGTCTGATAAGACCACATACACATAGTGTGCCATGAGATTGCGGCTGTAACAAAGAACATGGCTTTCCCACGTGTTGGTCACTATGAAGCACTATTGCCTTGCCTTTTTTTTCTCCTTACAACTCAGGGCTTTGCCCTCAGCTTGGATTGCTACCACTCCAGCTATCACTTCTCCTTGGGTTTGGAGACAGAATCCTTTGGATTTTTCTGCCTTGTCTGCACCTTCTACCTCTCAACATTATGATAACATAAGATTGCAGGCATGAGCCACCAGCACTATGTCTTGAAAGTATTTTCTAGAGATTGTGTTTGAATCTCATCCACCAGCATTCCTTGGCCATATGGAGTCTCAAGTCCAGCAACAAATCAGGGTTCTATTTGCAAGGCTTGTTCAGGAGAGGGACAATTTTCAGTCATATTTTCCAAAGTGATTAGGTTCTTAGAACTGTACATCTCAGATCGATGCTCAGTCTTTCTTTCTTTCTTTCTTCCTTTCTTTCTTTCTTTCTTTCTTTCTTTCTTTCTTTCTTTCTTTCTTTCTTTCTTTCTTTCTTTCTTTCTTTCTTTCTTCTTTTCTTCCTTCCTTCCATCCCTCCTTCCTTCCTTCCTTTCTTTCGTTATTTTTTGTTTTTTGCTAATTATGGGACTTGGACTTGGTGCCTAAGCACTGTCCCTGGCTTCTTCTTGCTCAAGGCTAGCACTCTACCACTTGAGCCACTTCTGGCTTTTTCTGTTTATGTGGTGCTGAGGAATTGAACCTAGGGCTTCATGCATGCCAGGCAAGCACTCTACCACTAAGCCATATTCCCAGGCCTGAGTCTTCTTTTTGTAAAAGCAATATGAAAAAAAAAAATCAGGTGAACTTTGTTGTAATAAAATAAATCATAAAAAATGTGGAAAAAGGCTAAATTTGACAACTTATTCTAGTCTTTACTACATTCAATGGAGTGATTGGTTTTCCAATTCATTCCTGGTTTTCCTCTAGGAATTCTGTTTAAAAAGATTGTTGTTTTTGTAAGAATAGTGAAGGATTCGGATGAATTATAGATTATCATATCAAGAGAAATAAGTCAGACTAAGAAAGACAAATATTGTATGTTCTCCCTCATGTACTGAATCTAGTCCTTAAAAACGAATGACAAGAATGTAAACCAGGTTTCTTGGAGGAGGATACCAGCTGGAGGCAGAAGGGTGAAGGGAAAGTCTATGTGTGTTGGGAGAAATATGCTTGAAGTGTGCTAGTAATATGTATGTATGGAAATAGAACAAGGAAATCTACTGAAATTCTTTTATGAAGATGGAGGGGGTATTATGGGGGAATTGAGGAGAGACAGGAGGGGGAATTTACAGTATATTCATAATTGGAAATATCACAGTGAAACTGATTTGTGCAATTAGCATATACAAATAAAAGAGAGAAAAAG
This sequence comes from Perognathus longimembris pacificus, assembly GCF_023159225.1. Taxonomy (NCBI): domain Eukaryota; kingdom Metazoa; phylum Chordata; class Mammalia; order Rodentia; family Heteromyidae; genus Perognathus; species Perognathus longimembris. Next base: position 14,559,998 of record NC_063174.1, on the reverse strand, counting down.
GTAGAATTTTCAGCAGATGGAATTTTGAAGTATCTTGTCCATCATTTTGCTCAAATAAGAAGCTTATAATGTGATTTTAAAATTACTCAGACACCACAGAAATGTCATAGCCATAGAGTATTCATGCAGAAAGAAAATAATGCAATTCACAGAGCTGAAAATTGAAGCACAGAATAAAGACCAACTTCTCTAGAAAGTAGATGTGAGCAAGCATTAATGGCGGTTGAATTACATCATATAAGCTGCCCTTATCTTCATGTCTATGTTAGGTGTTTAATTAATCTTTTTCTATAAACTGACTATTAAGCACAAAATGACAAGAGGCATTCTTATAGCAATAAAGGCATGAGTGTAATTCTACAAATTAAAATGGGAATTTCCACATGTGATATTCATACAAGCAATTATAGCATCGTTAAATTTTAAGGCCTTCCAGAATTTTATGAATGACCGAATTTGATTTGCAAAACTATTCAAGGCTTATAAATAATAATCTTTCTAATTTCTTATGTAATATTTCATATAAATTATCATTCAATAAATTATTAAGGCCTAGCGTAAGTCCTTAAATACCACATTACTTCCAAATCACTTTGTTCATATCATTTTCCTTTGATAATATAAGAATCTTTTCAGATTCATATGTCTTGTCTTTTAATGCCACAATACCTAACATTATATAGTAGTTTTGTAAAACAAGAGTAACAAGTCTTTTTATAGGTCAAAAAATTATATTAAGAGCTACCTTCTGTCACTTTTGCATTGCTGTTGTTAAAAGAAATTTTGTCATATTAAAATCCTTTGTAGCCAGGCACTAGTAGCTCACCCCTATAATCCAAGTTTATTCTGGTTACTCAGAGGCTGAGCTATGAGGATTGCAGTTTGAAGTCATCCAGGAAGGAAAGTCTGTGGGACTCCTATCTCCAATTAATCATCAAAAAGTCAGAAGATGGGCTGGGAATATGGCCTAGTGGCAAGAGTGCTTGTCTCCTACACATGAAGCTCTCGGTTTGATTCCCCAGCACCACATATATGGAAAACGGCCAGAAGGGGCGCTGTGGCTCAGGTGGCAGAGTGCTAGCCTTGAGCTGGAAGAAGCCAGGGACAGTGCTCAGGCCCTGAGTCCAAGGCCCAGGACTGGCCAAAAAATAAAATAAAATAAAAATTCAGAAGATGAATTGTGGTTCAAGTATCAGAAAGCTAGCCTTGAGCCCAGGCTCTGGGTTCAAGTCCCAGTACACACACACACACACACACACACACACACACACACACACACACACACACACACATTAAGTAAATAAAATTCTTCGTATGAATTCTTATTGACCAAAAGTTCACTATATACCTCATATTTAGGTCACCTTGATATTTGCATCTTGCAAACTTGTATCTAATTCAGGGCATTTTGCTTTCCTTTCAATGAACTTCAGCTAATTTCTTTCTCAGTTTTGATTTTTGGGAGGATGTGAGGCTTGAACTCTGTGCCTGGGTGCTATCCCAAAGTTTTTCCACTGAAGCCTAGCACTCTACCACTTTGAGACACAGCTCCACTTCCGTTTTTGAGTGGTTAATAGAAGATAAATATCTCACAGGGACTTTTCTGCCCTAGCTGGCTTTGAATCATGATCTTCAGATCTCAGCCTCCTGAGTAGGTAGGATTACAGACCTGAGTCTCCAGCATCAGCTAATTTCTTTCAATTTTATATTTGTCTCATACTCAAACTATATATATTTTCTGATCTTTTTTTGTGTTCTTATATAACCAATCTCAATGTACTTAAATTTTTTCATTTCTTATAAAAATTTTAGTCTCCTTTTTACCACTACATTGTATATTTCCCCACAGGAAAATAACTAGCTGGAAGTCATTAAATCAGTTCTCTCTCCTAAAACAAGTCAAAACTTCACAGCATGAGTTTGTAAAGTAATTCTTCCCTATTCTTTCACTACCTCCCTCTAGAAATCGATTAGATAATGTCTGTCAGTGTTGACTGTATTCCATCAGTTCTAAGAATAGTGATTTCTACTTTTTTTTTTTTTTTTTTTTTGCCAGTCCTGGGCTTGGACTCAGTGCCTGAGCCCTGCCCCTGGCTTCTTTTTGCTCAAGGCCAGCACTCTGCCACTTGAGCCACAGCACCACTTCTGGCCATTTTATATATATATATATACATATATATACATATATATATATATATATGGTGATGTGGAATCAACCCCAGGGCTTCATGTATACAAGGCAAGCACTCTTGCCAGTAGGCCATATTCCCAGCCCCAATTTCTACTTTTTTATGACTCTGAAACACAGTTGTCTTACTAACATCAACTTACAGTCTTTCTAGTTGAGGTTCTCTCATGATATTGCTATCACTGCTTGTGTGCGCATGTGTGTATGTGTGCAAACGTTGGCCTTATAATATTGCCACTACAATTCAGTTATGTGAATTGCTGAAAACAAAATTTTAGCCTTGTCATTTAATCTGCAGAACATCACCTTAGATTTAGCTTCTCAGGATACATTCATGATGATCTATATACACATCTATGGTATCAAAATGTGTTTGGGTAAATTTGATCATATTGAAAATTATGAACATCACGATTGAAAAGCATTGTCATTTATTCCTTCAGATAATATTAAATATTCTTGAAAATAGATGAATCTTATAGAATTTTAAGTTATCTTTATGCATTATTGATAATGCAAATAAAGAGCAATAAGTGAACTATATTTTGTATCTGACGTTTTAATTTTCACTAGAAATTAAATATATGTATTCAACCATAAATGTTATATCCAACTTCTATTCTAAATCTAGGCATTGTTTACAAATTAAAGAAGATGTTTTATGTCTAAAATGGATTTATGTGTTCTTAAATATTCTTCTGTGCATACCTAGAATTCCAGGACAAAGGAAGTTGAGATAGCGAGTTTATAAAATTGAGGCTAACATAGGCTACATAGTATGACACTGTTTCAAAATGAAGCAAAATGGAAAAAGAAGAAAATAAGTTTATTATATCTCTAGGAAGTATCCTGAGAATTATATTCCTTGAATATTTTGACTATTTCCTATTATAATTCCCAGGGAAACATGGTGTCCTGGAGAGGTAAACATTCTTCATGCATAGAAATCTTTAATAACTATTATAAATGTAAGACAAAGTGCTTGGAATAATAAGTTGAAAAGTTAATTTTGTGTTACTAGTTAGTAGCCCAGTGAGTGCCAAATTGTCCAGTTTATCAGACCAATAATAGGTCAGTCATCTAAAGCTATGGAAAAACTAGGAATCCATGGAACATTCCTGAATATAATAAAGGCTGTGTATAACAAACCTACAGCTAGCATTGTACTTAATAGCAAAAAGTTAAAGCCATTTCCTTTAAAATCAAGAGCTAGAAAAGGATGTCCACTCTCTCCACTCCTCTTCAGTATAGCACTGGAGTTCCTAACTAGAGCAATAAGGCAAGAGGCAAATATAAAGAGGATTCAATTAGGGAAAGATGAAGTAAAACTCTCTCTCTTTGAGAGTGACATGATCCTGTATTTAAAGAAGCCATAGACTCTACTCCCAAGTTACTTGAACTGATCCAAAACTGTGGCAAAGTAGCAGGATATAAAATAAATCCCCCAAAATCAATAGCTTTTCCGTATGATAACAATGTGAAGAGCTGAAAGCAACCTCTTTTGCAGTAGCCTCAAAAAAACAACAAACAAACAAAAAACCCTAGGAATAAGCTTAACCAAAGAAGAGAAAGATCTGTATGATAAAAGCTTTAAAAATCTGAGAAAGGAAATTGAAACAGAACTAAAGAAGTGAAAAAGACCTTCTGTGCTCTTGGACTGGGAGGATTAACATCATGAAAATGGCAATACTGCCAATGCCTATCTACAAATTCAATGCAATACCCATCAATATCCCAACACCATTCTTTAATGAAATAGAGGAAACAATTCAAAAATTCATATGGGACAATAAAAGGGAGGGGGTAACAAGTTGGACAAGAAATGAACTCAGTGCCTAATGTATGTAACTATAACCACTCTGCAATTCATCTTGACAATAAAAATTAAATATAAGTCAATCTTCTACCCTTTATATTTTTCAATTTTTTAGTTCTTTTTTATATTCAGGGTGTTAGAACCTTGTGAGATGTTCTGTAGGCTTTCTATATATCTTAGAAACTCTATCCTTTGCTGATTGGAAAACTTTAAGCTTGATCTAGTCCCATTTGCCAATTCTCTCTTCCTTTTGCTGAGCCCCTGAAATTCTATTCAGGATGTTCTTGCCTGTGTCAATAAGTTCTAATGTTTCTACTACTTCCTCTGGTAGTTTCAAGGTTTCAGGTCTTTCACTGTCTTTGATCCACTGTTGGTTTGTATCCTTTCAATTTCATTCATTTGTGTATTCTTTCCATGTCTTTTTTACTTTTGTTGGTTATTCTTACCATTATGCTTTTGAGGACTTGTCTTGGTGTTTTTCCTCTTTGCTATCTTTAGTGTCTATTACTTTAGTGTTGTTGATTTTGTTTTTCCATTATGTCTCGAGTTTGCAAATGAGGATATATGCATCTGAAACAAATTCATTGTTCAGATGTTTCAATTACTTTTCATCCTGCAATTGACCTGTTCACAAGCAGGACTGTGTAGTAGGGGGTGGCAGAATTGTTTGTTCCAAGTAGATTGGGGACAGAAACTTAGTAGCTAAGCTTTGGCCCACATTCTCAATACACTATCCATGGTACCCCAGTACCCCTACTCATATATAAGGTTTCCAGCTGGACTCTCTTGCATTTTATTTTCTGGTTGGTGTCTTCCATATGTATGTTGTTTAAGGTAATAATTAGCCCATTTTCTACTTTGGTTATGTCTCATTTTGGAAGCTTCCCTTCTTTGTTTACTAGAAGCCACTGCTGGTTTCATGGCATCATTTATTCTAATCTCCCACTCCTTGTATAGTTTACCTGTCTGTGATTTCTGGGGTCTGATATGGGCTACTCCTGGGGTGACATCCTAATGTGCCTAATAATGAGGTGAACAAATAATACACTGTGTCCTGCCTCAGTAGTGAAGAATTGAGAGATCCATGTGCTCCTCCTGTAGGTCTTGCTCTTTCAGACTCCACCCGAGAGTTTGTCATCCTGTATGAAGGCTGAGGCTGGGGACATCCCAGGAGATCCAAATCTACTTATAGCTGTCAGTTCTGATCCTGCAAGGTAGCAAGCCCCCAAAGCCATCAGAAAGCTTGTGGCTGGTGAATGCTCTTGTCCCTCCCATGTGTGGTGCTGCTGTTTCTGTAAGGATATGCAGGCACTAGGTCTTGCTATTTCCAGGGAGATCCTGTTGCTGTTTTAAATTCTCTATCTATCTATCTATCTATCTATCTATCTATCTATCTATCTATCTATCTATCTACACACACACACACACACACACACACACACACACAAATGCATATATATGGCCATATTCCCAGCCCCGCCTCCCCCAGGCTGTATTTTTTTGTGGTTCTCTGAGATACGTGTTGATGGCCTTCAAGTCCCAACTCGAGAGCTTAATGTTTGTGGAGATATGGCTGTTCCATAGGTCTGCTGGTGCCTCGGAGACCATTAGCTTGCTTGCGGAGGTGTTTCTAATTTCTTCTTCCTGTTTTTGAGCACCTATGCTGGGGTAGTTGCAAATTGAAAGATAATTTCATGGAATTTCTGTTTTGCCTCACTTTTCAGCTATCATTTTCCATGTGGTTCTCAGTGCTTTACCTCCATTTTGCTCCTCTGTATATAATTTCTCCCTTGTGTTTCTGACTCCTCACTCACAAAATCCATTAAATAAAGATTTCACTCCACCATCTTGCTGACTACCCCTCAAATTACTAGCACCTGTACAACATTTTTAAATGTCATATATCCATACCAACAAGAACACAAAACTAAAATGCATTAAACAATAATTCCTTATCAGAGTGATATACCACCCTTTTATTTATTTTTCAATTCAGCATTTCATACATGCATACTGTGAATAAAACACTTAGATGATTTATCATGACCTTATTTAATCCTTTCTAAATTTCAACTGTTAGGTCACATATGGCTCAAGCTGTTTTTTGAAGTAAATTTATAATTGAGTCGAACTAATGTTCACTGTCTCTACCCAGAACAGCTGGCATGGGTTAGGGTTCACAAACACTTGAAACAGTAGACAGCTGCTATGCTAATATCAGCATGACACTGTTATATTGATTACCATTCAAATCATCCTCACTTAACTACTGATATTTTTCTACTACACTATTATTTCACGTAGCATAGGTGGCAAAATCATTATCAAATTTTAATTATTTTTAATTACATGAAGTAATGGGATTGGTAATTATAAGCAACCAAAAGAACCAGAACAAATGCCTACCCATTACAAAGTCAGCATACTGAGCACTTAAAGAGCTTCTTTTGAATGTTTACCAAATAAGCACAACGAGATTTAATCAACATTAGTTAAGAAAAGTATATATTAAGTGGAAGATAACATCCATAAAGGGCTGAAAGCTTCACAATTAACAGAGTAAGATTTGGAACTTCACTTAATAGTCTAATCTAATTCTCCTAATGTATATGAAAATGTAAAGAAAAATGTAATATATTTAAATAAAATTAATAAGATCATTATGATTAGAGTTAGGTGTTTAATTCTAATACATTGATATGCATTTATATATAATATAATAAAATAGTTGAAATATTATGAAATGAATGTTATCAATTTTAATTATTTCCTTCACTTAGAATATCTTTAAGGAAACATGCTGTTTTAGTCACATAATATTAATATATATGACATGAATATGAAAGTTCTCAGGAGCCATTCTGAGAATGACAATTCAAAGCCAGGCCAGGCAGGAAAGTCTATGAGATTTTAGCTCTAATTAACAAACAAAATGTCAGAAGAGGATATATGGCTAAAATAGTAGAGTGTTAATGTAGTAGAGTGCTAGAAAAGCACAAAAGGTCAAAGACCTGAGGTCAAATCCCAGAACCAGCACAACATATACATATAATATATGCATATATGTATGCACACATATGTACGTATACATGCATATACGTGTATTATATAATGTATACATGTATTATATAATATACATGTATTATATGTATATATGTAAGTATTTATTATAAGAATATGTTAGTATATATTATATATGTATATATGTATGCATATATATGCAGTTTTCATTTCTGGATTGTATCTGCCATTAATATATGTATATATATATACATATATGTGTGTGTATATATGAATCTGATGAAAAGATTAGAAAAAAATACCAGACAAGGGATAGTCTACAAGCTCTGTGCCTTGTTCATATTTTAAGAAAAGAGGAGCTAAAGAACTATTTCAGATGAAAGGATATTAAAGTGCAATGTTCAGTAAATGGAATATATAGTCGTGGATGAATTCTCAACTCAGAAGAAAAATACAAGAATCCAATAAACAACAAATAATAAACAATCCAATAAACAAGGCAATACTCAAAATAAAATTACAAAGAAAGAGTTAGCAGTAACTGCCTAGGAAATTAAAATATCTCCAGTAAATTGCCTTCAGTGGAGAAGTAAATAACATGCAAGATTAAGTGGTGAATTCAGGAGAATTCATATAATTTTACAAATAATGGATTGGTAACAAGTAAGAAACAGATCTACAGAGCAGAAACTGCTTCCAGAGACCCACCCACCCACCCAAGAAAAGTCTTGATGAGAATTGTTCAGTAGTTATACAGATTTCAGAGTGAATGAAAAAATAGAAAAAAATTGCGACTCCAAAAAGGCTCAAACTCTACTTAAGCAAGTGGGATTCACTGGCTATAAGCTTTCAAATATTTACCAAATTAACAATAAGTAATGTAATTAATAAAGAAAAGTTATGTATGATATTCAATTCATTTTAATAACACATTATCTCAAAATTTCTGCATATTCTCATGAAAATATGTAGCTTCCTTTTCTTCACTTTCTTATTAGGTGGGCAAATACTGAATTGCAGGAACACTGAAATGAGCCAATGATGGCTCATACCTCTAATCCTAGACACTTATGAGGCTAAGACCTGAAGATCACAATTCAAAGCCAGCCCAGGTACAAAAGCACTCATGATTCTTATTTTCAAATAACTTGCAAAATAAAAAGCTACAAATGGAGCCTTAGCTCAAGTGGTAGAGTGGCAGCTCTGAAAACCAAGCAGTAGTGCCAAGCTCTGAGTTCAAAACTCAGTACTAGCAAACACACACACACACACACACACATACAAACACACAAGAATTCTAAGTCAGCTATAATTTATAATTAATGATACAAAAGACAATTAGAAGTTTCAATAATTTCCCTTTCAGTATATGCACATTAATAACTGTATAAAGGGTATGTATACATAATACAGAGGTAGATATATATGCATATGTATTTATTTTAGGAATTCTCTCTTATAAAGCATAATATCTGGGTATGTATGTGCATCTCTTTCCATATATGTATATTTACAAGTTATAAAGTGTATGTGAATATATAAATGCATATAGAAGAAATATTACAGATTTTATGTATATGATGTGCTATATATTATATAGTACATTATATATATGTATATATTATGCTGCTCATGGGCAAGAATGGAAATATTAATGTGATAAGCTAAAACTCTCATTTTTTTATTTTAGTAGAAACATGTACTTTCATTGAATATTTAATCAATAATATCCATCATTAGTTATATTTTGCCTGGAAATAGATATAGAATGGATTTTTTAGAAGACAAAAGTTTGCACTTATTTTTAATTGCTCAATCATTAAGGAAAAAAAATGTGCCTCAGTCCCTATGATGCACTTGCCTAGGATTATTTCATCTCAAAAACATAATTGATTCTTTATGTCATTCTTTGTATGTCTCTGTGTATGTTTGCCTCATCATCAATTTATGAAACAGAAAATCAGTGGTGATGTTGCTTAAAATATCTGGTGAATAACATGCACACACATATACATGTACATCTACATTCATTTTAAGAAACACCTAATAAATCAATGTCGTTATATTCTTATTTATCTATATGCAGTATTCCTTAGCTTGTGTCTCATTAGCTTGTAGTGCTACTGTGTCTGCTTGTATCTTCATTCTTAAGCCCCACTGGGGCTAATAAGAGAAACAGAAAACAAATAGAAGTGCAGAAAAAAAGAAAGTTGTCCTGATGCATTTGAGGAGCTGAAGCGATATGCTTGATGCTCGGCTTCAAGGAATCATGCCAAAATTTACTTTGATTAGTTGGCAAGGGATCACCAATGTCTTTACCATGGGCACTGTGAGTACAATGGCCACGAAGTAATGTTTACAATGCTGCCATGTACATCAACTTCAACAACTGCTACAGCCATAAACAATCAAGTCACTGCTGCATCTTGAATGAATCTGGCCACCACAGATGACTCTACAACTGCAATGTTGCTTTGCCTACTTTCTTCCTCAACTGCTTGTGCTTATTCACATTGCTTATGGTATATGATCACAAAACTGTGTTGTCTCTTAGTACTCAGCTGCAAAGAAGCCCAGAGATACATTCTTGTTTAGTTTCTACATTGGGAAAAAATTATGAACAGTAAAACAAATTAATGATGTAGGCTTATTCATGTGTGTATAACAGAGAGAGAGAAAGAGAGAGAGAGAGAGAGAGAGAGAGAGAGAGAGAGAGAGAGAGAGAGAGAGAGAGAGATTGTGTGAACTTTTAGGAAAGGGCTCTATCAATTTGAGTTGAACCCCAAGCCTTTTTACTTTGTTTTCTAGTAGTGTCTCACACTTTTGCCCATATTAAAATTTTATGCTCTTAATCAATGTGAGGTTGGAAAGTTGCTCAGGTCACCATTTTTTATTTAAAAAATAAAAGAAAATACTGGCTTAAAATCATTTTTTTCCAGATCTGAGGACCTAACTCAGGGCCTTGTACTTTCCAGGCAAGTATTCTTCTGATGAGCAAAATCTTGAACCCCAGCTCAAGATCTTACTATATATATTGACATATAGACCACATGCTCTAGAAAAAGTGATAAGACACAGAAAGCAAAACAATTGAGCAAAACTCTAGTATACTTGAGTACTTTGGTAATTGTTTCCAGCTGTCATAAAAGTCTCAGAAGAGATGAATGAACTGAAGCTAGAATTAGGTAGACTCTCAGGAGAGATGACTAGGAAGAATATCAGCTTCTTTACGAGAGGCACTCATCTTACAGCTTGCAACTTAAGTGGTCTGAGAACTCCCTTGCTCAGATTTTTTTCCCCCTGACTGAAAAGGCCACAGGCTTCTTTACATGCAGATGCTACTAGAAGTGCAGAATGCTAAATTCCATCTTAACACTATACAACTGGGACTCCAAACTTTTTGTAAACAACATACACTGAGCTTAGTTTTGTGTTGTGCTATGCAAATGCAAGAGGAGTAAAATGATGTGGTTAAGTTACTAGCCTGTAATGGTTGGCCTTCCTACCAGAACACAGGGCCCTGAGCCTTAAGCATAGAATCTTCACTCATAGACTGTTGCAGAATCTTACCTGTGCTTATGAACATAATCAATGAGATACTAATAGTTTAGAAAACTTAGAACCTTTCTAGATACCTTCTTTTTTTTTTTGCAAGAGAAATCTAAGATATAGCACACAATTGCTTGTGATTCCTTAGGCTCTAAGATAATTTTTTTTTAATTTTTATTTTATTTTTCTAAGGTAAATTTTTAACAGATAAATTTCCACTATTAAAAAATGAGCAGCTGGGGCTGGGGATATGGCCTAGTGGCAAGAGTGCCTGCCTCGGATACACGAGGCCCTAGGTTCGATTCCCCAGCACCACATATGCAGAAAACGGCCAGAAGTGGCGCTGTGGCTCAAGTGGCAGAGTGCTAGCCTTGAGCAGGAAGAAGCCAGGGACAGTGCTCAGGCCCTGAGTCCAAGGCCCAGGACTGGCCAAAAAAAAAAAAAAAAATGAGCAGCTAAAGATATTTATCTTTCAAGAAGAGTATGTTTACTAATGGGAAGTTCAGAAAGGGCAATGATTGTAACTCATATGCAGAATTCCCTCAATTGCAAAGATATCTCATTTTGGCTGGAAAAGTAGAATTTCCTCACACTGACATTAACAAAACAGATTTTTGCCTAAAGGCAAGGGATCAATGACTTTGGGGTTTCCCCCTCATTCTAGCAAAACAAACTTTCATTTGCTCTTTATTTGTTATGATAACATATTATGTGAGTTAGCTAAAGATGAACCATAATTTATGTTACAGGTTACCAGACTCTAAGAAATAACATCCAAAGACAATAGGGAGATATTAATTTTATATCAAGCCAGATATAAAAACTGAGATTGGTTGAGTCCTTGTTACCCAGGAAAATGAGAGAGAAGTTGAATGTAAAGGGAAAGAGTGAAAAACAAAAATATGGGAACAGATATTGACCTGCACTGTTTGGTTGGCTAACTAAACACATAAATTCAAGTCTTTTCCAAGCTAGCTTCCTGAAGAATTGTCCATGCAATACAGGGCAGAATGAAGCATTATTGACAGCCCTTGGCAAATAGTTCCATTTTGTATACTAAACTAAAATAATTTTCTTGAAGTAAAGCATTTTCCTCTTCTTTCTCCTTTTCCCCAGCATGGAATATGGTTGTGTCTGAAGCTCAGATCTCAAACCCATGAAATGAAACTTATGGGCATGAAAGATCAGGCAGGAGAAGAAAGAAAGGATGAAGATTACTTGAGATAAATAAATTTTTATCAGCTTTAGCCTTTGCATAGTCACAAGCATTTCTAGCTACCATAATCTCCTAAGGTGCTATATTAGTTACTTAAGAATTTGTGCAAAGTATAGATAAATACAAAAATATACAAGAGTATTTTGAAGAGAATAATCATATTCTTTACCATAAATACCTATGCAAAGAACTAATGGCATCTGTGCCATCAAGTAGCTTGAAAATCTTGGTATCATCTTCTGTTATATTTTATGGTAAAAGAAAATATATATTCTAAGAAAAACCATTAACTTATTGATCTTAAAATATTAGTATCTCATTGGAGCACTGGAGCACCACTTGTCTATAAACCTAGCTGAGATCTGAGGATCGCAGTTTGAAGCCAGCTTAGGCAGGAAAGTCTATGAGACTCTTATCTGCAATAAACTACTCAGAAAAGTAAAGAAGTGGCCATACCTCAAGTACTCAGGGACAGCATCCAGGCCCTGAGTTCAAGCCCCAGGAACAGCAGCCTTGTTCAAAAAAAACTAAACTAGGGTCTGTTGGAATCACTTGTGTAATCGCAGCTCTGCTTCATGGTCATCCCATTTCTGACATCCTCATAATATGTAATGGTTTCTAGATATAAACACAAGCTAAGGATGATTTATTATAATTTTTCAGATGATTTCTAAAAGCAATATTATTTCTGCATAAAAAATTCTGTGACATCTATGAAAGTCCCACCACAAATGAGTAATAAATAAAGAGAGATACAAAAACTGTATACCAAAGCCAATAGTATTTCTATTCACTATTAATAATAACTCAGAATTATACTATACACCAGAGCATCATTAGGTAACAGCATCAAAATATGTGGCCATTTTCTACCAGACACCATGAGAACCAGACAATTCTATAGTGTGCATAGCAAAACATTGGATGAATTTTAAGAGGCTGTTTTCAAGCCACCAACTGAATTTTAATAAACTTAAAATTAACTAAGAGATCTGTTGCATCCATGATTTGAATAACTCAACACTTTAAAGGTGTTCATTTCCTCCAAGTTAACTAGATCAATATACCATTAATTAAACCACTTTCCTGTTATTTACATGGAGCATGAAATATTACGGTTGTATAGATGCATAAGATAAAATGAGATAAAATAATAAAATGCTGGTAGATGATGAGATTGCAAAATCCCCAAAGTTTCAAACAAGTATAAAAACTTTCCAAAGTTCTTTGTCAATACAGTTGCCTCCATTAAAGTTAGTCATGACCTGTAATGATGTGGTTCCAATGAATTACAGAATAGAGACAAAAGGTTAATTGTATCTAGAACTCACTTACATGAGACAAACAAAAATAGTACCTTAATAAGGGCTTATAATACTTTATCTTGAAATATTACCTATTTAAAATTATTACTTATTTTTAGGAATCATGTGATTTGACTGCTTAAATCATGTAGAAACGACTTCAGAAAAAAATTTATAACAAGTTGTCAACCTCACCAAAAATAAACTTTCTTGATAAAGAAACTAAAAAATAAACTCTTACCACTTCAATCACACAAAATGAACAGAAATGAAACGTCAAAAATTTCATTATCAAGGCATTATTTCCTATATTGTTAGCATTTGATTTTTCTGTTCACTTTTATAAATTTTTTTCATGCTCAGGAAACAGCTTATAAACTAATAAGTTTGTGAGTGAGCTTCATGTGGCAAAATATATTTAAACCCTGTATTCTAGAACTACATGATAAACAATTATTAGGCCTTTGGGACATGGTGTTTTATTGTATTTTATTTATTAAGACATAGTATTTAACATGTATCAGTGTCAGGGAGAAGAGCTCATATTTATTCCACAAGGAAGCAGAATTTCAGAGATACTATATCCTCAGGTTTACCTGGGACACTTGGTCTTAACTTATCCAACTTACCAAAAAGGAAGAAACCCTTTATGTTTTCTCCAAAAGGAAGAGTTTCACTCTTGAAGGAGTGGAGCCCTCCACACAGTAGGTTTTTAGTATGTAAAAATGGGAGTAGAGAACAGCAGCACTAATATCACTTGATATTAGTTAGAAATTCTAATATTCACATCCCAGTATCTATTTTCTAACAACATGGCTAGGTTTGGCTTTGAGAAATTCTCACGGTGGGAGCTACATTTGAACCAAAGTCCTGTGTTTCAACCCCATGACTGTGATTAAATTGTTCAGCTTTAAGACGTTTTCTCAAAAAAGTCTAGATATATATGTGTGTGTTCACATGAGTGGCTTTTTTACTTTCTTGATCATTGCTGGTACTCTACCATTTGGGCCATGCCTCTTGCCTTGTGGGATAAATGGAAATAGAATCTCATTGATATTTTGCCTTGATGTATGTTTAAACTTGATTGCCTCTTGAGTAGCTGAAATTATGTACGAGCTACCTGCACCACTAGCTTTTACAAAGAGTGAGGTAGCAGTAGGTTCTGGTAGCTCATGCCTGTAACCTAGCTACTTAGGAGTCTGAGATCTGTGGATCACTGTTCAAAGCCAGCCTGGGCAGGAAAGTCCATGAGACTTTTATCTCCAATAAACTACCTTCCAAAAGCCAAAAGTAGAGTTTTGCTGAAGTGATGGAGTGCTAATCTTGTGCTAAAGAAGACTAGGGACAGTACCTAGGACTTGAGTTCAAGTCCAGCACCCACTCACAAAAAAAGCAGCCAAGGAATGAACTAGCCCTTGTGAATACTGTCAAATCACCTGTCCACATATGTCTTTGATAAACTGTATTGTGCTTTAGTGTTAACAAGAAGAGTAATGGTAACATCCTCAACAAAAATTTTAAATGGGCTGGGAATATAGCTTAGTGGTAGAGTACTTGCTTAGCATGTGTGAAGCCCTGGGCTCAAGTCTTAACTACCACATACAAAGAAAAAGCCGGAAGTGACTCTGTGGATCAAGTGGTAGAGTGCTCGCTAGTCTTGAGCAAAAGAAGTTCAGGCCCTGAACACAGGCCCTGAGTTCAAGCTCAGGAGTGGGAAAAAACATTTAAATGATTTCCTATGGACAAATTATTAATTCATGAAGTAGCTAAAATATAATATTAAGAATATTTTAATTAGATTTTATTATTTTAGTAAAGGCTTCTTATTTTAATAAAGTCTTCTATCTCATATATGTGTGTGTATGTGTGTATGTGTGTGTTTTCCACTCTTCCAGAGCAATCAATCTATATATATGCAATATATTGGAAATGTCCTCTAAAATTCCATTGTAAGCCAACAGTTGTACAAAATTAATAGACAATATGGTACATTTATTTTTCAATTTAATTTTCTGGCTGGGAAAGAGGAAATAAAAATATAAATTTCTGATTTTAATAAAGCATATACAGAATCATAGAACAGATGGAAATAGTGTTTGTCTTATAGATATCAAATTGATTACAATTTTCAGAGCTTTGAGTTCCAAACTTTATGAAGGGAGTTGGGAATTCAATTCACATATTTTGACTACCTTATGTGGAAAAGTTTAAAGATTATATTCAACTTGTCTGTGTTGTATCTACCTAAAAGACGTAATAATCACATGTGAGCCTGAAAGGCTCATGAAAACACTAGTAAATTAAGGACATAATAAATGAAGGAATAAGAGATTATTTACAGCAGTAACACAAATATATTAGCCTAGCACCAGTTTCTTATGCCCTTACTCATAACTAATTGACCTGAGATCATTAAAATGACCATTAGAAAATAACTGTGCAGAAAGTTCCTAAGATCCCTTTTCAGTGAAGAGCTGGGTGTGTTCATGGTACCATTTTTTGACCCTTACTACCAGGAAGCCTAACATAGGTAAATTAACCCATGTTCTCAGTTAGGCAAGTAACAAAATGCTATCTGCAAAATAATCTACAAAAATCAGAGATGGAAGCGTGGCTTAGTGCTAAGGGTTTCCTCTTAGGAATCAAGAGGCTATGAGTTCAGGACTCTGGCTCTCAGCTCAGGAACTCAGGCTCAAAGTTCTCAGGACTACCAAAAAGGAAATTAAAAAAAAAATCATTTCGTTCCATTCCTTATTCTACTTATAACCCAGTCTAACATAATCATGAAAAACAAAGTTCCAGTAGAAGTACATTTTATATAATATATCATCACTACTGTTTAAAACTCAATATCATCAAAAAGAAGGACAGTTATATTGTATCATTGTATCCAGATCAATATGATGAAACAAAAAACTAAATGTAAATTGAGTCTCAGATTACCAAGTATTCATTAAAATAAGGGAATTTCCAGGAAGCATGAGGTTAGTGAAGTAGAGTGGGGGTTCGCTACAATGAAACAGGGTTCCCCCCCAAGGGAGGGGATTCCTGGTTCCCCCAAGAGTCCACCACACAGTCTCCAGCTACAAGGTGACAAAAAGACAGTTTTATTGGGGAAGTAAAAAGTGAACAAAAAGTGAACCGACAGGCCTTGGTCACAGCCCGGACTCGGGAGCCGAAACTGCCAACCACGTGTGGAGCCCAGACTCGGGAGCTGGGCTTGTACACACCTGGGCAGCCCAGACTCGGGAGCTGGGACCGCCCCCGTGTGGCCTTCCAGCCTGGTTATAAGGCAAACATCACAGACAAACTTGTCACACGCAGGTGACCAATGAAGATACAACACTTACAGAGCATGTTAGGCCGCACGCAGGTGGCCAATAGAGTTACAGTCTTTCTCATAATATTCATTTGAACTAACCTATCATTCTAGTTAGAATTGACGCATGGATTTGGCGGGGCACACATGATGCAGGCGGATATGCCTATTCATAGCTGGTTTCCTTGAAGCTCCCAAGCCTCAGGTGGTTAACCTACATAACTTATCATAATAAAGAGGAGGACACAGGTTCCCTTGAAGCTCCCAGGCCTCAGGTAGTCAATCTACATAGTAAAGGGAGCTTCCCTGAATAGGGTGGGGGAGGGCTTAGTGGAGATGGAGTTGGCTTCTGCTCTAATCTGAGCTGGAGTCAACCTGAAGTCCCTCCACAGCTATTAATGGCACTGGGCAGATCTGGTCTCCCCATTACAGTTAGTAGTTATATTTCATGCTGGCTCTATTGGCTCTAAACATGTGTTCTACTAACATGACATGCTAGTAATGGAACAAACTTGCTGTGAGGGTCATGGGAATTTTTTTCTCACCGTACAATTAAACTATTCTACAGGTTATTTAAAAATTAAGCTTACATTTCAAATTTACATGTACATTCTGCACTTTACTAGAAAAAAATCTTAAAATTGATATGGAAACACCAAGAATGCCTGACTATCCAAAGCCATCTGGAAGAAAAAGAATGAGTCTAGAGGAACCTCACTACCTGCTTATAAAATACACTACAAACATACAGTAATGGAAACAGTATGTTGGTGCATTGCTTCTCACAGGAGATCTGCATTGGGAAGGGAAGAATCATTCTTCATTTGAAGGAACTTGAAACATCTCTAAACATAAACATGCTTAGATATTAAAAGTAGAAGGAGCCACAGATGTGGAGCTTTTTTCCCTTGAATGATTCCATATTGTTTACTTATTATTTGTTCTCGAAAGCATGTCAAACATGATAGGAAACATACAGACATAGTTCTCTGCAATTTTATTTGCAAGACTTTAATGTTAAAACATTTATAAAATTGTGATCCCCAATCATTTTAATTTTCTCCTCTCCTTTCTTTGAGTTATGGGAGTGAGCGAGTCACATTTCATGTTTTCAGGGTCTTGAAGTGTTGATCAGCATAATGAAAAGGAGAAATGCGTACAGAGAAAAGTTTTCTTTAAAAATCAACCCACAAATGCTGGAAGTGTTTTGTTGTTGTTGTTGTTTTAGTTCTGGCAGGTATTGAAAACTGTTCAGCTCCTAACAATTTATAAAGGAAACAATAATGTATTTTGAATTTTATCTTGAATTTTGTAAAGTCAGCCACTGAATCTCTTTGGATATCAATTCCTTTATATGCAAAATACAGGGGCAGGAAAAAAAAAAAGTCAACTCTAGGTAACAACTGTTATTTTTAACTTCAAAAGCATTGCCTGAAAACATTCTTAAATCAAGGAGAAAAGACAAGCTGTGAATTTTCCAAATAGATATCGCTTTTCTTTGTGGTTACCACCTAAGAAGTAAAGTAAGTGAAATAGGTGTGTACTTCTCAGGGCTTTGCCTTAGGGCTTTCAATAAACTTACCTAATCACAGAGCAGCTAACAGTTGCTAAACAGCTCTGAAAATCTGCAGTCTCATCTCTAGTCTTAACAAGCAGAACAGACTGAAAGTAGCAAAGACTAACTGTAAATAAAATTACCATAGGTATGGTACCCAACCTTCAAGAAAATCTCAAATACATTCAATCCTGGTATCCATCCCCTGGTGTTGTTCTAGCCAAAATTGATTTACACAGGTCACCCCTGTAAATAATAAAATATTTAAATAATAAAATATTTCGAGGCAATACTTTAGTGACTACTGAGGTTAGATTATGAAAGACACCATAGCCTCTGTTTTGTTCTTGGGCAAAAAAAAAAAAAAAAAAAAAGTTGCATCTTCTGCAGAAATCTGTGTGGAAAGAATCCCACTGGATACAGAGCCTAGTTCTCAAGAAAGTTCAGTTGACTGTATCTTCAGCAGACACTTTCACATAACTTAAGAAATACTAGAAATACTAGGTGTCAGAATTCTTTACCTATTCAAACAGTACAATTCTGATATTTGGTTTTGCTTTTTGCTGCTTGTTAGGTCCTCTCCCTGAGGGCTACATGCAGATCCCCCCACCTCATTAAGTCTCCACCCAGTTACCTGGGTAACCAGCAGACCTGGAGGCAGTTACCTCCCCTTTCCCTGAGGTCACCTCCTAATCCACCTGGCCACACCCCTTGCCCCTGCCCTAAATAAAGCAGGGCTGGGTGGGGGTCTCTCTCTCTCTCTCTCTCTCTCCCTTCTCTCCAGCCATGGATCATCCTGGCCACAGGCCAGCAGTTCGGTAATAAAAGTTCTTTCCTGCCTGAATACCACGTGGCGTTCTCCTTTACCGGCTACCTACTTTAAAAACCTAACATATATGGTGCTGTGACTCGGGAAGGGCTTAAGAGTCAGGACAGGCGGAATTCCCATCGAGTTTTCTTCTTTTTCTGAGAGTATCCCCAGTCCTGACGGCCCTTTTTTCGCGAACCGAACTGCGAGTAGCCACGTGGCACTTTTCACTAATACCATTGCTGGCCTCCACATCCACCTCCACCTCCACACCACTTGTCTACCCTGGTGAGTGAAACTGCTGCTGCTCGGGTTCTCTGCCGCTCCGTCCGCCGCTTCTGCCGCTTCTGCCTGGTAAGCTCATCCACTCACCAGGAGCCTCCCTCCCGTGCTTTTGGGGTTTTGCATCACAGTCACACCCGAGCCGGGACACTGCTAGCACGCCTCTTGACAATGAGGCCTGCTCAAAATACTCCCTCACATACAGTTTTTGCCACTGCAATGAAGACACTGCTAGCACGCCCCTTGACAGTGCAATGAGGCCTGCTCAAAATACTCGCTCAGATACAGTTTTTGCCACTGCAATGGTAAATGGTTAGAAGTCACTTATATTCAGGCTCTCTCTCTCTTTCTCTTTTCCTCTCTTTCTCTTCCTTTTTCTCCCTCTCTCTCTCATCTTCCTGCTTACTTGCTTACTTTGTAAAATTCCCAAGTCGTACCATCGTTGTGTGCCTTGCTCACAAAGCTGCCTCTTTTCACAGACCTCTGAAACTGAGGCTTGACCACCAATGTGCTTTGTCAGCAAAGATATCTAAAAGTTCTTTTCTCTAGCATTGACCACGTGGTGGATGTTGGGTTTAACAGTCACCAGCTCAGGCGCCATTATGCCATGCCACGTGTTCTCTATTAGTGTGTTTGTGTTCTGCCACCCCCCTCAACATGGCATCCCACTGGAGTTTATCAAAATATGGTTTCTTCATTTGATAATCTGAAAATTGTTGTTTGCTAGCAAAATTGTTTTTCTAACCGACCACGTGGTTTTAAAATATTGGGCAAAAAAAAAATGTCATTTACTATTGGAATTCCAAAAGACTCTAATGCTGAAATTCATTTTTGCATGCTGTAAAACCTATGTGCACAGTGTGTATGTCTGTGTAAATGTCATTTGTTAATGTGTTCATCTAGCTATATATCTGTGCTAAAACTCATCACATCTACTGAGTTTTGTCATTGCAGAATTCTGGCAAGTATTTGGTCAGTTCTTGACAAGGTACAGATAAGCTCTAGTCCCCTTGGTCTCCTTGTTGTTTTAATTGGAAGTAAGAAAAGGGCTTTTGTGGCAAAGACTCCTTGGATTGCAGTTCGAAGCCAGCCAGGGCTGAAAATCTCTCTCAAACTCCAACTCCCAATTAATCAGCGAAGAGCCAGCCTGGAAGCATGGCTAAAGAGACTTATCTCTAACCAGCCAAATGCTGGAAGTGGAGCTCAAGTGGTAGAGTACTAGCCTCGAGCAGAAGTGCTCAGGGACAGTGCCCAGGCCCTGAGTTCAAATCCTTTGAATGCCATCGGGGACAAGCCATCCCAGCAACAAGCACCTAGATCCCTGGGACTCAGCCAGTTCAGGGAACAAGGATCATGGAGAGGAGTAAGAGGAGAATTATGTCAGATCCTAAATGGAGTCACTTTGTCTCACCCTTTCAAAATTAATCAGAGCGGGGTGATCAAGAGATAGTAGCTTGTCCATCTAATGTCCATGCCTGAGTATAAGAACTGTCCAAGTCATCCAATTTTTAATTTTGTGCCCTAAACCCTTCCTTTTGCCTTAATATATTTTTTTGTCCAGCCCCTGCCTCATGAGACTTCTTCCAGGCTTCATTCAAGGACTGGCATCTACCACCAAGGGACCCTGCTGCTCGCCTTCTCCAGGAGAGGCCACATTTCTGCCTTTTACCCCTAATGCTGACGCCCCTTGTCAGCAGGAAGCAGCCAGAGAGAGTCTTCGTCCTTTTTCATAACTATTAAAAGGCTGGAATGTTAGGTCCTCTCCCTGAGGGCTACATGCAGATGCCCCCACCTCATTAAGTCTCCACCCAGTTACCTGGGTAACCAGCAGACCTGGAGGCAGTTACCTCCCCTTTCCCTGAGGTCACCTCCTAATCCACCTGGCCACACCCCTTGCCCCTGCCCTAAATAAAGCAGGGCTGGGTGGGGGTCTCTCTCTCTCTCTGTCTCTCCCTTCTCTCCGGCCATGGATCATCCTGGCCACAGGCCAGCAGTTCGGTAATAAACGTTCTCTCCTGCCTGAATACATCGTGGCGTTCTCTTTTACCGGCTACCTACTTTAAAAACCTAACACTGCTAAACTGGGGGGCGATTGTTTTTTCTTTTTTTTTTTTTCATAGCTGCTATGTTCTGCATGCTTGCATCCTTCTCAAATATTTTCACCATGGTAGGGCTCTGGAGTGGGGCTACTGGGTGGGGGGGACAGATCCTGATAGCAGTACCCCCTTCAGCAGAATTAGCATCCTCATCTAGGACTGAAGAGCAGAGTAAATCCTGACACCATGTGAAATACCAGTAAATAGACAGCTTTCTAGGGTCCTGGATTCTGGAAGCCAAATCTGGCAAGACAAACATTCTGTAGCAACTTGACCTTACACCTTCCAACCTGCAGAACTATGACTAAGTGATATTCTTTTTCTCAAACCAAAATTGGTCAGGCCATTGATCTAAACATTGATTTATGTTCTCATCTCAATTAAGTGCACAGTTTTTTTGTTGTTGTTGTTTGTTTTGTTTTTTGCCAGTCCTGGGGCTTGGACTCAGGGCCTGGGCACTGTCCCTGGCTTCTTCCCGCTCAAGGCTAGCACTCTGCCACAGCGCCACTTCTGGCCATTTTCTGTATATGTGGTGCTGGGGAATTGAACCCAGGGCCTCATGTATAGGAGGCAAGCACTCTTGCCACTAGGCCATATCCCCAGCCCCAGTTTTTGATATTTGTTACTGCAATGGTCTAAGTAAGACACCAGCATCTTTGGCTATAGGAATTACTGAGATGGCAGTTTCAAAAAAATTTTTTTTAAAGCGTAAGAGTTCATGACTGGAAAACGGAAAATACATCTTATTCTTGATGGGGATTTGGGCTATTTGATATTCTTTACAAAAAATAGTGATAGCAGCAATCATGTATATAATTATTGGTATTCTGTTAAAATTCGTAAACCAAACCAAGCACTGGTGGCTCACACCTGTTATCCTAGCTATTCAAGAGGTTGAGATCTGAGGATCATGGTTTGAAGTTAGCCTGGGCAGGAAAGTCTGTGAAACTCTTATCTCCAATAAATTACTCAGAAAAAGCCAGAAGTAGCAATGTATCAAGTGATACAGCATGCAAGCATTGGGCACAGTGACTTGCGGACACTGTCCAGGAGTTCAAGCCCCAGGACCATCCAGAAAAACAAACAAGCAAACAAAAAGAATTCTAAGCTATTAGGTCTGTACATTTGAAATACATTTTTCTTTATTTTTTTTACCTGACTAACATCCAGCTAGCCATAAAATAAAGTACATTTTAACTAAGCTTTCCAGTGATATTTGCCAGCCCCAAAGATATATGAAAAGTTACTGTTGTGAGAATTTTTATCATGCTTCTGGGTCATTATGCTTTCTTGATGAAACAATAGGTCACTCGCAACACCAATGACCTATCAAATATTGCTTTACTACTTTGAACTATTTTATTTATAAAAGGAAAATTAAATTATGTCATTTGCAGGAAACTTAATAGACTTAGATCATAAGGCTGAGATAAGCCAAGCTCAAAAGAACAAACGTTGCCTACTTCACTAAACTGTGCAATCTAGTCTAGAACAAGTGTTGCATGTTTTACTCAATTGTGCAATCTAGAACAAATGCATGATTTACTCAATATTTTGTGCAATCTAACACATGTTGCATGTGCAATCTAGAAAACCATGCATATTTACACGTATACATATATAGGCATGAATATATATATATATATATATATATTGATTATGAAACTTTTGGTGGGATGAGAGGGAAGAAAGATAGGAAATTCATACATACATATATATATATATATGTGTGTATATATATATAATATGTATATACAGATTCCCCAAGGAATCCTCCTAAAAGCTGCTAAACGATAGGATAGAATAGGGAGTGGAGAAAAACTGAAAAAGGACATTATTCATATTTAAATACAATATACTCTTAGGTTGCCTGGTGCCAGTGGCTCATGACTGTAGTTCTAGCTACTCAGAAGATCTGGGGATTTGAAGCCAGTCTGGCCAGGAACATTCATGAAACTCCTATTTCCAACTAACTGAAAAGAAGTCAGAAGTGGACCTGTAACACAAGTGGTATAGCACTAGCCTTGAGTTAAAACAAAACCCAAATAAACCCAAACAACAACAAAAACACCTCAGGGACAGTGCCCAGGCTCTGAGTTCAGCCCCACAGCTAAGGTACACACTCACACACACACACACACACACACACACACACACACGAAATACCATGGTGGTTAAGTGTAACCTTAACACATTTAATAAAAACCAGTAAAGCTTACTCCTCTGGGTATGTGTAGCACTGAGATGAGGGAAGTGAATTGAGAGGGTGAATATGACTGGTATTCTTCACATGTGTATATGAAGTAGAGCATTAAAGCCTGTTGGTGTCCTAAGTGGGCAGGGAGATGAGGAAGCATAACAGGGGAGGATGTTAATGGGGCCACTTGCAAGCTTGTAAGGGAGTGTCACAATGAAATCCTTGTACAATTACTGTATACCAATAATTTTTTTGAAAAAATTAATGTAAAAATATTGTTGTTTTTTTAAATATTTTTTCTTTTGCAAAAGTGAAGTGCATAGGGGTTAAAGTTTCATAGGTAAGGCAGTGAGTACATTCCTTTTGATAGACATAATGATAAAAGTCAAGTGAGTTATTTCTTTTTTTATTTTTATTTTTATTTTTTAATTTTTATTATAAAACTGATGTACAGTTTCATACATTAGGCATTGGATACATTTCTTGTACTGTTTGTTACCTTATCCCTCATACCCCCCTCCCCCCTTCCCCTGTCCCCCCCTGAGGTGTTCAGTTCACTTACACCAGTTTTGCAAGTATTGCTTTTGTTGTTGTTTCTCGTATTTTACCCTTTGTCTCTCAATTTTGGTATTCCCTTTCAATTTCCTAATTCTAATACCAGTACACACTGTTTCCCATACACTCAGATAAGATTATGGAGATAGTGTAGATACAATCACAAGAAGGTGATACACGAACATCATCAATAGTAGAAACTACAGATACACATGGGATGTTGAAAGTAGTTACAACTCTCATATAACAATCATTTTCATAAAATGGAGTTCATTTCACTTAGCATCATCTTATGTGGTCATAAGGGTATAGCTATTGGGCTCTTGTGATCCTCTGTTGTGACTTGCCTAAACCTGTGCTAATTATTCCCAATAAGGGAGACCATAGAGTCCATGTTTCTTTGGGTCTGGCTCACTTCACTTAGTATAATTTTTTCCAAGTCCTTCCATTTCCTTACAAAGGGGCAATGTCATTATTTCTGATAGAGGCATAAAATTCCATTGTGTATATGTACCACATTTTCCTGATCCATTCGTATACGGAGGGGCATCTGGGTTGGTTCCAGATTCTCGCTATGACAAATTGTGCGGCAATGAACATTGTTGTGCTGGTGGCTTTACTTTGATTTTGTTTGTAGATTTTGGATAGATACCCAAAAGTGGGGTTGCTGGGTCATAGGGGAGTTCTACATTTAGCCTTCTGAGGAATCTCCATACTGCTCGCCAGAGTGGCTGAACCAGTTTACATTCCCACCAACAATGAAGTAGGGTTCCCTTTTGGCCACATCCCTTCCAACAACTGTTATTGTTAGTTTTCTTGATATATGACATTCTTACTGGGGTGAGATGGAATCTCAATGTTGTTTTGATTTGCATTTCCTTTATGGCCAGTGATGTAGAGCACTTTTTCATATGTCTCTTGGCCATTCTCATTTCCTCATCAGAGAAGTCTCTTTATAGGTCTTTAGCCCACTTCATGAGTGGGCTATTAGTTCTTTGCGGTTTTGTTTTGGAGGAAAGTAATTTTTTTAGTTCTGCATATATTTTAGAGATGAGGCCTTTGTCTGTTGAATGGCCGGTAAAGATCTTCTCCCAGTCTGTGGGCTTTCTGTTTATCTTGCAAGCTATGTCCTTTGCCGTGCAGAAGCTCTGCAGTTTGATGCAGTCCCATTTGTCCAACCTTTCTTTGATTTGTAGCCTTTCTGGGTCTTTGTTCAGGAAGTTCCATCCTGCGCCAAGGAGCCCAAGTGTTTCTCCTACTTCTTCCTTTAGTGTTTTCAGGGTGTCTGTTTTGATTTCGAGGTCTTTAATCCATTTGGAATTGATTTTGGTGCAGGGTGATATTTAAGGATCTAGTTTTAGTTTGTTGCATGTGTTGAGCCAGTTTTTCCAGCACAATTTGTTAAAGAGGCTATCTTTCTTCCAAACTATTGTCTTAGCCCCTTTATCAAAGCTTAAGTAGGCGTAGTTCTGTGGGTTCATTCCCGGGTCTTCAATTCTGTTCCATTGGTCTTCAGGCCTGTTCCGGTGCCAATACCAAGCTGTTTTTATTACTATAGCTTTATAATACAGCTTGAAGTTGGGTATTGTAATTCCTCCAACACTGTTCTTTCTGCTTAGGATTATTTTTGCTATTCTAGGTCTTCTATTATTCCATATGAATTTCTGGATTGCTTCCTCTATTTCATCAAAAAATGGTGTTGGGATATTAATGGGTATTGCATTGAATTTGTAGATAGCCTTTGGCAATATTGCCATTTTGATTATATTAATCCTCCCAATCCAGGAGCATGGGAGGTTTTTCCATTTCCTTAGTTCTGACTTAATTTCGTTTTTCAAGGTTTTAAAGTTCTCCTCAAGTGAGTTATTTCTTCAATGCTGTGGAGAACAATGCATGCAGTTGGCCTTTTACCCATGCAGAGTTTCTATCCCATCTTTGACCTTCAACATCTATGCAGTTTAATGTAGCTTTTCCAAGTCACTGCTCTGGGCATTCGCTTATCAGAATGTGGTCTCAGTGCCCTCTTCCATGGTTAAGGTTCTGGGCTGAGGTCAATTGATGGGGAAGTATAGGTCTTTACCCAATGGAGTTTTCGGTTCTCTTTGGAGTATGGCAGTTAAGGCAGGAATGTCCCTCCGAGGATCGTGTTACTGTGTTCTTCTCTCCTGAGCTACATCAGAGACAGCCTGGGAGCATCTCTCTTGTCCCTGAATTCTGGACTATTTCCACCTGTATAGACCTTTTAGTTTTGGGGTTGTGAAGTCATACT
Source organism: Perognathus longimembris pacificus (assembly GCF_023159225.1). Taxonomy (NCBI): domain Eukaryota; kingdom Metazoa; phylum Chordata; class Mammalia; order Rodentia; family Heteromyidae; genus Perognathus; species Perognathus longimembris. The sequence goes on along the minus strand of NC_063174.1, from coordinate 14,533,823 downwards.
GCTTTGTGCCAGGCTCCTTCTTTCCCATACTACCCAGGAGTCACAGGTCTGAGTTGTTTTTCTCAGCCATGGGCTTGTAGCAAGTGTACAAGCCTTCCTCTGCTAGGATTCCTCAAGGAAAGCTTTAATTTTCACGTGACCTCACTGCGCTGGTGGTCTGAGGAATCTGGTGGGCACAGGGAAGTGCAGACAATTCCTTCTGTCCCGCACTGACTGAGAGGAGGTGCCACCACCAAGGCGTGGCTTTGTCCTGCCTTTTATTCCTTATTGAATATACTGTTCAGTATTTTTAATTTTTTTCTCTGGTAACTGTCTACATTTGTACTGGTACCCACATCTAGTTTAATAATTTGCACACTTTTTTTTAAGGGAGGGGTAGCCATGTCTTTGAGTGTTTTATTTCTTTTTGTAAGAAGACAGAAATGTGGCACAGATAGACAATCTATCATCTTGCCCTGTATGTCAAACTAGTAATAGGAATATCTGAAGCTCAATTCCCAGCTCAAACATGATAGATCTTTAATTCTTCAAGTAAAATAACAAGTATGTGTCTGCAGATATTATCATATATACATACATATGTATATGTACATAGTTTTGTCAAGGGATTGCTCTACAAAATAATCGTTTCAAAATATACATGTCATATGGCTAAATTTAATACCATTTTTTCCTTTTAATTATGCCATATGACAAATAGCAGGATTGGAAAACTATGGCTGAGTTTTTAGAGTGCTAATCTTCACAGAAATGAGCAGTACCTTTGTCACATAAAGCTAAATGCCATAGCAATTCTATCTCTGTTTAGTAATTCTATCAAAATCTAATATTTGTTCAGAAGAATAGGGACTGAATCATATTATAATTTCATTCCATTTTTAAATGTTTTATACATAACCTTATCGGAGTATTTATTTTATCCTTTTTTTCTTCTGCTTTGACTTTCTGATGATATTTCGGCAGCATTATTGAGACATTTAAACATAACATTTAAAGCTAGTAATGATAACCCTAGTTCATACATTTACTACAAAAAATATAAAATACCATAATAAATTTAAACTAAATAAAAATTGAGTTGCTTATAAATGGATAATTTGTGAAGATGTTCAACCAACACAGTTAGCTTTTAAACATTTCCATCATTCATTTTGATCACCTTGTTTAAAGCTGATATATTTTCCCACTCCATATTCCCAACACCAAAGATCTGATCTGAATCAATAACTTTTTCTGAATATTTTACATAAATGAAATCATACCATGTGTACTATGTGGGGTCTTGTTTTTCTCATAAGGATCTGTAGTCTGTCTAACTTAACTAGCTAATCCTTATGCCACTTTTCATTGTGTGGCATTACTACCCTTTGTATCCATTGGCCAATGGAGTTAGTCACAGTACACATATTTTAAATAAAACTGTGTAACAGGCTGTGATTAGAGATCTTATTACTAACAATGGATAGACTCCTAGAGCTCAAATTTCTCCATCATGTGATAATTTCTGCTTAGCTTGGTAAGAAATTGGCAGGCAGATCCAAACAGAGTGACCCTTTTTCTTTCCAACCAGCAATACAAGGAACTTTCCTATACTGCTATAATATATTTCTAACAGACGGTATTGTTAATCTTTCATATTTTAATATAGTCTGTGTATAAAAAGATGCAATTGTGCTTTTATGTTTTCTTTTTCTGGAAGAAAATGATATTAATATTTTCCTATTGCTTAGCAACACGAACTAAATGTAGTACTATAGACCTATAATTGTAGCACTTGTAAGATTGAGGCAGAAGGATCATAAGGTTGAGAAAAATACATGCTACCTAGTGACACTTAGACCCTATTTTTATTCATTCCATTATTTCAATTTCTTGTTGCAAATTTATTTAAATGTTGTGCAAATTTTATCTTTTTTTCTTATTGAGTAGTAAGGTTTATATTTTCTGGAATTTCTCTATCAAATAATTTTAGTACATTTTTAGGAAATTTTAGTAAATGATTAAGAACTATATATATGTGTGTATATATACATATATGCATATATACATTGACTTTTCATGAGTAATCGAATAGCTAATTTGTGAGTGTGTCTGTGTGTATTTATGGATGTGTCAATTCTGTGGCTTAAACTCAGAGCTCAGGTGTTTGTTGTCCTTGAGCTTAATGTGCTCAAGGCTAGCACTCTACCACTTGGGTCCTATCTCCATTTGTGGCTATTTTGCTGGTTAATTGTAGACAAGAGTCTCATTGGACTTTCTGCCTAAGCTGCTTTTAAACCCTGATCCTCAGGTCTAAATCTATTGAATATCTAGAATTGCAGGTATAAGTAACCAAACACCTGGCTTATGGACAGCTATTTTACTTATCCTCTGTTTTGAAAAAAAATCAGCAAATTTTATAAATAAACACATTATTATTTTCTCTTTGTGAAAATGGAAATAATAGGTATTAAGAGGAATTCTCCTTTATCCTTTATCTAAATTGCAAGTATTTCAGAACTTTCTCAAGATATTCAAATTCTCAAAGATAGATATTATAAAATGGAATTTGAATGCATTCAAATTAATAACGAGAGCTCAACTCTTTGAGTGGTCTACCCACAAGAAGTAATCTATTCAAATAACTTATTCAAAGTTTTGCCAAGTTTTAAAATTGAATTAAGATATTGCTCTCAAGAAAATAATCAATAAATATTAAATGATGTTAAGTGACTTAATGAAAGCAAATATACATATTTACATATTATTGTAAGTATATTTGAATTGATCATTAACTAACGTTCCATTATATATATATATATATATATATATATATATATATTTTTTTTTTTTTGTCAGTCAGGGGCTTGAACTCTGAGTCTAGGTGCAGTCCCTGAGCTTTTGCCTTCAAGGCTAGTGCACTATCAGTGTCAAGTACACCTCCAGCTTTGGTTTTCTGGTGGGAAATTGGAGTTAAGTGTCTCATGAACTGTCCTGCCCAGACTGGCTTCGAACTGTGATCCTCAGATCTCAGCTTCCTGAATAACTAGGATTATAGGCATGAGGCACCGGTACCTGGATAAATTCAATATTTTTGACAAGAAAAAAAGTCATCTCCTGTATGAGAAAAATGGGTAGAGACAATGAAAATACTATAATATTATCTGCACACCATTAACTAGAATCATTTCCTAATTTCTTCAATGTAATTCAAAGCTAAACTTCAAAAGATTTCAAAAGTAGATCAACCGAACATTCTAAAAAAAAATGGAGTTCCTCTTGTCACATTTTCATTGCTAAGATGAAGAGATGTGAATTTGATACCAATTCAGTTAGCCAAATTCCTAACTATTCCAATGACCTTAGCTATAAGGAATTAATTAAAGAGTGAATATCATATTATAAGGAGCATATTCATTACAGAAAGGGTTCTTCCCTGATTTAATCTGACATACATGATCATTTTAGGTTTTGGTTTGAAAAGAAACATATCTGATATGCTTTTAAAATGTTTTAATGAGCGTTAAAGACAAAATTAGAATGAAATGTATCTGCATAATAAAGTTGATTTTACTAAATTTAATAACAATGCATGCAAAGGTTTTAATATATATTAACAAGTATCTTCCTAAATATTTCTAGAAATGAGTCAAGGAATCAGGGGTTTAAAAAAAGCATAACATTTGATACATAATTAATTAATTAATTAATCAATCAAATATCCATAATTTGTAGTGTAGAAGTGAGAATGTCCTTTTATTTTTAGCATTTAAAAAATGTTATTGTATGGGGCTGGGGATATGGCCTAGTGGCAAGAGTGCCTGCCTCATATACATGAGGCCCTGGGTTCGATTCCCCAGCACCACATATACAGAAAATGGCCTGAAGTGGCGCTGTGGCTCAAGTGGCAGAGTGCTAGCCTTGAGCAAAAAGAAGCCAAGGACAGTGCTCAGGCCCTGAGTCCAAGCCCTAGGACTGCCAAAAAAAAAAAAAATGTTATTAAAGGTAATATACAGAGGGGTTACAGATACACAAGTCAGGTAATGGGTAATGGATACTTTTTTTCTTTTTTTTTGAAGCATTTCACCACTTCCTTTGCTCTCTCCCAGTTTTTCCCTCCCTTCCCCCTCTACAAGTTGTATAGCTAATTTTCAACATAGTGTCTAGGGAGTATCACTGCTGTATTTGCTCACCTTTTGTCTCACCACTTCTGTGTTGCTTACTCTTCTCAAACCAAATGAACTTGCAAATATGACAGAAGGCACAGATATATAAAACAACAACAAATGAGAATGTGCTTCAATAAATCCCCATAATGCTCTAACATAGTGAGATACCATTTCAAGTGCTTTGCAAGTTCAGGTTAGCAAACAATATAATAGAAGATTCCTACTTAAGTTGGTGTAGTTCTTGTGGAAACTGACTTAGGGGACTGAGGAGCTTAATCTTTGTTCCTGAGTAATCCTTGATAGAATTACAGTGGTTATTTATTTATTTGAGGAATAAATTTTGGAAATAAGGAAAAACTCTCTCCCCAAATTTACTTTTTTTTGAAATTTTCTTGGAAAGAACTGACAATGCAGGCTGGGGATATGGCCTAGTGGCTAGAGTGCTTGCCTTGTATACATGAGGCCCTGGGTTCAATTCCCCAGCACCACATATACAGAAAACGGCCAGAAGGGGCACTGTGACTCAAGTGGCAGAGTGCTAGCCTTGAGCGGGAAGAAGCCAGGGGCAGTGCTCAGGCCCTGAGTCCAAGCCCCAGGACTGGCAAAAAAAAAAAAAAAAAAAAAAAAAAGTTGGGGCTGGGGATATGGAGTAGTGGCAAGAGTGCTTACCTCCTATACATGAGGCCCTGGGTTCAATTCCCCAGCACCACATATACAGAATATGGCCAGAAGTGGCGCTGTGGCTCAAGTGGCAGAGTGCTATCCTAGAGCAAAAAGAAGCCAGGGACAGTGCTGAGGCCCTGAGTCCAAGCCCCAGGACTGGCCAAAAAAAAAAAGAACTGACAATGCTACATTTCCTTAACATAAGATTAGTTTCCATTTGAACAATATTAAGATGATGATGATGATGATGATGATGATGATGATGATGATGATGATTTTGGTGCTGGCCTGGCCCTTGAACTGTCCTTTTTGGTATTTATTAAAGGTAAGAGTCTCATAGACTTCCTGGCCTGGCTGGCTTCAAATTGAGATTTTCATAACTGGCCTCCTGAGGAGCTAAGATTACAGGTATGAGCCACTGGCACCCAGCTGGATTACTATAATTTTGTTATTGTTGTTTTCTGGTTTGTTTAATATGATTGCTGCATAATCTCAATTATACTGTTTGAAAGTAAAGAGATAAAGATTCAGGTTCTAATTTGCTAAAACACCTAATTAGAAGAGAAAAAAAGATATTAAACCCCAAGAGCTGTGCAATTTTAATTATATGGTACTCAGTTTATAAATAACACACACAACAGACACATACCCATGCACATGTGCTTGCATGAACACACACACACACACACACACACACACACACACACACACACAGAGGAAATCTTGGCTTTTTTTTCAGAAACATGTCTGATTAGAATAGTTTGAAATACCTTGCCCCTAAGGGAGAGTATAAAAAAAAAAGGTTAGATAGAAATATATTTTGAATATAGTCATATATATATTTGAATATATATTGAGTATATTTTGAATATATGTTGAATATAATTCATTGCTAGAGTACCTTCCCAGAATGTAGAAAGCCCTGAGTTTGATCCCCCAGCACCAATTAAAAGAAAAACTATTTTATTATGTTATTTTATATACAATGTAGATAAGGTTTTTTGCTCTTGAAAGATTTTTCTCTACCTTCAATTTATTTATCCTTTGTTTTGTGTTTGCATATAATAATTGTACAATTCATTATATAAATAGTACATTGTGATGTATTTGTAAATGCATATAGTGTGCTTTGGTCAAATTCACCCTTTATTAATCTTTGTTTGCATTCCCTTCATAAACCATTTTAATTGATTTCATTATGTTATTTTCCTACATGCATATGAAGTACTTTGATCACATTTATCCACTTCATCTTCTCCTTTCACCCACCCACAAACATCCCTTCCCCACAAGATTCACGCTCCTATCATTCAGATATTTTTAGATCCTGGAAGCTTTTAAATAATCTACCAGTAAGATTTCCCTTGCTAGTGTCTAAAGAAATGACTATCATAATGTCTGTTACACTGTGTTGTAACATTTGCCTACAATTGTCCCTTTAATGTGAACTCATTCAAGACAAGAACCAAGTTTATTATTGATTTCACAGTGTTCGCAAAAGTAGCATGTTGTTAACTCTGGGTGAATGATTTTTCAGTGAGAAATATACTATTCCCCTTTGATATTTTTATAACATCCTTGAACACTGTGGCCTACATTAAATCACTGCAAATTCTATAAACATTGTATAATTTTAGTGGGAAATTACTTAAAAATATAAGTTATATCTTAAAGCTCTTTTGATCCATGACACTTCACATTTTAAAATTAATATTTCAGATAGACCTAAAATGATTTATCTTAACTGAAAGGTTTAATTTGGCATTATTGTGATACCACATCCCCATGACTTATGGCTTACCATTATACTTAATTATCCTTAGCTACTAGAATATAGTGGCAATCATGATTAGGTGTTAAAAATATTTACTATACAACTCTTGGATGAAAAATGTATATAATGATAACATACAGGATTACAGTACCAAAATTTTGTTAGTGCTTTGAAAACTGGGTAACTCTAAAATCTGCTTTTTGCTTACAGAAACCTGAGAAAACATTGTGCTATCTGATGTTACTCTAAACAAACACTAAGTCAAGTTTCAATAAATTATTTTATTTTTATATGTTAGTACAAATTATAGTGAAAAAAACTGTACAAAAACTTTCTTGGACAAAAATAGAAATTCAGAAAACTGAGGGCTTCTAGTATTTAGTAATATATTTATTTGCATGTAAGAACAAGGAAAATCAGAGTGCTCATTTTGTCAAAATAAATTTAGGATATATAGTTGAATGAAATAGAACTATAAACCACAATTAGAGTTATAGAGTATGGATATTGTCTGAGTTTTTCTTGAAACAATAGAAATTACATTATGGGGTAAAAATTACTAAGTCAAATCAATGGTGGAATGTTATAAGTTATAATTCAATGAAATTTATTACTATTGTTCTCAAAAGATATTAAAATGATAAAAATGGTTTTCTTGATGGGTGACAAAGAATAATTCTATTTCATCTGTAGTCATCATATTTTATCTCACACTCATATCAATAAGAAAATTAAGATAATTTATGATATATAAAGTTCAACATCATTTTCAAATTAATTAATCAATCAATATGTGACTGATTCAAGGAAAAATGAATGTGTACATGCAGTATTTGGCATGAGCTTCCATCATCATATGATCTTAATTTCAACTAGTTCTGGTTCATGCATGAAACTTCTACAAATGCTATTTGGAATCCATTAAAACCAAATAACTCACAGTCTTATATACATGAAGCTGTGCTGATAGTATATACACCAGTCTGCTGGTGTGCACCAAGTATCATTAAGCTTTGTGTCTTTAGAAATAGGATTGTGGATATCAACAAAGAAAATAAAACACAAAATAAAATATTGTTTGTTGATCTTTGAGTGCTGACAAGTTTGAGATATGAACTGGTGGAGTTTTAGCCACAGGAAAAAGCTTTATGGTAATGGAAGTTTTCAGATAATTTTGAGAACAATTTTATTGCTGAATGGTGATGAAAACCCAGCAATCAAACCTACATATTAAAAATAGTGCACAAATATTATAAGACCATTTTCCCCTCTGTGGAAATCTTTTATTTCTTTATTGTTAAAGTGGTGCACAGACAGAAAATAAGACTATTTTGATAAAGTTCTGAAACTACAAATACATAAAAGAGTAACCTGAAGAGATGGTTATTTTGTTATGTTTAATTTAGAAACACTGAAATTCTATTTAAAATACAGTGAATTGGGCTATGTTACTAGAGCTTAGCAGTAGTGTTTGCTTGGTGTATGTGTGAGGGTGTGGGCACAGTCCCTAATCCATAAAAATAAATAATAAATCAACTAATAAGAAGAGTAGAATTTCTTATACTTTATGAGCAAAAAAGTAAAGTACATTACATGCATGTATTCATGCATGCACACATGATATATTTTCACATACAGTATATGAGCACACATACCAGGAACTTCCACAAATTTCTAATTACCCACTTCCACACCATTTATTGTACTACTAGTTGATTGTAAAGAAAGGAATGTAATTTGAATGCAGAGCAAAATTTGGTTTTCTATTATTGAAGAAAAGAAGAAATGTGTAGCAACTCTTAAACATTTCAACATGAAGATGTATGGCTTTCATGTAATTGCTTCTAAAAATACCAGATAGTGCAAAACATAGTATTAACTTAATATGTAGTTTTCCTGTGATCAAATACAACTGATTTCATGTATTTAAAACTTATTTTGGGCTGGGGATATAGCCTAGTGGCAAGAGTGACTGCCTCGGATACACGAGGCCCTAGGTTCGATTCCCCAAGCACCACATATACAGAAAACGGCCAGAAGCGGCGCTGTGGCTCAAGTGGCAGAGTGCTAGCCTTGAGCGGGAAGAAGCCAGGGACAGTGCTCAGGCCCTGAGTCCAAGGCCCAGGACTGGCAAAAAAAAAAAAAAAAAAAAAAAAAACTTATTTTGCTGACCTAATTTCACTTTATTCCCAGGGAAAATAATAGTGTGTGCATCAGGAAAAAACAAAAGAGTATTTTTAGTCCTTATGTCAAAAAATTCCTAAGAAAGTTTTAGGAATTAAAGAGAGGCCCTAGGAAGATACTAGTAACTAGTAACTTTGATCCTGAGGCTGTTAGAGAGTATATTGGAAACCATGTATACTGGTATTGGAACTAGGAAATTGAAAGGGAATACCAAAATTGAGAGACACAGGGTAAAAAAAGACAAACAACTACAAAAGCAATACTTGCAAAACTGTTTGGTGTAAGTGAACTGAACACCTCAGGGGGGGAGGGAAAGGGGGAGTGGGGAGGGGGGTATGAGGGACAAGGTAACAAACAGTACAAGAAATGTATCCAATGCCTAACGTATGAAACTATAACCTTTCTGTACATCAGTTTGATAATAAAAATTTGAAGAAAAAAAAAAGAAAGTAAAGGCTTTCATTGAGGGCATCAACTTCCCTTTGATTCCTTTCTTCCATCATCATCTTGGGCCAATAGTAAGCCCTGTCTTTTCTTGCTTACATGACACTTCCTGAATTCAGATCCTCCCTCACATCCTAATACTCCAGTCTTAGTTTCTCTCACTGACAATCTCAAGCCTGTGGTTCACACAGCATCATAAAAGCATTCAGCCTCTAATTCAAAGTATCTTAGTTAAGTAGTAATAATCATTGAGAATCTCTGAGACATAATGAAATGTTCCCTGAATATACTTTATGAGAATATGCCTTGTCAGAACATAGGACAGCCTCAAAACAATCTTTGATGAAAGAAAACTAAATAATGAAATAAAATGGGTACTATACATGTGATTTTATTATTTTAAATATATACACACACAAGCAAAAATAACTCTAAACTAGCTTATGAAGTAGCTTTTAAACACTTTTTTTGGAAATCATTTCCTCTTCTCCAGTCCAACTCATCATGCAAGCAAGCAAATTCATCTGTCGCATTTGATTGTGCTACAATATTCTCCTAAATTGTTCAGTGCCCTGTTTTAGTCAACAAAAAACCATGCAGGATCATGTGTTATGCAATGTGTTATACAATGTATAGCTCCAGCTATTTCTTTGGTCAGTCCTTATCTTGGAACCAAACCATACTGTTCGCAGGCTATAAAAAAAGGCACATGCTCAAACTGCGCAAATTCTCATTTTTTTCTTTTGTCTCAAACTCCTTTCTTTGGAATGCTAATCTCAGGACATCAGATGTTTAAGACAAAATAGGTAACTATCATAAATACCAAATTCCCAAAACACAACTTTTATTTGTGCTAATCAAGAATAGGACTGATACTATTTTTAGCATGACAATGGTTATGTGTGAGGGTTTTATCTTTTCTAAATTGTAAAAAGGCTTATAAAATGGAACTTACAAGATTGTATATGGTTGTTCTCCACTGCATGCAGAGTAGTGAGTACAAGAAATGTGTATCTTATACTGGATTTAATGGAGAGTTACTAATGTAAAACATCATGCCTTGGGCCACTTGACTATTAGAAAGAATGCAATGGCATCGGCAGCAGTATTGTTTCCATACCCCTCACCTGACAAAATCAGAACTACTCCTCACCTCTCACTGTTTTGTGTAGATACTTATTCAAAGTATATGTTGTTGTCAATAAGCATAGCACCTTGGATTTTTTTAAGAAAAAAATTTTTTAATTCAGATATGTAACTTTACCCAGCCAGAAAAACACACCAAATAATTACAAATTTTATGTCTATGTATCTCTTTTAGCATCTCTAAGTAACCTATCATGTTCATGCATTGAACTGTAAATAGATAAGGTTGAAAGCTATTAATTTAATTCCATTAACACCTCTTTTCTAAATGAATCTTATTCACTTTTGCAAAGCCTCTTCAAATTTATTTTATAATAAATGTAAACAATCTCACCGTATTTTCCAAAACATGTAGATAAACAGCAGCTTTCTATTTTCATACTGAATAAAAATATCCTTTTTGCTTTTTCCTTTGTAGATCTTGTTTTCAGTCATGGTACCGGAATTCAAGCACTGTCTCTGAGCGCTTTTGTTTGAGGCTGGCACTGTACACCTTTGAGGCACAACTCCATTTTCAGTTTTTGAGTGAGTAACTGGAGTTACAGGGACTTTTTCTGCACAGGGTGGCTTTGAACCATGATTCTCGGAACTCAGCCTCCTGAGTAACTAGGATAATAGGTGTGACTACCAGCTCCTTGCTTGGAATTGTTTTTGGTAAATTTACATTATGGTTGTAACTAGATAATCCTCAGAGTTTATATTGTGAAAATAGTTAAATATAATAAATACATAAATAATAAATCTAAGATATACTCCTTAAAATGTACTCGTTTTATGGCCAATTAAAGAACAATAAATTAAAATGAAAACTTTTCTCTACTTAGTTATTTTATTATATAATGAGGGATTTCACATTGTTAGAAATTGCTAATGTTAAAGACGTACACATTTTGTATTGAGAAAACTTTCAGATATAAATTCCATAATTGACACCTTTAAAATGTAATTGAACTGTATACTGAAAACAGAACACACACACACACACACACACACACACACACAGATTCTAGGTGGTGTTCTAGAAGAAATGTCTACTGAGATAAGATGATCACATTAAATAAATACAGTACTTAAGTTAATCCAGTCAGAGGACCTATATGTGTTTTAGAAAATAGTTTTGTGCAAATGAACACCTATGCTTAACATTAATGGACTTTGCTTTAAAAAAGATACAGCTGCATATAAAAACTATATTATAAAACTTCTAATGCAGCATACCAGGAAAGGTCCCAACCCCTAGTGAGTAATATTATAGATGATATTGCTTTGTATAGGCATTTGTGGAATGTTTAAAATGAATTTCCTAAGACCTAAACTGAAGAACTACTAGCCAAAATTTTAAAATTATCTTTTTCAGGACCCAAGAAACAACACAGAAGAGATCAATAGAATTTTACAAAAGGAATAAAACAGAAAAGACTGACCAGTTTTCCTAAATTGTGACATGAAATAAAGAAAGGTATAATTTAACAGATTTTTCTGTTGCTAAAGTACATGTAGATATACCTTGATCCTAAAGTAAATCTTTCAGATAATTATTGTCAGACATTAATTTCCAATTACAATTGGCAAAATAGTCAAATACATTTTATCATATAATACAATTTTTAAAAACCATAAATTAATATTATATTAATTATTTTTGTATTATTAATATTTTTTCAGAAAAAAAAGCATAGCAAAGGAAGAAATTACCACCATTTTTAAATGTTTACTGAGAATGTCAGTGTGGCTGATCCTAATAATGCATACCTTATGAAACTAATCTCAAATTAAAGGTATTTGTAGCTGGGAGCCAGTAGCTCATATCAGTAATTCTGGCTACTTGGAAGTTTATGATCTGCAAATTAAAGTTCAAAGTTACCTGGAAGAGAAAAATATAAGACTATTGTGATGTGACTCTAGTGATGGAGCTACATAGACTTGAACGGAAAAGTTAAGTGATACAGCCTAGGCCCTGAGTTAAGCCTCAAGACCACCACACAGTTATTTGGTACAAGAGAATGTCCACCTTAAATTGCATGCTGCAAATATATCAATAATAACTTTAATGATTGAATAATATCATTTAACATATAAAAGAGGATGGGCCACTTTGCTCTAATATTACTCAATTTACATCAACCTGATTGACACATAAATAAATGTAATTTGGAATGACTTCTCAGAATAGAACTCAATGTCTTTGGTCCCACTTCTGCATTCTTCAGAACATATTTCCTCAATTTTCTTTATCTTAATTTCTCCTTTTGAATGGAGGACTTTGCAGACATGCACAAAACATCATTTTACCTTATCTCTGAAATTCAGGGACATGAACTTTTAAAATTAATCGTGTAATTACTTTTCATTGACTGCTTGAAGCACATCATAAGTGGGTGTTAAATTATTCTTCCAAGTAGATTTTCACTGCCTGTAGGATAAATCATTCCTTTTCATACATTCTCTTCTCTTCCTCAGGGCTCCCAGTTCACATCTGAGGCTGTAGAGAAGTCTCAATTTGGTAGACACTATGTGTCAGGAAGGTGGGGTAGATGGATGAAAAACACAAGGTGTGTTATGATTAATCACAATAAAGTATAATTAAAAAGTATTCAGTGAATATTTTCTCATCAGAAAAAGTTATCAATAAAAGTTTTACAGCAACCAGTAAACATCCTACAAGTGAACTTATTTGAAAATAAAAGTAAAATCACTTTCATATTTAAAATAAATATTTCTTGAAAAAATTAACTGATGTCCATAAGAAAAAATGGGTAAAGTGGCATTATGTTAGAAATTTTGTAAATCTTCTGGTGATTAACTGTATATGAGTCTCACAGACTTTCCTACCCAAGCTGATTTTGAACCTTAATCTTCCAATCTCAGCCTCCTAAGTAGCTAGGATTACAGGCACCTGGCTTGTCTTTTTTTTTCCCCAGTATCTCAAAATTTCTTCAAACAAAAATGTCAGCCAAATTTAACTTCTATATCCACTAACTATGCCACATGTCACTTTTATATCACTTAGAGTTGTTGACTGTAAGAGAATGTCTATATAATTGTATTCTTCATTTGTAAGATCACACAACAAAGGGAAAAAAACAGTTTTCCTGAAGCTTTCTGCTTCTTTCTTTTTATTTTTTTTTTTTGCATTTTTTTCTTGGCTATACCTATGATGACAACTAAATGTCTTGATATACAAAATATTGAAATGAGGCTAACTTCAAGAAAATAACACCATCTCACATAATTATTTTGTGTGTATACGTGTATTGTGTATGTGTATATTTGTTTGTTGTGTTTGTGTATGTGGAAAATGTATATAAAATCACTAGATGCCACTGACATATCTATTGCACTATTTATTCATGAGGCTGATATCTAGAAGACTAGGATTCAAGCCTAACTTGTTAAGAAAGGTCTGCCTGTGTTTAGCCTTCTGAGGAATCTCCATTTTGCTTTCCAGAGCTTCCCTATAACCTAGCAGCCCCACTCTTGGGCATCTACCCAAAAGATTACAAACAAGAACACACTAAAGCCACCAGCACAACAATGTTCATCGCAGCACAATTTGTCATTGCTAAAATATGGAACCAACACAGAAGCCCCTCAGTAGACCAATGGATAAGAAAAATGCAATACATATACTCAATGGAATTTTATGCCTCTATCAGAAAGAATGGCATTGCCCCATTCGTAAGGAAATGGAAGGATTTGGAAAAAATTATACTAAGTGAAGTGCGCCAGAACCAAAGAAACATGGACTCTATGGTTTCCCACATAGGGAACAATTAGTACAGGTTTAGGCTAGTCACAGCAGAGAATCACAAGAGCCCAATAGCTATGCCCTTATGCCCTTATAAGATGATGCTAAGTGAACTGAACTCCATGTTATGGAAACAAGTGTTATAATACTGTTGTAATTACTTTCAGCATTCCATGTGAAACTGTAGCTTTTTTGTTGTTGTTGATGATCCTCTTGTATCCCCTTCCTGTGGTTGTCCCCGTGCTATCACTGTAACTCATATGAGTACCCTGGATACTGTATATACTGGTATTAGAACCAAGGAAGGGAAAGGGAATATCAAAATCGAGAGACAAAGGATAAAAAGACAAACAACTCCAAAAGCAATACTTACAAAACCATTTGGTGTAAACCAACTGAACAACTCATGGGGAGAGAGGAAAAGGGGGAGGGGGGGAAAGTGAGGCAGGAGGTAACAAATAGTACAAGAAATGTACCAACTACCTTACATATGAAACTGTAACCCCTCTGTACATCCCTTTGACAATAAATAAGTAATTATTCAAAATAAAAGGGAAAGGTCAGGCTAGACACATGACTCAAGTGGTTGAGCATCAACAAAAAAAACCTGAATGAGTGCTAAACTTTTAGTTCAAACTCCTGTACAAAGAAAAAAAATACCTAAAAATCTACTCTCCTTGTAAGTTTTCAGTTTACAATGAACTGGTATTATTTTGTATGTTAGGTATATTAACATTTTCATCCTATAAAACTAGAACAGTTTACCCTTGAACTTCATCTTTATTTCCCCTTATAATCAAAGTTTTGCTTTGCATTTCTATGTACTCTAGTTTATTTTTGCTTGTTTTAGGTTTTCAAGAAAATCACAAAGCTTTTAAAAATAATTGCTGTTTAAATGAACTGGTTCTTGCCATTGTTAGCATCTTATATTACCATGGTAACATTTTTCTTACTAAAGCCAGGTAGACAAACAAACAAATGGACAATGGCTTGCTAGTGAATAAATTCTACACTGAATTGGGATTCCACTGGCATACTTCCCCCACTAATATTCTCTGACTGTTCCATTCATACAGTTTAGTGTTTGGTTCATTGTAATTCCATGTATGGTTTCCCTTTCATTGTGTGTGTGTGTGTGTGTGTGTGTGTGTGTGTGTGTGTGTGTGTGTGTGTTTTCCATGACCTTAATTTTTAAAAATACTCAATGCATTGAGATTTGTTAGCATTTTGTGAAATCTATGATTGTCTTTAGTCTCATAATTAACCAGCATTATATATTTTTTGCAAAAATGACACAGGCATGAGGCTTTCCCTTATTTCATTTTAATAAAAAGCATGTGAAATATAATTTGCATACATATCATATATGAAGATATTAATTTTTGGTTGACAGTGCTTCCTAAATTATTTCCTAGTCTCTTCTAAATAAGTCACTAAGCGTAGTGCACACACAGCAAGATTTGGGGTGAGGATTAATATTTGCATCATAAGAACAACTATCTAACTAAAATAATTGCAATTCCTCTGAAAGGAAGATTTGTCATCCCTTAATTAAGTTTGTGAATATTTATTTTTATAATTCAGTTATGACCCACTACACAGCATTTCTTTTTGCTCAATGATAATTCAAGCTTTAACTATTTAACTATAAAGTTGCTTTTGATTTCTATGGCTTGACTTTGTGCCCTGTCTATTTGGGGAATTTCCTCATTATTAACAAGGTTCTATTGTCTTGTTTTGTATTTGTCTTTCCTTGGCTATAGAAGCAAAAAAGCCATCTGTTCTTATTGATCTTAGCCATTGAGATTTGCAGCATCAGAATGGCCATTCCATTACCCACAATCATAATTCACTTACTGTTCTTTCATTCTTTTCTTTTTTTTTTTTTTTGCCAGTCCTGGGACTTGAATTCAGGGCCTGAGCATTATCTGTGGCTTCCTTTTGCTCAAAGCTAGTTGAGCCACAGTGGCATTTCTGGCTTTTTCTGTTTATGTGGTTCTGAACCACTCTACCACTAAACTACATTCCCAGCCCCAGAGGAAGAACATGTTTTGGTGGGTTGTGGGGCTTGAACACTGGGCCTGGGCTCTGTCCCTGAGCTCTTCAGTTCAAGGATAGTGCTTTACCACTTTGAGCCACAGCACCATTTCTTCTTGTTGCATTCTTTTATAGACACCGATAATGAAAGGACTAGAAGATGATTTTGTGTCATCATTGTTTTTTCAACTAATTAATGTTGGAATGAAATGAGAAAATTCTGCCATGTGCTTAAATATTTTGAGGAATTATTAGAATAGTAAATCCAATTCTTATAAAAACCAATTCAAATTTTAGTCACTGCCCATTCATCTCCTATGCCCCCCCTCTCTGCCCCGCGCACACACTTTGGAACTATTTGTGGTGATGGGCACATATAGTCTCTACCACTTGGGAGGTACAGGCAAAAAGATTGAGAATTCCACCCAAGCCCAGAAAAGTTAGGAAGCTCTTATCTAAAATCAAACAAACGAAAAACAAAACTAAACAAGAACAAAACAAGTGATACAAATCTAAAGTACTGGGTTCAAGTTTGATTAGATGTAGCCTTCCATTTACCAAGATCTTATAAAAGTGAAAACATCCTAAACAACCTGCAAGTAAAAACAAAATTCCTGTAATCAGTAGCTCTGCAGGAAACTTATATCACTCCAACAAACCTTACATTTTTGGAATACTTCTGTGTTGTAATTTGATCTCTTGACCCTATAACCAATGTAAAGTTTTACTGTGATTTCTGTAAGGTAAACTTACATTCACATCCTGTACATATAACACATCTTACACCTACAACACATCCACACACAGCTAGACTTTCAGCTGGCATGTCACTTTTGATTTTCCAAATAAGATTACTAACTATAACTTGCCCAACCTTACAGTGGTGGGTCTTTTGTAGTCTCAAACAGTTTAGATACATAATTCTTTCACCTTTCTCCCCTACTTCTGTTTTATATACTCCCTTTTCCCCGTGGCCAAATATTTCATCGATTAGACATCTTCTTCTTGATAAACCATACTAGTTTGATTCACGAGTTAAACCAGCTTCAAAAATTCTAAATGATCACACTGTTCTTCATCTTTCTTCCAATGTAAGCATTCATGACCACAGATATTATCGAGTGAAGAATCATATAAATGACTTTGCTCTCTGTGTCAATGACTGAATTGCAGGGTGAGAAACTCAAAAGCACTCAATAAGCTTCAGAACATTCACATAATGTGTTGATGAAGACAAAGGCTACGACAGAACAGAAGAAATAAAACCCAGGCAAACGTGAAGATTATGCAAGCCGTCCACACAGGGGGTGCTTCCAAAGCTTTCTTTCAATTTCACAAGACCAACTTAATGCCTGGATCATAAACCACCAAACTACCAAGATAAATGGGTCATATCATAGTCTCGGGGCTTCCAAAGCACAAATGTACTGAGGGGTCTTTAATACTTCATTTGTTATATGGCCAAAACCAGCCTGGGAGGCCACATAAATCAAGCACAGGCCAGGAATCTACATTTGCAATGAAAAATGTCCAGTTGCTACAGGGTTAATGAGAAAATTATAAATCTCCACCCAGTGAATTTCATCTCTATCTTGTTCAAGGTTCAATATAATGGCTCCAGGTGTTTCTGCAGATAAGCATACTACCATAAACTGCCTGTAAGCCCTCTCTCCTTCTTTCCTTCGTCCCTTCTTCCTTCCTTCCTCTCCCTCATTCTTTCTTTCTTCCTCCCTTTTTTCTTTTTCTCTCTATACACAACTTAATGACCACAGAACCACCCTGGTTCTTCTGATATTCATAAAGAGCACTTCAAAATATATTTGTAAAGTAATAAGTATAGAGTATGTTCATGACAGAGCACAGGCTACTTAAAGAAAATAATTTCCTTTATATTATTAAAAAATTACAATATAATAACTTTCTTTTCTTAGTTATAAGCAAAAGCATCACTCAGGTTAATGTGTTAAACAAGTAGAGAGTTTCATTGAATTGTGAAATTTTATGTGAAAAATTCATCTAGTTTTTAAAAAAAAATTCCTATTATGCATTCAAAGAAATATTATAATTAAATATTCAAGGTGACAACTAGAATATAACTGAATTGACACAACTCTGAGGTATAGAGTTGTCCTGCACAACATATGTGAAAAAAATAGTATAGTTTCTTCAGACATTATATGACACCAATAACCAAATATATTGTTCCTTCAATCTTCTCTGAAATTGTAGTCATTATCCTGAAACACAATTTGCACTCCTTAATCACTGAAAATAAAGGAAAATTTAAAATTTAGACATTTAGTTAGGTTGCTACTGTGAAATGGAGAATGAGGTTGACGGTAATGCTAGGAACTTATCCTCCCAATGCTTGTGTACTAGTTGGGCAAAGAGGAAACAACATGCAGGGATGCCAAGGAGGAGTAATTATCAAGAAGAAGAGTCGAGCTGTTATATGAAGAGTTCATGGAAAAGAATGTCATTAAACTCTGGGTCGAAGGATGCTTCCAAGATACCTTCTGGGCCAAAGTACCATCTACAGCCTGATCTTCCTTCTCTATTGACAAAAATTCTAGCACTGTACTATCAAAAATAAGTAAGGACTTAATGCTTCAATAATTGTTTCATTCTTTCCATATTGTTATCTTATGAGATTGTTTTGCAAGGCTCCCTATAGCCCTTAAATATCTTCATATACAAATGATTTGTTAGAAGCTTTTAACTCAGAGAAAAGGGAAGATCACTATGATATGTGAGCTATCAAAGTGAGCAAACACACAAAAGATCATTTGGGCATCAGGAACATCTAACAGTGAGGAAAGAATGACTAACTCTGGTTTCAACTCAAAAGAAACGACAGGAAGTAGCTTCAGAATCTCCTTCCCTTTAATCTACACCCTACATTTTTTTCTTTTCCCAGGGAACATTTATCCTTCCAACCACATGTTATGAGTATAACAAGAATGTAAAAGTACATCCTACCGTCATTGCCTTTAAATTATCTAAGTGGAGATACCAGTGTCACTAAGAGAATGGCCATTAAAAAATGAGATGACATTCATGTTCAAGGGAAAATTATATAATTTAGAATAATACACATACTTTCCATTTTGTAGCAAGAAACCATAATTATTGACTTAACGGAATGTTTTATGCCCATTTGGTTTGTTGTTCCTTCTCACTCATGCATCATAAGGCAGTAAAGCAGTGAGCCTGTCCTCTCTAGGAAGCAGCTGTGTAACATCATTCCTTTGTCTCCGGTGCTGGCATGACATGTTCAACCTTGCACTGATCAACCAGTAATTAGACAAGCTCTGGGCACCATTGCCTCCCTCTAGGCACAAAGGAGAGGAAAGTCACAGGGCAAAGGAGGTGTGTCAGCTGAGAAATGAGAGAGGGAGACACACAGAGAGAGATACAGAAAGACAGCAACAGAGGCAGGAACAGAGACAGAGAGAAGAGAGGAGAGGGAGAGGAAGAGCAGGAAGAGAAGGGAGAAGAGAGAGGGCAGGGAGATGGGGGGAGGGAGGAAAGAGGAGAGAGAAAAGGGGAAAGGAGAGAGATCAGAGATCTGAGGATCCCTGTTTAAAGCCATGCTGGGCAGAAAAGCCTGTAAAACTCTTATTTTCAATTAATCAGTAAAAAGGCAGAAGTGGAGGTGAAAGTGGTAGAGATCCAACCTTGAGTGGAAGAAAGCCAAGCAAGAGCATGAGCCCTTGAGATATAGCCCTAGAACTAGCACAATATTTAATTAAAAATGAATAAATAAATTGACAGATTAAAAAAGGATATACTATTTTATATTCCATCAGGAATATAGAGGGATTCCATTTTCTCAAACCCTCACCAAAGTTAATATATAGTCCATTGTTTATATTCATCCTCATGCATCTGTAATGAGATCACAGTGTGATTTGTTTTCCATTTCTGAAGTGGCTAATAATGCTCAGTTTCTTTCTAGTTCTATTTAAATTAATAGTTGAAACTTATTCTGTATCATTTCATCAGCATTTTTTCTCTGTCCTTCTCCCTCTCCCCTCTTTTTTTTTATCTCTGCCCGTATATCTTTATTCAAACACACACACACACACACACACACACACACACACACACACAGAGTTCAATTGTTTCCTTTTAAAATATATACTAATTGTTTTTCTAGATTTTGTGCTAGTATCAGTTATCTTGTAAAAGTAGCTTCTGATATTTCCTACATTTTTTAATATGGCAAACTCTTTAGAACCATCCATCACCAATAGGAAGGTTTTGAAATACCTTCAGTAACATATGCATTATCACTTACTGAAGTTAGATTGCTTTTAACAACAGTTTCATTTCAATTTATCACATACTATAGTGATGAGTATAGTTTCTTAACATTTGGAAAATCACACATGTATTTATTTACGTACAGCATAGATTTTGTTGTTTCAATAGCTTTGAAAGAAAAAAAATCCTGAAGCAACTTCGCTTCCAACTAGGTTGTCATTTGCAGCAACAAAGGCTCCCCTCATCATATTTACTTGCTTATAATGAAGCAGACTCCAAATTTTATACATTCTAGAAATAATTAGTCTTTAGGAACTTAAGCAAAAGTGTGATAGTGAATGAATTTACCATTCATGAGTGAGAGTTGTGTGGAGTGTTTCAGAACACATATTGATCACGGGGGAGTGTTAGATCAATAGAGGCAGAGCAGCAGGTCTAGCTTCTCACTGTGTGTTTGTGCTCTGTTGCAGAATCTCCTCTACTGGGGGATGATGATAGCTTGTTCGTTATTTTTCCAGATTACAAATAAACTCCCTAAATTTTCCTCATCGTCTATAAAACACCTCACAAAATGTCAATTGAAGCCAATATTATTAAGTAGCAGTGTCCCCAGAGAAGACCAAAGGAAGAAAACACACAATTAATATGAAAGAAATAAAGCCAAATGCTTTTTTATGTGCCACAGTGAGATAGAATGTGTATAAACCCCCAATGAAAGACTTGGATTTACAATGTCTTTATGTCTAATATAAACAAAGGAATCTATTTCCAAGGACTCCCCAATGTACCATCACATAGTTAAATCAGATTTTTTTTCAATGACTTTCCATTAACTTGCTTTGTTGGAAAAGGATTCTCAGAAAAGTCTCTCTGCCATATAATTTCAGGAATGCTTTCTCTCTAATAAAGAAAATCTATTGGGGTTTTATTTTAGCTCTCTGATGGAGTCAATATCTCTATGCAAATCTCAAGTTATAGAAAATAAAGGACATAGAATCTTATATAGCTCTCTATCTATCACCTATCTATATATTTGTATGTTCAGATAGACAAATATATAAAATCTGAACAAATTGGTTGAAATGGGCGGTATTAATTTTGATGACATTTTAAATTTAGATTGAATTTATATAATGGAAATGATCAGCACATGACTGCATTCTCCTAAATTATACTCTATCTGTCTCTCTGTGTCTCTGTCTCTGTTTCTGTGTCTCTGTGTCTCTTTCTGTCTCTCCCTCTGTCTCTATCTGTCTGTCTGTCTCTCTCTGTCTGTCTGTCTCTCTCTGTCTCTGTCTCTGTCTCTCTCTCTCTGTCTCTCTCTCTCTCCCTCCCTCCCTCCCTCCCTTTGCCAGTCCTGGGACTTGAACTCAGGGCCTGAAGGCACTGCCCCTGACTTTCTCTTGCTCAAGGCTAGCACTCTACCACTTGAGCCACAATGCATTTCTGGCTTTTTTCTGTTTATGTGACACTGGGGACTCGAACCCAGGGCTTCATATTGCTAGGCAAGCACTCTACCAGGAAGCCGCATTCCCAGACCGTGACTTTTTTTTAAAAATGGGTTTTAAATCCAAATACCAACTCACTTCCTTTTGTCTGTTTCCTATAAAAGAACTTTTCTATCTTTGACTACTGTATGCAAATGGAGAGACACTGTCCCCAACATTACTAGATAACCTTACAGACCAATAAACAGAGCTCATAAATCAACACAGATATGTGGCTCTTAAATGATGCTAAAGAGAGAAAGACAGTCATATGTTAGAGATAGTTAATAAAAATCATTTCTCTTCACTATAACACCATCATAGAAGACCTTGTACTAAATTTCTTAATATTGAAAATATACTTTTAATTAGACCCATCAAATACAGAAAATGGAAGCAATAAAATCTCATGATTTGATAATTGTGTAAAGAAATGATATTTGAAAGTATTTTTTAAGGCATGAGGGACAAGGCAACAAACAGTACAAGAAATGTATCCAATGCCCAACGTATGATACTGTAACCTCTCTGTACATCAGTTTGATAATAAAAATTTGAGAAAAAAAAGAATATAAATTAACACATCAGGGTAGTAGACAATTTTGTACCATTCCTTTAAGATTTGAGAATGGGCTGGGAATATGGCCTAGTGCCAAGAGTGCTTGCCTCGTATACATGAAGCCCTGTGTT
The DNA here is from genome assembly GCF_023159225.1 of Perognathus longimembris pacificus. Classification (NCBI taxonomy): domain Eukaryota; kingdom Metazoa; phylum Chordata; class Mammalia; order Rodentia; family Heteromyidae; genus Perognathus; species Perognathus longimembris. The sequence continues at coordinate 14,511,236 of NC_063174.1, read as the reverse complement.
CGGTTCCTCAGCACTACATATATAGAAAAAGGCCAGAAGTGGCTCTGTGGCTCAAGTGGCAGAGTGCTAGCCTTGAGCAAAAAGAAGCCAGGGACAGAAGTCAGGCCCTGAGTCCAAGGCCCAGGTCTGGAAAAAAAAAGAAAATAAATAAATATATATATAAGAATATATATATATGAATAATTTAAGAATGTCTTTTTCTAGGGCTCAGAACTTGAATTTAAGTAATTTAATTTTGAAAAAATATTTCCAATTATAAACAAAATTCCTTAAAATTAATTGTGTCATCTAGTATTAATACAAGCTACATTATAAATTTAAATTAAAAAGTGAATGTCTAATAATATTGTAGTAAACAAATACAATTTGATTCAAAGTATATTTAGGGCATCCTGGAAATGCATGTTTTAATAAGGGTATTCTGAAGATAAGAGTTAATTTAAAAATCATTTCCTGAGAAGGGTATTTGAGAAATTACAGAAAATTACAAAAAATATTATCTATGTCCTTTGAAGCATGGCTAGTATGTACAAAAGTTCAAAATCACTTAAATAAAAAATCTCTAGTAAAGAGGGAAGATGAATTGAGTATGGTATAAAAAATAAAGTATTATTATAGTTTTATTAATAATGTGCATGTGCTATAGCAAAGAATAAGTCATTTATTACCTGATTAAAATTTAATAAATTAAGTACTTATTAAAATTTAATCATCATTAAAATTTATGAATGATTTTGTTGAAAGCTGCTAAGTAAATACCATGTGTGTCCCATATGCATATTTTTAAACTAAGGCTTAGAATACAGTTTTTGCAATGAAATAGTTTTAGCAAGGAAATTATTATTTTTTCAAGTTGTATACCACAGATAATTTTACTGTATTATTAATTCAATTTGTCAGCTGATTTACTGCACTGCACTGCGTCTTTGAAGACGCTATCTGTTCCAAAGTTAATGCAATCACTATCCTAGATAACTAGTCGCTACACAGCTATGTAGCATGTACAATTTCACTCAATGAGAATCATTGCATTTTTAGTTCTTCATAGAGTTGTAAATGAAAAATTAGCTACTGATGTAAAAATGTTCTCAGGTGCAGCTCAAAACAGCCACATCAATACTCTCACAACGTTGAACACGAAATTCTCACATTTATGTAAATCATTTGATCATTAATATGTATTATTTTTTCAGCATTTAATCCTAATGTAAAATTGTAAATGAAGAGATGATAGTTTAAGTGTACCCTGTGCTATGACAAAATTATAAAGAGATGAATATCAGATGATGTTGGGAAGGTGAAGCAAGATGTAGAAGAGACTCAGATACAAGTGAGAAGAAAGCATTGGGTAGAGAGATAAGCAGGTAGAGGTGAGGATTCTGAGGTGAGGGGTTAACACATGAATGAGTAGGAAGGGAAAATCGTTTTGTATATATTTACTTTCAGAGACATTCTTAATGTAGAACTAGAAATAATATATCCACATATATACTTTAATATAGTTTATGTTTCTAAGAAATGGATAATTTGCCTTTGAAAACACTTTATAATACTACATTTTCTATTTGATTAATTTTGAGTTGAATGCATTTTCTATGTGTATTTATTTAGCTAATTATTTAGTTATGCCGGTACACTGGAGCTTCAACGCCATGCCTGGGATCTGTCTTTTACCTTTTCTTTCTACGCCTGGCTCTCTGTCAGTTGAGCTATAGCTCCATTTCCAACTTTTTAGTAAATAATCGGATGTTAAAGTCTCACAGATGCTGCTACTCCAGCTGGTTTAAAACTGTGATCCTCGGATCTCAACCCTCCATGTAGTTAGGATCACAGGTATGAGCCACCCATATCTGACATTCTGTGACTATTTAGAAATAAATAATATCCCAATGTATGATGACCTGAGTTCAAGCTCCAGTACCAGAACACAAAATTTTTCAAGAAAGTAAATTTTAAGAGCTTTTGAATTAAAAAAAAATGCATAACCATTGTGTAAGTTCTTTGGAGACAGGAAATCTGCTTTATTTATCACTTGAACCTATAAAACCTAGCACTATCAGTGCTCACAATAGAGAAGTTGAACAATAAAAACTTGATTGTATAAAAAAAGACTTAATATTCTACGCTAGAGAGGATTAGAAATAGATTAACAAATCTCTTTAAGTCAAACTTGTCATGACTTGTAATATTTTGACATGTTTGTAAATATTGCTGAAATATTAATGTTGCAGAGTAACTCATAGTCCTAAAAGTGTAAATCTGGAAATTGTTTGCTAAACTTTTAATCTTCTTGTTCACTATCATTCTAAGGTATTCTTGATATTATTTATAACACATGAAAATTAAATATGGGCTTGTGGTTCATGTGTGTATGTATGTGTGTGCTAAGGCTTGAACTCTGGACCTCTTGCTTTCACTTGGCTTTTTCACTCAAATCTTGTGCTCTACTGTTTGAGCCACATCTTGAATTTCTGCTTTCTGCTGGTAAATTGAGGATAGTCTCTTGGATTTGTCCTTCCAGGCTGGCTACAAACAGCAATTCTCAGCTGCTTGCCTCCTGAGTAGCTAAGTTTACAGTCACCTGTGCCCAACTGGGCTCATGATTCTGCAAGAAGTCTTATCCTTTAGAAACCTGAAAGAGAATGGAGACAGTAAGAGAACTGAGTGCTAAAAGCTTTGTGATACGTGAACAAAGAGCCTCTGGTGTGCATATTTCATTTTTCCCAATGTTCCCATGGAGATCCACATTTGCCTCTACTTTTCAGAAATTCAGCTGATGTCGACTAAGGGATCAAAGGTAGCTGGCAACATTATGACCTATACCAAAACTGCTTGGTAGTAAAGGAGAACAGAGAACAATCAGGGCACACAGGAATGTAATCTGTGTTGTCATGATTATAATTGGATGAAACAATATCCTACAATCACCCAACACACAAATTCAGGATATACACAAAGTGAGGTGCTGACAACCCAATAAACTGAGTTTGGCTTTGTAGAATTTTGTCCCCCTTCAACTTGCCAGAAGCTAACTCATATCCAACATGTTATACTGCATAGCTTTTAAGTATTTATTATCTATTTTACCGTCAATTTATAAATAATATCCCGAGATTTTATGCAAAGTGAGAAAAATATTGCTTAGGAGAGAAGCCTAAGGACACAACAAAAAGAGAATTTGGTATTTATGTTCATTTTTGGCTTGTTTTTCATTTCATGGGTTGCTAAAAATGAGCATAAAATAACTACCTCAACCAACATCAAATTATCTAAAATATTCACATATTTAAATATTTCTATAAGAACTATAAAAATATATACTAATGGAGGAGTCTGAAATTGGTAATAGTACACATTTTGTATTAAAATCAATGTCTCAAAATAAATTGATCATCAGCTTTTGACCTAAATAAACAGAGCTGAAATGAGGTTGGCACCCAAATTAAATGGAATACACTTTTAGGATATGAGCTGTTCATTTTTCTCTTTCATTTTGTCTCCAGTTATTCAATTAAAAACTACTCTAGATTTTTGTTGTGAACATATTTAACAGGTTTGTTGAAACTCCATAAAAGATTATTCCTAGAAATATTCCTAGGAATAAGATTATTCCTAGATACTTGAAGTAGGCTAGATATTATATATTTATTCATTTATTTATTACCATTTGTAGAGCTTGAACTCAAAGCCTATGTACTGTCCCTGAGCATTTTTACTCAAGGCTAGCAATCTATCACTTGCGTCACAGCTCCACTTAAAACTCTATTGGTGCTCATTTAATACCCTCCAACTTATTGGAGACTCTTACATAGAGAATCTTACAGACTTTCCTGCCATGGCTGGCTTTGAACCAGGATCCTCAGAAGTCAACATCTTGAGTAGCTAGAAATATACAAGTAAATCATGGTCACTGGCCTGGGCAGATATGATTGCTTTAAGCAGTGCTGAGGCTTCCCTACAGAGCAATGTTTTGTGAGTGGGATCGCAACTATAGGTTTGTGACCACAGGTTCCATGCTACGTTTTCTGGCAGGGTTTCTGACTTGAATGCTCAAACCCCATGATCACACAAGCCAAATCCTCACAATTCTAATAATTATCTCCTTCTTATTCTGGCTTCTCTGGTTGAACTCTGATTGATCTAGCATACCTGAATAAGTAGTGGAGATGAACTATTAACTGGGTCACAATCTAGCCTCATCATCGAGAAAGTATTATTCTCTGATGTACATACAATACAATTAGAAATGCATTATACCAGACAATTAAAAATCCCATAAAATTGTGAATTAAAATCAATGCAGCAGAAAAAGACTTAGTAACTTAGTTAAATATAGGGCAAAATGAAGAAAACAACACAAATAAGGAAAAGGGTAAAGAAAGACAATTGAATTTAAAAATTAAAATACAATTTTTAAATAACTATATAAACAACAGTTCAGTTGATTTGTTTAATTTTGGAATATATTAGTATTTTCCGATACTAATGGAAGCCAAACAATTTTAAAGGCATTTCTATTTGTAAACAGCATTACTTTGCCCGAGCAATGTTTTTCTATCAATTATACTTAAGGCACACATATTTTCATCATTTTCTACTCTGTAATGCCAATCTCCATACTAGCCATTTCCCACTTCTCATCCTCTCAATTTTTTACAGCATCCATAAATAAGCAAAATTTTATTCTTTACTCCTTTTCTTCAATTACAACAAAGTAAGCAATTCAAGTATTTCTCATTGGAGTATGAAATAATGCAAAGAGACCCCAGTTTATTCTTGCCCACTGCCAGTAGCTCATACCTGTAGTCCTAGCAATCCTCCTGAGGGTTGCTTTTCAGTCAGCCCATAGAAGGAAAATCTTTAAGACTCTAATCTCCAACTAACCACAAAAAGGCCAGAAGTAGCCCTGTGGCTCAAGCGGTAGAATGGTAGCCTTGAGTAAAAAGTTTCAGGGACAGCCCTCAAGACCTGGGTTTAATCCCAGTAGCAGTAAAAGACAGAAAGAGGAGAGAAAGGAAGAAGGAAGGGAGGAAGGAAGGAAGGAAGGAAGGAAGGAAGGAAGGAAGGAAGGAAGGAAGGAAGGAAGGAAGGAAGGAAGGAAGGAAAGAAGGAAAGGAAAGAAAGAAAGAAAGAAAGAAAGAAAGAAAGAAAGAAAGAAAGAAGAAAGAAAGAAAGAAAGAAAGAAAGAAAGAAAGAAAGAAAGAAAGAAAGAAAATAAAAGAAAAAAGAGAGAAAGAGAAGCAAGGAAGGAAGGAAAGGAGGGAGGGAGGGAGGGAGGCAGGGAGGAAGGGAGGCAGGGAGGCAGGAAGGCAGGAAGGAAGAAAGGAAGAAAGGGAAGGTTTAGAGTAGCTATGAGTAGAAAACAGATGTTCTGTATTCCCTTTCCTATCTGTCTGTCTCTCTATTGCTCTCTCTATTTGTCTATTTTCTATCTACCTGTCATTCTATTAGCTAATTAATTTAGTCGGTGGTGCTAGGGTTTTGAACTGAGAGTCTGTCCTTGCTAGTCAAGTACTCATCCACATGGACTGTAATAACACCCATTTTGTATTAGTTATTTTTCAAATAGTGTATTGTGTTTTTCCCCTGGTGGCAGCTATGGGCTATCATTCTCTCATACTCCCTGTGTATGTAGGATTACAGTCAAGAGCCACTGCAATCTTTGTGTTTGTCCCTTACTTTTTTTTTCTTTTCTTTTATTGTCAAGGTTATGTACAGAGGGGTTACAGTTACATATGTAAGGTAGTGAGTACATTTCTTGTCATACTTGTTTTCCTCTTCCTCATTTTTCTCCCATCTTCCCTGCTCCCAGCCCCCTTGCCCCTCTTTCATCATTTTATTTTTACCTTCCCAATGATGGACATCATCATTCTGATCTACAAAGCTTATGAACTCTATGAACATTAACAATGAAACAATTTCTTCCTGGTTGTGTGATACATACATTTCTTTCCTATTCCTTCTTGTTTTCATTTCTTCCCTCCCCTAGCCACCCTGCTGCCCTTGAGTTGCTTAGTTTGCTTTCATCAATGTCCATTGCAGCTGTTGGGTCCCTCTACTGTATTTTTTTCACCCACTTTCCACCCTTTCTGTGCCTTTGTCCCATCTTCCCTCAGATATGCACATGTATACACCATATGTGAGGTAAAGAATATAGAGTCCTCAAAATACTATAAGAAAAATTTAGGAGGGGGCCTGTTATTTCCTTATCTTTGGAGTTCTTTTCAGTCTGTATATTATTTTATGTACATACGAATTACTGCTTTTATCTTATTATTTCTCCATTTCTTCAAAACTGTCCTTTTTGGTCTTACTGTGTACTGATATCTCAGTTCCTGTTTGCTTTGTCATATCTCATTGCAATTTTATTCTAATACCTGTGAATCAGGGAGACCATGTGCCATGAGTCTCTCTGGTTCTGGCTTGTCTCTCTCTACATGATCTGTTCTAGTCTTGTCCATTTCCCTATGAATGCCAGTATTTTATCATTTCTAATGGCTGTGTAGAATTCCATTATATGTAGGTACCACATTTTTTTGATCCATTCATCTGTAGTGGGGCACCTTGGTTGTTTCCATATCTTGGCTATTGTGAACAGTGCAGCAATGAACATAGAGGTGCAGGTGTCCTTGTCATATCATGGGTCCTGTTGCTCAGGATAGATGCCTAGGAGTGGTATGGCTGGGTTATAAGGTATATCTATGTTTAGTTTTTTGAGGACCCTCCAGACAGCTTTCCAGATTTGTTCTACTAGTTTACATTCCCAAGAGCATTTCAATGGGTTTCCTCTTCCTCCACATTCCCTTCAACATCTGTTGTTGTCTGAGGTCAGAGTATAGGCCATTCTGACTCGGGTAAGTTGTTATCTCAGGGTTATTTTCATTTTCATTTCTTTTACTGCCCAGGATGATGGAGATTTCCTCATGTGTTTCTTTGCCATTTTTATTTCCTTTTCTGAGAAGTCTCCCTTTAGCTCCCTTGCTCATTTAGTAATTGGTTTATTGGGTTTGGGAGTGATTAGTTTCTTGAGCTCTCTGTAGTTTATGGCTATTAGGCCTTTGTATGTTGCTTTGCTGGAAAAGATTTTTTCCCAATTGGCTGGGTATCTTTCTTGTTTAGTAGCTACATCTTCAGCTGTGTGAAACCTTTTTATTTTAATGTAGTCCCATTTGTCAAGTCTCCAATCTGTTGTGCCCCTGGAAATTTGCTCAGGAACTTCATGCCTGTGTCTACAAGTTCTAATGTCTCTCCTACTCTATCCTGCAGTACTTTCTGAGTTGTAGGTCAGATGTTGCAGTTTTTAATCCATTTTGAGTTGATGTTAGTGCATGGTGACTGGCTGGGATCTATACCATCTTGGCTTCTGATTATTTTTACTCTGGCAACTCCTCTCTTAATTTTACTAACAGAAGCCGTAGACAGATTCAATTCAGTTTGACTCTCACAGCAACTAAATAAAGCTACTATTCCCAGGACTATAAATAGGAAAATAAGAAAGCCTTCAATATAGTACTCAACTGTATGTCTCACATTGTAGACCCAAGGAGCTAAGGGAAGCCATCAGGGCACTCCTCCATAGTATTTTAATTGATTTTTCTACTTGGTCTAATGCATTAATTGCATCCACTACTGAACAGATGTTATCTTGCCCCTAAAGTTGAAAGTTTAGGGTAACTTTATCATCTGTAACAACTCTGGCAATGGACTGAGGCTGGCGCAATTGCCTTCTAGGTTTGAGTCAATTTTATTGACCCCCTCAACTAATGTCAGGAGTAAATTTCATACCAACTTTTCTAATTGTATAGTTCCCCTTTTAGGGATAATGAATCATTTAATGCTCTGGTAAACTCCTCCAAGTATAAAAAGAGTGACTTCACCTTACATACATTATACTAGACATTTGAAAATAGAATAGTCTACAACATAGTGCCATTTGTCATTAATCCTATAGTACAAGTTCCCTATTTTTAATAGCAAGCATGTTTCAAATGCATTATTGACTTTCACACAAAAAAGCAAAGTTCCTGGTACACTGAAAAAGAAAACATTGTTTTTACCATTTTGTATTTGTGAAGTAAGTCACAATAATTTAAAGGATGAATGCCTCCAACATGGCCTCCTGACTCTTGGTATGCATCAGAGTTTAATTATTGTTTATAAAGTAAATACCTAAGTGCAGACACTGCTGTTTGCCTTATTTATTTCACCACTTGGGTGGAATTCATCTGTCTTATGAAATCATAAGGCAATGGCTGTGGGATTGGGCATGGGGAAGAAAGTCAAAGATGTTGGCAGCAGTTTGTGTTAAGGAGTTTTAAGTTCTTTATCTTTAGACACACAAACCTCGGTCTCCTAGGGTTGTGAGTGGTGTATTATCCCATTGCCAAATGAGTGGCACATTTTTTGCTTATATAACAGAGAGGAAAATATACAATGGATTGTAAGAGCTTGTTTCATTTTCTGTATGTTTTCCAGTCTGAAAACATACAGTAACACATAATGTAGTGAGAAAACGATTTGTTCTCAGCAATACTGCAACCATTAGGATAAAAACATAAGCTACAAACTATCAGAGAATCTTTTCACAGCCTGCACACATCCACAGACAACCAGTCCATGTTCTTTCAAAGTCATGTCTCTGATAAGAGCCCTATCATCATGGACATGATTGAGTGTATAGATTATTCTGATACACATTCATGAGCTTCAAAAGAAGATGCTAAGACTATACCTCTGCTTTTATTCATGGGGGCAGAACCCAGAACATTTTGCCTCCCCTCTGAGCTGATTGTGCACTCTCCATAAAATCAGGTCAGGGGACTATGCACACCGTGGTGTATGGCTGTTTCCACTGTGCATTGTGATTTTTGTATATTGTGTCTGTCTCCTCTACTACCTGTTAACATGAATTGGTAAATTTGTAAGAGAGAGACAGGATTGAGGAAAATGGTAGAAATTTTCGCAAAAAAACAGAATTATAATAACTAATACTTCCTCAGATGAAGTAAAAATTTACTTGATAAATGAAGCAATTAATAAGGAGCCTGTATCATACATCATAAGTGATATTGGTAAGCTTTGATATCTAAATTCCTTTGATATTGATTAATAAGCACATTTAATGGTTTATTTTCCCCACCTGACTAATTCAAGGGAACACATGAATTTTATCTAAAAATATTGAGTTTACTGAAATTGAGCTGAACTATTGAAGGAACTTTCCATGTGCTTAGAAATTAGACTTAGAAATTACTTAACCAATAACAACTCAAACCACAATATTTCTTTTCTTCTTAGTATATAAATAAAGTCCTTAGCTCTCTTGTGTATCTATCAGCTGATGGTTCACACAGATGCCATGAAATTAGTAGACTTCCAAAAAATTTGATCCATCATTCAATTTCATCCTGACAGTAGCTTCAGTTATCTTCCTAGTAACTTTTGTGGGTCAACAGAAAGCATGGAAGTGCTAATTGACAGACACATTCTCCAAGTGACAGATGGTAATACAGACCAAGCTGGCAGAGTGCACCCATATTAACTATTAGAACATCAGGGATCCTTGCTTCAGAAATGTATACTCAGACACAGATGAACACATATCCACATATACACTCTGAATTAAATTATATATAAAATATCCATGCACGAGGTGGGCAAGATGGTGCAGTAGAAGCTTGTTCTTTTGACTGTGAACATGGAATGGGTCATGGTGATAAAGGAGAGGTTATATGTGGAGGACAGAGATAGAAAGCATTGGGAAAAACAAAAGAAGGACAGGTAGAAGCAAAAAAGTGACAGACATATAGGAAGAATTTGCAGCCCCAGCCCTTGCTTCCATGAGTGGCAGTGAAGCCACAACTGCCACTACAACCTACAACCTAAGCTAGGCCTTCTGAGGGACAGATTGATTAACCTAACTACAGAGCAAGCCTGCAAAGTCCTCAGGCTTTAAACAGTGATAGATTTGGTGTGACATTGGTTTCTCCTGTTTAACAGGCTAGCATTAGACAATGAAGATTTTCAGCTGGATTTTCAGCTGGATGCTAGTTGTTCACACATGTAATTCTAGCTACTCAGGAGGCTAAGATCTAATTTTTGCCTTAAATCCACCCAGGAAGAATGGTAATGGTGATTAATCTCCAATTAAACAACAGAAACATTGGAAATGGAGCAAGTGGTTGTGTACTATAGTCTTAAACAAACAAACAAAAAACTCAGAGAGTGGGCTGGGTATATGGCCTAGTGGCAAGAGTGCTTGCCTCCTATACATGAGGCCCTGGGTTCAATTCCCCAGCACCACATATACAGAAAACGGCCAGAAGTGGGGCTGTGGCAGAGTACTAGCCTTGAGCAAAAAGAAGCCAGGGACAGTGCTCAGGCCCTGAGTCCAAGCCCCAGGACTGGCCAAAAAAAAAAAAAAACTCAGAGTGTCCAGAATCCAAAGTGTCAAGTGTAAAGTTCCAAGAACAGCACAAAAGAAAAGTAGGGGCCTAGGAATGTGGCAGAGTGGTTGAATACTGGCCTAGTATTCATGAAGCCCTGGGTTCAATTCCTCAGTACTAAATAAACAGAAAAAGCCTCAAGTGATGTTGTGACTCCAATAGTAAAGTACCAGACTTGAACAAAATGAAGCTCATGGACAATGGCCAGGCCCTGAGTTCAAACCCCAGGACTGTCGAAAAGAAAAGAAAAGAGGAAGGAAGGAAGGAAGGAAGGAAGGAAGGAAGGAAGGAAGGAAGGAAGGAAGGAAGGAAGGAAGGAAGGAAGGAAGGAAGGAAGGAAGGAAGGAAGGAAGGAAGGAAGGAAGGAAGGAAGGAAGGAAGGAAGGAAGGAAGGAAGGAAGGAAGGAAGGAAGGAAGGAAGGAAGGAAGGAAGGAAGGAAGGGACAAAAGAAGTGGGGAAGGGAGGAGGAGAAGGAGGCAGGAGAGGGACAGGAGGAAAAAAGAAAGGAAAGGAAAAGGGAAGGGGAGGGAAGGAGAGAGGAGGCGAGGGAAGGAAAATTAATTTTTACTACTCATCTCAAAGTGTTGTAGTGACGCCATTTCGAGAGATGTTTTATTGTGCAAGATTGCGCTACTCCGCGGCCTTAAATGCCAGGAACAATTCTACCTTTGTGTGTTAGGGTAGTGGCCACAGTGTCTAGGGAGCAGATAGCTATGACAGGCTTCTGTGGGAAAGGAGAAGGTCTGACATGAATGTACTGAGGAATCTCAGCCTTGGAGCTCTCAAGGGTGCCTTGGTAGTGACCCTTTTCTCCATGGTGAGACAAAGTCCCGCTACCTGAGTATCACTGCAGAAAAAGAACATACCAATGGTTGGCAGAGTGCCCAGTGACCAGGAGCTGCCTTGTCAATTCTGGGCATTTGTTGGTGAAATTTGCAAAAGATTAAAGAAAAATATTGAGGAAACTTAAATGATGTCCATCACCAGTGACTGGCAAAACTAATATTGTGAAAATGAATATCCTACCTAAAGCAATGTACAGTTTCAATGCAATATCCATCAAATTCCCAATATCATTCTTCATAGAAATAAAAAAATTAATTCTAAAATTCATAAGGAAGTTTCAAAGCACCTACAGGACAAAGCAATTCTGATCACAAAAGAGTAATACTGGATTTCACAATACCTGATGGCAAGTTATACTATACAGCCATCATATCAAAGACAGCATTTAAGGGCACAAAAATTGACACATAAATCAATGGCCTACAATAGAATATTCAGGAACAAACAATTACAGCTACAGTCATTTGATTTTCAAGAGAAGAGCCAAATACACATCAGAGAAAAACCTATTCTACAAATGGTGTGGGGGAATATGGATGTAGATGATTGAAGCAGGACCTATATATTTTGCTCTTTTCAAGAGACTAAAAGAGAGAATTCTTTTTTTTTCTTTTTTTTCTTTCTTTCTTCTTCTTCTTCTTCTTCTTCTTCTTTTTTTTTTTTTTTTTGCCAGTCCTGGGCCTTGGACTCAGGGCCTGAGCACTGTCCCTGGCTTGCTCAAGGCTAGCACTCAGCCACTTGAGCCACAGCTCCACTTCTGGCCATTTTCTATTTATGTGATGCTGAGGAATCGAACCCAGGGCTTCATGGATATGAGGCAAGCACTCTTGGTACTAGACCATATTCTCAACCCTAAAAGAGAGAATTCTGAGAGGAAGAAAAAAGAATGGCCAATAGACATATGAACACATGTTCATCTTCTCTGGCTATAAAAGAAATGCAAATCAAAACAACACTGAGATTCCAACTCACTCCAGTTAGAATGGTCATTATCAGGAAAACTAAAAGGAACAAATGCTGACAGGGATGTGGCCAAAGGGAACCGTTGCTATTACTGTGTTGGTAGGATTGTAAACTTGTTCAACCAAGATCATAATGATCTAAAGTTTTGTAACTACTATAGCTCAAAAAAATCAGCGATGATCATGGTGAACAAGATAAACCAAGCTCGGAAAAATGAATACTATTTCTTGTTTCCACTTATAAGGCAAATATGGACCCAAATTTACAAATAATAATCATAATAGCAATAATACTATCAATAATACTACTAATAAAAGACTATAAACTGAAGATTACTGGGTATGATCATCTCTGTGAGTGGGGAGGGGTATAGGAGTGGATGATAGGAGGTGATTATGATCCATGTATGCAATATATGTACAAAAATATTATAATAAAATTCATTAAAACTGGTAAAAAAAAAGGCAGGAAGAAGAGATGAAATAAGAAATAGTAATAAAGGAATTGAATTTCAAAATATATTATATGTGTGTCTAGAAATATTATAGTGAAATCCCTTTATGCAATCATGACCTGTTAATTTTTTTTAAAAAAGAGAAAAAATAATATAAAAACAAATTATTTACCTTAGGACTTGAGAATAATGAGCCATAGAAAATGAATAGTATTCCAGATATGTTCCATAATAATAAATAATAAATTATTTTATCCAATATGATTTTAGTTTAATAAATTTGGCTGTGGCAATAATTACAGATATCTTATGGACAAAATTGATTTTTGTTTGGCTTTACTAATAAATATGTTTCATTAAAGTGGTTTCCAAATAAAAACTTTCTATGTATTGCATAATTTGGAAATAAAGACATTATGTCTAATTTCAAATTTTATTTCAAGTGGTAAGTGTGAATATGAAAAGTGTAAGGAGTTAAGGAATTAATTTTATATGTAGAAGGTCTCAATGGGTTTAACTTGAGTACAACTATTAGAGCATAAAAAAAGAAAGTAAATTGTTGTATTGTATACTATATTAATTTAAATCTACTTACAATGTTCATGGTTTTACATGTCAGTGGCTGTACCATATAATCAACCTCAAAATGCAAGAAAATTGACATTTAAGACCTCTTCACATTTTCAGTCCCTAAATGATTTAAATCTTTTTCTTATAAGAAGTTGTATGGACTAGTTTATATATTAAACTTAGCATGGATTTTGTATAATGAATCCAAAAACAGTATCATATCATGCCCATCACTCTATTAAAAATATCAACGGGCTGGGGATATAGCCTAGTGGCAAGAGTGCCTGCCTCGGATACACGAGGCCCTAGGTTCGATTCCCCAGCACCACATATACAGAAAACGGCCAGAAGCGGCGCTGTGGCTCAAATGGCAGAGTGCTAGCCTTGAGCGGGAAGAAGCCAGGGACAGTGCTCAGGCCCTGAGTCCAAGGCCCAGGACTGGCCAAAAAAAAAAAAAAAAAAAAAAATCAAGCAAAGTGAAATAATGAGAGTTCCCAAGGAGTTGCAGCGTTTCAACTTAAGTGAGAGGACTAAATATGTAAAGCAGATCTCAGATTCCATTTATTTCCAATTCTTATTTCAAATTCCATTCATAGCTCACAAAATGTGTCTGTTGTTCATGGAGACTTGAATCCTACTGATGACATCTAATTTCAAAACCATTCCCAGTATAGAGTAAATGGCTAATATATATTTTAAGCATAGTTATTCACTTTCTTCTTTTGTGATGAAAGAGAAGTTTTAGAATTTGTATTAGAAAGAATTTCAGTCTATTGGGTATTAGGGCAAACAGAAACCTGGCTTCATATATAACTCATATCCAAATGAAAATACAACTATTTTCAAAGCATAAATGCATAAGAACAAGAGATATGAAAACTACAATTTTTGAAAATGCTTAAGTAGAGGATAGGTGGTAATGAATTGAACGGATGTGTTGAGTGTTATTAAATTGGATGAGAATATTTGTCAAAAGCAAATATGGATGGCCACTTTAGTTTGTCATAGCAAAGTGTATTATAGAATAAGTGTGTACAAGTTTAATTCAACCTGCATTTTGTCTGGGCTTTAATGATAGTAGGTGAAAATAATATCACTTAAGGTAGAAAATAACAATAGCTGGTTGTGGAAGTTGGGTTTAGGAGAGGTATATGATGAAAGATTTTATGAAGCAATTAACTACTTAACACAGCTAGCAGAAGCTGGGTGGCATTGGTAAAGAACTCTATCATACATTGCATTTAACCTTGAATGAGACAGTTAAACCTGAATTTATGTGAAATACATACAGAGACATCAGCCCCTTTCCTTTTTTGCACAACTAGACTACTGGCAAAAGGTTTTATCTCCTATACTGGAGAAACTTTTATGTGGAATCAGAACACCAAGCAAAAGAATCTTGGTACAGTGATGAGTGTTCTCAAGTGAAATAGCCTGATCCTACCAGATGACCAATGGTGATAGCCATATATAAATACACAATAGTGTGGACTACCTTTACTTATAACTTCTAAGACTGCCAGATATCTTATATATTTAAATTACATAATTTTGGTGCCTGCACAAATCTCAAAAATGAGGATGGTACAGTGCCCTATTTAATAAACTGGGCTAAAATTCTTATCTAACAAAGACTAAACTGGGCCAGGTAGATGATGCAAACACTGGACCACTTGCCTAGAACTTCAAATGTCTTAGATTCAGTCCCTGGCCAAAAAAAAACCCCCACCAACTTGTATAAGATGAATTTATTACTAAAATTTTATAATCATATTTGAAATCCCATAAAAGTTCATTTAAATGTGTTCCAATATATTAACACATGCTATGAATTAGACACATGAATTAATAATCAATATTAATGTTAGCCAGGGATTATGCCTATGCTGCTGTCCCAGATATTTGAGCACTTAAAACAGGAAATACGATTTTGAGTCTGAGACCAGCCCAGGCAATGGCCGCCACATAAAGACCCTACCTTAAAGAAGGGGTGGGTTGGAGGGAGTGTGAAAGGTTGAAAGGGGTAACACTGATGAAGCAGCATTATATTCATGGACTGCTTTGTTGAATGGTGATTCCTTTGTGCAACTACTTAAAGATAATTAACAAATTCAAAAAAAAATAAACACTACTCAGACAAAAAAGATAGAAAAAAATTGTAAAAGGGCTGGAAGCATAGCTCAAGTGATAGACTGACTAACATACAGAAAGGACTAGGCTAAATCCCCAGAACCAAAACAATAAATAAATGATAAAAACAAGCAAATAATATTTATTTTGGCTATACTGACATTCAAATGATCAATAAGATATAAAAATTATATTAATACCAAATTTTAATCTGACTAGCATTACTAACAGAATTTTTATATTAGTTCCATGATGAGGGATTTTTTTGCATAAACAATAAACATAAAAGTAATAAGAAATATTCCTAGGAAAACACAAAAATAAACCAATAAAAGTACCTATGAATGCAAAACGAGTTGGTACGAAAATATATCACTGGTGTTGAGAGAGTAAAATGATTGTTTTTGGTGTAAATAAATTACTTTTAGTAGGGAGAGGCAGCAAAATTTTCTTTAATGTCAAGTATTCTGTGTGACAGTCTGAATAATTTAGTAAATAGTAACACAAACTTAAAAATCAATCAAATCAATCAATTTTATCAACTTAGCATAAAACTGAATTCATAAGCACTTTCTTAGAATATTCTACCACATGCAAGAAAGGCAGACATTATTTCCACACACTTCTTGGAGAGAAGATTAGATGGTGCTATTAATATTCCAAGAACACTTCTTGCTATCTTGTACAATTTAGAAAGTAACATAAACCTGTATTACTTTACTTGTGAAGGAAATGGAAGTTGTTCATTAGTTCTGGTTAAACAATCCAATCCCTTCTGTCAAAATGCCAAAGCATGGTATCTTGGATTCATGGTAATGAATCCTGTAACAAAGAATAATTGAAAGGTAATTAAAAACTAGAGAGCAATTGGATCTTATTTTAGAACTTCAACTGTGGTAAAGCAGACCCAGGAATATTACCAGTCGTCTTCTGTCCAGTGTTACATTTCACGTTACAAATTTAAGGAGAGCTGTAGGTAATTGTGTTGTGTCAAGTCATTATGACAATTTCCAGTAAAATATTCTGAGACTGACATACACTCAGCTACCCATATTTGTATAAGCAACTAAGTATGCACACTTATCTATTCAATGTTTTCATAATGTAAGAATTAAAATTTATAGTTTGAATTTTCCCTTGTATAAAATAGCTCCTCAATTTAAACACCCACTGTATAAAATATGTTATAAGCATTTTTGAATGCATTTTTAGTGAATATATATAGAATATTTTCAGTTACACAATACATTCTCACTAAAAATAATCAAATACTTTGCCAAAAACAAGGGATTTGATTTTAATAATCTTCTATGTACTCCTTAGTAGAATATAAAGTACGCTGAAAACGAACTCCTCGTGGTATAATACAAGCACTAATCAAATAAAATATAGAGAACTTTATAGTTTACTTCTAGAGTTCATTCTGTGTAAATTAGGAGACAAATGTGAAAACACTCAAGAAGAATAATACAAAAATTTATACCTTATATAAGATGAGATGTAATGAAACAATAGCTTGTAATATAAAAACTGAATATAATATTGATTAGAAGTAAGTAAAGTTGCTTAAACTAGTTGATGAAACATGTATATATACATATATGAGTGTGTGTGTAAGTGAAATATATAGTTATAATAGTTTCCATTTTAAATCATTTTAAATAGTTTAATTTAAATCATTATTATGAACTCTATATTTATACTATAAATAATATAATTATACTTATATTTACATAATACTGATATTTATTTCTATAGATATATTTATGTAAAGTATAATTATGTGGAAATTTATGTAAAGTAGTGTGAAAGAATTTTCAAAATATAAAGTAGTCAAGTGAGTTCTATTTTTCTTTAAGCTTTTCATTATCAATTATTAAATAAGTCAAATGAAATGTTATTGAGGACTTTATGCCACAAATTCATATAGTATTAAGGTGATTATTTTTCTACATTCACAAACTTAGACTAGTTTTAACAGTGAGATTTCATTAAAGAATGAGAAGAGTTATTGACCTGCATTACCTATTGTGCTGTCAAGTTTTTAATGCATCAAACAAGACCATTTTCCTCGCTGTTCTCTACCATTGGGACCTTCAGTGGCAGAGCCATCTGTATATATAGGGATTGCCCCATGATCCTTTCCTCTATTTAAAGTGAGCTTTCAAAAAATGACATAAAATAAAATGAAGTAAGATTTCTAGGACACGGTTGCTACTCTGAACAATTTAAAGTAAGTATTATAGATTTCAAATACTAACTTATATTATACTAACTTATATTGTCTCATATTCCTAGAGAAATTGCATTAAACCATTATGTTTCTGTATATTCTACAGGTGCAATATCTAGTGTAGAGACTTCGAGTTAAGTGAAGAATAAAATGAATTTTATGAGTTGTTCTTTCTTTAGATTTTTTTTTTTTTTTTTTTTTTTTTTTTTTTTTTGGCCAGTCCTGGGCCTTGGACTCAGGGCCTGAGCACTGTCCCTGGCTTCTTCCCGCTCAAGGCTAGCACTCTGCCACTTGAGCCACAGCGCCGCTTCTGGCCGTTTTCTGTATATGTGGTGCTGGGGAATCGAACCTAGGGCCTCGTGTATCCGAGGCAGGCACTCTTGCCACTAGGCTATATCCCCAGCCCTTCTTTAGATTTTGATTTGCACTTTCTCTGAGAAAAAAGTGGCCATTCAGAAAGAATTTCACATACTGTACATATGATGGCATATATTGTCATCATAAAATTATCAGACTTCTCTAACTTTGGAATTCTGTTTATAAACATTATAGTATGTCTAATTACATATAGGATTGGCTTTTCATTTATATATGTTTATTTGCTGAATTTGTATATTCAAGGATCATGACGTTTCATATTTCATTATTTTCTAACAGAATTCATAATTTTATCTAAAAGTTTATTTTAGGAATGCTTCACACGTACAACTGAACGAATCAGCATTTTCTCAGCCATGTTTATCTTCTTAATTATAAAAACGAATGTTCCATATAACAATTCTAAACAACTTATATTACTATGACTGTTGTTTGCCCAGTCACTGTTTTCTGACAGGTCATCTGTCACTTATGCAGTTTGATTATCATTATCAATAACTATAAACTGTGGCTGGTGTAATGTAAGTGTGATTTACAAAATTTTCACAGGCAAATTTGTTTACTGGGTACCAAGTTAATGCCAAATGCAAAAGGTATTTGTTACTGCTTTCAGACAACATAGAGATAAAATGCTTAGTTACTTATTAATGAAGATCAAATTAATCAGCTGAAATGATTTTGTGCGAATGAGAAGCAAGAGCTTTATCATGCAGGCCAAATACTGTGTGATTAGCAATGTAAAAAAAAAACTGCACTCTGTTGGAAGTTGCATTTGCATCTAATATTCTCTAATTTTGATAATAAAATATAGAAATATAAGCCATCAATTATTTATGTTCCTTCATTACTGACAGAATTGTTTGTAATAATTATAAGGGGAATAGGTTCTATGACCAAAAGTGCTTTAGAAATATTTCTTGTGTCTCTGGTTCTTAAATAAAATGTGTTTATTCATGTTTATTTCATATTTTAAATGCATACAAAGATAATTGAATAATTTCTTCTATCCTTTGTGTCTTAGATAATAGAATTTATGATTAGAAGTGTCAGCACACACAGTGATGTGTGATGTAAGGGTAACAAATATTATCATAAATTTTTCATGCCTTATTATGCACATGATATCCTTGATTTAATAAATAATTAAAATATCAAATACTACATTAATAATTGCTCCTTTTGGAGATGTCATTGCAAAATATTACTTTATAAAAGATGTTAAACTTTGCCTGAGATAGAGTGACATTCCTCCAGTACCACTGGGTCAATTCATAGTGTTGAACTGGACCCCTTGGTACAGCTACTTAAAGATAATTTAAACAATAAAAATGATAACTTTCATGAGAAATAGATGCAGATATTACACGAGACAAAATAATATGTAAACTTTCATGTGGTAATTTAAAAAGTAGGATGGATTTAAAAGCTTGCCATCAATATACCAAAATCTTTTTGTTGAAGCACATAATATATTTTCTCTCTGAGAATCAGTCTTCACGTTTGTCTACAAAACTGAGTGATACTGTGACCATAAATCCTTTCAGATCTTATTTTCTAACCTATTTGATAGAAGTTTTTGCTCCTTTCAAAACTTGTTTACTTTGTTAAACTTTTATACTCTACTGTGATTTCTTTTTTAACCTTCTGAAAGGGTGAATGAACTGATTTATTCTTGTATATTGAGATTTCTTTTTATGTTTTTAGTCTTTAATTTTAAAAAAGAATTAGAGTAAATTAATTTGCCAAGTGGTTTGATTGTGGCATTGATGTACGTGAATATAATGCTCTTTGATAAAAGTCATCCCCATATTACTTCCTCCCTCTTTCTTTCTTGCTTCCTTCCTTCCCTTTTCTTTCTTTCACTCTTTCTCTTCCTTTCTTCCTTCTGTTCTTTCTCCTTTCTCTCTGTCTCTATCTCTCTCTTCCTTCCTTCCTTCCTTCCTTCCTTCCTTCCTTCCTTCCTTCCTTTCTTTCTTTCTTTCCTTCTTTCTTTCTTTCTTTCTCTCTTTCTTTCTTTCTTTCTTTCTTTCTTTCTTTCTTTCTTTCTTTCTTTCTTTCTTTCTTTCTCTCTTCCTTTCTTCCTTCCTCTCTATTCTTTCCTTCTTTCTCTCTTTCTTTCTCTCTCTTTCTTTCTTTCTTTCTTTCTTAATTTCTTTTAGAAAGCTAGTTTATTTTTAGACCTCTGTCACAAATTTCTAGCTGGTGCTGATGTCTACATGTCATACTCTCACCGGGTTAGCTGTGTATCCAGCAAGCAGTCTGGACATCAGCCAACCAGGCCAGCGAGGTGCACTGAGGTGTCTCTGCCTTGCTATTGGTCAGTTCTTCTTCCAGCTCATCTACCAGTGACCTTACCTTCTAAGTCCCAGATCGTGATGCTCGGCATGTGGCAGCACAGAGGCAATAGCTGTTGGGACTGAAGCACAGGACATTGATGATGTCTCCACCACCTAGTGGATAAAGGTTATTGCCTCCATTGATGTCCCACAAAACGGTCTGACCTGCCTGTGGAAGCACAGAGAACTGTCCGGAGAGGTAGTCACGGTGTTATAGCCAGTGTGGCCAGTGTGATTGGTCTTCATCTTACAGTTAGCCAAATTCCATACTTTGACCAGCTTGTTCCAGCTACACGAGACGATAGGGTTGCTGCTGTTGGGTGAAAGCTGGACACAGGACATCACTCAGAGTGACTCTCTTCCTGGACTGTGTATTTGTTGACACCAGAGTATTCCACAACTTGTTGATTTTGTCCCGGGATCCTCAGCCTTACCGGTTGTCAGAGGAGAGGGACACGCTCAGCTCAGCACATCCTTGTTATGCCCTACAAATCGTCTTGTGGAGGTGCTCGTTTTGAGATCCCATAGTCACAGGATTCCGTTCCAGGAGCCTGAGCAGGCAAACTGGCCATCTGAGGAGATGATCACATCACTGACACAGTGGAAGTGACGCCCGCAGAGCATGTTGCGGGATTCCGTAGTTGGTCTCATCCCTGGTCAGCTTTCCACATGATGATGGTCTTGTCTCGAGAGGCCGAGTATCCTGTCTGGGATCTGCGGGGTGGTGGCAATCGGAGTTACCCAGCCATTGTGGCCACTGAGGGTCCCACGGAGGGTCGTGTGTTTTGTCATGACAGGTGCGAGTCGTCGCAGCAATGAAGATGGCACAGGACAGTTCAGAGAGATGAGCTACTACGATTAAATCTTCCTTTCATCCCTTTAATTCAATTACTTAGTAGACATCATTAGTTTGACTTTTAGTGTTGTTTCAATTCCATCACTCTCTAATTCCCGTGGACAGGTTCTGCCCACAAACAGTTTCCCCTTTTACAAGCATGTTATATTATTATTTTTCTTTTTAGGAGAAGAGTTGCTTAGGAGCAAAACATTTTCATATTTTTCTTCTAGAGCATAGCTTATCTCATTCAGCATGAGACTTACTGGAAAAATGCTTGAGTACGCTTCATCACACTGAAATCTTTTTATTGCGTTTAGAAGAAGTACGTAAGTGAGATATTGGTATGATTTATCTTTGATGATGAGATAAACTGTCAGTTTTAAAGTTGTGCAGCACGATGACTATGATTATTCTCACTGGAAGTGTTATTTTTGTAATCACTTCAAGCGAATTAAATTAATAGCTATAGCCTATCTGGTGTTTCTTATCATTGTGGAAACTTGACCACATTTCCTAATTTCATTACAATTTATTCCTTCACTTGCAAATAACACAACATTTTAACGCACAGGGTGTTTTTGAGACTGAATAAGATGTGTGAGATAGTAAAGAAAGGAGGTAGACTAGGGCCCTTTATATATCATAAAGTGCATAGATATTAATTAGAATTTTTATTGGCATTGTCCTTTGATACTGAAAATTTTACTTACAGTGTTACTTTCATTTATGAACATATAGTATATAGTAAAAATTTTACAAGAAAAGAAAATGTGATTATCACTGTGTATCCAAATTAAATTTCAAATTTGAAGAGAAACAGAAGAGGAAGGTAGTAGAAGAGGAAGAGCAGGAGAGTGAAGGAAAAAGGAAGAAATGAGAAAGGAGGGGATGGGAGGGAAGAGGAGTATTGGGAGAATATGTTGTAGGGAGTAATTGCAATGTAGATAAATATTCCTAAAGATGATTAAAACTGGTCATTCAGTTGAGTAGAAAAACTTAACTTCCCAGAAGGAGTTTAAATTTCAATAAATTCTATCAGATTATTATTCACAAATTTAATTCAGAAATGAATTAATTGTACCCACAAAGGGCTGTTACTACGTGAAGTAAAATATTCTGTACCAGTGAGGTTGAGAATGACTTTTAAAATTCATTTACAATGAAAAATATATTCATGATTATCGTGTTGTAAAAGAATTATTCATTGAATTTATTACTCATTTGCTTGCTTTCTAAATTTTAAATAGACATTGTTATCAAAAACTACTTTACACAATAAGTTTGTGGTCATTTTCATCTGTTACATCTAGAAATACATTGGGGATTCCTTTAGGAGAAAATTTGATCAGGATATACTTTCCAGGTATGCATTTTATGTTCCCTATGAACTTACAGTTTTGTATTTTTTATTTGAATGCTTGAGTTTCCTCCTCCTCTTTCTTTGTCTTCTCCTTCTCTTCAACCACTCCTACTCCTTCATCTCCCCCACACATTCTCTTTCTCTCTCACACACCTTACTTTTCACATATACATACATGTTTGTGCATGTGCATGCAAGCAAATACATTAACTAAATTAGTTATATGCCACTTAAAGCAAAAATTTTCATTTGTTGAAGAATAATCCAGAACAAGCTTGGCATAGGAGCTCCTGACTGTCATGCAAAATATTCTGGAAACAGATTTAACCATTTGTGTTTCAACCCAACTTAATCAGAAAGTTCACAACATCCCATGTCAACTAGTAAACATCTAGAGGTGAAGCTTAATTCCTGGTATATAACCAGTACAGAAAATATAAAAATTAATATAGTGTTTCATATTGATCAGGGGAAAATGGTGATAGATTATTCAAAAAAAGGAGAGGAGAGGGCTGAAGATTTCATTCAAGAGATAGAACACCTCCTTGGTCCAAGTCTTAAATTCAAATCTAAAACAACAAAACAAACAACAATTACCAAAACAACAAAAATTATTTGTAAAAAGAATCCAGAGTTATATTTTCTCTGTTCTTGCTTATTTCTCTTTTCCAGAACGTTACAAAAGTTTAACATTCTATTTCACTTATATCTTAGAGGACAAAGATTAAAAATCACTCTTTCTTCTTTAGGGTATTTCCAGTATTATCTGCCAGTCTGTCTGTCTTTCTATCAATCTATCAATCAATCTATCATCAACCTATCTGTATTGTGGGGGGGGGGGGTGGTGGTGGTAGGGTGTGTGTGCAGGTGTGGATGTGTGCATTTGTGAGTTTCCTGTGCCTGACTGATATCCCTTAGCTTTTGCATTCAAAAGTGGCTCACTATCACTTGAGCCACAACTCACTTCTGCCTTTCTCAGGGTTAAGTAAAGAACAAAGTTAAATGGACTTTCCTTTCTGGGGTAGCTTGGTATTGATCCTCATATCTCAGCCTCTAATGTAACTGAGATTGTAGATGTGACCCACATCAAGTAATTTTCTCACACACAAAAATTTGCAACAATTTTTCAATGGCTAAACTGGAGTTTAATTAAACTATAGAGCAGATCCTGAGCCAATATACTGATGTCATAGGCACATACATACCCTCATATAAAAAATGATTCTTGTTTGGTAATAATAGCTCTTATTTTTAATAAGATGGAATTTTAAAATGTAAATTTCCCAATAAACATGGTTTATTCAATTCTTTTAGAGACATAAAGTATTAACTTGTTGAGATTATGAGTACATCTATATTTACATGAAATATAGATATATCTGTATGTAATCAGTAAGGATACTTCAAATAATTGTTCTATTTATTTTGGGTTCAAAGCAATAGGATACAATAATTTTAGTCACTGTTTTCAAGGAAAGTCAAATCGAAAACTGTACAAGTTAACAAAATGTTTTATCAAGAGGATTATCATTTTTAAAATCTTGATCTCCTGCAAAACACTCCTCTGAATGTCATCTTAGTAATGCCACAACTCAGTTCTCTTTCAATGTGCTTTGTTGTTAGAAATCTCTCATTATTCAGCTTTTCCTTTACTGTCCAGATCGTGTGTAGGTCATTTACATCCAAATATGGCACCACAAATGGAAGTGGCCGAGACTTGTATAGGACAGCTAGCTCAGGTACAAGACACATATATAATCACTGCATTTTCCCATATATCAAGACCTATCTTGTTTTTAAAGTGTAGTATAAGCAATTACCAAAGTATCACTCAGGATGCTGATGCTTGTATTGCAAACAAGCTGTCAGTACTTAAGACATGGAAGTGAAGGTGACAGAAACAAAGGACTTGTAACCAAGACCTGCTGTCACTTCTCTCAGAGCAGAATTAGCAAGATCAAGTTGTGATTTTCAAGGACAAGAGAATAAGGACAAGGATGAAATGGATGAATTGAGAAAGGTATTAAATATGAAATTATGAAATAAACTTTAAGCACAGAACTCTTCCTTCATTAGCTATCTTATTACTCCTTATCTTATAGTAAATGGTAAAATAGTAAATAGTAAAAATAAATTAATCTTTTTCCTTAATTCCTTTGGAGTTGTTTGTTTTGTTTTGTTTTCAAACAGGACATAGGAATGAGACAGGTAAAGAACTTACCTAATATGAAATGAGTAGGAAGAGGCTATGAGCAGAGAACTCATTGAAGGGAGTGAATATTGCATTTGGTGTATCTTTCACATACTATGCCTTTAGGATAAGACTCTCATCACTACTATCCAGGGACAGAACCTCATCATATTTTCAATGTTCTTTAATTCCCATTTACTGAGTAACAGTTATGTTTTAGCAGGAGAAATTAGCTTATGGATCTCCTATATGAGGCATAAAGCATTACTGTATCAAAAAATACCCAAAGCAAAAGTAATTAACTTCTCATTTTGCAATAATATATTTACATACTCAATCATATTTTATTTTCCTTGGTGCTTTAAAGTTTCTTTTATTCATTGTGTATATTCTTGATTTTCTTCATGATAGATCTTGATTTATGTACTATCTTTTTCTTGTTTTAGTTTTCATTTCTATTATCATTTTGTAAAAGAAATGGAAAATCTTGCATGTATTGAAAAATCTAATGTATTTGTTAATTTATAAAAAAAATAATAATTAGAAGATAACCCAGGACAAATTAGGAGATGACTAAGGGACAGAAAATGTAGTCAAAAATTCAATGCATATCTTACAAAATTAAGAAGAAAATAAGGGAGTGAACTGGAAGGGATAAGTGAGAATGTTGAAAGGGGTAACATTGATTGGGACACACTGTATTCATAAACTTGCTGAATTATAACTCCTTTGTATAACTACCTAACGATTGCAAAAATAATTCTAATAAAAAATTACTCATGTTTATCATCTTAACAATTTCTTGTAATTTTATAGTGACCATCACATCATACCCAATATATTGACCACTATTTGACTCTATGAAGTCAATTAGGTAAATCATCTTGCTCAGTCTCTCAGTTATGGCTATAACATTAACTCGTTTTTCTATTTTGGACAAATTACAATTCTTTTTCAGAGATATTAAGTGTATGTATGAGTCTTTTAGTAAGAGCTGGGCAAGTTATGAATAGTGTATGCCTTAAACCTACTTTATGTTCTCTAGTAGGGCAAAGTTCATACTAATGTTCTCAAAACCTGGACATCATTTCCTAGTCTTTCTTCTTTCACAGCTGTTGAGAAGACATAGACTGCAAGGTCCTGAGTGGTTTATGTTTCAAATCAACACAATCTTTGCTATTGTTGTTGTTTTAAGTTTTAACAAGCTATTTGGGTAACTTACAAATAATATTGGTCTCTCAAATTGAAGAATTTTAAAACCATTCTGCATTCGCCCTTTACACAGAACCAAAATATTCCTTTTGCGACACATATTCAATCACAATCAAGTTTGTTTGCTTATGAGGATAATATGTCTTGGGAAAAAAATTGAGGTAGCTTTACATGTAGAACACTTAGAAAGAATGTTTTTACATAAAAGAAGCTGTGTAGGGTACTTTCTACTTGGGTGCACAGAGGAGGCGGATTCTATCATCGGGTCCACAGCTGAGCAGTGACTACCTATCTGCAGTACTTATTCAAGAAAGAAAGATAATCTAGATTGCAATGTTGCCTTAGGTGTCTACAAATGTAAAATGAATTCCAAGAACTGACTGATACAAGCATAATTCATCTAACGATGTAAATAGGCCCCAAAAGACAATCAGACTATACACTGCCAGGAGTACTACTCTGAGCAACCATGTGGGTCTCCCAAGGAACGACCAGATGCCTGCCATTATTCTCTACATATAGGGTGTTGGCAAGGAGTCAGGAGCACTCCATCCCTCTGCTTAGTCTTTTAACCTCCAACTACTTGAGGGTTTTCCCTGAGGTCTTAGGTCCTCACACTCTTGGAATTTCATCTTGTGCAGCCTGAGCAAGTCTGAGATTGATAGCTGCCGGCAGAGAAGTCCCAAGGGAAGCAAAGAGCAATGGAAACGGGAAGTTGTAGAGGCAAACTCAGTGGAATCCCACCTGGGGCTTGCTACTGTACTCACGGGGAAAATCAGAAGTAAGATCAGAGGATGTGTGTGTGTGTGTGGCAGAAACAGACACCAAACATGTCATGTAGAAGGCCGAAATGTGTGCGCACATCACATAGATGTAAGCAGCACACTTGCTTTGCAGCAGACTGGGCCAAAGCTGTATACAGAATTGGAATCTGGCTAAAAATGTAATAGAATGTAAAAAAAAAAAAACTGTCATAATATAAAGCCCCTTAGTTTATACAATCAATTAAAATCAAAGTTGGTTAAATTACAATTCACAAATCATAATGTCAAAGTTTGTCAGCGAAATCTGTAAATGTACTTTTATATTTCTTCTAAGTTGATTCATTTTATGTTATTTTTTAAAATTTGCAGTAGTAAAGTTGGTCAATACTGCTTTATCTGATGTATTTTTATCTGAAGTCTCAAATATGGTTTCATTATTTTAATACCTAACACCTCATCATATTCATGCCATTTTATATCAGTTTATCTCATTATTCTTTTCATGCCATTTTTATTTCAGTTTATCTCATTATTCTTTTATCTATTTAACAGATACATTCCAACATCAAATGTTATTTCAGATGATGGGCTCAATCGCATGTTGGTTTTGAATTCTTTGTTTGTAGACCTGCACTTATTTTTAGGTTTCTGTCTGCTGAAGACAATGCTTTAGCTCATTAACTTGTGTCACTTTCTCCGTTACACATATTTATAGGCATGTGCTTGCCTTTATAAATGCCCTTATTTACGTTCCCTAAGTTATGCTGCATACTAATTGCTACCTTCAAATTCAACCTATCCTAAATTCTACTGTGATTTTTTTTTTGAATTCTGAGTTTCCTAGAAGTATGCTTGTCACTTTCAATTTATGACATCTATTAGTTATCTTTGGGTTATAAATGTACATACTAATTTCACTTAACCTAATTTCTACAATTTCTCTCTTGAAATGTTTTGAGTTTTCCTTTATACTCCTGGGTAAGGGCTGGGGATATGGCCTAGTGGCAAGAGTGCTTGCCTTGTATACTCCTGGGTACATTGTGCTGTTTGTGGGACATGTATATTTGATTAATGTTTCTGGGATTTTTAAAAAGCATGTAGTTTTTTTTCTTTTTATTTAACTTTTCCAGAGTGTTTTATAGATTTTTTCAAGTTATTATTAAATACACATTTTACTTATTTTTCTGCTTGTACGTGTAATATTAACATAAATATTCTTATCAAGCATCTTAGATAATTTTCATAACCTTAGATAATTGGCTATTTTAGTCTTGTAACATTTGTATTGGTTCAGTTTTAAAAGCTAACTTGACCATGTGTAGATAATTATGACTGCATTAGTTAGGTGAAAGTTAGCTTGACATCTCTGTATATATATGCATATATATATTTATTTATTTTTTGCCAGTCCTGGGCCTTAGACTCAGTGACTCAGTTCCTGAGCACTGTCCCTGGCTTCTTTTTGCTCAAAGCTAGCACTCTGCCACTTAAGCCACAGTGCCACTTCTGGCCGTTTTCTATATATGTGGTACTGGGGAATTGAACCCAGGGCTTCATGTATATGAGGCAAGCACTCTTGCACTAGGCCATATTCCCAGCCCCTCTGTCTATGTGTTCTAATGGAACATATTTTGGTCATATGAACAGCATATAGACCTTTTTTATTTTTCTACTCCTATGGTATTTTAACCATTTATTATGGTACTAACCATTTTCCTATTAACTACTACCCACAGTACCTTTACATGCTTGCATTTCAATCCATCCTCTTCAAATTTATTTTATATTTTCCCTAAATTTTTCCTTTAGCCTCTCATTCTTGTATTTGAGTAGATAGTAAAAAGCGCATATATACTTGCTAACTCATTTATACTTGCCATTTGACTTTTAATATACTTGAATCCTTCAGATTAGAGACTTTTGAGAACTATTATTACCACTCAAAATTCCAGTGATAAATACCAAAGGAACATAAAGTATAAAATGAAATAAAATTGTTTATTGTTATTAAAATTATTATTTCTTTAATTTTAATCTAAATCAACACAGAGAAAATAGGGAAAAATAGTTGATCACCTTCACTGCTTCCATTGTTATAAAATTTTCAATCTTAGTTTAGTGAGAAAAATGTGCAGCAATTTAAACCTGATTTTTCTATCATTGACTGAAACATCCAAAGAACTTTCACTAATTTTGTAGTGAAAGAGATAAATAAAAGAGTAGAAGCATTATTACTAATATGTTTCTTTAATTATTTAAATTATTTTACTTGTTCTGAGCATAATATTATTACTAAACTTGATATTTCTTAGCACTTATCTTGGAAGACTGATTTGAGCACAATACTCAAAAAATTGTATAATAAGTCAAAGAATTACAAATATTTGGAATTTGTCACTATTATTCTCATACTTCTGCCTTAAATTAACTTGTTTATTGATTGAAATATGATGTTTTAGTTTAGTTTTAATGTTTTAAGATAAATTATATAAGGTATTTTTTTAATATTTCCCAGAACAGACATTTAGAAAGTAAAGCTATGTCCTTCATTTCTTTCTCATAATTCCTTGTGTAACTCCTTAACAATGTTGCTGAGATTAAAGGTTATTGGTATATTGAAAAACTTATAACTGAAGTGATATTATATTTTGTGTTTGCTCTGAGCCTAGGAAGAGAACATAGTTACTAGAAAATATTTGAATTTCAGAGTCTTGATTATGTCTAGTAACCCAAACTTTGACTTTTACTGTGAACTGAATTAAGCACTTTCCTTTAAGAGTTAGGTTAATGAATAAATGTAAGGGAAAATAGTGAAATGAGTCTTGATGTACTTGCTTAAACGCAATTACACTGTTGAGATGTCTGATATAAGCTTTTTACAGAACTGCACTGAAAAAATCTGCAAACAGGAAATAGACATGTGCTTATTATCAAATAAGCCTACTGCCTAAGTAAATTAAATTGCTAGAAAGTCTGCAATTCAGTACCAAATTATTTTGCTATATTCTAAAAGTCAGTGGTTCATGAAACAGAAACAATAATATAAAGGTGATTTTTTTCCTCCATTCAAGTTATTACAGGAAAGCTATAGAACAAACATTAAGAAAAGGAAAATCCAAATGAATGCCATTTTTATTTGCTTTTTGGCACACTAATTTAGTTGCAGAAAATTAATATTTACTTTTGCTAACAATTATTTTTTAAGACCCGCTCTAAAGCCTATTGCATAAGCTGAATATAAAATATGAAAAAATTCATAGAAAAAGGATATGTACTTCCTAAAGGCAGATGAAATGTTAAGCACTTAAATAAATATTTAATCTAATATTTAGGCCAATATCATAAGGAATGCATCATAATTATTTTCATCTTGTATAACATAAGGTGAGAAAATATTTCCAAAATGAAAAGAAATTATTAAAAGACTTAAATTAAAGCAATGTGACTCCAGAATTTATATTCATATACTAAAAAGATATTAAGTCATATTTGTCCTTTAGCAGAGTTTGGCATGATTGTAAGTATTTATCACATATACTACATACTTGAATGATTCAGAATTATTTTTAGGACAAAATCCTGATGGAATGTGGGTGGTAGGATTTTGGAACCTTGTTTTATGGCCTTGATAGACAAGAGTGTGATCTGAGAAACACATAAAAGTCATCGTCATTGTGTGAACGTAACTGTGGGTACCTGCACACCCTTATAAGGTACAGCTTACCACATACCTAAGCTCTATAGTATAACTTATAGGTGCTAGAAAATCCATCTGTACAGCATCCTGCCATACAAAATGTTGTAGCTAACTTCACCCATTTCTTTTTTTGGGGGGGAGAGGGCTGTTGCCAAAGCTTAAACTCAGAGCCTTGGCTCTTGCTTAGTTTTGGTTTTTGTTTTGTTTCTTTTGTTTGGTTTTGTTGCTCATGGATGTTACTCTTATACTTGAGCCATACCACCAGTCTGGTCTTTGGCTGACTCCTTCAAGATGGACTTTCAAACTTTTCTGCTTTGGCTGGCTTCTAAGGATCACAATCCCCCATGTTTCAGCCTCTTGAATAGCTATGATAACAGATGTGAGCCACTGTTACACAGAACTGTAGCTAATTTTAACACGATGATAAAGATTTGTGTATGTAAACATTGAAACATAAAAGATGCAGTAAAAAAACTATATATTAAGAAATTTTAGGTTCCACTATAATCATATGACATCAATATTGTACATATGATCTGTAGTTGACTGATATTCCATTATATGGTCTGCAGGCACTGGTGCAAATCTCATTGGCTTTTCTCTATTTAGGATTGTCGAAAAAAGAAATGGCATATGGAGCTTGGAAAGTAGAGTACATGGTTATTCCACTTAAAATAAACAAAATTTATCAATCTGAAATGCCAGCAATTATAAATATGTACATCATTTAATTTAATCCTCCTACACAGCTTCTCAAGATACTCTACATGTGAACCATTCCTTCTGAAATCAGATCTTCAAATATCAAAATTATATCATCTCAAGGGCCCCTCAAGAACTGTAGCTCAATTGAACAAGCTTTCTATATCCAGGCAGCATTCATTAGCACAAGCAGCTTACACTCTTGTTGATCTGAGGAAAATAATCTTCCACGGAGATTATTCATCTCTACTTAAACTTTTCTTGATAGGATTTAAGTGGTAACATGAGCTATCAACCAACCCCAAAATTGCATTTCAAAAACTAGAGATATGTAATTATATTAATGGGGGCTTTGTAAAATATGGAGTTGACCTCAGAACGCAGGTGAAAAATATAAATGATTCAGATTTACTCTTTTAAAAGTATATTTATGTTAGTTTTCAAATGGATATATGGATTTATATCATGGTGAGATGATACTAACAGAAAAATACACTAAAGCTGGGTGTCATTCTCTCAACTAAATGTATTTGAGTATATAATACATGTCCGTTACTCTCTTAATAAAATTTGAAGTGATGTGAAAACAAAAATCTTGCCTAGAAAGGCCCTGGGCTCAATGAATGGAAGCAGAAAATAATTTCTGCTTCTGAGTTGTTTACTTGTAAAGCATAGGTTGTAGAAGGTATTTCCACAGTGATAAATGTCATTCTGGGTTTATATGTTGTCTCCTTTTTCTGCTAGTCGCTTCTTTTTCAGGGTTAATTTATGACCCAGCAATCCCACTCCTGGGCATTTACCCAAGGCCACAAACAATGTCACACTAAAGCTACCAATACATCTATGTTCCTTGCAGCGTTATTTACCACAGCTAAGATATGGAATAAGCCCAGATACCCCTTAGTAGATGAATGGATCAAGAAAATGTGGTGTGTATATACAATATAATTCTTTGTTTCCATAAGAAAGAATGGCATCACTCCATCTGCAAGGAAATGGAAAAACCTGGAAAAAATCATATTAAGTGACCTAGACCCAAAGAAACATAGGCTCTATGTTTTCTCTCATTTGTAATAACTACAAAATGTCTAGTATAATTCCAGCAGATGATAACAATAGCTCAATATCTATGTACATATGGCCATATAAAATGATGCTAATTGAAATGAACTCCAAGATATGGAAACAAGAGGGTTTGGGGGGGGGTTTGGTTGTTTGTTTTTAGTATACTTTTTACAGTTATTAAATTTTTCTTCCCCCCACTCCCAACTCCATGGTTTATCCTCTGTTGTCTGTTTTTGTTTTTTGTTTTGTTTTTTATTCATTTCTTCAGGACCCCTAGTCTTGTATATAACTTTATCTGATTTGGGGAAGGGAAGGGAAATCACAGAAGTGGTAACACAAAAGACAATGTATAAATCAATGCAACAATAATACTCAAAAGATACTATGTTGGAAATGAACTTTACAACTTGAGTGGGAGGGGACTTGGGTAGAATATGGGGAAATGAATAGCACTATTTAACAAGAAATGTACTCTCATTTCCTTACTTATACAACTTCTGTACATCACCTCTGTACATCACCTTTACATTTTTTTAAAATTTATTTATTGGGGGCTGGGAATATGGCCTAGTGATAAAGTGCTCGCCTTGTATACATGAAGCCCTGGGTTGGCTTCCTCAGCACAACATATATAGAAAAAAAAAAAAAAAACGGAAGTGGCACTGTGGCTAAAGTGGTAGAGTGTTAGCCTTGAGCAAAAAGAAGCCAGGGACAGTGCTCAGGACCTGAGTTCATGTCTCAGGACAGGCAAAAAAAAAAAAAAAGAAGAAGAAAAACAAAACAAAAAAATTACTTATTAATTTTTTATCTGTTATACATATTTGCTAAGGTTTCTTGTGTCATATTTTTTGTTTTAAATGTGAGTCATTCTGTTATAATCTTACGAAATCATACTGATCACAAGAGAATATTGAACTCTTAGAGGACTTTTCCTCTCTCAAGAGGAACTAAAATGATAAAACTGGAATATTCATGGAAACTTTCACATTGTTAATGTTACAAAGAGTCAGTAACTTGTATCTAAAAGATTATTTCGTGGGCAGGACAAAGACCACTTTTTAGCAAGATGAAACTTCACAGCTTATTCCATTGAAACTTTAATCATAATGTGGCTTAAACAATAGCTTTAGATTTTCTTAATCAATTTATTTACCAGACTTACACATGTAATTATGGCACTTCTGGATAATAAATTAATAAGTATATAAAAATCTAAGCACTACATGGAGCAGATTTAAAAAACTATCTTTCTCTTTGCTAACTTTGAAATTATGACCATTTTTGTTTTTTGTTTTGTTTTGTTTTGTCAGTTTGAGGGCTTGAACTTAGGGCCTGAGCACTGTCCCTGGCTTCTCTTTGCTCAAGGCTAGCACTCTGCCACTTGAGCCACAGAGTTACTTCTGGCCATTTTCTATATATGTGGTGCTGGGGAACTGAACCCAGGGCTTCATGTATACAAGACGAGCACTTTATCACTAGGCCATATTCCCAGCCTGAAATTATGACCATTTAAATGAACACTAAGCTAGTAAAAATATCTTTATTACAAAAGCAATCCACAATTTTTCCTAAATAAGAAAAAATATGTATTCCATATCTAAAACTAAGTACTCTTAATTTCAACCATTTTCACACAAATCAGTCCCCAAATATTAAAGCAGGCCTTCTTTATAGTTATTGTGTCTTCTCACTAAGAAGTTTGCTAGAAAAATTTGTAAAAAAAAAAAAAAGAATATTGTCTGTGATGGACATCTACAAAATGCAAATAGAATTTGTTATGCAGCTGTTGGAGAAGAATTACTGATTAACATGCTTAATGAAAGAAAATGATCTGTTTATGCCTAAAATCATTATAGAGTTTTCATAATGTAATTGCCTCTATTATTCAGATAAATTCTCTGAATTTTTATGGCATAAACTTCTACTTGTTAACCCTTAGCATATAAGGAGCCTCTTAGTTTCTTAAGACAATAGTTGTAAGACAGAATTTGAGAGATGATTTTCCTTTAGTAACATAAATAGCATTAAACAATGAAATGGTGTGGTACTGTGTGTGTATCATTGATGGAAGGAACTTCAGTGACAAAACTGAAAACTGTTTACAAATGTTTTAAATTGACTGTTTCATTTCTTTATACTATAATGTTTTAATATAATTCAAGTTCTGGGATTAAAAATGGGAATTAGGGCTGAGAATGTGGCTTAATGATAACGGTAGAGTGTTTGCCCAGCATGCCTGAAACCCTGGATTAGATTCTTCAGTACCACATAAACAGAAAAGCCCAAAAGTGGTGCTGTGGTTTAAATGGTAGAGTGCTAATCTTAAGCAAAAGAAGGTCAGAGACAACACTCAGGCCCTGAGTTCAAGGCCAAGGAATCACAAAACAAAACAAAACAAAAACAAAAAAAAAACTTGGGCATTAATCATTCAACCCTCATATATGAAGCAAAATAATACCATCAGAATATTTGCTCAAATAGATAAATATGAATATGAAAAAGAGTGATTGCATTGAAAAATACTTAGAATAAGTAAAATATATTTAATTATATGATATATGTGGAATTCTAGCTTTGTATACTGGCATTTAGACAGTGTCAAAAGAAAGTGAATATCACTAATAAAAAACAAGTACCTTCCTAGAGGATGAAAAAGAGAAAGATGGGGAGTTACTAAGAGTGAAATGTGGATTTGGTGGGGGGTGGGGGGAGGTGGTAAAGCCAAGCTACAGTGAAGTTCTCCTAAGACACAAATTGAATCTCTCCTAAAAGCAGTGGATTGATGAGCACTGACCAGGTAAGTAGTGTTACCTACTGGAAGCAAGTGCAACTCTCTTTTGACCAAATAAACGTGGCATCCTCTCTGTATCATTAGGTACCCAGTTCCAGCTTCCATTGAAGGAAATACAGGAAAGAGCACCCAGAATGCATAGAATACCGGCACTGTGGAGAATTGAGTAATCCAACCAACTAATGCAAAAAACAAGCTGCCTTCTAACAAATCTCAAATTTTCACTTTGTCATTCAAACCCACCAACATTTTTAAAGACCCATTCCTTCAAAACTAAGGGCAGGGAAATAGTGCAACATGCAATGCTTTAAACACAATTGATGATAACAGGGACTGACTGAAGTCTTTCTGCATCAGCTATGTTGTGTGATGAGCACACAGGAATTTCAGCTTTTTGGTTTGGGTTTTTTTTTTTTTTTGTTTATTTGTTTGTTTTGACTGAACTTGCTCCAAACCCTATTAATGAGGTAAACATACTATATTATCTATATATCTGAACATAAAATGAAGTTTATATTCTTTTACCTTATTATTAATTTTCATGGTAAAAGCATTTTGTTTTTCAAGGACCTGGTTTTATACCAGTCTAGCTGGATGACTCTGAGCTTTTGTTTTACTTGCATCTTCAAATCTGGACTCTCTTAGGGCCTGCAGGAGAGTAAGTTCAGGAGCCTGGAGGACAAACTGTTTACTGTTAACTCAAATAAAGGGAAATGCTGAGGACATATGTTGTGTTTATACTTAAGTTTTCATCTTATTTCAAACATTCATGATGGAGGCACAGATTTTTTGGATTAACTGAGAAGTTATAAACCAAGTTAAGAGTGCTATTTGGAAAAAATTCTGAGTACTTAACCACAATTCTGCTCATCATAGTTGTGTGTTTTGTTTTTGTTTTTTGTTTATTTAGAAAACAAAGAGAAATCGTAGGTCCATGATATGATACTTTTCGATGATAACTATAAAATATTATTAAAAGACAATTTGTACTTCTAGTGACCATACACCAGAACTTTATGGCAAATGATGGGCACATGGTAAATGGAGATACTAATCTAGATAAAATTGTCTGTAAAAGTGACAGTAGGCTGTAACCTCTCTGTACATCAGTTTGACAATAAAAATTTTTTTTAAAAGTGACAGTAGTTTCAACAAGTTTTATCAGTCTGTGATGTTTGCATGTATATTCAGAAGATAATATTTTCATTTCCTATAGTTAATGGCATGTGTTGATTACAAAACAACAGCTTAGGAAGGACATATTTTACTTTTATTAATTTTCAAATGCAGTCATTCAGGTTTTACAATGGCCTATTCTATACTCTCTTATCTGTGAATAACCTTTTATGCAGAAAATTTTAATTTATGACCCAAGAAAATGACATCCTCAGACCTATGCTAAACTATGCAATGATTAAATTATGCAAATGCTATTACTCAGAGAAAGACAGGAATCTTGTTACACTAAAAATGCTGACTTACTAAAAAATGCTAATGTCCAATTGTTAAGAGCTTCCTCTGAGGATAACTTTCATGTAAAATTAACTGTCCTAACAAGATTTGACATAAATGAAATCTGCAAGTGAATGAATAATTTATAAGTGGGATACTGAATGTTCAAAGATTCCTGGGTAGATTCACTTATTCTAAAATGCCAAGATATTTATCCTAAAGAAAATTTACCTTCAAGCCTAATGGAATTCTTTAATACCATACATTTAATGTATAAATTTAAGATATTTTTGTCCACCTCTCCCAACCTGATACTCACAAACAAAATTAAAGGTAAAAATAATTCAATTTTACACTTAATGATTTAATATTCTGTTGGGGTAATTGGATGAGTAAAACTGATGAAGAACCATGAGTGAGTAAACATTGTGAAAGCAAAAAAAATGAAATTAGTAATATCTACAGAATTAATTGTATAAACTATTCAGAAGAAAATATTGGATTGTTTTCATGCTGTGGTTTTTCTCTCTTCAATCCACAGAAATTCATTATACTCATAAATTGACCCTTTGAGTTGGTACCCCTTCCTTTGCATATCTATTAAAGGTAATAAAAAATGAATTAACTTTCAAAAAGTGATTGGAATAAATATGAGTGAACACTTTATTCATAATTTTCCTAGTTGAAATATTTTATTAAAGCACTTTTAGAGAAACAAAAAAAATCAAACCTTAAGAGTCATTTTTTATAAATTTCATAAATATGAGAATGAAGAAAGATGATGAACATGAAGCATTATTTTATACGGTCTTTTTTTTTTTTTGCCAGTCCTGGGGCTTGGACTCAGGGCCTGAGCACTGTCCCTGGCTTCTTTTTGCTCAAGGCTAGCACTCTGCCACTTGAGCCACAGCACCACTTCTGACCGTTTTCTGTATATGTGGTGCTGGGGAATTGAACCCAGGGCTTCATGTATACGAGGCAAGCACTCTACCACTAGGCCATATTCCCAGCCCCTATATGGTCTTTTACTTAAGATTAAATTTTTTTTTTCTTTTTCTTTTTGCCAGTCCTAGGGATTGAACTCAGGACCTGTGCTGTCCCTGGCTTCTTCTGCTCAAAGCTAGCACTCTACCACTTGAACCACAGTGCCACTTCTGGAGTTTTCTATATATGTGGTGCTGAGGAATCGAACCCAGGGCTTCATGTATATGAGGCAAGCACTCTACCACTAGGCCATATTCCCAGCCATAAAAATATATTTCTAAATGAGGTCAAACAAGTTTCTTAGTGGAGCTTTATAAATTCATGTAAGCACAGAAAACGAATGCACAATCTATTGGGTATTTATTTGGGTATTACTGGGGTTTGAATTAATCTTTATGTTTGGTAGATGGGTGCCCCACTTGGGCAACATTATCAATCTTTTTCTATTTTAATCACTTTTCCGCTAGCCCCTAAGACCAGCCTAAGACTGGAATCCTCTTCCTTACTGTCTCAGACATATATGGAAACACTCTCCTGAATCAATGCACCTTGTTGACTTATTTAGCTTAGATCTCAATAATATTTTGTCCAAGCTAGCCTCAAACATTCTGTCCTCTCCATCCTGAATAGCTTTGAGTTATAGGCATAAAACTCCCTGTGGCTACCATTGGGATTATAGCTAGTTCACTACAGATGGAGTTCTGGTAGCTCTTTCTCATCAAATATAATAAGCATAACATTATTAGCAGTGATTTATAAAAGGTATTGACATTTGCTGGGCGCAAATGGCTCACACTTGTAATCCTAGCTACTCAGGAGGCTAAGATCTGAGGATGGAAGTTCAAAGCCTCCACAGGCAGGAAAGTCCTTTAGAGTCTTATCGCCAATTAACCACCAGAAGACCAGAAGTGGTGCTGTGGCTCAAGTGGTAGAGTTCTATCCTTGAGCTGAAGAACTCAGGAACAATGCCCAAGCCCAAAGTTCAAGCCCCATACTGGAAAAAAAAAAGCTAAATTATATTCTAGTTTCAAGCATTTTTCTAGCATTTACATTTAAAGAAAGTCCTTGAATATCTTTTTAAAATAGATCATTGAAAAATAAAATAGTTTTTGTATAAGCTGGTCAACAGAAACAGCAATATTTATTTCAAAGCCACCAGAGACTGCACATAAATTAGTAGCATTAAATATTTATGAACCAATTACAATATTTACACAGGCCAAGCCTATCTCTCATTCATTTAATTATAATTTGATAACTCTTTTGAATAAACTTAGCAACAGTTGCAAAACCCAGTAGACTATATTAGCATTTTACAAATGAATTACTAGTTATGGAATACATAATTATTTTTGTGACTTTAGGGTCATAATCAAAATCCCATGTACCTGAGAACAGAAGTAAGTGGGATGTCTTACCAGCTGTCATGTACAGGAGTAAATTAATCATTTTATAGGCTATAATTTATATTGTTATGATGCTATAACACAGCAATGTAAGTTGCTCTTACATTGTTTATGTTGATGCATTTTAAATATCTAGTGACTAAGAAAGAATTACTCACTTGAGAGTAAATTCATTTGCATATTGATTTATATTATGATCTTCAAATATTTGCCTGTTCTTGACATTTGTAAGAAATTATCTACTGGGCATGGTGGCTCATACCTGTAATCTCAGCTATTCTGGAGGCAGAGATGTGGCATATATTGTGGTAACACTATCTGGGACATAAATACAGTAAGGCTCCATATGAAAAATAATCTGAATGTGCAGTTCACACCTGTATCCCATTTACTCAAGATTAATTCGGGTTTGATGCTGGCTTTAGGCATAAACAAGAGGCCCAATCTGAAAATTAATTAAAGAAATAAAGATAAAAGGCTACAGATGCAGCTGTAATGCAGATATAATCCAACAATTTCAAGACCCTGAATTCAAATACAAATTCTGTCCAAAATGGGAATTAATCTATAAAAGTGTTTACAAGCAAGAAAATACACATGATATCATGGTGATATAAATATATAACATTAGGGCTGGATACGTGGCTTAGTGGTAAAGTGCTTGCCTAGCATACGTAAACCGAGAGTTTGATTCCTTAGTACCACATAAACAGAAAAAGGCACAAGTGGTACTGTATCTCAAGTGGTAGAGTGCTAGCCTTGAGCAAACAGTGTCCAGGCCCCAAGTTCAAGCACCAGGACTGGCAAAAAAACAAAAGAAAAGAAATTATATAGTTTTATAGTATACATATTTAAATACTAAACCTGTTAAAGTAGTAAAGTGTTAAAGCTTAGTAACAATGTTCTAGCTGGACAAATATAATGGAATTGCATCATTTTATTCTGCTTGATTTTTGTTTCTTACTGACATTTCTTTTAAATTATTAAGGAAAATTGCCTTTGAGCTATTTATGTCTTAATTATAGATAATTTCTACCTTTAACGAATCTCTTTAGTGTTGTCTATATGTAAAGGGATTATTGATATAATTGTTTTTTTTGGGGGGGGGGGCAGTCCTGGGGCTTGGACTCAGGGCCTGAACACTGTCCTTGGCTTCTTTTTGCTCAAGGCTAGCACTCTGCCACTTGAGCCACAGCGCAACTTCTGGCCATTTTCTGTATATGTGGTGCTGGGGAATTGAACCCAGGGTCTCATGTATACGAGGCAAGCACTCTTGCCACTAGGCCATATCCCCAGTCCTGATATAATTGTTAATGTCAGTCAAGTTTGTGACTATTTTTTGTAGCACACATAATATAATTATTTTTATTCATTTTTCCATATCTGGAGCAAAAATCCAAAATGCAACGAAAATTGTAGTTGATTCATTAAGTGGGGAAATGCAATAGAATCATATATAATGTTCAGTTTCAAAAAGGAAACTGAAAAATAAATGTTCCAGTAAAGAACTGTTTAAATATATTTTACAAAGCAGACACACTGACAATGTAATCCTTGCATTTCTTTTCTTTATCTAGATAGACTGTACTTACTTACATTTCTTTTTTTTTTTTTTTTTTTTTTTTGCCAATCCTGGGCCTTGGATTCAGGGCCTGAGCACTGTCCCTGGCTTCTTTTTGCTCATAGCTAGCACTCTACCACTTGAGCCACAGTGCCACTCTGGCCTTTTC
Source organism: Perognathus longimembris pacificus (assembly GCF_023159225.1). Classification (NCBI taxonomy): domain Eukaryota; kingdom Metazoa; phylum Chordata; class Mammalia; order Rodentia; family Heteromyidae; genus Perognathus; species Perognathus longimembris. The sequence continues at coordinate 14,470,688 of NC_063174.1, read as the reverse complement.
TATATATGTGGTGATGAGGAATCGAACCTAGGGCTTCATGTATATGAGGCAAGCACTCTTACCACTAGGCCATATTCCCAGCTCTGGATATTAATTTCTTTAGGTATAAACTTCTACGTTTTTATCTTTTTGCTCTCTGCTCATTTTGCATTGTGTCACTCATTTTTACCTGGCCTCCTTTCTCACAAGAAATCTGTTTTGGTTTCCTACAGTTCCTTTAAAGTTTTTCTCTTCCTGGTTTTAACATGATCAGCCCAGATCAAGTTTTTGTTTTTGGTTTTTGTTTTGGTTTGGGTTTTTTCTGGTTCTGGAGCTTGAACTCAGGGCCTGAGCTCTGTTCCTGAGCTTCTTTTGCTCAAGGCCATCACTACTAATTGAGCCAAAGCACTTCTTCAAATTGTTTTTTAATTTGATTGTTTTGTTCGGTTTTTCTTTTCTACTGGCACTGTGAGAATTATGGATTTGTTGAATTGCATTTGTCCTGCTTAATCTTCACTGGTTCCTGTATTTGCAGTTTAGTGTCTCTTAAACTCTGGAAAATACTTTATCATTTGATTTGAAATACTAACTCTGTTCCATTCCTCTTTATTTCTTCTGTTATTCTGAGCACACAAATATTTGTGTGACCAAACTTGCGAAGTTCTCTTACAATTATTTGGTATTTTGTTGTTTTCTCATGATTATCGTCTTCTTACATTTCAGTTCGATTTCTATTGGCATACCTTGAAGCTCAGTACTTTTCCTTGCCCACATCCAATCTACTGATAAGTCAATGTGCATATTCTTCATTCCTGTTATTTATTTCTAGCAATTACTGTTATTCGTTGTTTTTTAAATTAGCACGTTTTCATCCTGCAAAGCTGGTTTAATGGCATTTCCACACCTTTATACATGGCATCCTGATCTTCCTCAAACTCTCTATCACCCTCCCCCTTTTCAAACAATTTCAACTGTTTTTATTGTTATGTTTGCATAAATAAATATATATAAACAATCTTAACTATGTTCATCTTTATTTCCCATTCCTTTCACTTTCCTCTCTCCTTCCTCAGAGAGTCTGATTTTTGTACTTTTTTTGTTAAACTTTCCATCTGTTTTTCATGTGTCAACTTGATTGCATTACAGCCCTTGACATAGCAATAGTATCTTAAATCCATTGTCAGATAAATCCCAGAAGTGTACCATAATATAGAGTTCTAATTTTTGCTTTGAAGCTTCAGACTGAATTTCATGTCTGAAATAGCATGCTTTGCAATTTTTTATTCAAATACATGATGTAATGTCTTCAATTACAGCAACTGAGGAAAATAAATCCCAAGAATATGGTTTTAAATTAATCTGCCTAGCATTTGGGTTATAATAAATTAAATTACCTGTGGGTGTCAAGGATTTCAATTTCCTCCAATGTTTCCTTTGTGTTTTCCTTGTTACCTTGTTCCCCTAAGATTTGCATGCTAAATAGTTCCTGTGCTTTGGTGTCCACAAACACTTATTATATCTTAGCCCTGATGTACCATTGTAAACTCTGGAATGGAGAAAGAATTTATAATCTCATGATCATTCTAAGTCTTCTAGTGGATTCTGTTTTCCGGACTGCATCCTTCACATAGGATTCTTATTATTTGAACTCCCATATAATATGAGACAGAAAAGCTAGATAGTGCTGTAAGTAGGTAACTTTGCTTCCTCTAGGGTTGAGTGCACATTTAGTAAAGGCAGTCCCTGTTTTGAATAGGTCTTTATGGTGGCATGTTTTTTTTTGAGTTTTTTTATTTGTTTATTAATTGAACACAATTTTTTTTACAAGGTGTTGTACAAAAAGGGTACAGTTACATAGTAGGGCAGTGTGTACATTTCTTGTGATATCTTATGTCCTGTTTTTCTATCCCTTCCCTAGGTCAGGTAGACATATATACAATATACAATGTATCAAGAACATATACAGTATTCACAGACTTGGTCTCTACTGTCTCTCCATCTCCCTTTGTTAACAGTCATATATCAGGGAGATCATGCCCCTTTGTTTTCTGTGTTCTAGGCTTGTCTCGCTCAACATTATTTGTTCGAGTTCTGACCATTTCCCTGCGAATAACAATATTTCACCATTCCTAATCGCTATGTAGTATTCCATTGTGTATAAGTACCATATTTTTTGGATCCATTAGTCTGTAGAGGGGCATCTGGGTTGTTTCCATATTTTGGCTATTGTGAATTGTGCTGCGATAAACATGGAAGTACAAATGTCTTTTTGATATCTTGGGGTATGATGTTAAGGATAGATGCCTAGGGGTGGTATGGCCGGGTCATAGGGTAGGTCTATATTGAGCTTTTTGAGAAACCTCCATACTGTTCTCCAAAGTGGTTGTACTAATTTGCACTCCCACCAACAATGGAGAAGGGTTCCTCTTTCCCCACACCCCCTCCAGCATGTGTTGTTGCCTGAGTTCAGAGTATGGGACATTCTAACTGGGGTGAGGTGGTATCTCAGGGTTGTTTTTATTTGCATTTCCTTTACCACCAGGGATGTTGAGCATTACCTCATGTGTTTCTTTGCCATTTTTATATCTTCTCTTGTGAAGTCTCTCTTTAGCTCCTTTGCCCATTTCCTAATAGGTTTATTGGGCTTGGAGGGGCTTAGTTTTTTGAGTTCTCTGTAGATGACTGATATCAGGCCTTTGTCTGTTGCTGTGCTGGTAAATATCCTTTCCCATATCATTGGCTGTCTTTCTATTTTGGTGGCTATGTCCTTAGCTGTGCAGAAACTTTTTAATTTGTAGTAGTCCCATTTGTCGAGTTTTTCCCCTATTTGTTGTGCCCCTGGGACTATAATCAGGAAGTTGTTTCCTGTGCCTATAAGTTCTAGTGTCTTTCCTACTCTGTCCTTCAGTAGTTTCAAGGATTCAGGTCTGATATTGAGGTCCTTGATTATGGTGGCATGTTTTAAAAGGTTTATTTTCCCCTTATTTTTGCCCTTTCACTGTAAGAATCTGAAAGGGTTACTAAGAGTACATTCATGAAGGAGTGAGGGCCCTCCTAAAATTTCATTTCTTAAAGACTTTCTCACTAGTAGTTTTATCCCCCCCAAAGGATAGATTTCATTCCCCCCCCCCAAAAAAAAATATCACTAATACTTCATTGATCTGTAAATGTAACAATTACCATTTAAGAGCTCCCAGCAAACTTTGGACCTAACATCTTGGGCTCCAGATGAGCTAGTTTTAACCGTGGTTTATGGATTCACACAGATTATAAAAAAAGTTTGCCATATGACTTCAATTTTTTCATAAAAGAAATGATTTACACATGAAAAAGTGCTCTACATCACTGACCATAGAAGAAATGCAAATCAAAACAACATTGAGATTCCACCTCACCCTAGTAAGAATATCTATTATCAGGAAAACCAATAATAACAAATGCTGGTGGGGATGGGGCCAAAACAGAACCTTACTACATTTCTGGTAGGAATGTAAACTTGTTCAACCACTCTGGAAAGTGGTATGGAGGTTCCTCAGAAGGCTAAACATAGAGCTCCCCTAGAACATAGCAGTCCCACTTTTGGTCATCTACCCAAAAGATTACAAGCAAGCCCATAGTAAAGCCACCAGCACAACTATGTTTGTCGCAGCACAATTTGTCATTGCTAAAATATGGAACCAACCCAGATGTTCCTCAGGAGAAAAGTGATCAATAAAATGTTGTATATATACCCAGTGGAATTCTATGCCTCTATCAGAAAGAATAATACTTCCCCATTCATAACAAAATGGAGAGACATGGAAAAAAATCATACTAAGTGAAGTGAGCCAGACCCAAAGAAATGTAGACCCTATGGTTTCCCTCATTTGGGAATAATTTGTCCACATCTAGGATAGTCCTAGCAGATGATCACAATAGCTCAATATGAACGCAAGAGGATGCTAAGCAATATGAATTCTAAGTTATGGAAACAGGGGTATATCATTGCTGTTGTAATTTTCAACATGCCATGTGAAATCATGCCCTTTTTCTTTTGCATTTCTTTCCTGTGGTTTACCCCTGGCATCACTGTGACTGATTTTAGTATCCTGGGTATTGTGTATATGTGTATTGGAACTAGGGAAGGGAAATATCAAAATCAAGAGAGAAGGTATAAAAAGACAAACCAATGCAATAACGATACTTACAAAAGTATATAGTGTAAATCAACTGTAAAACTCATGAGGGGATTAAGAAATGGGGAAGGGTAAGGAGGAAAATGAGGGAGGAGGTAACAAGTTGAATAAGAAATGTACTCAATGCCTTATGTAAGAAACTGTAACCCCTTTGTACTTTAGTTTGACAATAAAGAAATTTAAAAATGTGTTTAATGCTTATTGCATTCATATTTTTCATGTTATATGAAGCTAGGAATGACAAGTTTCCAAAATTTAAGAGGCCAGAACTCAAACTAAAACTCTTAAGTACATTCAAGAGTAATTAAAAGTACATTTTTTAAGAATACTAATTTATAGTAGAAAAGTAAATGGTCTGTTCAAGCTCTGAAATGGATTTTAGTTTCTGAACAAAGAGAAGATAAAATCAGTCAGTAGAAAGAGTGATTATAAAAAAAAGAAAGAGTGATTATGCCTTCTATTTTAGTGATTAAATATTTTCCACTCAAAAGTAAGTGTAAATGATGCATTCATAAAAGATAAGCAAGATATTTGCATACATGAAGCCAAACATGCAACTTTCAAGCAACTTTGTATTACTTTCCCTTTGTAACAGAAGGCATGAACTTGCACTATAGTATAAAAATTTTTCAGATAAACCCAAAAGGATATAGGAAGAAAGGATAACTTATTCATAATCTTTCTCATTACATATAATGCCTATGAGTATAATTTACATACTTGCACAGTGTTGTGACTTTTAATTCAAAAAATATTCTTATTTGTAAAAATAACACACCAACTAATCCTTATATTATGCAAACACCATGTGGTCGAGGTAATAATACATGTTCTCATCAAATGCCTTGCTAGTTCCAACTCTTCTTGGAATGAGATTACTAATCTGTTTTCTCTATGTCTCCCTTTCTTTCTTTATATATCTGTGAGCATGGAGATAGGCATATACCCACCTATGAACCATTGTGTGGTATAACTTTAAGGGAGTTGTCACTAACACACCAATGGAAGAAATGGCTTTAAGAATCTATTCTTCTGTAACTAGATAAGCTATGTAGAAGACTTAAGCTAAATCTCTATGTCTCACTCTGTACAAAATAAATTCCAAGTGGGTCAAAGATTTAAATATAAAACATGAAACTGAAATATCTGCTGGAAAAATAAAAAAATACACTTTACAGCATAGGTTTAGACAATACTTTCAAAATAGAACAAAATTGTGTAGAAAATAAATCATAATATAAAAATGGGTTAATATTAAATAAAAAAAGCTCTCTACACCAAAGGAAAAAAATTCTAGAATAAAAAGATAGCCTGGAGCATGAAAGGAAATCAGTAAAATTCTCCATTAAACAAAATATTTGTTTCAAAATATATAAAGACTCCAATAAACAAGTAGCAAAAGAACAAAATATTAACTGAATTTTACAAACAGTTCTCAAACCTGAAGTACAGATGGTTAATAAACACATGTCAAACATCCTTACTCATAAAAGAAATATAGAACAAAATGGCCTTCAGATGCAACGAGTGACAATGGATACTATCAAAAACAAACCAACACCAGTGCAAAAAAAATTCCTATTATACTGTTCACAGAAGGTAAATTATTCTTGTCAGTGGAAAACACTATACATGGTCCTTAAGAAAACTAACAATAGAAATAACACATTATCCTCTCTACAGTTATAAGGCATATATATGGAAAAATGTATGTCAATAGTCAAGACATGCATTTACACTTGCATGTACATAGCAATACTATCACAAAAGCCATGGAACGGAACCAAGTTTGGTGCTCAAATCCCAATGTGTGGATAAAAAAAATAGGTCACATGTGAAGTAGACTAATAAATGAGAGGATAGAAAAAAGAAATTGTAAATATTTTATAAATATACATGTGTGTATATATAATACATACAAACATGTGAGGATATGTGTAAATATATATTTATGTGTGTACACACATGTATTTATATGTATGAGTGTACATGTAGTATATATATGGTGTTCAGCACCAGCTGAGCAAGCACAAAGATCTAAACTTATTTATCCTAATTTATCGATTATGACAAAAGCAAAGATATTGAAGTAATTTGAATTTCAAACAATTCAGTTGTTTTATACTAAATGTTTTTGTAAGTATTGTTTTTGGAATGGTTTGTCTTTTTATCCTTTGTTTCTCGATTTTGATATTTCCTTTCTCTTTCCTAGTTCCAATACACACATATACAGTATCCAGGGTACTCAGATGAGATATAGTGATAGTGGGGGTACAACCACAGGAAGGGAATACCAAACAAACAAAACAAAACAAACAGACAAAAAAACAAAATGTAGGGTTTCATGGGGGGGGGGGGAAGGGAAAGGGGGAAGGGGGAGGAAATGAGGGAAGAGGTAACAAGTTGAACAAGAAATGTACTCATTGCCTTACACATGAAACTGTAACCCCTCTGTACATCACTTTGACAATAAAGAAAAAAATGGAACTATTCTAAAAAATATTCAGAAATTAAAACTGGTTCTCAAGAAAAAAAAACAGTTTCATGGTAAGACTTTTAATGTATGTTAATTAGAAAAAAATCAACAAAAAATAGAATTTCAAACAATTCAAAAGGTTGATTTTATAACTCATCTATGACATAAAAATGGTTCAAATATACATATCATACATGATCAAGAAATTTAGCAAAGAAGATTCTAAAACATTGGAAATCTTACAAATGAAAACCTTAATAAATCAAATCTTAACAAAAAATATCAGCACTGAAGTTGGAACATACACTTCAAATCCTGGCTACTTAGGAAGCAGAAAGGAGAATGACAAAGTATGGGCCTTCCAGACATGGCAACAATTTTGAGACTTTATCTTAGAAACAATGTATGAAAATAAGTTTCCTGAGGACAAGTTCAAATGGTAGAATGTTTGTCCTGCAAGCAGAAGACCCTGGATTCAACACCTAACCTCAAAGGCAAAATAATCTCAATTGAACCACTACCAAATATCAGAAATTAAGGATGGGTTGATGAATTATTCCATTTATATTGTATATAAAGAAGAAAGTATCCTGGCCAGAGAATCCAACACCTCAGTATCAAAGACTTCTAGGAAGTGACTTGAGACCAATCCAATACATCTGTAGTGTGAAAGAAGGAAATGAGATATAAACTAAAGATACAGCACAGAAAACATATTCAATGAAACAATAGCTCTAAATTTCTAAATGAAGGAGGGTGTAACAAACATGACAAGAAATGTACTCACTACCTTATTATGTAACTATACCCTCTCTGCACATCATCTCATTAATAAAATTTAATAATAAAAAAAGAAACTGTAACCCCTCTGTACTTCACTTTGACAATAAAGGAAAAAATATTTAAGTTAAAAAAATAAAAAAAAATTCCCAAATTTAAGGAAAGAAATGAAATTCTGATGAAAGGTATGTTTAGAATCCAAGTAGAGATGTCCAACAGAGAAATTTATAACATCCTTGGTTAGTTAAAATCCCAAGTGAACAGAACAAAGAAAGAATAAAAAAAACTGCAGGACCGAAATTCTGTTACTTACCAAAGCAAAGCCATCAGAATAACAGCAGCTTCTCAGCAGAAAGTCTAAAGGCCAGAGGTTCATGGGATAAAACTCTGAAACAAAATAACTGCCAGCTAAGATCACTGTGTGCAACAAAGTCATCCTTAAAAACTGAAGGAGAATTAAAGACTTTGCATGATAAACATAAATAAATACATTCACGACCACTGTGACCACTGTCAGCCTTGCAGAAAGGATACTATAGAAAGGGGAAAAAGAGGAAAGCAAACATAAGGGTTTAGGAAAAGAACCAATCCAGTAGAATAATAGACAAGTAAGTGAGAATTATGTGAGGAAAAAAAAAACATCATTATTAAGAAAATATTTTACACTTACATTTTGAAAATCATCAGAACTATAAATGTAAATAATCTCAATTCTCCAAATGAAAAATAAAGACTAGCTTAGTGAACATTACCCAACTGTTTGATGTCTTTAAGATTTAATGTCTTTGATACACACATATTCACACACACATGCACACACACACATCATTTAAAGAACTAACCTCATGGACTCCTCCCCTCAGACTACAAGTGTATGGATTGAAAATCATATTGCAACCAAGCAGAATTCCAAAGTGAGCAAAGGCAACTATATACATAAAATTAGATTTAAATAAAAAGATAATAAGACTAAATAAAGACGATCCCATGTAGTAATAATGGGCACAATCCATGAATGACTTATGATGATTGAATGTTTTTATTCAACAAAATTTGACACTTATTTTCCTAAAACAAACACTATTGAACATAATGGTGTTGATAGGACATGATATAATGGAGTGATTTCATTATCCCACTTTCACCAAAAGACTTTGCATGACAAACATAAATAAATACATTCATGACCACTGTCAGCCTTGCAGAAAGAATACTACAGAGAAAGGGAAAAAAGAGTCAAGCAAACATGTGGGTTTAGGAAAAGAACAAACCCACTAGAATATTAGACAAGCAACTGAGAATTAATATCTACATCAAAAAGTCGAAAAATTCAGAATTAATTACCACTGTCCCTGGCTTCCTTTTGCTCAAGGCTAGCACTCTGCCACTTGAGCCACAGCGCCACTACTGGCCGTTTTCTGTATATGTGGTACTGAGGAATTGAACCCAGGGCCTCATGTATACGAGGCAAGCTCTCTTACCACTAGGCCATATGCCCAGCCCGAAAAGTTACATTCTTTACATTTTCTCTTCGTTAATAAATTTTTTCAAATTTGCCTTTCTTAAAAATGGTCTCTGTCTTGACATCTCTCTCTAACCAATGTTTTTTTTAATTAATTTTTTATTGTCAAACTGAGGTACAGAGAAGTTACACTTTCATACATTAGGCATTGGATACATTTCTTGCACTGTTTGTTATCTCCTCCCTCATTCCCCCCTCCCCCCTCCCCCTTTCCCTTCCCCCCTCCATGAGTTGTTCAGTTCATTTACACCAGTTTTGCAAGTATTGCTTTTGTTGTTCAAAATTCTTGAAGTATGCATTATTCATCTGTTACTCATTTTTCCTGTGGTTTACTTATGTCTGAAATTTCTCTTACTATTATTTCCAGAGTGTTTCTGAATCAATATTACTCAAGAAATATTAATATTTATATTTAATCATGTTGGTCTGTCATCAACACATTATTTTATGTTCCAAGAAATGAACTGTCTTAAATTTTTGCTTTTCCATTAGTTTCAAATACAGCCTTTAAAACCACATAGAGAGCCAGGTGCTGATGGCTCATGCCTGTAATCCTGCATCTCAGGAGGCTGAGATCTGAGGACCATAGTTCAAAACCAGCAGAGAACGAAAGATTGTGAGACTCTTATTCTCAGTTAACCACCTGAAAAATGGAAGTGATACTGTGGCTCAAAATAGTACTAGCCTTGAACTGAAGAGCTCAGCACCCAAACCCATAGTTCAAACCCCATGACTGCCAAAAACAAAATAATGCCACACTAAAGAATGAAGAGAGAAATGATAGATATATGGATGAACTGATCAGTAGACAGATATAGATAACTTCTCACATTTTGCCTTTTGTACTATAATATTGAAGAATCATCATGCTTATCTCTGACCCGGTATTTTCAGAGAACAAATACATATGTTTATATTATAACGATGTTTGTAATGGAATTGCCTAACTTACCTTGGAAATACATTGTCATCAGTTATAAGTTTTTAACCAATTTAGTACAGTGCATAAAATATAATTAATGCTCAAAAATATTTGTTAACTCATCTGCTAAAAGACATTTCTCATAGAATTGAAACCTGATCAGTGTTTCTCTTCACTGAGGAGTAAGGGGACATTTGTTTGAATTTTCTAAGTGTTGATATTTTCTGATTGCAAAGTAAAACAAAAAATCACAATCACCATATATTTTGGTCATGGGAAGAAGTGACAAAAATCTTAAAGACAATTTGAGATAGTATAACTTTCAGGTACAATTTCTTTACACAGAATGTTACATATTACTGTGAAATACATTGGACATGATTATAGACAGGGGCATTTTGATGCCATTTGGAGAAAAAGAAAACTAAAGATAATTAAAACTGAACATACCCTTCAAAAACCTACAATCAGCATGATATAATTTGCTTAAGCAGTCTAAAATTACCTCTAAATAATACCATTATGAAGATACTGTGATATTATATGTTGGAAAGGAAAATCTGGATTTATAGCAGAAGTACTAGTGAGAAATTTAAGGTAAGAAGAAGGATGTGCTACTCAACTCAAATGTGATTTCTACCTCTGCTAACACAGTCACAATTTCTCTGTACCTGATAACAGGTACAAGATCTGAGAAGCTGGATGAAGCATTTGCCTCCTTGATTGTGCAGAACTATGAGAGATGCCTTCTTGAGATAATTTATGAGATTATATCATGTTCATACCTATAAATCCATCACATTTCTGTCCCATTCTATAACAAGTTATTGCACAATTCTATTTTACTGTTATCTGGATTGCTTTCAACTTCATAGTATTTTAAAAATTCAAGAATGGCTATTCTTTTACATATCTCCTACTGCACACATATTTTATTTGAATGAGTATAAATGTCAAGTCTCAGCATGATAATCACTCTTTTCTATCAGATTGGGCTATCAAATTATCTCATCATTAGTGGATTAATCCACTAATGAGGTTAGAGCTATCGTCAGCTCCTCAACAAACCCTTAACACAAGAGATGGATTTTTCAGATTCAAGTAATAGTATGTAGAAACTAAAAATATCTTAACCAAGACATTTCATAGGAAGAATGTCCTTCCAGGGAGATCACGGAAAGATATAGATACCTCAATGTCTAGGAACGGAGTCCCAGAAAGATAAGTAAGCTTGAGTGGAGTGGCAAATACTATAAGCATCTGTAAGAAACACAGCACTTCAGTATATGCTCCTCAGATGATTGCCATGTTAATATGATGGGGAATGTTCTGTAAAAAGAAGAAAATGTTTATAGGCATCATGAATATTATATAAAATTTTAACACCTAGGCATTTAGTTTATCTGTAACAAGATGTAATACTTTCCCAGTGAACTGATAGAATATTGTCAAAATTGTTTTGTAATATTTTATCAGCTATATATTCCTAAAAATATCTTCTATGCTTTTGTTTTTAAAGTTAATTTAGCTTTTTTTTCTTCTTCCTTATTGTCAAAATGAAGTACAGAGGGGTTACAGTTTCATATGTAAAACAATTACATTTCTTATCCAACTTGTTACCTCCTCCCTCATCCCCCTCCCCCCGACTTCCTCCTACCGACCCACCCCCTCTTGTGTTATACAGTTGGTTTACACCAATTGGTTTTGGAAGTATTGCTATTGCAATGGTTTGTCCTTTTATCCTTCTCTCAATGTTGGTATTCCCTTTCCCTTCCCTAATTCCAATACACGTGTATACAGTATCTGAGATACTATGATTAGTTACAGTAATAGAAGGGAATAGGAGAGAGAGAAAGATATGGTTTCAAATGGTATATTGAAAATAACTACAACAATGATATACCACTATTTCCATAACTTGGAGTACATTTCACTTAACATCATCTTATGTGTTCATACGGGTATATCTATTGAACTATCATGATCTTCCATTATCAGGAAAACTAATAATAACAAATTCTGAAGAGAAGGGGCCAAAAGGGAACCCTACTACATTGTTGGTAGGAAGGTAAACTTGTTCAACCACTCTGGAAAGAAGTACGGAGGTTCCTCAGAAGGCTAAACATAGAGCTCCCCTACAACACAGAAGTCCCATTTTTGGGCATCTACCCAAAAGATTACAAGCAAGACCACAGTAAAGCCACCAGCACAACTATGTTTGTCACAGCACAATTTGTCATTGCTAAATATATGGAACCAACCCAGATGTTCCTCAGTACATGAGTGGATCAAGAAAATGTGGTACATATACACAATGGAATTCTATGTCTTTATCAGAAAGAACAATACTGCCCCATCCATAAGGAAATAGAAGGACTTGGAAAAAATTATACTAAGTGAAGTGAGCCAGACCCAAAGAAACATGGACTCTATGGTTTCCCCCATAGGGAGTAATTAGTACATTTATATGATTTTGTTGCTGATGTTGTTCGTTCTGTCTTAAACTACCTGCCTGGAGAGTGTTAGTTCAGGGCACTATCCCTGAGTTCTTTTTGCTCAGTACTAGTACTCTACCACTTTGAGCCACACTACCACTTCCGGCTTTTTGTTGGCTAACTGGAGCTAAGAGTCTCATAGATTTTCCTCCCCAAACTGGTTTTGAAACTCTATCCTCAGATCTCAGCATCCTTAGTAGCTAAGATTACAGGCATGAGCCACCAGTGTCCAGCTCTTCTATATTTTTGATTGGAGAAGAAAGCCAGGACTGACATGTACATTTCTAATATCAGACATTTATAAACGTTCTTTTTTGGCTCTATAATTATTCCGCTTGATTTATATTATGATTGATTATTTAAAAAATCAGAACTTGATATATATGAGCTATAGGAATTCCATCCAACTTTCCTTCCAATAAAGCTACAAGGCTCATGTTGCCCATCTCAGTCAAGCAACCAACCACAGAAATATACAGACAAGAAAGATATGGAATAACCTAGTTCTATCGGTTGTAACACATTCAGGCCACCCACCCCCTTTCTGTCCTGGAAAACCACATCCAACATCCTATGGAAAAGTCCACTTAGTTATTTCAACAAACTAAACAGATGCACCTTCAAATCACCCCCTTTCAACTTTTACGTTTGATGTTCTTCTTTCAGCTAGCTGGATTGGTGTTTATGATGTTAAACACATCTTGAAATGTTCATATTTGTATATAATCTTATTTTTTACTATGATTCGAGGTTAGGACTCCTAACTAGCTCAGTGGGCTCTCTATCACTTCATCTGTACTTCAAGCCTTATTATACTTGGTTTACTTTTCACATAGTCTTGTGATTTTTGCATAGGATGGACTTGGGCTGCAATCCTTCCACCTATACATCCCATATCTGGTTTTACAGGTATGTGCCACCACATCTGGCCCTAAACGTATCTGTTTTTGATCAGAGAATGTTTAACATTCTCAAATGCTAATGATATAAGGGGGTCTGTGTGTTCTATTAATAGGTTTCAGTGCATAAATTTAAAAATATTTTGATAGAAAAATCCATTCAGACTCATTGAAACATATCAGACTCGATTAATTATGAAGACTCATTCCAGCCCTCCATGACATTAGTCTAAGAGACCCTGAGACAATAGGTTTCTTAGGTGAATAATTTAAATTGTCTGTTGTTTGTTGTGGTTGTGGATTTGTTTTAGATCTAATCTCCCAGGTAAGAATTGCATTGTAAACATGCTATATGATATTATTACATAAGATTAATTTGTACATTTTATGTGCTTTTTGCTATCCTCTAAAAGCAAATGATTTAGGACAATGTTACATATGTTAGAAATAAATTTGGAGATCTGGGGTGACATTAGGGAATGAGATCCAAGACTCACAATTTGCACAGCAAAGCAAATAGACAAAAGTCAGAAAACACACTGAATGGGTATCGACCTAGATTTTATCCTTAAAATTTTGTTGCCCCTCATTTTGATTGATCAGAATTTAGATTTACAGTCTTAGATTGGTTACTTTGTAATGTAAAGGTCAACAGTTTCTCTGATCAATTAACTAAGAGCAGAATACCTTGCCACAGCAGGAACTAGTTATTACAAGAGCCCTTTGTTTATAATAGGATATGGACAGTCATTTAAATTGAATTTCAAGGTATAAGATTGTTAGATATGATCACTATTCCTGTGGCATCTTTGGGTGGTTCCATGTATAATAATCTTGATAGGGAAACAATGGAAACAAGAAACCTGATTGTCCATATGGCCACAGTTGCTTAGGCTAAAGTGGTAATAGAGAGATGGGGGAAAAGGAAAAGGATGATGTTATGTGGAATCGCATGCAACAGACTTGGAAATAAATTAGGTCAGAGAGGCAAGGGAAATGGAACAAGCAAGCCCCTCATTTTGAACTTGAATATGGGTGAGTGTGGTGTTACCTTCACTGAGGGAGGAAAAAGATAAGGAGGGATGAGAAGTTTGCTTTTTTGCCCATCACATTTGAACTTTTAGTGCTGTTATAAACTAATTTAATCAAACTTGAGGTTCTAGAATTGAGAGCAGTCAAGACAAATAATTGCTCAAAGGGACTGATTTCATCTCTTGAAGAGGGTCTGTGTATAACCAAAGAGAAGAAAGTGAGTACAAGAAAGAGGTGAAAGTGTGAAGACAAGCTCAGTCATCTTCAGGGATGTGGCACCGGTTAGGCCTGTGTTTTATAAACATGGTTTAAGCAATTGACCACTTGTAACTGAATGAGACTCAGCCGCTAGTAAGTTGAGGCAGATTTTTTTCCAGACAAATCAATTTAACATGACTCAAATCTCATCTCACATGGCTTTATATGTTGCATTTTTTATTCAAATTTAATTCAGCTAACTATGTATTCATTGAGCAATTATTATCTTCAATGAGTTATCTTAAGAAATTGCCACTCTCTGATCTCCAGAAAGGACATGGATTAAGATATATTTTATTCATTAACTGCCTGGCTAAATGGCAACTCCTTTGTACAAGTACCTAAGGACAATAAATAAATAAATAAATAAATAAATAAATAAATAAATAAATAAATAAATAGAATGTGAAACCACAAAAAGACAAGACATTACATTAAACATACTAATACATGGTTAAGCTAGAGAAACCTGTATGGAATCAGTTGCAATACTAAGGCCAGAGATGTCTGAAATGGTATAAATCCAGTGAGATATGTCTTAAGTTTCAAGGTTATTGTGTGACCCTGTGAGTAGGTAGATTTCAGATAGAACTGTGAGGGTGAAAAAAAAAACCACAAAAAAAATGCAACATAGCAATGGAAATAGTATGAATATTCGAATCAAATGAACTGTCAGTCAGATTTTACATACAAAATATTAGGGGATTATGATGCTTTAAAAGTCAACTCATGGGGGAGAAGGAAAGGTGGAGAGGGGGAAAGTGAGGGAGGAGGTAACCAGTTCAACAAGAAACGTACTCACTGCCTTACATAAGAAACTCTAACCCCTCTGTACTTCACTTTGACAATAAAGGGGGGAGGGGGAAGTCTGTTGGAAGCAAGGAAAATGATGCTATTTATTAGTTTTTAGGATAGCAGGTGCTATCCAATTCCCACTCTCTGTTTCTGTCTTACTCTTTTCCTCTGTCTTTTTACTTCTCTCGAAATTAACTCTGCACAAAAGGGAAAAGCCAATTAGCACTATTCTCTTTCATTGGGATGTCTATTTCTACTGCAATTGCTTTGGATGTTGCTGCTGAGAAAGGGTCTGAAATCTGCGGGAAGCAAGATGTGGAACATGAGATACACATGACTCAGCTCAGCATGGCGTTCATGATGCCACTGGTGCTGTCTGTATGGAGTCCAGAAAATATTCGTATTTTTCTAATCATGATAATGAGTTTACTTTAGTATCTAGTGATTTTGTCAAAACTTTGTCAACTACAAAGCATAAGAAGATTTTATCATTTGAGAATGTATAAATATATTTAAGAATTGTATTTTGCTAAGAAGTTAAAATATACTTAATCCAGGAGACAAGTGTCAATACAGATATGAGTTGTGAACATTGCTGTCAACTCTAAGATACTCATCATACAACATTCCTATATGGCATCTAATGTTACATGGATAGTAGATAGTAAGTTATCTAGGCTGTTAGTTAAAATGACAACATATTATTTACAGTGGATATCAGATATCTGTGTTTCTGCTCTAAAACCCCTCAATCATGGCAAGAACAGTCATTCATTATAGAAAAGATCTTTGCACTGATGGACATTGCTTATCTTAGCTTTGACTCTAAAAATCCACAGGCACGTGGCATAAAAACACTTACTACCTAATAGGAAAGTGCAAAATGTGACCTACACATCCCTTCAATTAGGTGTTTTGGTGTGAAATATCCTTCTCTAGAACATGAGCAACGTTATGTAGAGAGCAAATCAGCTCAGTTTTTTTCTCATCTTCCTCCAAATGGCCATGTTGTTCTGGCACTCAGCTCATTTACAGACGATCAAAGAAAAATAGCCCTCTTCATGTTGTTCTCCTGGCAGACAGCACGTTCAGAGATCTGGACATCATTGTGTTTTCATTTCCTTAGTAAAAGTCACAATTGATCAAGTGGTAGCCTAATTCAATGCACCACAGTGAGTCAGTTGTTTCTTTCTTACCAGAAAGGTCCAAATGATATTCTTTTTAAATTGCACAGAAGTTAACTTATGTTTTTATTTAGTTCAGTTGTTTTCTATATGAAGCCTTTGAGATGTTTGTTCCAAACAAAAATCGGTCAATACAAGTTGAGAACATTGAGTCTGGGGGAAAAATAAAACATGATATTTTTAATATTCCTCACTGATTTCTCCCCTCAGGTCAGGTAATTAGTTATGTGCAAGTTACCATGATATCTTTAAAAGGCTTTCCTTGGCATTCCATATTGGGATTTTAGGCAAAAGCAACCAGTAACAGTAGTGATCTTGCTGTTCTGTAAGATTCATGAGTCAATAACATAAAAATTCAGGTTTAAGAAGTGTACTATGATGAGGGCAAGGAATGTGGCTTAGTGGTAAAATGCTTGCCTACCTGCATGAAGCCCTGGGCTCCATTCCTCAGCACCACATACACAGAAAAAGCCAGAAGTGGTGCTGTGGCTTAAATGGTAGAGTGCTATCCTTGAGCAAATAGAAGCCAAGGACAGTGCTCAGGCCCTGAGTCCAAACCCCATGACTGGCAACAAACAAACAACAGTACCAAGAATTGTACTATGATGATAGGAAATGATATTCTGTTGGGAGCCAAAGGAGCAGCTAATCTCATTCTGTCCTCTGGCTGTGTTGTTATCACTAAGATATGCTAAGTACAAGGACATTTGTTTACTAGCATCTCAGCCACTACCCGGAATTACTTTGTCAAGTCCACTTTGCTATGTCCGCTGGAGTACATTCCTATGTTAATCAACCTCATCCTGTCTTTACTGCCATCAGATGTTGCAAACTTCAAAGCCTCTTTGTGTTCTTGAATTTTAGCAACCCTATGCTATTCCCTGGTTCCTAAACTGCATATAAGCTGGAAATTAAGAATAAATGTGGCTGCAGTCTTGAGTTACAATCTCGAGCTGCAGACTTCCAGGACCCCATCTTGTCTCTTGTCTTTTTTCTCTTGTCTTGTATTTTTCCTTTTCTTTAATCCTTGCCCCCCTCATTCAGGATTCCCTTTTCACTACCGGCTGGCTCCAGCAGAGTGGCACCCGAACAGGGACCTGAACACTTGGAATGAAGGCAGAGGACCCCACTCAGGTAAGGACGTCTGAACACTTGGGAAGGAGAGCAGGAGAGAGAGTGTATCAACAGAAGTAAGAAATTATGGGACTAAGTAAAGGCTGCATGCTATACGTACAGGCCCCCCAAAGGGATGCTTCATGCCCGGGAAGTGAAAGTTGGCCAAAGTCAGAATGTTTCTTTCACTTTATTGAGGAAGCATGCCCACAGTTCCAGGAGGAAGGAACCATTAACTTAGAAACTTGGCAGAAAATTGGAAAAAGGATTCAGGAACATTATGATGCAAATGGCCCTGAGAAAACCCCAGTGGATGCTATTATTTTTGGTATCTGGTCCGAGATTGTTTAGATTCTAGACATGAATGGATTATATTCAATCAGTCGATCAGAGAAACTGAACAGGGACCTGATGAGTGTTGCCCAGCCCTGGGAGCATATGCACCTGCCTGGGAAGAGCTGAGAAAATTAATAAGATCTGAACCCACTGGGCTAGATTTTAAGGAAGACTCAGATGGCTCAGACACTGAGGAAAAAATATACAATGAGCCTCCTAAAGATAGATTGACCCATGTTGAGAGTATGTTGGAATCAGTTATAGCCCTATTGTCACAGCTTCATCCAGAACAACAAACTCCTTTAAAGGTAGATACTGGTGAGCCCCCACCGACAGTCCTGGAAGACTTACAGCTCTCCTAGGTGCAGGCTGCTTGCAGAGGGGACATGCTAACACCACCGAGGTAACTTCTCCTGACCGAGCACTCTACTTCCATCCACCACGACAATGACAGATTTGAAACGCCAACCAGGGTGAGTGACCATTAGTCTGGAGCTTGGATTTTCCATAAAGCCGCTGGGCTAGGTCAAGGGGATCAGCAATTGTGGGTGTTTGGAGTCAACTGATCTCTAGTTCAGCTCCACTGGTCACTCATCAAGTGGGGGACAGTCTAAAATGCTTCAGGAAAGCTGCTCAAGTTTGAGCCCAATCTTACATATTTGGAATATTTTACAGGACTTACCTACCTTCTATGAGCACTCAGGCAGATGAAGTTCTCCCTGTCTCTTTTTCTGCCTCTCTCTAAACTCTGCCTGCCTGCCTGTGACATAGAATGGGCTGGTGCTAGCTTCCAATAATTGTTTAACATCTGCTTTAAAAGACTCAAAGAAATTCTTGTTATTGATGTTAAGTTTGGAGACTCAGTTAAATTTTCCTTGTTTGGCTAAATCATAAGTTTTCTCTAGCACTGAGCACATGGTGGACAATAGGACTGGTTGGAGTGGAAGTCCACCCATCCCCCAGGTGACAGGCATGACAAATTCCTGGAGGCTGGGCAGGGACTTGGAGTCTCCAGCTCCAGGTAACCCTGCCCCCACTCTGAACTCTGGAACTGTGGCCTTGCAATTCAAAGGTGCCTTGCAATTAAAATGCTGGAAAGTGAAGGTGTCTTACTGTGACTCTGCTGTCTGTGTTCTGTTCATGTCCTGTCTCCCATCTCCTGAACATTCTCTGGTCACAGCGTCTCACTTCAGCTCCCCATGGGAGCTGAACTGGTTTCTCAAAATGTGGCTTCTCGGATAATCTGTGAAAATTTTGCTTGCTAGAAAGTTTTTTTTGTCTACTAATTAAACACGTGGTTCTAGAATATAGGCAAAATAATATCATTTGCCACTGGAATTCCAGAAAACTTACATGGCCAATTAAAGAACAATTCTAAGCATGCCCCAAAGCTTGTGCACAACTGTCTGTATGTGTATGTCTGTATGTCTATGTTTATCTGTTGGCAATACTTAAAAAAAAAACAAACACAAAAACAGGTTTTAAACACAAACTAATATGTTTGGGTGCAAGCAAATATATCTAAGAAAAACTCCAAAAGGTTCTAATATACAGCATGTGATATAAGTACAATGATGTAAAACCAGTATGTTATTCTTTATGTCTATCTATGCTAAGAGTCAAGTGTACATCTAATCCTGACAATTCTTTGGTATAGACTAAGATTTTGCTTCTCCAATTTTTTTTTCTTTTTTCGTTGTGCTCTCATAAACTCTTTAAGATTGAGGGATCAGAGTCATTTTATACAAATGTGACTATTAACCTAAATTTTCCTGACCCAAAATTAACATTTTGCTTCATAGGATATACAGGTCGACATATGTGCTAGCTGTGGCTACAGGAAGCTGCCTCCACAGTCGGCTTCCAAACTGCCTGGTTTACTCAGGCAACCTAGGAGTCCTGTGAGGATTTTGACAGACCCAGGCTGTCAAAGGCTACTACCCTGGCTCTGCCTGCCCCAAGATTAGAGTTGGGTTTATAGCAGGTCTATCATGACAGAGTTGCAACTGAGACTTATTCCAAGGTTAAAAGCATCAGAGTTGTGTTTGGTGACCACAGGGTTGCATTGGGGTAGCATTGGTGTCTTCTCTCTCCATGACTCAGAAACTGTCCTGGCTGCTACAGAGATCAGACTTTGTTGGCCTTTAATCTGTGTGGATTTTGTGACTAAGAAGATGGTTAAAGGCCCAAGCCTTCTAAAATATGTTTGAAGTTGTTACCTTGCTAAAACCAGTAAGTCACCAGCTTACTAAAGCCAGAGTACTAAGAGTAAGCCACCAGGAAATACTGGAGGATTTCAAATATCTTTAAAAAGTCTGTGTAGAATCTTGCAGGAGGTGTGACAGCCTGTCCAGAGGACTACAGCCTTACCCAGATGCAACCCTACTCTCCTGCTGGCCTGCTGATTTGGGATGGAAGACACAGCCACTTCAGATCCACTGAAGTTGAGACTTTTACATTGTTCTGACCTTTTGCCCCCTTGATTGTTATTCATTTGTGTTCTCTTTCATCTGCCGGTCAGGTAAGATTAAGTAATATCATTTGATTTAATGGCACATGGATCTCATCCAGTCTGCTGTTCTCTAAGTGTGACAGTAGAACTCTGGCAAATATTTGTTGCTCATATTTTAGGTCCTTATTATTTTACTAGTCAAAAATTACAGATTAAGACTTCTCATTTGTGTACCTTACATGATTTTCAAAAATTTCTGGGAGATATTAATTAGCTTTGCCCTTATCTTAAATTATCCACAGCTGAATTAAAACCCTTATTTGATCTATTAAAGGGGGACCCTGACCCTACATCTCCCAGACAAATGACAACTGAAGCAGCTAAAGCCTTAAGCATAGTAAATTCTGCCATCTCTTCCCAACATGTAAATTATATTGATTACTCAGCCCCTTGGGAAGCATATATTATAACTACACCTCATTCTCCAACAGCAGTCCTCTGGCAGAAGGGACCTCTTCTATGGCTTTCCTTGCCTGCTACTCCCTCAAAAGTGTTAACTCCCTATTATGAATTGGTAGCCACCTTAGTCCATATGTGCCATGTGGAATCTTGTAAGTATCTTGGATGAGATCCACACGTTATTTATAGCACCTATACTTTACAACAGCAAGAGGCAACAGCAAGAATGGCTTTATATTTATTGTGACTCCTGGGTCATTGCTTGGGCCAATTTCATGGGCACAATTTCACATCATTATCCCTCCAACAAATTACTTCACTTTGCCTCTTCTTACACCTTTATATTTCCTCGGGTTGTATCTCTATCACCTCTTTCTATGGCTGTCTTGGTGTTTACAGATGGAAATCTTGGGACACTGGTCTTTCTTCAGCCCAAAAAGTTGAACTTCAAGCAGTTTTACAGGCCCTTATACTTTTACCTACTAAAGCTTTTAATTTATATTCAGATAGTCATGTTATTCGAGCCCTTCAGGTCATTGAAACTGTCCCTTTTCTTGGAACAGCTAATTCCACTATCCAAACTCTTTTTCGCCAGATACAACTTCTTCTTCACTCTCGCACCTGTCCATGCTTTTTTGGATTTATACGTCCTCATACTAAGCTTCCTGGACCATTAAGTGAGGGAAATGCTATTATGGATGAGGCTCCTCAAATTTTTCTCATTCAAATTGACTTAGCAAAGCAATCACATGCTGCCCACCATCAAAACAGTCGTGCCTTATGTTAGCATTTTCATATCACACATGAGGCTGCTCATCAAATTGTAAAAACTTGTCCCAACTGTATTACCTTCCTACCTGTGCCCTCTAATGGCATTAACCCTCGAGGCTTAGTGGCCAACCATGTTTGGTAAATGGATATCACCCACATTCCCTCTTTGGGATGGCTCCTCTTTGTCCATGTTACCATAGACACCTACTCTAATTTTATTATTGGCAACTCCTCTTATTGGGGAAACTAGCAAACATTGTATCTCCCATGCAGTACACTGCTTTGCTAATATGGGACTTCCTAAACATATTAAAACTGTTAATGGTCCGAGATATGTTGGATGAGCTTTTCAAGCTTTTTGAAAGTCTTACCAAATTGTTCACTCTACAGGAATTCCCTATAATCCCCAAGGTCAAGGAACTGTTGAATGGGCCAACAGTTTGTTAAAACACCAAATTTCTAAGTTAAAAGTGGGGAATTATACCCCTTCTCTCCTGTTAATATTCTTTCTCATGCTTTATTCGTACTAAATTTTTTAAATTTGGACTGTAATGGCCTTCCCAAAGCACAGTGGTTCTGGGAAAAGAGAGAGTGAAGAGCTTTTGCCCAAGTTAAGTGGAAAGATCCTTTAACAGGTGCTTGGCACAGGCCCGATCTAATATTGACATGGGGTCGAGGACATGTTTGTGTTTTTTCACAGGATGAAAATGGTGCCCACAGGCTACCTAAGCATTGCGTTCGGATTGTGGAAACTCATCAGAATGGTACAAGCGCTGACCCACTGGGCTTACGTGCCAGATCCACTGACTGTGCACCCTGTGATTGGGAAGGAGCTGAACTGTTCGTCCATGTCAACAGATCAACATACAATACAGTTCCAGATCCTTTTGTCCAACACTTTAAAACGGGAGACTTTGCAGCTTCTGGCATTGGAGCCCCTTTATGTTTTACAACTGACTCCAACAGTTATATTCCAGGCTGTACTGTAATGCAATCCATAAATCATAGAATTTGGATTCCTGATAACAGTCAAGTATAAAATATACAAATGACTTCATTGCCTACTGGGTTCCCTGTACATGCTAATTCTACATCGTCCTTCATGATACGTCACTGCATCAATTCTTCTCAAATTGTAGAATCCATGGGAGAACTGCACCCCATAAAGTGTAGATATGAACATCCTTTTATAACCAATACTTCAGGAACTAATTCTCAATTTATGGACTGGTCCAGAGCCAATCTCACCAACATGTACAACCCAGGTCTGTGGTGGATGAATGGACACCCTCAACGCCATGTCTGGATGTTAGTGGCTGCCCTAAATATCTCCTGGCCCACTTCTTCTTTAAAATATTATGAGTTGTGTAACACCTCCTTATGCCATTATGTATGGACTTTTTAATATTTCTATAGGAGCTATGTATTTCAATATTACTTGTACTGTTCTTTTACAAATTGCTTTTATAGTGGTCTTACTGATTCTGTAATTGTTATTAAGCAGCCTCCATTTGTCATGCTTCCTGTGAACATATCTGAAGCTTGGTATGAAGAAACAGGTATTCAAGTGTTAAAACATTTAAAAGAGCTCATGCGCCCTAAACGATTTATAGGGCTATTGATAGCAGGCATTGTAGCCTATATTTCCTCAGCTGCCTCTTCTGCAGCAGCTACTGTGGCTTCGACACAAAATGTGCAAACAGCTCACTATGTTAAACAGCTTGCTCATAATACTATGCAAGCCCTGCATTTTCAAGGCAGGATTGATGATAAGGTAGAACAAAGATTAGAAGCATTGTATGAATCTGTGTTGTCTCTGGGAGAACAAATTTGTGCTTTACAAACTTTGCAATGGGTGCGCTGTCATGCTGGGTTTGACTTTATTTGTGTGACCCTCCATAAATATAATGGGTCAGGCTATCCATGAGAACAAGATGTAGCACATCTTAATGGTATTTGGCACCATAATAATTTGTCCTTAGATCTCTTTCAACTCCATAGGCAAATAGCTGGACTAGAACAAGCTCTGCCTCTGGACTCTGAAGTGGAAAAAACAGCAAAGAAACTGTTTGAACAACTTCAACAGTATATCCCTTCCTTGACTAATGTTAAGGGGCTGCTATGACATTGCTCGGCCCAGGGATACTTTTGCTGATGGTTTTCCTATGCTTTCCTTGTATTGTACGCATATTGCAAAACTCTTTCATGAGTTTAGCCAGTCAGCTGCATTAGGTCAAGTTCCAAGGGAATGAATTTTCCCCTGAGAGGAACTGCAGCCAGAGATGGGTACGAGTGGGTCTCAGCCTGACCAATCTATGACAGGGCCTTCAGATGTGCTTTGAAAATGTTCCTGATGATGGGTAAGGCAGGCTAGGTGACCCACCCAACCTAAGACAGGCAGGTTTGCTTCTTTAAACAAAGACAGGTGAGATATTGGGAGCCGAAGGAGCAGCTAATCTCATTCTGACCTCTGCTGTGTTGTTATCACTAAGATATGCTAAGTGCAAGGACATTTGTTTACTAGCATCTCAGCCACTACCCGGAA
Organism: Perognathus longimembris pacificus; assembly: GCF_023159225.1. Classification (NCBI taxonomy): domain Eukaryota; kingdom Metazoa; phylum Chordata; class Mammalia; order Rodentia; family Heteromyidae; genus Perognathus; species Perognathus longimembris. Next base: position 14,446,495 of record NC_063174.1, on the reverse strand, counting down.
TTGCTTTGCCATGTCCACTTTGCTATGTCCACTGGAGTATATTCCTATGTTAATCAACCTCATCCTGTCTTTACTGCCATCAGATGTTGCGAACTTCAAAGCCTCTTTGTGTTCTTGAATTTTAGCAACCCTATGCTATTCCCTGGTTCCTAAACTGCATATAAGCTGGAAGTTAAGATTAAACATGGCTGCAGTCTTGAGTTACAATCACAAGCTGCAGACCTCCCGGGCCCCATCTTGTCTCTTGTCTTTTTTCTCTTGTCTTGTATTTTTCCTTTTCTTTAATCCTTGCCCCCCTCATTCAGGATTCCCTTTTCACTGCCGGCTGGCTCCAGCAATATTCTTTCACAAAAAAGGCCTGAATTTCAGTTCCACTACGGTATGAGGGAAAACAATCTTGTTTTCAGTTGTAGAGAAGAGCCATTTTTATGACGAAATTTTCAAACAAATGCAAGTGGCTAATTCCTGAAACCCTATGTACTCAGGGTGATGAAACCTGGAGGAACAAGGTTCAAAGATGGCTTGGTCAGACAAATTGAAGGACTGTGTTTCCTAGTGAAAAGCAGGGCCTGCAGTATGTTTCAATTAGTAGATTGCTAACCTAGAAAATGAGAGGAGGGTATCAACCCCCAGTCTGCTGAAAAAGAAAAAAATTGTCTTTTCACTGGAGAAAGGCAGGAATGGAACAAGGACGCTCTCATCTTTCACTGACAAAATAGTAGATATCTTAGAACAATAAGACAAGAGAAATAGTATGAGTATTAAGCAGGGAAAGATTAAGTCAAATTATTCCCATTTGAAAATGATATGATCTTAAAAGAACTTCAGAAAGTAGCAAGATACAAAATCAATTAAAAACATATTCGCTTTTATACACATCAACAATGCAATAAAAAAGAAATCTAGAAGTAAATTCCAGTCACAATATCAAAATTCCTAGGAATGAATTAAACTGAGGAAATTAGAGACATACTATGGAAACTGTAAGTCACTGAAGAAATACATCGACAAAGACATGAGATGATGTTGGTACTTCTCATGCTTATGAGTTGACAAAACCAATAGAGTAAAAATGTCTATGCTCAAAAGCAATCAATATATTCAATGCAATTTACATCAAATTTCCAAATACCTTTATTCACAGAGGAATAACAATCATAAAGTTCATATAAGATCAGAAAATGTTTTGAATAGCCAAAGCAATTCAGGGGGTGAGGGAAAGAAACTGTGGAAACACTAACTTAAATCTGACTTCAAACTATACTACAGAATTTTAGTAACAAACGCAGCATAGCATTGGCAAGATAAATGTCACATAGAACAATGGAATTGAAGAGGAGACAAAAATTATCCCATAGTTACACCCAGCTGATTTTTTATGAATATTTCAAAAATATTTAGTAAAGGAAAGACAACCTTTTGGACAGATGGTGTTGAAACAACTGGGTATGTGCATGTATAACACTTAATCTAACTCCTTGTTTCTCACTCTACTAAAACCAATTCAAAGTGGTTTAAACACCTTAATGTAAGACCTGAAACTTTGGAATTGATACATGCGCACTTGGGGAAAACATAAGGAAACATATTCCATAAGCAATAGCTTCCTAAATAGGATCCCAATGGTTCAGGAAATAAGGGAAAAGATTGATAGCTGGGATTGTGTTAGACTAAAACACTTCTGCAAAGCAAAGGAAGCAGTCCCTAGTAGAAGTGATGTCTCATTTAAGTTCTACTTCCATTTGTTTCCTCATACCAATAATTCTACTAGGTTTTGTAATTTAAAAAGAACCTTACACTCATGCAAAAATACACTATTGTTATCATATTTCCCACCAAGAAGAATCAATAATTATATTTAGCTTGGTCTATAATGTATCTTGAGTCCCTTCATGTGTACTACATTCCTTGCTAAGCCATTGTCAATCCTTTTCTTAATTAGACCATTGTAGGCACTAATTAACTAAATCTCTGGTCATGATAGAAATTGTGGTCAATTACCGACAGTTCGCACTCTTCCAACTTCACTTCACTCCTTATCGCTGAATGCATCCACACAACACTGCCTAGTTTTTACCAAATTATATTCTGCAAGTTCCTGAAATTCTGTTTTAGACAGCAGTGAAATACTGTACCATTATTGCCATCTACTCATAGCCAAAGTCACAACTTTAAAATCTTTTTTTTTTTGAGCTTTCTACATATAATTTGCCTGTTTTTTTATATTAACTATGTTTTGGTAACATATATTTCATATCATTTTTGTCCTAGATACATAATTCTGAAACTCAAGGGAATTTCTAGATGGAGAGATGTATTTTAGTGCAGTGATAAATTATCTACTTTTTTTTATCTTGACACTCACAAATTGATGCCCCTTAATGAAAGCCTCTGAACTAAAGAGGTTATATTATTATCCTCAGTCCCCTATCTCCCTAACAGTGCACATGAAAACAAATGATAATACATAAAGCACCTAAGGGCTAAAAAGCCTTAAGTAAAGTGACCAACACAAAATTTGAGCAGTTGAGAAAATTTCCAAGCTTTTCTAAATTTTAGTTCTGATATTAGAAAATGGATTTTTCAAAAGTGAGTGTTACATAGTTTCTGGTTTTCTGTTTTACAAGCAAGGTCATTGTGAAGACCAATATGATGTTGCTTTGGGGAGATTTTGTTTTTTTCATGCTGCTAATACCAGGATTTGAACTCATGGTTCCTTGCTGGTTTGGCTTGAACTCAGGACCCAAGACTTTCTTGGCTTGATTGACTGGTGCTCCACTACTTGAGTCATACTTCTATTAGGGTTGGGTTTTTTCTGGTTTTGTTTTGTTGGATTTTTTTTTTTTTTTTTTTTTTTTTTTGCTGGTTAATTAGAGATAGAGTCATAGACTTTTCTGCTTGGGCTTGTGTTTGAAACACAATTTGCCAGTTCTCTTCCTCTTATGTATCTAGGATTACAGGTGTGAGCCCCTGACACCTGTACTAAGATCATGTTTTGAATTCAGGGATATATCATCATCATCATCATCATCATCATCATCTTCATCATCATCATCACCAATCTATTTTCTTCATTAGATGTTTTCTCCACAGTTATAGAATCTCATTCTGTGGGTGCCATAGCAATAAATGTTTGGCAACATAGTAAAAGAGTTACTCTGATCCTCTCTAAGGTTTATTGCTAATTATTTATTTATTTATTTATTTATTTATTTTTATTTATTTATTTTTTTTTGGTCAGTCCTGGGCCTTGGACTCAGGGCCTGAGCACTGTCCCTGGCTTCTTTCTGCTCAAGGCTAACACTCTGCCACTTGAGCCACAGCGCCACTTCTGGCTGTCTTCTATACATGCGGTGCTGGGGAATAGAACCCAGGGCTTCATGTATACTAGGCAAGCACACTTGCCACTAGGCCGTATTCCCAGCCCCTCTGTGCCTCTTTAGTTCTCACTTTTTCTAAGAATATTTTTTCTCTTTGCTTTCAGGAATGATAAACTCATTTACAAATCTAGCAAATGAAAATATTCTGTTGAAAAGGCTTAACCTTAAATTTTGCTTATCAGTGGGCATTAAATCAATTAATATATTACAATTTTATCACTTAAGGTTATTTGAAAAGCAATTCTTAAATAGAATAATAAACACAATCCTAATTTGGAAGATAATGAACTTTAAGCCACTATGCTGTTTTCTCTTCTAGAGGCAGATTTTCTTGTTAGGTTAAAATACAGTTTAGCAAGCCCTACAGCTTACTTAGTGCCTGGTTCCTGCTAGCAGATTCCACCTTAAACTTGAACTATGCATCCAGAAGCAGCAACAAAAGAACGGTAAGTGGGGAAAAAGTATGGTTGACTGTTCCAAAACCCTTTGAGATTTGTTTCTTTTGACTTCTCATGGAAAAAAAATTGTTCAGCATTATGCACCAATTTTAAAGTAATTATGTATTTCAAAGACTTCTTTGGAGATTAATTAAATGTTATTAAGTGCAATGTCATTGCTTAGGACCTGTGGAAATTTTATTCTTCAGAAGATGTGAAATAAAGTGCAAGTTGACATCTAATGTAACAAATATGGGAATTTGTTGCAGTATTTTGTAAAGTAGCTCAACTTACATTTGTTTTCTTGTTGTCTTATTTGTAGTCATTGCATATATAATTTTTTATAACATCATTTTATATCAAATAGTAATATGTGTTTCATACATATCAGCTGCCACAACAAAAACAAACCAGTATCTAGTATAACTCATTGGGCATGTCCAATGCATTAGTTTTAGGTAAACTTCAAATAACTCATTTCATAGAGTGAAAAGTTCTCAGTATTATGAATTTACTTTTAAAGGAGCTCAGTTCCAAAGATTTTCAGTGAAGCACAAGTAGGTCCAGTCATCTCTTGTAGTAGTTATTCAGTAATCATTCCCACCTCCCTGCCCAAGTCTTCGGCCACCTAGACCCAATTGTACTCTCACCATGATTTTCTGGTCACTGCACAGTACTCAGGCACATTGCTTACACCCCAACAGGCACACAGGTCAGTGGATATTACTTCTATTTTAATCTAATGGGTATTTGGCATGGCCGTAACATTTTCCTCATTTAGTTTTAAGTGTGCTGATATGTTTTCCTTTTGATAGATGTTTTAACTCAAAAAGCAGGTAGGGTGAAAGAATGTGGTTAGGAAGAAAACTGAGACATTCACAGTAATTCTGTAATTTTGTTGATGCTTAAAATTTACTTGGCATCATTCCATTTTAAGTATTAGGGTAAAGTTTTAAATGTGTTTAAATTAAAGCACTGAAAACAAAATGATTACACATTTAGGGCTTTTCAATTACCACCCAGAAGTAATTTGACACATAATGTCTACTATTTTCTTAGTCTGTTTGGGCTGCTATAACAATATACCCAAAGTTGGGAAGTGTAATTGACAAAACAAACTGATTTCTCACAACTCTTAATACTAAGATATTTGAGAAGAATGTACTAGCTGATTTAATGTCTGGCCATGGTATAATTTCTGGTTCAAAAATTACGATTTTCAACTCTACTTTTCCTTCTTGGGCTTCCTTTACAAAGCCAGTCATTCATGAGGGTTTTGACCTTGTGACTCAATCAGTTCCAGTGGGTCCACCTCCTAATAACATCTTCTTGAGAATAAGTATTTTAAACCTGAGTGTTTAGAGAAACATGGTCATTCAGATCTGAAGTATTTTCAACTCAAAAGCTCTAAAGCAAATAAGAACTTAGTAAAATATTACTACTGAGTTAAAAATAAGTATAGGGCATTTATATTCTTAAGGTGAAAATGTATGTCCAGTTTTATTTCTAATGTGTCCTAACAATAATTATAACCCTGTCAAACTGAATGCAGCAGAGAGCCCCAAGATTCCTTTAGAAAATGAGCATGTATTGGGCATGTAATTTTAACTTAGGAACTAACACAGTTATACAATAATTTATTATTAACTGGAATTCAAAAGTTCAGTTGTTACTATTGGAGAAATTTGGGTGGCTAGTTTTGATTTTTGGCCACAGTCAGATGGGTTTGTGATATGCTGCCTAAATTCAAAAATTCCCTTGGGAAACCTCAGGATCACTTTACTAATAGTTTACTTGTAACCTAACAGGTTAGGGCACCTGAAATGTGTATATGATTACAGGGGCATAAAAGTCCTGCTGGATTTCTTTTTTTTTTTTTTTTTTTTTTTAGCTCTGCTGACCCCCAACATTTCCAGCAAAGCTCTTATGGGTCCAATCTAAAAAGAAAGTCACATCCCCAAGCAAGAGAAGTCCTACTTCCCCCAGAGCTTGCCCCTGGAAGAATACATTTCACAAATTCAGAAACATAATTTAGAAGATTTACACAAAAAAAGTCACAGGACAACTTAGATTTACAGAAAAGATTATTTAGTTGCAAAATATCTTCAAAGCAGGATTTATAAAGCACCATAAGTATATACCTCTTTGATCTTGATTAAAACCTCAGTCAAGAGACATTTAGAGACCTAGGCTTGGAATCTTCTTTTGTTTATTGATACTGGTTTAGTTAAAACAGGAAAGTTATTTTCCTTATCAGTAAGATTACAGCTATTTTCTGAAAATTCATCCTAGCTAGCACATTAATCCTTGAATAAAGCTTCTTAGCTTGTAATAACTAAATTTTTTTTCATGAACTAGCCTAGTTCTAAACTAATATGAAAAAGGCTAACTTATAGGGGTAGGGAGAGCATTGTGGATTCAGGCTTGAGAGAAAGTTTTGTCAAAGTAGACTCCATCTCTTTCACTCTTAGTTAAGTGTTTCTTTAGATCAATTGAAACATAAACTAGCTGAATGAGAGTCTCTCCTAGCTCATTTGTAGCACACAGAAAAGGTTGCAACAGAACTGACATGCCTTCTTGAATACTATAAATTCTTGGATTATTGCATAATAGAAGGGAACTGAAAGACAGAGAGAGAAAGAAAGAAAAGGAAGGAAGGAAGGAAGGAAAGAAAGAAGGTAAGAGAGAGGAAAAGGAAGGAGGAAAGGAAGAGAAAGTAGGGAAGAGAGAAAGCAAGCAAGCAAAGGAAGAAAGGAGAAAAGAAAGAAAGAAAGAAAGAAAGAAAGAAAGAAAGAAAGAAAGAAAGAAAGAAAGAAAGAAAGAAAGAAAGAAAGAAAGAAGAAGAGAAAGAAAGAAAGAAAGAAAGAAAGAAAGAGGAAGGAAGGAAGGAAGGAAGGAAGGAAGGAAGGAAGGAAGGAAGGAAGGAAGGAAAGAAGGGAGGAAGGAAGGAAGGAAGGGAGGGAGGGAGGGAGGGAGGGAGGGAGGGAGGGAGGGAGGGAGGGAGGGAAGGAAAGGTGGGTGGACTTATTTTTCACTGTATCCTTTATTTTCCCATATTAATTCACATAAGTACCAATCATTTCATGGAGGAGATGTTTTGGAAAAGAACTTGGAATGAAATTTAATCACTTAGACACTGAACAAAACTATCTCAAACTAACTAGCTACAAACTTTCCAGGAGATCCTGATAGGAGGTTTGTGACTCCTCTGTATCTATCTGGACATTCATTGGAGACCTCATTTATTCTAGATACTTCCTTGTACACACTTCAAACTCGGTCATTTTCTGTCCCCTCTTCTCTACCTCTGTTTCTCTTTTAAATTGTGAAACACAATTTAAAAAGTAACATGATAGTCTCTTCAGCTAGTCAGGAGCCACAAAATGTGGATGAAAAGTATTATCATTAGATATCAAATATTATATTTTGAAATAAATAGTTTTAAGATACAACTGAAGCATAGGAAAAAAATAATTTCTTCAATAAAGCAACATTTCTATAAAATTTACCAAGGAATTTTCCACAAGTGCATCCAGAGCTATATAACTTAGAAAAATTTTGGAAGGAAAATGACAGGCCCTAAGAGAGAAATATATTTTAAAGAAGAAATAAAATTAGAAGATTTTATTTAATAGATCCATGTTATTGAACAGAATTGGGAAAATTATATGTGTGCCATATAACAAATTTAGTGGCTAAATTATTAATTCTAGTTTGACACATAATTTTACTGTATCATGTCTCCCGGGATGAATAGTTTTGTTTTTTGGTCTTAGGCACCTCATTTGCTATGATATACACTCTACTTTTTATTTTCTATTGTTTTTTTACCAAGTGCATTATGCAGTAAGTTTCATAAATAATAATCAAGGGAGTAGAGCATGTAAGTAAAATATGTTTAATCTAAATTAGTTCTCATTTTTTAAATATGTCTGACATATTAATGTGCCAATTAAATTAACTAATTAAATACTAAAACAATGTCAAAATTTTCACTTTATTTCATGTTTAATCTAGTTTCCTTTTTAAAATACAGAATATCATTTTGGAAAATATGGATACACTTTATACTGGGTTTATTTACTCCTGGATAATACTTGACACAACTCTTCTTTCATTGCCTTCATAGTCAGGGAGTGGAGCCAGGAAAGGCCTCATGAGGAGCAGTAATCATGACTGTGTTTGGGGGCAAAAACTTAGGTTATCATTCCATACAGTCATGAAACAGAATTGAAAGCTATGTTATTAATATTTTTATTGAATAACTTTTTAATTTACAACAATGAAGTCATTTTCCCATTTATATGTTTAGTGGTGAAAATATGTAAATGTATATATAATACGCAGTACACACATATGTACAAGCATGTGATATTGCTCATGACTCATTTTCCACTGTATCCAAGCTCTGGCCGCACCCCCACTATCCGTGTGGAGTTATGGGCATAACTGAGCTCCTGGGGCCCACAGGAATCCCATGTATAACTCAGCTTCAGAATCTTCTCTAGTTAAAATTCAGCACACACTCTAAAACCTAATTTTACTCTCTGTCTTGTACTAATGAACCTATTCCTAGAATTTCTTTCTTTTCTTTGATTGTCTCTGGAAAATTTTTGCCTTATTTAGATTTTGTTTGTATGGCTTTATTCTTGTATACTTGGTTGATTGGTCTATTGGCTGGTTATTTTAGCTTTGTAAAATGCTCTTATTAGCATACATTAGCTGTACAGAAGGGTTTGCTTTGACATTTTCATAAATGCTAACAATGTGCCTTGATTAAACTAGACCATGCATTCTCACTCACACTTGCATAAAATAATTTCAACAAGTTTCATGGCCTGTTTTCATATATACAAATGTGTGTATATGTGTGTGTAAAGTATTTGAACCATATTAAGCATTATTCAATCTCTTCAATCATTTCAATCCCTTTCCCTCTTTTACTACTATTTGCACTCCAACAGTATCTCTCACATTCCTGCCACTCATTTTCAGTTCATTTTAATTGTACAAAGTGCTTTCACTCTATTATTGATCATGTGTATACATTTAGTTTAATCAGATTCACCCCTTATATTTCTTTCTCTTTCCTTTTGATTCCTATTATTCAATAGCTTTCACTTTGTTATTCCATGTTTAGATTGAGACTTAATGATATTTATTGCATGCTCTTTCTCAATTTCTCTCTTTTCCTTTCCCCCTTCCCTACTCTTTTCAAGCCAGCCCACGGTAACAAACCTGTCTTTAGTATTTATTTATACTTGCATACTGTCCGGTGTGTGCCTCAAAGACATCCTCACATTCTGTAGATTGTCTCTTCAGTCTAGTCACTACTTACCTTTCCTGTTAAAAGCCTTTTACAATCTTATTTGTCAGCCCTTGTTCTTTTTCTGAGCTAGTGGGGTTCTGTTTAAAACATTACTGCCTGTGTCTGTATGTTCTAGTGTTCTCTTGATTCTTTCTGTCTTTATTCTTACCTTGCTATCTTTGATACAATTTGAATTGGTATTAGTAAATTTGGTTTATATATGTGTTTCTTCTGTTTTATTTACTTATTTAACTCATGTATACCTTCTACTTCTCTATTGTAGGGAATATTTCCTCAGTTCCATTTAGCTTTGGTTAAAGCCATCCTTGCAAAATGAGCCATGTCATTACCTGAGTTATAATAAATCTTTATTTGTAATTGACTATAAGTTCGTGTCAGCCCCTATTTATTTATTTTTCCAAGGCCACAAAATAAGGTCAGGATAACTTCTTAATTATCTCCTAATGCAATGTGTGCCACTTTGAATCATCTTTCTGTTTTGCTTGCTCCTTCCCTCCCACCCCCTTATCCGGTCCTAAGGCCTGACCTCTGGGCCACTGTCTCTGAGCTCTTCAGCTCAAGGCTAGGGCTCTACCACTTGAGCCAAAGCACTATTAACAGTTTTCTCACTGACTTTCCAGCCCCCGCTAGCTTTGAACCATGATCCTCAGATCTTAACCTCCTCTGAGTAGTTAGGATTACAGGTGTGAGCCACCGGCGCCTGGCTTCTTAGACAACTTTTAACTTCATGTGTGAAGGAGATGATGACCACTTCCTCACCCACATATTCTCTATTATGAAATGCTGGGGTATCCTGAGATCGCCTCTGCCACCAGGTATCACAAAACAGCAGCACCTGTTATGATAGGTTGGTCGGTTGTGTTCTCCCATTCATTCAGAACGTTTAAGGGACCTTGGGATACTCTTATTCACATGCTGTAAGTAAAGTCACATAGACTTAGTTACAGCATTAATGTTCACAAACATTTTGTAAGCATTGCTAACTATTTCTCCAACGCTTTTCTCAATGTGATCTTTGCAAAAAGGAGGATCCAGTTTATACTATTCCCAACAGGGCATTCCTTTAACTATTCATTCTCTGAAAACCCTATTTCAGTACTTGAATTTATTAATAGTTTTCCTTTTTACATAGAGAGATCATTTAAGAAGCAGATACTTGAAAATTAACTCTTAGAAGCCAATGTAGTTATGAATGCAAGTCTACTTCAGAAGAATTTAACCCTGCCCCACCGACTATATGAATAACCATCCTCTGTCCTATGTATCCAGGACAACCTTTATATTGTCTGTCAGACACAGAGTTCCAGTAGATTCTCAGCCTTGCCCATAGATTATTAGTTATATGTTAGTGGTTTAATGCATTTCATTGTTTTCTTGGAATTATTAAGTAAATGTTTATTCTTCTAGCTATTTGTAAATTAATGACATTTTGAATGCTAATGAAAGTCATATTAGAGTAGAACAGGTACATATTTTTAAGAACTATAAAGGTGCTTTTATTAATTTCAAACCAAACTGTGTCCAGTGTTCTTAAAGATACTTTTTATAAATACTAGCATTTTATGTGAGCTCATGAGAACCTTACTGAGGTTTTTAAAATTTTTATATGTATAAAAATAAAGTCATTAGCTAGAGTTTTGGCTTAGTCCTATGCAGCCAAGGCAAACTGTGTACAAAAAAAAATCATATAATGAGTATTTAAAATAGAATTTAAAATGAGATCATACAGACATAAATTCTTTGTTAGAATTTTGTCATTCTTAGAAGTATATTAATATTTTGTTCAAACGCTTTTTTAGAATTCTATTTTCAGGGGACTGGGAACATAGCCTAGTGGCAAGAGTGCTTGACTTGCATACATGAAGCCCTGGGTTAGATTCCCCAGCACCACATATATAGAAAACGGTCAGAAGTGGCACTGTGGCTCACGTGGCAGAGTGCTAGCCTTGAGCAAAGAGAAACCAAGGCCCAGGACTGGCAAAAAAAAAAAAAAAATTTTTTTTCAAATAATTCTGGATATGAATAAAAGGTAAAAAGAAAATACATATACCACTAACAGCATTGCTCCAATCTTAAAATATTTTGTAATTCTCTTTTAGTTATCACAGAAATTATTGCTAATACGCTATTCACTAAACTACAGACTTTATAGGCTGTTGTCAGCTCTTCCCTCTTCCAGTTCATGAGTTAGGGTATTGTGTTGTATTTGGCCCTGGCCTCTGGATTGGTAGATCTGAGTCACTTCAGTCTTTCCTCCTATATCATAATTTCATCATTTTTGCAAAGTACTGGTGAGTCCTGTTGGAAAATATCACTCTATTTTGGTTTGTCTTATCCATCTACATTTTTAATAAGTATACTTTTGAACATAAGTTTGAAGGCTGGAAGGCTAGAAATGCAACTTGCCCTACATGAACAAAGCCCTGGATCTGATGCCTTGAATTGAAAACAAAAGCTACTCGATACATGCTGCCTGCTGGACTACCCATTTATTTTCCCTTTAGTATACATCCTCTTTATTCAGAACCACCACACATGTGCACAGAGTACACTGCACAATGGTTGGAGGGCGTCATATACATTACGCTGTCATCCTGCTGTCCGCAGAGCACAGAAATGGTTGTATTGTGAATACGGTTGAATCTGTTATTAAGCAACCTGAGGAAAATTCTCAGATTTTAAATGTTTTAACCAATTGTCTGGTTTTTACGTCAGTGACAGTTTTCATTATGAATTCTTGTGACAATGCCTCCGAATATGCCCCAAACTTATTCCAATCTCTTTTCACATGTATTATAGCTACCCAAATAAAAAGATTCAGGAAGGCAATTCCACAATTCAATATTCATTCTCTCTGGATCTCATTACCTTTTCAGGGATTCATTTGCAAAAGTTTCTATACTTATTTAGCTTTCCATTTTAACTTTTTTTTTTCCTATAGTCATTCCAATCTCCTCTTTTACAAAATAAAATGAAAAAAAAATACTTGTTGTCACACTTACAGGACTGAAATTCTTATTGCTGTGATAAGAAATATAGAAAGTAATTCCTACATAAATATAGTGTATAAGAGAAAATCAGATTTAAGTTCAAATTAAAAGAAATTATAGATTACCCCAAATCCTGGAAATAAAGAATTTCATATTAAAAATATCTGAGAAAATAAACTGCTTATGTTATCTCCCATCTCTGGGACACATGTATTGAAATAACAAAGGCAGTAAGGAATGGCTTTAATGAAGTTTCTTCTGAATTTTCTATTTTATCAATGGGAATTTATTTTAATATATTTCAGATGCGTCTACATTTATTAAAATTATTCATAATAATCGCATTTTAAAATTAATCTTCCCCATATGAATATTATTCTTGTATTAGTCAACTTTTATAAGTTACTCTACAATATGCTAAAAATTAAACCAATTCTCATATGTTATCCATGAGTGAGTAAAACATTATACATGTACTAAAATTCTATAATTTTAAATATTATTGTTGGCTTTACAAAGCATGAAGCAACTTATTTTGCTTCTTTTCCTAAATCATGGGGACTTATAGAAATAATTTGATTCCTCTTGACACTCTTCTTCTTCTTCTTCATCATCATCATCATCATTTTTATTATTACTTAAGTACTTATACAAAGGAGTTGCCATTAAGCACAGCAGGTTATGAATACAATACATATTGATCAATGTCATCCCTTCCAACATTCTCACCCATCTCTCTACCCACCCTTTCCCTCACTCTTTTTAATTTTAGGATTTCATTGGATTTTTGCTTGAATTTCCCCCAACCCCTTGCTCTTTCTACCCTTTTTCCATCGACTTCATCCCATCCTAGGCTAACCCACTTCCTGGTGTTTTATTTTGCCTTTCTACAGAATTACATTATTTGAGTTCTTCTTTGAATCTATCCTATTTCAGTTAACACATTTATATACACTTGCATCCCACCTAATATATTTGCGTGTGAGTTTGTGAAGGAAAACATGCATCCTTTGTCTTCTTAATGTCCCACAATTCAAAGTGGAGGGCTACAACCGAAGTTACATTGTCTTCAGTTGACAGCAAGAACCTAAGTTCTTAGTCATCAATAATCACTGACCTGAGTTGGATTCCAAGCTCTACATATAAAAATAGAATGGTATTGTCATCAGAGCATCTTACAAGTATATCAAAATTTTGAGTTCTAATCAAAACTGGAAAGATTCAAAAATAGGTACTTCTTGGTTAGTGTTTTTTATAGAAAAAATATGGCTGTTTTACAAGAGATTACTACAAGCTTGTGCTCAGATAAAATTGTGTAATAGGACACATTATTTTTAGCCTGATCTTTGCTCTACTTTTGTGTTCTTCTTAATTATCATGCTGTCCTGAGTCTAGTGTCCATATGTTTCGATTTCAGACACTATGTCTACCCACTCTTAATAATTATCTCTTAAAATTACTCTCTCTTGCCACATATTAAACTCTGGAAACTCTGACCTACCCTAGATGTTTTTCACAGCTGCTCAAATTTTTACTCAAGCCACAATAAATGCATTTGGTGATTGTGGATGTTATTTTTAAAGAAAAAGGAAATTCATAAATCTTCCTAGTGAGGAACATATGTGGGTTAAATATACTCCCAAACTAATCTTAAAAAGCAAATTGAGATAATGATCATAACAAAAGAAAGAGAGTGAGGGAGGGAAGGAGAAAAGGAAAGAAATAAAAAGGAAGGAAGGAAGGAAGGAAGGAAGGAAGGAAGGAAGGAAGGAAGGAAGGGAGGGAGGGAGGGAGGGAGGGAGGGAGGGAGGGAGGGAAATAGAAAAGAAAGATGGAACATATGGTTACTAATAACATTAACCGATTTGTTGGGAATGTGGCTTAGTGGTAGAGTGCTTGCCTAGTTATGTATGAAGCTGTGGGTTTGATTCCTCAGCACCATATATACAGGAAAAAAAAAGCTGGAAGTTGTGCTATGACTCAAGTGGTAGAGTGCTAACCTTAAGCATAAAGAAACCAGGGACAGTGCTCAGACCCTGAGTTCAAGCCCTAGGACTGACAGAAGAAAAAAAAAAAAAAAAGGAAAAGAAATCACCAGAAGAACATTATATAGTAAAAAGTATACATAGCACCAAGATTCAAAACCACGGCCGGTCCATGATAAGCATCTGGTTTGCCTCTGAGAACATCCACACCCCTCTTCACCATATAATTCTGAAGATTTGGAACAAACCATTCACTGATCACATTTCCAGAATTTTAAATCAGTGAATTATATTATAGGTTAATATAAAATAACCAGATTTAAACAAGGAGGATTAATAAGTGAGGAATGAGAATATGCGAGGTCATGTGAAACATGATGGTAAAACAATATAACATATTTATAGAATTAGTTATAATTATTAGGGATATAGAATAACAGGTAGAACAGAATTGAAGACTATTTAGTCAAGACTTTTTTGGGGGGGTAACTAAATTTTAACAAGACTTTTTAAACATAAAAATATATATAACCAGATTTAAGAAGCTTTCTCTACTATAAAAAAACACAAGTCAAGATGAAATTCAACTACAAATAACAATAAGATTGTTGAAAATAAAGACAAACCCTATCTCAGCCATTATATATCTTTCAACAGAGAAAAATAGTTTTGAGGAATGATTTTTGAAGAATGTAGAATTCAGAAAATTATTTATTAAAATATTTTAACTAAGGTAAGTACTATGCATCTATACTATATATACAGAAAAATATCATTGAAAGATTAAAGACCAAGGGCTGGGAATATGGCCAAGTGGTAGAGTTCTCGCCTCGCATACATGAAGCCCTGGGTTCGATTCCTCAGCACCACCATTTATTGTGAGTCCTATGGCTTGAACTCAGGGCCTGAGCAGCGGCTCAAATGTAGAGTATTAGCCTTGAGCAAAAAGAAACCACGAACAGTGCTCAGGCCCTGAGTTCAAGCCATAGGACTGACAATAAATAAATAAATAAATAAATAAATAAATATTTTTTTAAAAAATATTAAAGACCAAAATGAAGACAAAAATAAGTACGAAGGGGATGTTTTTTTTAAAAGTTTTTATTATAAAACTGATGTACAGAGAGGTTACAGTTTCATACGTTAGGCATTGGATACTTTTCTTGTACTGTTTGTTACCTTGTCTCTCATACCCCCCTCCCCCCTCCCCCTTTCCCCCCCTGCGGTGTTCAGTTCACTTACACCAAACAGTTTTGCAAGTATTGCTTTTGTTGTTGTTTCTCTTATTTTACCCTTTGTCTCTCAATTTTGGTATTCCCTTTCAATTTCCTAATTCTAATACCAGTACACACTGTTTCCCATTCACTCAGATAAGATTACAGAGATAGTGTAGATACAATCACAAGAAGGTGATACACGGACATCATCAATAGTAGAAATTACAGATACACATGGGATGTTGAAAGTAGTTACAACTGTGATATAACAATCATTTCCATAAAATGGAGTTCATTTCACTTAGCATCATCTTATGTGATCATAAGGGTATAGCTATTGGGCTCTTGTGATCCTCTGCTGTGACTTGCCTAAATCCGTGCTAATTATACCCAATAAGGGTGACCAAAAAGTCCATGTTTCTTGGGTCTGGATTACTTCACTTAGTATAATTTTTTCCAAGTCCTTCCATTTCCTTACAAATGGGGCAATGTCATTCTTTCTGATAGAGGCATAAAATTCCATTGTGTATATGTACCACATTTTCCTGATCCATTCGTCTACGCAGGGGCATCTGGGTTGGTTCCAGATTCTCCCTATGACAAATTGTGCTGCGATGAACATTGTTGTACTGGTGGCTTGACTGTGATTTTGTTTGTGTTCTTTTGGATAGATACCCAAAAGTGGAGTTGCTGGGTCATAGGGGAGTTCTACATTTAGCCTTCTGAGGAATCTCCATACTGCTCACCAGAGTGGCTGAACCAGTTTACATTCCCACCAACAATGAAGTAGGGTTCCCTTTTGGCCACATCCCCTCCAACAACTGTTATTGTTAGTTTTCTTGATATATGACATTCTTACTGGGGTGAGATGGAATCTCAATGTTGTTTTGATTTGCATTTCCTTTATGGCCAGTGATGTAGAGCACTTTTTCATATGTCTCTTGGCCATTCTCATTTCCTCATCAGAGAAGTCTCTTTGTAGGTCTTTAGCCCACTTGATGAGTGGGATATTAGTTCTTTGCGGTTTTGTTTTGGAGGAAGGTAATTTTTTTAGTTCTGCATATATCTTAGATATGAGGCCTTTGTCCGTTGAATGGCCGGTAAAGATCTTCTCCCAGTCTGTGGGCTTTCTGTTTATCTTGCAAGCTATGTCCTTTGCCGTGCAGGAGCTCTGCAGTTTGATGCAGTCACATTTGTCCAACCTTTCTTTGATTTGTAGCCTTTCTGGGTCTTTGTTCAGGAAGTTCCGTCCTGGGCCAAGGAGCCCAAGTGTTTCTCCTCCTTGTTCCTTTAGTGTTTTCAAGGTGTCTGTTTTGATTTCGAGGTCTTTAATCCGTTTGGAATTGATTTTGGTGCAGGGTGATATATAAGGATCTAGTTTTAGTTTGTTGCATGTGTTGAGCCAGTTTTGCCAGCACCACTTGTTAAAGAGGCTATCTTTCTTCCATACTATTTTTTTTTAGCCCCTTTATCAAAGATTAAGTAGGCATAGTTCTGTGGGTTCATTCCCGGGTCTTCAATTCTGTTCCATTGGTCTTCAGGCCTGTTCCGGTGCCAATACCAAGCTCTTTTTATTACTATAGCTTTATAATACAGCTTCAAGTTGGGTATTGCAATTCCTCCAGCACTATTCTTTCTGCTTAGGATTTTTTTTGCTATTCTAGGTCTTTTATTATTCCATATGAATTTCTGGATTGCTTCCTCTATTTCATCAAAGAATGGTGTTAGGATATTAATGGGTATTACATTGAATTTGTAGATAGCCTTTGGCAATACTGCCATTTTGATTATATTAATCCTCCCAATCCAGGAGCATGGGAGGTTTTTCCATTTCCTTAGTTCTGACTTAATTTCGTTTTTCAAGGTTTTAAAGTTCTCCTCAAAGAGGTCTTTTACTTCTTTGGTTAAGGTTATTCCTAGGTATTTTATGTTTTTGGAGGCTATTGCAAAGGGGGTTGCTTTCCTGATATCATCCTCGGTGTTCGCGTCATTAGCATACAGAAAGGCCATTGATTTTTGAGGGTTTATTTTATATCCTGCAACTTTTCCAAAGTTTTGGATCAGCTCTAGTAGCTTGGGGGTAGAGTCTATGGGATTCTTTAGGTATAGGATCATGTCATCTGCGAAGAGAGAGAGTTTAACTTCATCTTTACCTACTTGGATCCCCTTTATATTGTCTTCTTGCCTAATTGCTCTGGCTAGGAATTCTAGTACTATGTTGAAGAGCAGGGGAGAGAGTGGACATCCCTGCCTTGTTCCTGATTTTAAAGGGAATGGCTTTAGAGTTATGCTTGCTGTTGGTTTGTCATAAACTGCCTTGATTATATTCAGGAATGTTCCCTGGAATCCCAGTTTTTCCAGGGCATTTAGCATAAGTGGGTGCTGGATTTTATCAAACGCTTTTTCCGCATCCAGAGATAAAACCTTCTGGTTCTTTTGCTTGCTCCGGTTGATGTGGTGGATTACATTAATTGACTTGCGTATATTAAACCAACTTTGCATCCCTGGGATCAATCCAGTTTGATCGTGGTGTATGATTTTTTTGATGACCTGTTGAAGTCGATTGACTAGAATTTTGTTGAGAATTTTTGCGTCTATGTTCATCAGGGAGATCGGTCTATAGTCCTCTTTCCGTGATGAGTCCCTGCCTGGTTTGGGGATGAGGGTTATACTGGCTTCATAGAATGAGTCTGGAAGTGAACGTTCTCTTTCAATTTCATTGAAGAGTTTGAGAAATATTGGAGTGAGTTCTGTTTTGAAGGCCTTGTAGAATTCTGCAGTGAATCCGTCTGGACCTGGGCTTTTCTTGGATGGGAGATCACTTATTGCCGTTTCTATTTCAATACTGGATATGGGTCTATTTAGGAGGTTTAAACCTTCGTGGTTCAGTTTGGGGATTTGAATTTTTTCTGGGAAATCGTCCATTTCTTCCAAGTTCTCGAATTTGTTGGCATAAAGGTTTGCAAAATAGTCCCTTATTATTTTCTGAATTTCGGTTATTTCTGTGGTGATGTTACCTGTTTTATCTCTTATCTTGTTTATTTGAGTGTGCTGCCTTTGTTTTTTGGTCAGGTTTGCCAGGGGTCTGTCTATCTTGTCGATTTTTTCAAAGAACCAACTCTGTTTTGTTGATTCGATGGTTTTTTTCGTGTCTAATTGATTTAATTCTGATTTGATTTTAATTATTTGCTTCCCTCTATTGACTTGGAGTTTGGCTTGTTGTTCTCTCTCAAGGAAATTAAGGTGTTTCCTTAAATTATTGAGTTGCTGTTTCTCCAATTTGTTGATGTATGCACTCAGAGATATAAATTTTCCTCTTAGTACTGCCTTTGCTGTGTCCCAAAGGAGCTGGTACTTTGTGTCCTCAACTTGGTTGAATTCCATAAACATTTGAATTTCCGTTTTAATTTCTTCAATGACCCTCTGATGGTTCAGCAGTGTGTTGTTTAGTCTCCATGAATTGTAGGATTTTCTGTGGTGGCTGTTTGAGTTGAGGTCTAATTTTATTCCGTTGTGGTCTGAGAGAATGCAGGGAATGGTATTGATACTTCTGAATTTGTACAGATTTTCTTTGTGCCCTAAGATGTGATCTATTTTGGAGAATGTTCCATGTGCTGCGGAGAAGAATGTGTATTCTGTTGTTGCTGGGTGGAATATTCTGTAGATGTCGATTAAGTCTAGTTGTTCTATGCAATTGTTTAGTTCTGTGGTTTCTTTGTTCAGTTTTTGGCGTGTTGATCTGTCCAGAGGTGATAGTGGAGTGTTAAAGTCCCCAACTATCAATGTGTTTGGTTCTATGAGTGACTTTAGAGCCAGTAGTGTTTGTTTGATGATGTTGGGTGCTCCTGCATTTGGTGTGTAGATATTTAGAATGGTTATTTCTTCCTGTAGGAGAGATCCTTTTACTAGTATGTAGTAACCTTCTTTGTCTCTTCTTACCTTTTTTAATTTGAAATCAATTTTGTCTGATACTACGGTTGCAACTCCAGCCTGCTTATGGGGGCCATTTGCTTGATAGATTTGTTTCCAGCCTTTCACTTTTAGAAGATGTTTACTTTTGCTGCATAGATGTGTCTCTTGGAGGAAGCAGAAAGATGGATCTTGATTTTTGATCCAACTTATGAGCCTATTTCGTTTGATTGGAGAATTAAGTCCATTAATGTTGACAGGATTGAGCGATGATCGTTTGTTCCTTTCATTATCACTATCTTGTTTAAAGCTGTGTCTTCCCATTTCTTGTTCTGATGTTTACTAATTAGGGTTCATTTCTCTGACTGTATTGGGATCTTGATTATTTTCCCTGTACAGTACATCTTTATGGATTTTCTGTAAAGCTGGTTTGGTGGAGATATATTGTTTCAGTTTTTCCTTATTGTGGAAGACTTTTATTTGACCTTCGGCTATGAAGGAGAGTTTGGCTGGGTACAGAATTCTTGGTTGGTAGTTATTTTTATTTAGAGTTTGGTATACTTCATTCCAGGCTCTCCTTGCTTTCATGGTCTCTGCTGAGAAGTCTGGGGTAATTCTGATTGCTTTTCCTTTATATGTTATTGCTTTCTTTGCCCTAACAGCTTTGAATATTTTTTCTTTGCACTCTGCTGAAGCTGTTTTGATCACAATACGTCGGTGGGATGTCCTATTCTGGTCTGGTCGATTTGGGGTTCTAAATGCTTCTTGTATCTCTATAGGCCTTTCCTTTTGGATATTTGGGAAGTTCTCAGCTAATATTCTGTTAAATAGGTTGCCTATCCCATTAACCTCTTTCTCCAAGTTTTCCTCAATACCTATTATCCTTAAATTGGGCTTCCTGATCGTGTCTTGAATCTCCTGTAGTGATCTGTTTTGTTGATTGGACTTTTTGTATTGATTTTTGATCTTTCTCCATAGAGTCTAAGGAATCTTCAGCTCCCGAAATACGATCCTCTGCTTCAGTTAGTCGGGATTGTAGGCTAGTTACTTGATTTCGAATCTCTTTTGCTTCTGACTGGTCTTTCCTGATAATTTCCATGTCATTTCTTAGGTCTTGTATGGACTTCTTTACTTCATTAACTTCATTACTTTGGTTTTGAGTCTTGTCTCTTAAATCTTTAAGCTGCTTAGCTATCTTTTTTTTTTTTTTGGCCAGTCCTGGGGCTTGGACTCAGGACTGAGCACTGTCCCTGGCTTCTTCTTGCTCAAGGCTAGCACTCTGCCACTTGAGCCACAGCGCCACTTCTGGCCATTTTCTGTATATGTGGTGCTGGGGAATCGAACCCAGGGCCTCATGTATACGAGGCAGGCACTCTTGCCACTAGGCCATATCCCCAGCCCAGCTATCTTTTAATTTGACTCTTGAAGTTCATTTATCTTTCTATTTGTGGATGCCATGAAATTCTCCATTAATTTATGCTTTGCCTCCTCACGCTCTAGAATAATTGACTGAAGAGATTCGAACTTTTCATTTATAATGTTTATCAGTAGACTTTGTAGAGCATTTTGAGGGTTCTCTTCTATGTCTTTGATTGACTGCTCTGCTTCCTGCTTGTTTTGAGTGGGAGATAAGACTTCATTGTTTGCCATCTTTCTTGTGTTTCTTCTGCCCATTTGAATTGGGGATGCCAGTCTACCAGCACCTGTGAGCACCGTTTAAGACCCAACGCGCCCTTACCAGGCACTGTTGTGTAAATCTTACAAGTTCACAATTATGTATAGATACCCTGTATACCTGTCTATAAAATTAGATTTGCTGCTCCTAAAGAATACAATCTCAATATAACAACTGATCCTGGGCCCTTTATTCAGTAGTTACTTATTTACTGTTACAACCCTATACGCAATTCTTGTTTTTATATTAAGATCTTTTATGACTGGCTTTCTCAATGAACCCCTTTGATTCACTTGTATTAAGCTGGGATACCCTCTATCCAATAACCAGGATTCAATGGAACCTGGAAGTCCAGGCAGTAAGTCAGGAGAGTAAGTTGGAGGTAGTAAAGAGAATAGAGTAAAATGTATTGGGGAGGGGAGGTGGTGATTTTGGTTTAGTTTCAGTGATGTGGAAGTGTTGAGAAGAGTAGAATCAGTAGAGAGAATGAGGTTGCAATGATAGATAATGGAAAGTTAGCAGAAAATAGTGCAGGTGTTCTTCATAGGAAAGTAAGTTTTAAAGAAAGAGAACGCAGAGAGAGAAATAAAGTAAAAGTAGTGGGAGACAGACGCACACAACAGAGAAAAATTATTTTTAAAAGAAGATAAAATAAAAAGGGAAAAAAATTTAAAAAATAAGCAAAGGAACAACCCAAACAAACAGAAAAGAAAAAAAACTTGATAAAACAAACTGGTAAAAATAGAAAACATGGGGAAAAAAAAAAAGACGACATTTCCGAATTGAAAAAAAAAATTTTTTTTAAAGTTTAAGAATTGTTGAAAAGATAAAGAAAAAAAAAAAGGAGTCTTCCTTGTTTGGGTCGTCTTTCCCCAGTCTCTGGTTTCCTTGTGATGGTCTGCAGTCTCTATTCCTGATTTTCTGGGTTTGGCAGAATTCACCTTGCTCCTCTGTTTGCTGCAGGGCCGTGGCCTTTACAGCCTGCCTTTGAATAGGCTGTGAGCTCAGCAGGGAGGGGCGGCTCTGGCCTCTTTTACCCAGCTGAGAGGTGCTTGCCTGTGCAAGGCTTCTGCCTCCTGCACCGGGCAGTCTCTTTCACGGAGGTGGCTTTGGAAAGCAGCTCCTTTTCAGGCTGGGAATTGGGCTTCCTCTGTGACGGGACTGTTTAACTGTCTCAGGAACCTCAGTCTGGTGTTTCCCTGCCGCTTGGAGCTGGTGGCTGTTTTCGCTTTAAATTTAGAAGTTCCAGTGGGCAGGGCGGGGCACCTCTGGCTAAGCCAAGGCCCAGGGCACACCTCCCACCTGGGCAGCGGCGTTCTCCTGGGCTGAGTTGGCTCTCACTGATTGGTCCCTCTTGCCCTTTTCAAAGATGGCTAATTTGACCTCACTTTTCCCAGGCCCGCTTTAGTTCCAATCTGGTCTGACCCTATGCCAGTGGCAAAGATGGCGCTTTGCTCTGGCAGTGGGGGCAGGGCTGCCTTGCCGGAGTTGCTCTGTGGTCATGAGTGAGAATATCTTTCATGGGTACTCACGCTTTCTCGGCGATTTCAGGTCGTCCGTGCTCAGGCGCCGGCTGGTCTCCGCTGTGTGCTTTACCTCCGTGGAGTGCGGGTTGCTGTGAAGAGCACTGTGCCGGTGTCGCCCAGAGCTCGAATCTGTGTTTTCAGATGTGCAAAGTCGATTTTTCCTTCCTGGCCAGAATCCCTGTACTGTTACAACTTACGCTGGTTGTATTTCTATTCTAAGGGGATGTTATATTGAAAGAACTACAGAAAAATCATACTAAAAGGATTTTTTCCAAACGAAAATTACACTAGACGATAACTGAAAAACTTTCAAAAACAGAAAAACATCATCAAAGAAAAAAAGTGCAAAGGCATAGGAAAACTTAAGGAAAGAGCACAGACAATGGAGGAGGGAGTTGTCTCAGGAATAACATGTATTCTCCATCTTGATCTGATCTTTGCATACTTGGATGTGTTTGGAAAATGTCATCTGGCTTTAGTTTCAAGTCACACTACTTTATAATTCAATAAAGATATAATTTACTTAAAATGTAAAGAAATTTAGCCAGGATCTTTTTGCATTATCTTCTGTAAGCACTAAGGAATTTATGTTTTAAATCCTCATTTTTTCTAAAATTTTCTCCATCAACTTCTTGATTGATAGTTACCTTTGCTATGAATTGTTATGCTATATTCTGCCTTCTACATTTCTCTTAAAATGTCCGCGATTAGCCAAATTATTGCTTCTCTATTTCTTGTGGAATTTATCTCCAATTTCCTTTAAAACACTTTAAAATTTACATAAGGAAAACTAAAACCATTCTCTTCTTTTAAAAGAAGCCAATATCTTGTCATCCTAATGAGTTCAACTCAGACAATTCATAAAACCCAAGAATAATTTTATACACTACTGTAAAAAGTTGCCTATCCTGAACTTTAATCTGAGCAACAATACTTAGATCTTACAACTTAGTGTCTAACATTCAAAGCTTGATGAAAATATCAGATAACTAAAATTTCCAAATCCCTCATGCCATGAATAAGATAAAACTTACAAAAATCTACTAATAAAAAAGTCACATTCTAAATGCAAGTAAGTACACTAAATGTACCCTCTGCCTTATATATGAAACTGTAACTGCTCTGTACATCACTTTGACAATAAATAAGTAATTATTCAAAAAATAATAAATGCAAGTAAATAAAATCAGAGGGAGAGCTGTATATACATCCTCAGAAACTGTTTGACAGATGCTTGCTTGTTTTGACAGTAGAATTTTAAAAGTAAACATTGGAAAGAAAACTCAACTCAAAACTTTTGACTTTTTGTTTCTACAAATGCTGTGCAGCAATTCTCAAAATACTCTCTGAATGGGCTACTTTATTAAAACCCTGAGCACAGTGTGTTTGCTAATATCTCTATCTATCTACTTATCTATCTATCTATAGTTATATATGAATTCTTCAGCTAAGTTAACTCAGAAGAATCAGATTCTTTGAACAAATCTGAGAGAATTTCAATGTATAATGTTATGTAGTTTTCAAATCAAACTAAAGTTTGAAATGACTCTTAATTTGATGTGCAAATATTTATTATAATTGATTTTAAATGATTCAAGAATGTAGATGTTTAGCATGGATGTTATGACACAAGGATGGAATCTGGTAATTACAAATGAATAGTTTCTTATAAGCTTTTGGAAAACATCTTGAATAGAGAAGCATCTGTTTCCAGTCATTATTTCTGATGATGCCCAACTCTCTATCCCTGCTTGCCTTGACAGACAGTGAACATGGTGTTTTTCAAAAGATTTTTTTGCATTGGTCCCTTTTCCTTCTCCTTACCAAGAATCTTGACATTCATAAACAAGTTGTCTAAAAAATCCCCAAGAATTTTTTTCTCCTGATGTTATCTAGACGACTTTATAAAGCTTCAAAACATTTTAAATAAGTGAATTTACTTTGACAGTTTCCTAGGAGCACCTGCAAAATCATCATCTTAATTGGGAGACAGCTGCTACTGATTGCTGTTGAGAAGGGTATCTGTGTTTCCATGTTGGCTGATTGGCTGCTTTTATTTGATCGTACATTTAAGCTTTTTTCCCCTGTTTTCTTTCCTTTTTTTTTTTTTTTTTTTCAAGCTGCAACTTTCTTAGGAGATGGTTTAAATGATTAAAGACCTAAAATGGAGTGTCACTTCACAGACTATCACAGTGCAAAATGAATGACTTTCGGTGAGTAAACATTGCCAGACACCTATAAAAGGCTTACCTCCTTTATGGAGCAAGGATATTGATCTCAAGAACCAATTTACTCAATGGTTCAGCAGTCACAGAAGTAAATGTTGTAAACTGATGAGGCATACCAACTAGTAAAAGTGTCAAGGTGGCAAGAACAATTAGCTTCGCTCTAAAAAGTACCAGAAGAAATAGGAATTGCTCTAATGAATGTTAAATAAATGTGTATTTGGAGCTTCTTTCTAGTAAGGTCAGAGATGTATTTGCACATTCACCATGAAGGCAGCTAATCTGGTGATGCTTTCAGAATGCAACATTTTAAATTCCAGTATGGTATTCTGCAATGTTTCCCATTTCCATTTCATATGGAAAAGTTGCTGTTATAAGGTCAGTTTTTCTTGATGGCCCAGCACTCTCCCAAACAAGAGACAAATAATCATATCAATCTCTTTTAGCACCTATGATTACATAAAGATACATGTTACAGATATTAAAAGACCACAAAACAGGACAAAACAAGTAAACACACAAGAAATGTAAACCAGAAAAAATTTAAACCCACATGGAGTCAAAGCCAATACAAGTATTGGTGATCAATTTATTATCTGAAATTCCAATCTTTTCATGATATATATGATCCTAGATATTTAATAATTTGTAATTTCTTCTGAATTTCTTCTGTGAAAAACACAGCTTTGGATTCTATAATTCAAAGGATGCAGCTTGATTTAAAAAAACTAATATTTAAAAATTTTAAACTACATTAAAAAACAACTACTCATAAAATTAAATTATACCAACCTCTATATTCTCATTTACAAATGGATCTTTAATTGTATTCCACCTTATTTACTAATTAAACATCTAATTCTGTTACCTGAAGGCATTTCACTGGAATTAGATCTTCTTATTTAATATATTAGAATTACTCTTTAAAAACGAATTGAAATTTCTTTAAGGAGTAGAGAATTTAATTAGAAGTCAGATAATTAAGAAGCATGTAACATTTTGATGCAATAGGGAAGACAAAATAAAAATTTACAATACATACCCTAAGAATAATTATGAAAAGAGTTGTGGAAATGTGATAGATTTGGGAAAATTCACCTGAGAGAACAAGGAGCTACTCAATGGAGTTCTTATTTAGTATCACGTTCTCGTAGACCTTCAATTGCAACCAAACATGAGTAAAAGAATTTTTTTTGAAACTTAAGTATTTAAATCCTATAGAAAGTTAATAGAACATTTTAGTTGTTTAAAGCCATAAAATGCACCTATTAGAAATTTCTCAGACACTGGTGTTTCATGCCTGTAATCCTAGCTACTTAGGAGGCTGAGATCTGGGGTGGTGATTATAAGCCAGCCTGAGTAGGAAAGTCCATGAGATTCTTTTGTTAATAAACTACTCAGGAAAATCTGGAAGTGGTATTGTGATAGATTGCTAGCTTTGAGCAAAATGAAGCTCAGGAACAGCACCCAGGCCCTGTGTTCAAGCCCCAGAACTAGTACTCACATACTCTCCTTTCCCCACACGCACAAATTCACAACTACTTCAAATTTTCAAACATGGTGAATGCTAGGTTATGTTTTAGAGTAAAACATTGCAAATTATTTCATTCTTTAGAAGTAATATAAAGTTTTGATGCAATATTGTAGTTTATAAGGATTGATTGTCCGGTCAAGTGATTGATTCTGTACGGATATTTCCAATATTTTAAGAAAGTACAAAAGACAATCATTATATAACCATTAATTTCAGAGAAAGATTTTAATGGTTATATAAGTGCTTCCAGTTTTTTTATTCAAAAATTTTGACATAGTACCATAGCACAATGAAAAAAACAACAACAACAGCAACAATAATGACAGACTGACAGAATTCCATTGTACTTAGTGATGTATAAATTGCCATTTCCTGGCTGTTCTCCTAGTGTTTCAATGTTGGTACAAACATCATTTTATGATGACAGGAAGAATTTAATTTTAAAATTCTGTCCAAGTTTGACTGAAATGTTCATTCAACCTGCAGAGTTTTCTTCTATATCATAAAACATTTTAGAGCGTAAATATGCTTTAAATTCAATCTCAGAGAAAGCAAGATAGTAGTTATTAACTTAGTTTTTCTTGGGTCAATTTAAATTTTCTAATTCATAGCCCAGAAAACACATACAAATTAGTATCATTTTAGTAGAAAATGAATACATTTTCTGGTAAAAGAAGAGATGGAGTTTCAGCACAATTCAATAACTTTCTCAAAATTACAATTTCTATTTCAAATTTATAGCACACAATATTGTACTGTGCACTAACAGTTAAAATTAAAGGAAGTATAATTCCACATCTTCCTAGAAAGCATCCTAAAAATCATCATAACATTTATAATAAAAAACATAAAACACATGAACATGTACTTCTTCTCAAGAATATTTAAGATCATTGACTAAAAGCTGAGTATGGTGGTATAAACCTATAATACTAGCACTTAGGTAGGAGTATTACAAATTTGAGGCCAGCCAAAACTATATCATGATATAATGACTGAAAAAAAAGAAAAAAGAAGGTAAAAAATATGAAAAGAATTCTTAATTGGACTAAAGTCTAGAGAAAAAAAATCCCTTAATACTGTGTTAAAGAATAACATTTGCTGTTACTAATTAGAGACAGAATTACTCTGGATACATGTGGGCAAAGACATATGCCTGCACAAGGCAGACTGCATAGCTAAAGAGAGAACAAGACCATGGCTGGCATGATGGGCTGAAATGAGAAAGGCTGGAGAAAAAACAAACAAACCCACTACCACACTGCCCTGGGAAATTTGTAGAGAAAGTAACTGAAGAGGAAAGGCTGGAAAATATTGCAAACTATCAACATTTCATATAATTAATCTAGAATTTTATTAGGTAACCCTTCTCATTGGGATGGTAAATGTAAAATGGAACAACAAAAAAAATTTCAAATCATTCAAACACCCAACAGTACCTTAAATCCAGAAAATATGGATAGAATTAATCACTATGATGCTCACTTATATTGTGATTTTTTTAAGTCGCATTTTATCTCCGTTGAATTTAAAATTCAGTGTAAATTTAAATATGTTAATGTCAGGGATGTCAATCTCTTGCACAATCAAGCACAGGTCTAGAAGTCATCCAGCTACACCGCTGGAAGACTGAAAGTATCACTCTATGATCTTGGTGTATCATTCTCTATTCCTGTCTCTTCTTCCTCAACTCAATTTGACACATAGATCAGATCATTATATATAAACTCCTAAATGAAAATTTTCTGTCAGCTATTTCTTCTCCAGTTTCTTATTCTGTTTTCTGTAGTTCTTAGGATTCTGTAGTGAATCTTATGGATCATGCTCTAACAAGTGAGCATGAAGTCACTGATGCTCAATCCATTTATTGCCCGAGCTTGTGTTGCCTTGACTCTCTTTGGCATCTTTGGTGTCTCTTGACTATTCTACAAGTACCTAGGGCATGGCTCAGTCTCCAAGGCCAAGTTGGCAGCTGGCAGCTTACATTGATTTCTCTGGCAGCTCCTGCAATCTTTGCTTTCCACTGTGGAGGTGAGAGCCCTTTTCTCTGAAGTATCTTTCATATAATGAAACATCTCTTGCCACCAGAGCGGACCTGCCAACATCAATGTTTCAGAGTCAAAACCTCTCCCACTCTGTTTTGACCTCAAATGAATGTCTTCTACCTTAATATGGCAGCATGATGAACTTGTTAACAAAGAAAATTTCCTTGATCACAAGGAAATTTGAGAAGTTGTCTCAATGTGGTATCTAGTAGAAAAATTCTCTTGAAATGAGGAAAGTGGATGCATGCATTTTGATATAACTGACATGTAATAGATCTTCATCAAACTATAACAACAACTATAGTTCTTAAGTAAGTGAAAGACATCTGGGAATCAGAGTAACTACTACCAAATTTCATTGGATGTTGGATGAGCCACTTACTAAGATGGTTTTGACTATTTATATATAAATGAGCACTATTTTAGGTTAAAACTTTTTCATATGTTCTAGTATTCGCAGCATCTCAACAATGTTTATCCATTCACTCAAAACTGTGTATTAAGCAAATACTTTATACCAAGTGTTTTTCTAGTGCCTACAATCTAATCATTGAGAAAAGTGTAAAATTATTTCCCCAGAAAATTCAATTTCCTTAGAAGGAAGTATTGAATGAATAAATGAATGGATAGATTAATGAATGAAGCAGTAGCAGAGTATCTTAGATAACAATAAATGGTATTGGGTAAAGTAGATGAGAAAGATGGAAGTGTTCAAGGCTTATAACTGTAAATAGAATATGAATGTTTTCAGTAAGAATTGGCTACTAAGAAATATGTGAAAAAGGTGAAATACTGAGCCAATAAAAGCACCTATGATGGCATTGGTATGTTTAGCTGTAATGTAGCAATTTATTCAACAGTGTTTACACGAGGTTTGCTAGTATGCAAGTTATACAGTCCTATGTCACTATTTGTACCATCTCACTTTTACAAATTAGAAAAAATATGAACAATTTAATTAATTTAGCCAGGTACTGTTGGATCACACCTGTAATCCTAACTTCTCAGGAAGCTGAAACCTGGAGGATCTCCATTCAAATCCAGCATAAACAGAAAGTCTATGAGTCTCTTCTACAATTAGGCACTGGAAGATTAGACTGGAGGCATGGCTTAAATAAAAGAACTCCAGTGGCCTTGATGAAGCAAGCCAAGCAAGAACATAAGGACCTGTGTACATGCCAACAACTAGAAAAGAAAAGCTAATTAATTTACTCAGATATAAGCTTCTGTAGAATTAGAATGGAAACCTGATGTTTTTGAAGCAAGGGATATTCTCCTAGTAAGTCCTTATGACAGACAAGTAAACATCATTCCTCAAAGTCATTAAATATAGAGATCTTTGCTAAAAGAGGGTGGGGGACACAGAAGAGAAATAATTGTTAAATATTTTCAGCAGATTTAGGACTTCTTATTTGAGAATTGTGAATCTTTACTCAGACTTGCTTTGCACTTTCTCAGGCTTTTTTTCTGTTTATGACACGCCAAAAATAACTCATGAAAGGCTCTGAATATCTTCCTTCTTTCTAGTCATATTACTGTATTGCTTGTTTCATCCTTGGGATTGTTAAGAGTGAAAGCTGATTGTAAAGTGAATGTCTGTTTTTCCCTGAAACACCAGGCACATATTATAAGAAGCTCAAGGTTAAAGCTATAGATTCACTTATCCCCCTAGACTGGAGGACTTTAGTATTAACTGAGGAATTTTAGCAGAAATAAATACTATATTAGTGATATTTACCACAGGCCAATTTCAAAAATAATAATTTTAAAAGGCAAATGTCTCATCAATTTGTTAAGGATATGACTAAATATCTGTTACTGAATGGAAAATAAATGTGCTCTAGTCTGAGACAAGTTACAAAATTATATCATAATTTAATGCTGATGGTGGATTATATCTAAGAATAAAGACAACTGAAAATGAGGTAATAATTTTACTTGATGAAAATTGGATATCTCATAAATAAATGAGCTTTAAACATGTGTATTAATGACATAGGGTACTTATTTCTGATATTTTTGATAGAAATGTATGCTCATAAATTTTGTGGAATTGGTATCACTGGATAATAAATTTTACTGAAGTTTGATGCTACTAATTTTTGTTTTAAATTACCCTATATACACCTACAAAAAGGAATTTGTTAGTCTATTTGATAGACTGCTTTTCAGCTCCGTAATGATAAGACGTTTAAGATACTTTTCATTCTGTAGTGTAGCTCAAATACGGCAAATTCTAAAAGAAAATCCTAGAATATGGTAGAACATAATTATATATATGGTATATATATATGCTAGAATATATAATTATAAACTGAGCACCAGTGGCTCATGCCTGTTATTATGCATACTTAGAAGGTTGAGATCTGAAGATCACAGTACAACACCAGGTTGTGTAGGAAAATCTAGGATAGTTATCTCCAGTTAACTATAAAAAAGCAGAAAGTAGAGCTGTGGCAGTGGTAGAGTGCCAGCCTAGAGCATAAAAAAAGGCTTAGGGATAGGCTTAGGGATAGCACATAGGCCTTAAGTTTAAGCCCAGGCACAATAAAATAAAACAAGAATAACTAAAAAGGTACATCCCCTGAATATCCTGTTTAAGTTATGGCCTTAATAATAAGTTTGTGCTAATATTTAAGGTAATTACTAGTAGTTTTACCATTGTTTGGGATAGGAAGTGGAAATTTTGTCATCTCTAATATAATTGTATTATTGTAGTAGATGAGCTAGATGTGATAGAAGAACAAATATGAAATTTTGTAATGCAAGGAATAACTATATAAAAAGTTTGATATTTCATATTATCTAATTCTCACTTTTCACTGATGTCATGGCTATTTGTTTCAGATTTGACAAAAAATTGCTTTGTTATTATTATTTTTGCAGGATGAGGGTTATTGCTTAGTGTGGTCTTATCCATCTGCAAGAAGGAAGAGGAGGAGCATGGGAAGATAAGGAATTTAAAGTCATTAATGCAAGAGAAGGGAAGAGATAAGGCTTACAGCCTTGAAGTTACTAGGCCTTTCTCTGCACCATTTATTGAATTTTATATAGGATCTTGCTTGTTTGGTTTTTATCTTGTCCACTGTCACTGTCACACCATGATCCTCTTCTCTGTGCTTGTCACTTTACTTAATGGGATTATAGGCATGTGCTACTCTGCCCAGCTTGCTCACTGAAATGGGGAGCTTGCTTTTTTTTTTTTTTTTTTTTGCCATGTTTGGCTTATCATTGTGATCCTCTAAATGTCTGCTTCTCAAGTAGCTTGGATTAAAGACACTAGCCACTATGTCTGGCCTCCAAGGACAGATAGAGAATAATACTGACACCAACTAGGGGTCTGGGTGGTTGTTTCAATCTAACAAAAACTGAAGGAAAAGACTAATGATGGTAGGGTAAGAAATTGAGAGCTTTCTTACAGGAGACAAAGTAATTATGAAGAAAAGCAAGACTCCTCAGAAGAGGAGTTCCACTATTGGAGCTAGGAGAATTGAGAGTAGAGGCAAAGTTTACCTGACAGTAAGAGTGAGATGCCAAGGAAACCAAGAAGTCTCTTGGCTATTGATGGGTTGGTATAAACTCCCAGCACAGACTTCTGCCTGGGAGAGCAGCTGCCTTATGCCATATAAGATGTTATCCACCTGCTTCCTAAGCAAGGGGAGGAGGGGAATACAGACTTATTGGTGTAAAAGAGAGTAACTGGGACTCTGAAACTGATATAATTCGTAGCACCACTTTGGCTCATGAGATCCCTGTACAGTTTTAGTCCTTCTGTGGAGTCTCAGCTGCTATGACATCTGATTGAGTCCACGTTCTCAGGGTGTTTGCATCCTCAGAACCTTGCCTCGACTTTCCCAGAGTGGGGAACAGGTTCCACCAGACACTGTGCTTTCCCAAGGTTTTTGGAAGGAGAGGAGGGGCAGGCTCCACTGGACCCCAGGGTCCTCAGGATGAGGAAAGGAAGTCACCTCCACAGGGTGACTGTCCCTCCCTATCTGTCTAGGAAGTTCTAAATCAGTCTGCTCATATTCTTTATCCTGCAAAGCCAGAAATTCTCCATCAACTTTATGAGATTAGTGATGCGCATCATAACCGAATTCAGATGAGCACAGGGCAAGAATCTGCACTGGATGCATTAGACCAGAGGAAAAGAAAGTGACAGAAAACACCCTGGCTTGTGTTGTGGCGTCTCCTTGCTTTTCCACCATGGAACATAATTGCTGTCTACCTCCTGAGAGAAACTACCACAAGTCTCTTCCGAGGCGCACTTGACATAAAATAGCTACTCAGTGACAAACCTTTTCACTCAGTTCTTTCCATATCTATGTCTGATATACGAATACAACATTAATATTGTAAATAAATACAAAGCCATTTAGGATAGCCAAGGAGGCAAACTACTTCAGAGTCATTTTTAATATTTAGATCTACAGAGGGAAAAATTGAAATATTTCTAAACACAAAAGTCAAAAGACATGCATTGTTCTTGGACATAATAAATTTACATTGCAAAAGTATTCATTTTACCCAAGTGAATCAAATATGTTTCATAATAAATAATATCAATTTGTGGAGGAATAAATAGATTTAAAAATCTGAATCCTAATGTTCATATTGAAAGAGTAAGCAGACACATCTTTAATGAAAAGAACTTTTCATGCACAATATCAAAATTTATTTCAAACTCTATCATTAAAATAATGTGTTTATGACACACATTTACATAAAGTAAAGAACAAACAAACCGTATAAGAAATGTGTCCAATGCCTAACGTATGAAACTGTAACCTCTGTACATCATTTGGACAATAAATAAGAACAAAAATTCTAAAAGAAGTATGAAAGTGAAAATATTTCTCCCTCATCAAATTAGTATCTCCAATTGTGGGGAAAATATTAGTAAATTTATTCAATTTTATTGATAAGCTCAATGTGTTTTGAAAATGAAGACTAAAATCCAATATATTACATAGACCCAAAATGTGATTAAGATTTAAACTACAAAAGGGAAAAAAAGGGACAGGAGGATATATCTTCTCACTCCAGTTAGCATGGCATCAAATTCTGGAGAAGGTGGAAGAAAAAACTGTTTTAGACAACATTGGTGGAGTACTAATTAGTACCTAATAGTGAACAACACAAATATTTTGTATAACACAGCATTTCCATTTCTGGTTAAGTGGAATAAAATCGGGAAAAATCAGATAACTCACTGAGTCAATAAATAAAATATGGTAGATATTCCTATTAAATATTGTTGAGCTATAAAGAATGATGCATTATCATTTGTAGCAAACAGGTTATAGGACATTATTTTAAGTGAAATAATCCAGACATACAGAGAAGGTACCATGTTATCTTTCTATTTGTATGTTTAAAAAAATAGGAAAATATTGACCAAAAATAATCATGAGTAGTAGAAGTAAGGAAGGAGTGGAAGACTTGATAAATGGAGGCTAGATTTGATTAACTCATTGATTATGCATGCACTGAGATATCGAGCTGAATACCATAAACATGTAAAATTAATATCTTACTACATATTTAAGTAAAAATTTAACTCATAAGGAGGTAATTGCTCATCAAAATGTCAACACACCATCCCTCAAGAATCTATATTAATGAAGAAATATTGATAGTATATGTTTGCCTGAAAAGTTGCATTCAGGAGACTGAATTATGCTGTGAATTTCCAAACATAAATAATTCTCTATAAATTCAAACCATTTTGTGTGTCACATAAAATTTTCACTAAGGTATAGTTGGCAATATTTTGTCGGAAGACATATAGTATAGTATATATAGATAAATATATGGATAGATAGATAGATGATAGGGATAGAGATAATATAGAAAGATATATAGTGTAGCAACTTAAAAAATTGTGTGTGGTTTGAAGCATATGAGTTATGAGTACATTTATTGTATCAAGAACATGGAATTGACTATGAACAGAATCACTTTATCCACTAATCCAGAATAAATAATATTTATTATTGATTAAAATTTAATGAATAAAATAGAAATCTATGAGCACACACAAATATACATAAAATATGTAACTCATTCTGTAAAGTAGATGCATTAAAACTTGAGTGACACAATTATCAATTAAGATGGGAATAATTCATTCAGGCAGTTCTTATCTAGTATTAAATGTCAACTGATGCTATAAGGATTAAGAATAACATTTCTTCCGATTATGGACTTTGTTATTTCAAGGAGAATTTTAGTAACTTTGCATCAGAGAAATCTCACAGACAGATCTTTAACTAAGTGCCAAAAGATAATTACATAATGGAAAAATCATTACTAATTTTCTAGTAGAAATGTTCATATAGCAGTACAATGTCTTCATGTTGATATATTACTCTTAAGAATTGAAAAGTAAGACATTATAACTGTAATATACCCAGTACTGTTTTCAGAAATAATAGACTGAAAGGGAAGTGTAGAGAAGGAGTAGAGAAATAAGAAAGAAAGGATGGAAGCAAGGATTAAAATAACAGAAAGAGGAAAAACTGGATAAGGCTCCTCGTGGTATCTTCTAAGATTACAGAAACACCTATGATAGGCTTATCCATATTCTTGTCTATAAACTTACTCTTGGTACTGAAATAATGCTAATTATGTAAGCTAAGCTATGGAATGCATTTTTTGTTTAAAACTCTTTGAGGTTTTTTGTTTGTTTTGATGTTTTGATACAATTTCTACGGATACTAGTTGGCCTTGAACTAATAATTTTCTGCTGCAGCTTCCCTCATGCTGGGATTAAAGGAGCATACAATTTTTCCCCAGATTCTCCAATATTTTTAAGTTAATAAAGCCACAGATACTTTATATTGAATAGATTTTATAGATAGAAAAATGTATTTCTCTAAGATGGTAAATCTTCCAGCTATTCGGTCTATCTGCTGAAAATAATAGCATGGAAATATGAATTTTTAAATTATCACATAAGAAACCACTTAAAGATATAATCTTTGCTTCACTTTTATTCTGTTCAACCCAAGGACACTGACTGAATGAACTTGTCAGAGTAGGTAAGCTTAGCTACAAGCTCTGTTGAGCCAGAGCCATTTATAGGGAGTCCCCCAGACCTTCTCACTTGTCTGTGCTGCTATTTCTCTTTGAGAGAAAGTGTCTCTATTATAAACAGACAGACTTATAATAGTGTCACCAGACTGAAAGGATGCTCCAAGATGGATAGTTTTTCGTCAAATTCTCTACAAAATATTCTCATAACATATATAGTGTCACGTTTGGCACTTTTAAAACTAGGCTGAGACTGCTCCATTGAGTGAATTTCACTGAATATATTAAAAGATCCATCATTTAAAACACAATCCTATCATAGTTCAAATAGAATTCAAGACATATTTTGATATCAAAGTGGTTTTGTGCTTCAGTGACTCTGCTCTGCAGTGTAAATGAGTGTGCACTCTAAGATGGAAATATCTCTTTCTAAAGTAAATCCAAACTATCTTTCGCCATTATTGTTTCTAACTATTCTCCTATTTCATGTATGCATGAAGTGTTGAATATAATCCTGCTGTGATTTATAAGGGCATTAGCGACTAACAACTCAGCGTTCAGATTCTCCATTGCCACCTTTTGAATAAAGCAGCACAAAGATCATGCAGTCTGGCATTTTATGTATTTAACATCTTTAACAAAAGTAACACAAAATGCAATGTGTTTAGTTGATATTAGCCTTTTAATCTTAGATCCTGCTTCATGGGAAAAATCCATATGAAGAAAGGCAGAAGGGAATGTTATTATTAAGGGAAAATATTAGTATAGCATTTACTGAACAAGGAAACATGGCTTGGAAAATTATTTAGGGCCAGCACAGTATTGTAAAATAGCCATACAGCAAAGATTTGCATTCTAGCTATCTCAAATGTTAGTGGCCTGAGCCAGGTACATTAATCTTTCTAAAAAATAGAGATTTCATGTTTAAAATATAAAATTTTGACAATACTGCAGGTCAAACTGAAGGCTTCATATGTGATGAACACATGAACCTACAACCCTTAAAAGGAAAAAATTCTTATTACTCATTTCACTGTGGAGAGAATCACCTTTACATTGAATGCATTGTAAATGATAGGTTTATGATGTAAAAAATAATCAGAGAATGTGTTACCATGTGGAAACCAAAATTATCTGATCTCCAAAATTATATTCTTGTGCATGTCAAACAGCAGAAATAACAAAAATCAGTTGAGCTGGATGTGAAGGAAAGGTGAATTTTTGCTTATTATCTTTAAGTAGTCATACAAGTAGACTACAAGTAAAGATGTTATGAGTACGATGCATCGTAACTGATGTTATCTTTCCATCGCTGTCCCCAAATCCTCCAAACCCCATATATCAGCTCAATTTTTACAGTTTCATAGGATATACACTGTACGTTGTGATTTCATCCTCTCCCCTTCCTTTTTCCACTCATCTGACCACTGACCCCACTGACCACTCACCCCATGCACCTCAAGAACCAGCTTCATTTTGTTATACTTTATTTTTTCTAAGGAGTTATAGTATTTGAATTCTCCTCTATATATGCCGTACTCCAGTTAATGTGTTTATATACATTGTCTCTCTATATGTTTACATATCTACATATAAATTAGATTTAACTTCCACATATGGAAGAAGACTTGGATCTTTCACCTCTCTCAGCCTGACTTCACTTAGCCATTGTTTCCCGTTCCGTCTATTCTTTGCGAATGATGTAATGTAATTCTTCTTGATGGATATGTATTAAGGAACTGTGAACCACATTTTGAAATTTTAATGACCTTTTAAAGATCAAGTACAATAGGAGATAACAATTCAGAATCACTGCAAGTTCCAAGCATAAATAAATTCCTCACTCCAATCCAGGCTTCCAACGAAGGAAGGATGGGCAGAAGACCTGAAGAGCAGCCCTCTTATTGGTATAAAGACAAAAAACTCTGCCTGAAAACCTAACTTAACCTTCAGTCCTAGCAGAAGAAGCAAAACATGCCTCTGAGGCTATGGTATAAAACCCACTGTGAATATAAAAACAACTAAACACCCACAGTTTCTGGGTACTGTGAGTGATTATATTTTTACCAATGAAAACACTAACTGCTGCATTCCCACGAGTTCACATGAATTCAGAAAGGCAGGTCCATTCTAAGTCTTCACTAATGCCTTTTACAAAACAAAATATTCTTTTGTTATATTGAGTCCCTTTGGATGAAGAAAGTGCAATGTTGCTCTGCTGGCTAGGTTTTCATCACTGTAACAAAATACTTGAAGTAATCAACTTAAAATAATGAAAGGTTTATTTTGACTCACGATGCTGAAAGTCTCAACCTATGTTTAGTTAGCCCTACTGTTTTGGGGACCATACTAGGACAAACGGCATCTCATATCAGGGTGGTATGGGAGTAAAATGCTAGAAAGAGAAAGAGACAGATAGGCAGACAGAGAAGCACAAAGAGAGAGAGAGAGAGAGAGAGAGAGAGAGAGAGAGAGAGAGAGAGAGAGAAAAATTTAGTCAATAGTCTTTTGAAAAGAGAATTTAAGTCTTCAGTTATACTGGAAACATTTGATAAATGCAGAAATATAATGGATAGACTACAGATTGCCAGTATAGAAGAGAAATTATTCCTTTCCTACTAATCTTTAATTTACTCTTAAAGCTACAGTGGAGGAAGACAAAGACAAATGAACAAGAGAAAAACATTCACAGATTTAATAAGTTTTAGGTGTCACAGGGGGAGCCTTAAGAAATAAAAACTCAAATACAAAACCTGTGTATTGTGTGCTCTCTGTGATGAGCAAGTACACAGTTGTATATGAATATTATTAGACAGCAAGAGGAAAAGGTTAAATTTAGTGCTTAGCAAAATTTAGTGATCAGAGCTATCTGTGTGTCTGCCTCTTTAGAGAGAACTTTCCTTTCCTTCCACATTGCAGTGGGAAGTGGCAGCTATTTCCAGAGGTCTAGGACCTTCTTCAGGAGAAGATAACTAGGCTTGTGTCCTGTTTCAGGGAAGGAAAGGAGAAGGAAGGGGTGACCTGATTGCAAATATTCCGCATTCCTGGATAATATCTTTTAAATCCATGAAGAAACTTCACATTTAAACAATTGACATTATGTGGGACTCTGTTTTCTTAACTATATAGTAAAACATAAGTGATAACTGAAAGAAAGCTCATTCAACTTTGCATCCTTAGACTTTAAAATTATACTAACTGGTAATTTTATTTCTTGCAGTGAAGGTCCCTTTTCTTATGAAATCACCAGAATTAAATAGACAAAGGGGGCTAGGGGTGTGGCTCACTGATAGAATGCTTGCCTCAAATGTGCAAAGTCCTGAGTTAAATTTCCAGAACTATAATAAATTGAAAGAATAAATGAATGAGTGAAGACTTTGTCTAAAAAAAATAAAAATATGTTACTGAATGTAGTTGAAACTGTAATTCAGGATAGGGAAAATCATTTTTATTTCTTTTGTCTTTACCATGTGTATTGGTTGCTTTCTGTCATTGTAAAATACCTGAGAAAGGATGAAAAACTCATTTGGGTCAGTGTTTCAGTCCAGGCTACCTATAACTCTTATTGCTGAGCCATTGGAAGATGAAATAGCATGGTAGAAGGGCATACGTGCCCACCTCACAGCATCTGAGAAGCAGAGACGATGAAGCCAGAGGTGATACTATTCTCCAAATCAATCCCCTAATGACCAACTCCCTCCACCCAGGCCATATCATCTATGAACTTCTTAAGAATGAACTCATGAGTGGATTAGCAATTGATAATGTTTCTACCTTCATGATCCATTAACACTGATCCAGTAACACTGATCCAAGAACACTGGAAGTTGAGGACCAAGACTTGAACAAATAAAACTTTGTGGGGAGAGAAGACACTTTGCATTTAAAACATAATATAATATGACATTTCTAAAATCACACAATGATCTTTAAATTTTCTCTGTAGATGAGAAATGAAGAATATTTCTACTCAAAATTCCAAGACTGATGGAAGCACTTCACACTTCAAAAATCAAAGTTATACTCTATGTAATTTGATGGGAGTCTGTTATAATAGTAATGTACAAGTTTTATTGAACATATCTACATGATTCTTGAGTTAGCCTGAGTGAACAATTCCTACACTTTATTTAATCTTTGTTTTCATCACTTACAGAAATACTACAGAGTAGAGTCTTGGAATGGTTTATTTGGAGTTATGAAGATATAATTATGCTTTCTTCATGAACCTCCTTCTCAGTATGAAATATTTTTCTATTGCATTGCTGCTCTAATTTACTTGAAATTACCATAGTTTGTAATTCCACATCGTACAATGTATTCTTTCCTTAACTACAGTTATATTTTACTTCTTTTAAACATAGAGCGAACCTTGTTTAGTGTCACAATGGACAATTCAGTAAGTTTTCTACAATATATCCCCACTCACTACAGAATAATTACCATAAAATGTAATAGTGAAAATCATAATATGGATCCATACATTGAGAAACTATATATTTGACTTTTGGCAGACATAATTTTAGAAACAATTAGTATATTTTGTTCTGATTTTGATGCCATACCTTTTATATGTTGACTTTTATAAGAGTCTTATATTAACTTACAACAAAGATATTTGTTATTGTATGTTGGTCAATGTCAATGAAATAAACACAATGAAAGACTCTCAGTTGTAAAGAAATTATAGAATATAGCTCAATAATTTACAGAAATATATTGAATGTGATATTCTAAAGAAAGTTAAGTAGAACTCACAAATAACAGAATAGGTCCTTAAATAGAGTAGAGTCACCTGAATCCAGGATGGTATATCACAATATTTACTCTACAGCCAGGTCAGAATAAAGTGTATGTCCACTGATTTTCCTGCACACTTCCTTTTCACTATTTGAGAAGTTTTAATGTGTCTGATCTACAAAGATTAATCTTCCCCAGTGACCTTCACTGTACTCATATTATCTGATCAATATGTTTTCCCTTAGAGGAATAATTTCTTACCTGAGCTTTATTTCCTACAAGTTCATCTTCACATCTGTTCCTCATTTTGTCTCTCATCATTAAAAAGTGAAATTTCAATACTGACACTATAAGTTACTTGATAGTTTATAAATAAAATAAAGCTTCACTTTTTGTGTTCATTTAATACTTTCTTCAGTGTTGCATTACTTTTTTTCTATTAATGCATATACATACTATGTTTATGTTTTTGTGAAGAATTCTTAAGAATACTTAAAGGGAGTAATTGTTTGACTCACAGTTTCAGAATCTTCAGTCTGTCAAAGTGAGAGGATGTGTTAGAACAGAAAAGCTCACAAATGAGGAGAGAGAGAGAGAGAGAGAGAGAGAGAGAGAGAGAGAGAGAGAGAGAGAGAGAGAGGTGCCCATGTAAGAGCTTCCTTTGATTCCAGCCTGGTCCATGGCTAATGGGATAGAGTCAACCGCATTCAGTATTCACTTCTCCCATTAATTAATCCCTTCTAGAAACAGAGCATCATATCCTAGATATTTTCTAATTCAATAAAAGTGACAGTTAAAATTAAATGACACTGGGGCTGGGGATATAGCCTAGTGGCAAGAGTGCCTGCCTCGGATACATGAGGCCCTAGGTTCGATTCCCCAGCACCACATATACAGAAAACGGCCAGAAGCGGCGCTGTGGCTCAAGTGGCAGAGTGCTAGCCTTGAGCGGGAAGAAGCCAGGGACAGTGCTCAGGCCCTGAGTCCAAGGCCCAGGACTGGCCAAAAAAAAAAAAAAAAAAAAAAAAAAAAAAAAAATTTAAATGACACTGGAGTTTAGCAAGAAAAACCCAATTCTATTGAGCATATCTTCCAATCAGTTGGAAATACTTGCTATATTATGCTTTTTCAGTTTTACTCCAAAACATTTGCTATCCCACTTCACCAGTCATATGTGTTTCAACAGCTAGACTTCAACATTATACCAGATGCCACTGGTGATGAGAATATCAATAGCAGCTGGGTTATATGCACTTTAGCTTCAAAACATCATAACCTGTGTCTGGGGCCACCTTTAATGTCACCTACTAGAAGTTGTGGTCTCTGAAATCAGCTACTGAGATTCTGTTTGTGAAACAGCAATGATTAGGGGTTTTAATCCAAAGAAGGATGAGGAAGCAAGGTCAAGCACAAGGGGAAAATGAAATTTAATGCAGGCTAAAGATGAATTACTCACAAGCACAATTCCATATTAAACAGAACTGATTACATACATGCCCTTACCTTGTTAAATTATCCCAAGGCAAGGTGCTCCCAGGAAGTATAAGGCCTTTGAACAGATGATTCTCTACAAGAAGGTACACACTGAAGTTGCTGGGAGCTGAAGGCTACTGTCAACTGACCTCATTGCTTCACGGCAGGGCAGCAACTCCTTCCTAAAAGAGAAGCTAAGGGGTGCATTTCCTTGTCAAGCACAAGGTTAATTTAGAGCCTTGAGAACAGCTAGCAATTAATGTATGAGAAGAGAGTGATAATTAGGTCAGTAGAATTCCTAAAACAATGAAGGTTCTCAAAACCAATTTTTTTTTGTTGGTTTTTAGAATAAAGGATTTACCAGTCTTGGTAGTAAAGCCTATAATCCCAGCACTGGGGAAGCTAAGGCAGAAGGATCAAGGATTGTAAACTAGCCTCAGTAAAATAGATCTGATTTCTAAACACAGAATACAAACAAACAAGAATACAAAGAATAAGAAATTACACAAAAGCATATAATTATGAAAGAGAGGGTCTTATCTAAACATGACTGGAAAGCTATTTATTTATTTATATTTTTTGTCAGTCCTGGGGCTTAGACCCAGAGCCTGAGCACCACCCCTTGTTTCTTTTTACTCAAGGCGACCACTGTGAGCCACAATGCCACTTAGGGCTTTTTCTGTATATTTGGTGCTGAGGAACCAAGCCCAACACTTTATGTATGCTAGGCAAGCACTCTACCACTATGTCACATTCCTAGCCCCTCTGGAGAATTTAATAGACTAGTTTTACATTTTGAGAATGTATGGCTATTAGGGTACAGATAATAAGGAACAAGAACCAGTGAAAAGGGAAACTGAAGGCTGGTAATATGGCCTAGTGGTAAAGTGCTCTCCTCGTATACATGAAACCCTGAGTTCAATTCCTCAGCACCACATATATAGAAAAAGCTGGAAATAGCGCTGTGGCTCAAGTGGTAGAGTGCTAGCTTTGAGCAAGAAGAAGTCTGGGACAGTGCTCAGGCCCTGAGTTCAAGCCCCAGGATGAAAAAAAAAAAAGAAACAAAAAGAGAAACGTTGTATTTAACTCTTAAATGCATTCTTCTTTTTCTTTTCGTAGGGTAGAGTCTCACTATATTAACTTGGCTGACCTTTAACTCACTGTCACTCCCTACTACAAGGATTTCAGATATGTACTACCCCACACAAATACTTCATTTATTTATTATTTATTTACATACCTACTCATTTATATCTGAGGATTGAACCCAAAGCTGAATGTGAGGGATGCAGTCTACTACTGAGCTACCTTGTAGTCTGAAATTGTCCTTATAAGAAAAAAAATGTCTTATATGTACCATGCAATATTATAAATTCTTACTTTTTCCAATTAAAAAATGAAGTATAGAGCTATGGAAATGTCAGGATAAGAGGACAGGGCAGGAAATGTTCAATAATAGCCATCATTAATTAATATTCATGACACTGAGTGAAGGGAATGGCAGACAGCCTAAGTGCTTCTCCAGCTGTGGATCCAAACATCACTCCTGCTCCAAGACTTGCAGAATCCTTCTCCCCAACAAGAACATCTTACCAAATTGATTCTGGACAAGAATGTAACCATGGTGTTACTGAGTCCCAGACTGGCCTTGCACTGACTATATAACACAGGTTGACCTTTATTTCAGAATCCTCTGACTGTCACCACCCAAATTGTGAGGTCACATGTGTGAACATCATGCTGGATGAGAAAAAATAAATTTTATTTTTTTAAATGGCCAGTATTATCAGACTGAAAGTGAAATTTAACCAAATCCAGATCAGGACTTACAAGTCACCAAGTATGGGGTTAGGAATATAGCCTAGTGCTAAAGTGCTCGCCCTGTGTACATGATGCCCTGGGTTCAATTCTTCAGCACCACACATAAAGAAAAAACTGGAAGTGGCACCGTGGCTCAAGTGGTAGAGTGCTAGCCTTGAGCACAAAGAAGCCAGGGACAGTGCTCAGGCCCAAATTTCAAGCCCCAGGACTGGCAAAAAACAAAAACAAACAAAAATTCACCAAATATTTGCTTTATCTCTCAAGTACTTATTTTATGCATAATCTGTGC
Source organism: Perognathus longimembris pacificus (assembly GCF_023159225.1). NCBI lineage: Eukaryota > Metazoa > Chordata > Mammalia > Rodentia > Heteromyidae > Perognathus > Perognathus longimembris. The sequence continues at coordinate 14,402,885 of NC_063174.1, read as the reverse complement.
TCAGAATTCAAAATTGTTTTGCAGGTTTAAAACAAAATAAATAATAATTTCTTAATTTATTCTATCATAGTAAAGATCTATATGATTTACTGTATTGAAAAGACCATATTAATCTCACTTCTGAGAATCAGTTTTCCAAGAAAATATCATAAAGTAGCATCATTGACCATGTAGAAACTTGCTAAAATAAGTAGATAAACTCCAAAAGCCTGCTCATAAATTTATTGCTACTTTGACTTCTACCCTGGGCTGTCAGACTGACTCCATTGAGTTACTTAGTATTGGAATTAATTAAAATTTACTTGAGTGTAACATACAGTATTTTCATATTTACTTATTTTAAGATTGATGTTCTTTAATTAATAATTATTTTAAATTGAAGCTATGCTTTTTGAACATATTTGAGTAGATATTTTGAGAATATTTTAAACTTTGACAAACTATTAACAAGTGTAGAAAAAGTTAATATTAATAAATAATTTTATCATTTAAATAGACTTCCATAATTTTAATATTAAACAATAATACCTCTGCAAAATGAAATGTAATTGCTTAAACAAATAAGATCACTGGATTTCCTAATGTTTATTTTTAAAGCTATGCCTTCTAACAATACCTTCCTACAGAAGGTTCTTACGATGAAAACAAGGAAAATAAATGTTATCAGAAAACAATATTTACTCACAAGTTGTCAGAACATTTCCACTGCTTTTTACAAGGCCTGGGATAAAAGCAGTCATTTTTTATATTATGACAAAAGATAGTAAAATGATTTCAGTATCTCAGCAGCTATAATTATTATTATTAAATTTTTGAGAATGATAATAAATTACTCTGTGATAACAAATTTCATGGAAGATTTTTTGAAAATCTCTATGTACATTTAGTTGATTAGGGAAACAAACCATAAAAGTCTGAGGAGGTACTTAATAATTTTGAAGAGTCCAAAATTACAACCATGATACCATAAGTATAATATCACTTAGAGAAAAATGGATGTGATTTGAATGTACCGAACAGAAAGCTAGATCATCAACTTCTTCCACCTTGGAGAAGGATCGTGGTGGGAGTGATGTGGGGAATCAATCCAATGAGAAATTGAATGGAGTTGGCTGTATCAGTTCAAAACTCCATAGACTGCAATCTTCCATCTACATGGTACATATGGCCAAAACACATACTATGCCACTCCTTTTTCAATGCTTATTATTCTTATCAAACTTACTTCTTAGAACTTGTTCTGATTTGAAAATCAAGAAATGTATTTCCTCGATCCTATCCCTTTTATGAAAAAGACACATATATTTATTTGTTTTTTAATTTCCTTTTTTATTGTAAAGGCAATGTATAGAGGGATTATAGTTACTAAAGTCAGGTAATGAGTGTATTTCTTTTTGAACAGTGTCACCCTTTGCTCATTTTCTCGCAGTTTCCCTTCCCTTCTCTCCCAACTTGTAAAGTTCTTTTCCAGCATAGTGTCTATTGAATGTTGTTGCTACATTAGTTCTTCCTTTATCCCTCCATTTCTGTAATTCTCCTTCCCTTCTGCAAATCAGATAAGCTTATCTATAAGACAAAGTATACAGAGATCGAAGACAGTGACAACAGGACATAAACCAAAGGCAGGGGGAAGAGAAAGAACTGCAAACAGTACATTACAAAAACCTCGTGTTTCCATTTCTTGGAGATCCATTTTCATAAGCTTCGTTTTATATGGTCATATGTACCTAGCTCCTGAGCTATTGTGATCCTGCTAAGAATATCATAAGACATATTCTAGTTGTTACAAATGAGGGAAAACATGCAACCTGTGTTCCTTTGGTGCTGGCTTGCTTCTCTTAATCTATTTTTTTTTCCACAAAGACATATTTGTGTGGATTACATTTGTAAAACCTCAAAGACCTATGGCTTCATGTGGAAAAATTCTGTTTGGCCAAATGGACTGCCACAGAACTGAATTAAGCTTCTCTTGGGGATGGATACCCTGAAGGAGTTTCTCGAAGAAATCAGCAGGGTTTAGATGATGCTAACACATCTCATAAAGTCACCCAAGTGTAGTGTTTCACTGTATTTAAACAATGACAGGTAGAAAACTACAAGGAAGTATTAGGTCCAACATCTACAATTTTGCTCATGAAAGTAGATAGACTACAAACAATGAAACTGGCAGAACTAAGTATGTTTCCAGAATCTAAATTATACCCAAGAGTGATTATTTTCATTATTTTATCATCCCTCCAAAATCACTCTATGATATTTAATATTATTTTTTAACTCTGTTTTACAGAAGAGAAAACATTGAGATACAAGAACTTTAAGAATTTTCCAAATGGTAGATACTTACTTATCTCCTGTCTTTCTGGTTACAACACTTATGCCACCTCCACCATACCAGTTTTCTTCAGAGTTATTTGTTAAGATAAATAGATGGGGGCCAAATGTTCTTATGACCAGCAAATCTCCACTTGTATGAAAAATACATATAGAACTTAGTTTTGAAAAGGAAACAGTAGTCTACGGCCATACCACCCTGAACGTGCCCAGTCTCGTCTGAAAAGGAGAGAGGAATTTAAGGAACAACTTCCATGTTTTGGTTATAAAAGCAAGGAAAAATTAAGTCTTTCTAAATTTTCATATGAGCACATGTAAACTAGAGTGGAGGTGCAATAGGTTGAAAGTCCCTTAGTGTATCTGACTCATAATGCATCTCTGAATTCTGTCTTAGTATACAAAAGATTTGTTAAGGTGATGAAATTAAAGATCTTAGAATGGAATGATGCTCTGGCACTGTCTGTCATCTGGGTGATCCTCAGTGTAACCACAACAGGCCACAGGGGAAAGTCAAAAGAATGAGTTGAATGAAGAAGCAGAAGGCAGACATGTTGAAAGTAATTACAACAGTGATATATATGAAACCCTAGCTTCTATTGTTGAGGATCCTCTTGTATCCCTTTCTTGTGGTTGTATCCACACTATCACTGTATCTTATCTGAGTACATTGGAAACTGTATATACTAGTATTAGAACTAAGAAAATGAAAGGTAATATCAAAATTGAGAGTCAGAGGATAAAAAGACAACTCCAAAAGCAATACTTGCAAAACTGTTTGGTGTAAACCAACTCAACAACTCATGGGGGGAGAAGGAAAGAGGGACTGGAGAGGGGGGAACGAGGGAGGAGGTAACAAACAGTACAAGAAATGTATCCAATGCCTAACATATGAAACTGTGTCCTCTCTGTACATCAGTTTGACAATAAAAAGAATAGTCCAAAAAAAGAAGGCAGACATGACAAATGAAGGAGGAAGCTTGATTGATATGAGAGAGGAGAGGGAGCCCTGGTGCTCATCTACTTCTAAAAGCCATGTGCAGGAACCCACCTGCCACACCTTCACCTCAACCCAGTAAAACAAACTTTAGATTTCTCACCTCCATGACAGTTTGTGATAAATTTTTAAACAATACTAGTAGGAAGCTAACACGTGAAATATAGGAAAGGAAAATTCATCTTGTACAATGACATTTGAAATTATATGCTACAAAACATAAGGGACAATTCTATACAATGAATTTGTCAGAAACAATTGAATAGTCTAATGGACAGAGGAACAAGATGTTCTGGGACATAAATAGCAATATGTCAAGGCAAGCTGTTTCTTGGTGGTGTGATGAAGAAGGACCAAGGAGACATAAGCATAAGATGTCAAGAAGGAGGGTGGGAAAGCTTGACATAAAGGATGCAAATTAGGAGACACTTGATAATAGTGTAATTTTTGACCAATGAAAGGCTCACCATTATTCTAGACTTCTGAGAAAGAGTATAAGTAATCAGAGAGCATTTCATGAAAGGCAGTAACAATTCAGGCTTCAGAGAACAGGAAGTCATGGTAGTTTATGAATCTCTGCTAAGGGACTAGGGAAGGCAACTTTCTTTATAGTCACTGTGATCAGTTCTGAATGCAATGTGTACTGAAAAACCAGAATGCTGAACTTAATTAAAACTTTCCATTATTATAGTACATAATGATTTAGGTTGGTTGACACGCTCAATCAGAACAGAGCAAGGCATTGAATTTGGGGAAATTATATATGTATTTAGAAACTTAAGCATTTAGTGATAGCAAAGATTTCACCCTTTCTTTCTACACCAGGCTAACTTCAAACAGTTGGTAGATGCTCCTTGCATTTATGTAAGTTGTTTTAATATGCAGCATGAAATGTGCCTGGCTAGAATTGGAAAATAGCTATTGAGATCAAAGATACTGCTTATGGGGAAAGTTAAGGATAACCTTTTAGTGAAAGTTTAAAGGAAATCAGAATAAGCACCTAGACAATGTCAAACTCTCTGCCATTTTCATAGTACACTTTAGTATTCATGAAATTGCTAATATATGGTTATAGAGACAGTCACTCTGAACTGAAATGGTGGAATAAAACCCTCCAAGGAGCCTGACCTTCATAAAAGCAATGAGAGCACAGGCAAAACTGGTCAGAATCACATTTTTTTCTAAGCCATGAAGGACTAAAAAGAGTAATGTAGTTCCCAATAATTATGTTTTTCAATAAATAGAACTAAACATAAATACTGACAAGGAGTTTATATTATTTGTTTTTCAGCCCTCTCTTCCAATTAGTAATAACCTTCAAAATGAATATCCAACACCTCAGTGAAGAACAGACATTCAGCCACCAGTAGGACCAAATGGAGTTGGGACCCTCTTAGAGTCCATTATCCTAAAGGTTGTCATTAACTGACCTTTATGAGGATTTCCCCTTCATGTTTATCTTTATCTGGCTGGGCTGATTGTACACCTGCTACAAAGACTCTTTTTCTCACAGAGTGGAGTGGAAAGAGCATTTGCCAGAAACAAACAGGGACAATTATTTAACAGTGAGACTCCCAAAGGTGACATATAACATTTGAGGCACATAATAGTTAACTTGAAAATTTAAAAAGAAAATCTGGGGATTGAGATGTGCATAGGAGGCTTTCAAGTTTTCCTGATAGAGTCCCTGGAGTGTAGAATTGCATATATATTCAAAGGGCTATTGTGTGCCCAGGAAAAGCCTTAAAAATCTTCATCAAAGCATTTGCAAGAATCTAAAAAGCTGGGAGTGAAGGTTAATGCAGGACTTAAAACTGCCTGCCAAATAATAGCATGCTCAGCACATACATAGGTGCATGTGTGCATGCATGCACACACAACTACACAACCACCCACCCACCCACCCACACACACACACACACACACACACACACACACACCTAAGCAAACACACATTCAGTCCCCTGGTAGACTGGAAAACATATTATTTCCAGATATTTAAGGAATTAGCAGCTAGCTGAACCATAGGCACATATGAAAAGATTGAACATGAATGTATATATCATAGAACTCATTCAGAAAATGCACAAACAAAATAAATAGTAAATACAACAAGCATTGAGCCAGAAGGGAACAGAATTTGTGGTAAGAGTTCCCATTATTATGCATAAAACTTCCTATTTCCAGTGTTAGAAATAAAGTATTCAAAGAAACCAGAATGTATGTCCAAGTTAACAAAATGAACAAATAAAAGAAACAAATATTAAATTTATTGGAACTTTACTGAGAACATATATATCTTAAACTTTTTTGGAAAGTTTTTAACTATTTTATTTAAAGTATAGTCATTGAAACAAAAACTATGTATAAAGAAGTAAAGGGAAATATGAATATTATACACATAAAAATAAAATATAAAAAGAGATAGAGGGCTAGATGTGGAGAAGCATAGCTGTTAGGCCAGAAGGTGGGAGTCTGAGGGGAAAGACTGCAATTTGAGATGAATCAAGGCTACTTAATGAGACAAAAAAGGAAGGGGAAGAAAAATGATAAAAGAAAGAAATTGAAATTTTCAAGAACAGATTTGAGCAGGCAGAAAAAAATGTAGATAAATATTTTTCTGATATATATATATATATCGGAAATATATACCCATATATATCAGGAAAGTTTAAGTTAGATCTGCTGAAAGAATCCATTCTATGTATGAAAGAAAAACTGAACAAAAAATAAGTACAACTTCAACAGCTTTAGCACATAAAGAATGTGTTCATTAAAAAAGTTATGACAATTGCCTGTTCATATGCCAAAAAACAACATGGACAAAAGCTTTGGATAGTATATAAAATTTAAATGTGGACAAATAAGTCTTTTGAGGAACCTCCATATTGCTTTGGAAAGCAGTATGCAGGTTCCTCCCAGAAACTCCACTTTGGGACATTTACTCAAAGGGTCACAAACAAGACCATACTAAAGCTACAAGCAAAACATGTTCATTGCAGCATTATTTACCACAGCTAAAGTATGGAACTAATCCAGATGCCCCTCAGTAGATGAATGGATCGAAAAATTGTGGTATATATACACAATGGAATTCCATGCTTCTATCAGATAAAAGGACATTGCACCATTAGTAAGGAAATGGAAAGATTTGGAAAACATACTAAGTGAAGTAAGACAGACACAAAGAAACATAGACTCTCTCTTGTTTCCTTCATTGTTAATAATTAGTATATATCTAGGATATTCTTATCAGATGATCAAAATAGCTCAAAACCTATGTAAATATAATCACAGAAGATGATGCTAAGCAAAATGAATTCCAAGATATGTAAACAAGTGGTTTAATATTGTCATTGTTATTTTTAATGTCCTATGTGAAATTATTTCTTTTTCCTTTTGTTAATCTTCCCTATATTTTAATCCCCTGTGTCACTGTATTTGATTTTGGTACCCTGAGTATTGTATATACATTTTTCTGAATAAGGGAAGGGAAGGGGAACATCAAAATGATGAGACAAAAGATAAAAGGCTAATCAATTCAACAGCAATACTCACAAGACAATCTGTTGGAAATTAACTGTACAACTTGGGTGGGTGAGGAAGACTGGAGAGGAGAGGGAAGGTGAAAGGAAAATGAGGGAGGAGGTAACAAGTTTGGCAAGAAAGGTACTCCCTACCTTACATATATAACTATAACCCCTCTGTACATCACCTTGACAATAAAAATTAAAAAGAAATAAGTGATCTTAATAGCTAAAACTATAAATCTCTTAAAAAGAAATAGGTACAAATCTAGTAGATATAGTTATAAGTAGGGATTACATTGAATGTGCAAGTCACCAAAAACAAAACAACAACAACAAAACAAACCACATTTGTTTGTAGTTTGAAGGTTCCCATCCTTGCCAAGGTCCAGTGTAGCAAATGTGATATATTTGGGTTAGAACATCTATTTTTAGATTATTTGTTTTATAACATATGAAACAAATCAGTTTCAGTTGCCAATGATTTGATCATCAGAATTACTTTTACTATGAAGTATTTGCGTAAGATAATTGAATATTACCAAGAATTCTAGTGTTATCCCACCAAACAGTAGGTTTATAGGATAATTTAGTTTTATGCCATCAGGAATTCCACAGATATTCATTGTAGTTTCCCAACAAAATTTTCCCATAATAGTATGCCAAACGTTATTATGGAGAAGCATCATTACAATGTGCCATACATAATATTTCTGGGTTTCAAGTGAGTTGAGGAAAAATCAGTTATGCTATTTGAGTAAACACTCATGTACTGAGGCTTGTTTTCATGTACAATAACTATCATTGTAAAATACATCTCCCTAAATGAGAAGACAAGAGTTCAGAATAAATCCATTACTTGCTAAAAAAGTACAGCAAGCTATGTTTGAGTCTGATATAGTCTTTCCCAAAGGAAATATATGGTCAATCACATTGGCTCTTAGCATTTTCCAGCATAAGTTTTTAAAGTCTGACTTGATTTTTTAAACCATACTGTCTTTCCTAATTGACTTTTACCCATTTCCTTCTTGAGAAGAAATTGCTCCAAATTTTCTTATTCTTGTAAGCAAATCGTGTGCTTCTAAATATCACTTATCATTAAAAGCCAGTTTGTCTTGTCACAGGATGTCTAGACCAACATCTCTGTTATCTTAACTACAATTTCAGAGGCGCCATCTCCTTACAGCTCTGTGAGTTTTCCACTAGTGGTTTAGAATCACAGTGCTGGCATGCCAGAAGCATTACTTTTCTTCTCCATGCCTGATGATTGTGATTATGCATGACCTTGAAGATGCTGCTAGAGGTGAGGAAAAGACACATTGCATCCTTGTCAATTATATCCTGATTAATTTGCCCAATGTACCTCAAGATTATCTTTCTAATTGCTCAATTTTATGCCTTTTTAAATTTGTTAGTAATGTACATTCAAAGTCTCCAGACTAGGTGGACTTGTTCAGGTCTTTAATGTTGAGGGATCAAGATTGACCTAAAATTTTACCTCACTTCTCATAAGGCTGTACTGAGATTTCATTTCAACTCTACTTTATTTCTATAAACCTTCCCTTTTCCTTGTGTGAATCACTTTAATTGTCTTAGCTATTCTAAAACCCATAAAGAGGAGCTGAAGCCAGAAAATTAATATGTTTTTTTTGACTGTTGTTTGATTTTACAACAAGAATTTCCTATTAGATATCCCTGAAATATCCAACCATAAAATCATAACATTTGCCATGATGTCAGTAAGGAGGATAATACGTGAATATCTCAGTCATGATGAAAATCAATCCAGCAAGACTTCTTAAAATATTGTACTGGAGAGTCATATATGAAAGTCCTTTATTTGTTTATTGTTTTTTGCCAGTCTTGGGGCTTTTACCTCAGGGTTTAAACACTGGCCCTTGCTTCTTTTTACTCAATGCTCATACTCCACCACTTGAGCCACAGCACCACTTCTCGCTTTTTCTATGTATGTGGTTCTGAGGGAAAAACCCATGGCTTCATCTATGCTAGGCAAGCACTCTACCACTAAGCCACATTCTCAGTCTGAATATCCTTATTTTTAACATTCTGTTTTTAGGAATAATAGCAAATTAAATGACAGAACCCAAATAAACTATGTTCTTTGAGGTTACAATTCTCACAACATTCTGGAGGCATTGCCAGTATGACTTTTATTGCAGTACATTAAACACATCATATGTAGAGCTTCATTTGGCTTTAAAAGGAGAAGGACCAATCTTCTCAGGGCCAAAGAATTTCACAGCAGCTGGCCACCCTTCCAGAAAGTGCCTGCTATGCTTTGATCAGGAACAGACATCAGTGATTATCCAATAATAAAAGCTAGACCCAGACTCACACAAATATCCATGTCCATTTGAAGATTTCTCTTTTTCTTTTTTAATTTAATTTTATTCTCAAGGTACAGAGGGGTTACATTTACATACGTAAGGTATTGAGAAGCTTTCTCTTTTTCTAATGTGATGTTTTTCTTCTTGTTTTTAAATCCCTAATCAGATTTAGTAGTAGTACTTTTATTATATTTTCAAATTTTTATTATCAAACTGATGTACAGAGAGGGTACAGCTTCATACGTTAGGCATTGGCTACATTTCTTGTACTGTTTGTTACCTTGTCCCTCATACCCCCCTCCCTCCTCCCCCTTTCCCTCCCCCCCCAGGTGTTCAGTTCACTTACACCAAACAGTTTTGCAAGTATTGCTTTTGTAGTTGTTTGTCTTATTTTACCCTGTGTCTGTCAAATTTGGTATTCCCTTTCAATTTCCTACTTCCAATACCAGTATACACGATTTCCAATATACTCAGATAAGACTACAGAGAGAGTGTAGGTACAACCACAGGAAGGTGATACAAGAACATCATCAATAATAGAAGCTACAGATACACATGGGACGTTGAAAGTAGTTACAATTGTGATATAACAATTATCTCCATAACATGGAGTTCATTTCACTTATCATAAAAATATGGAACGCTTCACGAATTTGCATGTCATCCTTGCGCAGGGGCCATGCTAATCTTCTCTGTATGGTTCCAATTTTAGTATATGTGCTGCCGAAGGGAGCACAGTAGTAGTACTTTTAAAGTGAAGATTTACCCTTCAATATTTTTTGGAAAATTTTTTGACTAATTACTTATTTATTGTCAAATTGATGTACAGAGGGGGTTACATTTTCATACATAAGGCAGTGGGTACATTTCTTGTAAAATTTTTTATCTCCTGCCTCATTTTCCCCCCTCCCCACTCTCCCTTTCCCTCTCCATCCATGAGTTGTTCAGTTGGTTTACACCAAATAGTTATGTAAGTATTGCTTTTGGAGTCTTTTGGAGTCATTTGTCTTTTTATCCTTTGTCTCTCGATTTTGATATTCCCTTTCTCTTCCCTAGTTCTAATATCAGTATATACAGAAACCAGGTTACTCAGATGAGATACACTGATAGCACGGGGGCAATTACAGGCAGGGGATATAAGAGGATCATCAACAACAAAAGCTATGGCTTCACATGGCATGTTAAATGAACTCCATGTTATGGAAATGAGTGTTATATCACTGTTGCCCTTCAATTTTTAAACCTAAAGATTTTATTCATTGCTTTCCAGTTTTAATCATTAAATTTCCCCTCAACCTGATGTATTCTGAGAAGAAGTGATTTGGATTCCAGTGGTTTTGCTTGTTTATTTTTTGTTTTGGGCAATACTGAAGTTTGGACTCAGAGCTTTGCATTTCCTAGTCAGCTGCTCTACCATCCATCACTTTTTACTCCAGTTATTTTTTGGGTGAAGTCTTCTTTTTAATTCAGACCAACCTGAATAATAATCGTTCTATTACACTTCCAGTAATAGTTGGGCTAATGGGTACATACAATCATGTCCACCATTTTCAGCTGAGATGAGGTCTTGTGAACTATTTTCCTGCTGGTTGTCCTAGAATCATAAAGCTCCCAGCCTCCCACAAAACTGGATGACAGGTATGTACCACACAACACCTGCTGCTTGAGATGGGGTTTCATAAACTTTTTTGTCTGGACTTTCCTTGATCAGGGATTCTCTGGATCTCTACTTCCTGAGTAGCTACAGGCACAAGTTACCAGGCTTGGGTTACAGTGGGTTGCTTATTTGCATATTTTTATTGTAAGTATTTATACAAAAGAGTTACCATTCACCAAAGAAGTATATGAATACAATGCATCTTCGTCAATGTCTTCCCTTTCAACACTTTCACCTTCCCTCCTAACTCACCCATTCTCGCATTTTTCTTAATTTTCGGTTATGTATTGATTTTTTATTACCATTTAACAAAGTAGTTTATGTATGTAATGCATCTGATCTGAATTACATTGGTTTAAGTGATGCTTTACACTACAAGATGGTTTAAAGTGGATAAGATAGTACCCTGGATTTCTTAAAAAAAAATTTTACTGTTGTTCACAAGACTACACTACTCAGGGAGATATATTTACATACATATAAATACACATATATACATATATGTATATACACACATAGGAATATATATGTATATGCATATATATGAAAATAAAAATATGCACATATATGTTGTCGATATTTTCCACTAAAACATATTTAATAAACTAAACTGATTTTGATTGTTTTATATTCTGCATGTGGTAACATTCTATATAAACAACGATGAGAAACTCTCAAACCTAGGGTTCAAAATATCATTAAGATAATAAAGTCCATGAACTACATGTTTCTTATCTAAGTTCAAAACTACTGCTCCTGATAGGATTATCCTAGATGTGTACTAATTATTCCCAATGAGGGAAACCATAGTGTCTATGTTTCTTTGGGTCTGGCTCATTTCACTTAGTATGATGTTTTTCCAAGTCCTTCCATTTCCTTACAAATGGGGAAATGCTATGTTTTCTGATATTGGCATACAAAATCATTGTGCATATGTACCACATTCTCTTGATCCACTCATCTACTGAGGGACATCTGGGTTGGTTTCATATTTTAGCAATGACAAATTGTGCTCTGATAAACATAGTTGTTCTGTTGGCTTTATTGTAGTCTTGTAATCTTTTTAGTAGATGTTTAAAAGGGGGCAGGTGGGTCATAGGGAGCTCTATGTTTAGCCTTTTGAGGAACCTCCATACTATTTTCCAGAGTAATTGAACAAGTTTACATTCCCAACAATAGTGTAGTAGGACTCCCTTTGATGACATCCCCTCAAGTATTTGTTATTATTAGTTTTCCTGATATTGGACATTCTTACTGGGTTGAGGTGGAATCATATAGCTCAATAGTTAGGTTCATATGAATACATAAGATGATGCTAAGCAAAATTAACTCCAAGTTATGGAAACAAGTGGTATATTGTTGTTGTTATTTTCAATATGCCATGTGAAATCATGCCTTTCTCCTTTTATAATTCTTTCTCGTGGTTTTACCCCTGATATCACTGTAACTTATTTTAGTACCCTGGATAATGTATGTGTGTGTGTGTGTGTGTGTGTGTGTGTGTGTGTGTGTGTGTGTGTGTGTGTGTATTAGAACTAGGGAAGGAAAATGGAATGCCAAAATTGAGAGACAAAGGATAAAAAGACAAACCAATGCAACAGCAATATTTATTACATTCATATAATAGAGTGTCTATCTCTGTGCACTAGCATGTTGGGAAAATTCTAAGATATCACAAATATTTCTGCTTCTTCTCTACATATTTGAGTTTAATCTTTCTCTTAAATGTGATTGGAATTATCCAACACAATTTCATGTTAGTTGTATGATTTTATAAATGGTGGCAAGGACTTTGTAGATGCAAATTTAATTCCTCATCATTTAAGTTTAAATTAATTCAGATATAGAATATCCTTCATTTGCCCTATAAAACATCACAAAGGAAAAGATCTCTTTCTGGTTTTAAGAGCAAAATGCCACACTGTGGAGTTTTCTGAAATGGAAGGAAGCTAGCCAGTTTTAGTAAAAGTTATTGTAGTTATCAGCCAACAAAAATGCTAGGCACTCATAGGGGAAGAAGGAAATGGGAAGGGAGGAGGCAGGGGAAAAGTGAGGGATGAGGTAACAAGTTGGATAAGAAATGTACTCACTGCCTTATATAAGAAACTGTAACCCCTCTCTACATCACTTTGACAATAATAAAATGAAATAAAAGAACTACTGCTCCCAAATAATTATATAAAACGGTGTAAAATCCTTTAGGGTAGGAAGAAATCTTGAGTTCATGTTATCAGGTGTTTGTTGTAAACTTTTTTATACACAAAAACATCATGCAAAATTGTAATTTTATTGGTCATTTATAGGTATATCTTGAAACATTTTGTAAATTAAGTAACAGGTCCCTTTTCATAGAAATAACTCTAAATCCAGGTTCTTCGGCAATGACAGCATAGCCAATCCATAAATGTGACAAGTAGTAGAGAATACTGAAAAAACAAGATCCCTTGGAAACATTACTGAAAAAAACATCAGGATGTATTAATCACAAGGGAAGGAAATAAAAAAGAATCTGTTCAAAAGTGATGCTTCAAATATATTTTCCTTTTATGAAATTTCATCTTACTGAAAGGGCTTATACAGCCATGAAGAGTTATATGATTGGCAGAGTGAATCAAGGAAAGCACAAATCTGAGAAGAGGCACTCATCGATTTTATAGCAGTGATTTTCTACAACCTCACCAAATAGCATAACAATTTATGTGTCCTAGTAAATCAATAAGCAAGGAGAATTGTGTATGTTTAGACTCCAAATTTCTCTTTTTATCAGATCTTTACAACATTGTATAGGTCAAAATGTTTCTTCACTTTCATCAGTTATGCAATATTGTTAATTCTATATAATGTTTTTAGCACATTCAACATAGCTATGAAGTGACTAGGTAGCCTTAAGACTAATGTATTCTTGATTGTCACTATAACTTAACATACACTGAATGGTATACAGATCACTGTAATCTGATTAGAAATATGAGAAAACAGGTTAAAATATAAATTGTACTTCAATTCACTGCTAAGGAGTTGATTTATAACCCAGAATATTTGACTTTATTTCTATGTTCATGTTTCTTATTTTATTTATTGTTTAGATGACATCAAACTTAAAACTATATTTGTTTGTAAATTCTGGCTTCTAGTATGAAGCATGATATGTACTGTCACCAGTAGTTCATACACATTATCATTGGTCTAGAATTATATGTATGTATTCATGTACATGTATACATGCATATATGTGTGTATCTATGAATACACATGCAAATATATTGTGAACACATATATACATTATTTATATCATATAATTTATATATCATATTATCTGAAAATATAATTTTATGGGCTCTGTACCAATTTAATACATATTTTAATCACATGTTTTTAAACAGCATTTTATCTTTTTCCTGGAATTACTATTTTAAATATTTTTCTTACTGTTCTCTGTGATTTTTATTGTTGAACAGAAGACCAATAGCTTCATTTTAAGATTAAAGTAGCCCAATGTTTTAATCACAATATTTATTGCACTTACATAAAGGTTTTTTATCCATGTACACTAGCTTACTATTGTTAATGTTATGTGTCACATAATATTATAATATATATCATATTCATAGAATATCTGCGAATAGGTTGTAATTATGATACTTTTTATTTTTTCTAAAATGTTTATAATTGGCAATTAATGTGGATCAAGTTTGCTTGATCACTAACAAGGTCAACTTATGTCATTTTAGAGGGCTCAATTTTCCCAATTAAAATGGACACAATGTTGAAATAGTTAATGCCTTTTCTGTTTCTAATGTTGAACTATCAAAGCAATCATTCCCAGTGCTCGAAACACCTAAATTATCCTTTTGTGCTGAAATGTTCATAGTATTTCCTCAAAATGTGTGCTTATTCTACAAAATAATGGAAAAGTACTTTGAAAGGCTGTCATGATTTATACCATCATCTTAAATTAGAAATATTGAATACTTGATGCAGTGTTCTGAATATTACTTGTTTTCCTTGTGTAAGAAAGTCCAATGTGTTTGCCTTTAGAAAATACAATCTGGAGTTTGTTTAGATTTGTAAATCTTAATATAAAAAATTCTTTGCACATATTAGAGCCATCTAAATGAAATAAAGTAAACTTATATAGTGAAATATTTCTAAGTTATTAGGTTGTTATTGTTTACTTTTCCATATCACAATTGTCATTGTTGTATATCCCTATCAAAAATAAATAAGAAAATAAATATTTTATTCCATACTTGTTAAGGTATAATTTTTCTTTATAAAAATTAATAAGGAACAAAAATTTAGAACTACATTCAGAATTGTATGTAATGTAAACAGAGGCACAACTAAAGTCTCTTTCTCCATATGAAGTCACGAACACTTTCTACTCTGATGTGGAATCCTCTCTCCCTGAAAGCCATTCTCACACATAGCTAGCACCTACTTATTGCTGGGTTAAAATTCAAGATGATATATACACAGAGAAACAGTCACAAATAGTTATGAAATGAAAATCAGTAACTTCAAACTTTTATCACAAGTTTGTACAGATAATTATTTCAAATGTCTATTAATTTTACCAGTGGGATGGGGCTAATATCTCATATTAAATGACATCATTAGCTCTGTATTGATATCAATTTTATATTCTATAATTCAAGATGTATTACTTTCTTCCTTTTTCTCCTCTAAATTTCCTTACTTTAAATTTTATTTTTCTCGGTCATAGGAGATTTCTCTGTTTCCTTTGCAGAATCTCCATACTGCTTTCCAGAGTGGTTGAACAAGTTTACACTCCAACAGTGAAGTAGCATTCCTTTTAGCAGTATTTCTGTTCTTATTAGATGGCCATTCTAATTTGGGTGAGGTGGAATATCAATGTTGTTTTGATTTGCATTTCTCTATGGCCAGGAATGTTGAGCATTTCTTCAAGTGCCTCCTGAACAATCTCACTTTCTCTTCAGAAAGGTCTCTCTTTAACTTTAAGTCTTTTACCCAAATGACCACAAAGAAGCCATACTAAAGCTACCAGCAACCAATATGTTCATTGCAACATGTCTTATTAAAATTAACTCCAGAGTGAATAAGAATTTCAGTGTAAGGTATGACTAACATAACATAATTATTCAGAATATTCTCTATAGTATTTTTCTTAAATACAGTCAGATAACTCTTATCATTTCTTATGTGAGTCTAAGATTCTTATATACATTGTGTATAACATACTACAACTTCTTATATATAATATGTAATATATACTTTAATATATATAGTGTTCCTTATATATAATACTGAACTAAATTTATATTATGTATTATAATACATATGCATCATATGCTATAGTACAGTATATATATATTCTTATGCATTTCCAAAGAAACAACAAATTTGAACATGTTAAAATAAAATTATTTACAAAAACATATACTGTAAACATTTTTAATTATCACAGTATTTGACAGTATTGAAATATATGTATAAAGTGAAATTATATGTTGAGGTAAACACAGACCATTATAGTAGAGTTGGGATATAAATAGACAAAAGAAAGTTCCAGATGGTCAATAAATATAGACAAATAATTGCTCAATATTACCTGTAATCAAGGGACAACAAATTAAAACAAAAACAATCAATTACAATTTTTTACTGATTATCTTATGAAAATTGATATTTGACTACACTAAATAAGGGAAAGAGAATATGAAGTCTAACATATTACAAATGGAACAGCAGTCAGGATAATTTCTTTGGATAGAAAATTATAAATACATGATGAAGTGGAAATGTAGTTAGCTTAATACATGGAACTACTTTGAAGTATTCTCCCATAGGAACATTCTAGCATGGACACTTTCTAAGGACCTAAGGAATGATGCTCATTATAGCACCATGGTTGAGCTGGAAAACAAGAACAAAGGTTACTGTTGTTGGTTGAGGAGAACCTGAATAACATTGGTTCATTGACACAATGGAATAAACCAGGGATGACCAAGTGAATGTAGTTCTTTTACAAACATATTGACCTGTCACAATTTCATTAAAATGTGTAATGTTAGAGATAGTGAAGGATAAAGGGATAAAGAATTGGCCCCTGTAAGCATATAGACTAGCAAGTACCAATATTTTCAGGAGTTGTTGACAAGTTCCAGACCCAAGAGAGCTGACTGTATAATTCCTATCAGAGGCTGAAGTCTTCAGATCGAGGAATGTCAATGGTGCAGTTCCAGTCCAAAGTTTGACAGGCTCATAGAATGTGATGTGCCAAAGCTTCAGTTCAACTTCAAAGGCAGAAAAACAGAACACAAAAATCTGCTAGCCACTGGTGGCTCATGTCTATTATCCTAGCTATTCATAGGGCTAACCTCTAAGGATCGTGGTTCAAAGCCAGCCAGGGCAGAAAAGTACTGGTTGAGTCTCTCATCTCCAATTAACCATGCAAAAGCTGGAGGTGGAGCTGTGGTTCAAAGTGATAAAGTACTAGCTTTGAGCAAAAAGAGCTCAGGGACAGTGTCCTGGACTGGACCAGACAAGGTTAATTGTTCTTTACTCATGGAAAGTCAGCATTTTCGTACAACTCAAACCTTCAACTGATTGAATTAGGCCCACTCATATAGCAATGTATTTTCCTCATTTTACCAATTTAAATGTTAATTTCATCCAAAAATGTCCCCATTGACACACTTAACATAATGTTTCTCTAAATGCATGGGCATGCAACAACTCAGACAAATTGAGAAATAAAATTGACCAATGCTTTGCAAAAAAGATGTGTTAAATGTGTGTTATATATTATACAGTATTTTAATTAGGTACAATGATTAAAATAATTGTAGACTTGTTTCAAAACTGAAAGATAACCAAAAGAATAAAGTAACTGAACAAATGAATGTATTTGTGTGATTTATAAACATAGACATAAGATAAAATATAATAAAATATATCTAAAAAGCCAAATACCAATGGTATATAACTGTAATACAATGTACTTAGGGGGCTGTCACTGGAGCATCAGAGTTTGAAATGAGCCCAAACAAAAAAGTTTACAAGACTCCATAAAAATGGAGAGATGCTGTAAACAGTGTGGGTACCAGTGACCAAAAGCATAAAGTTTGTGATCATACCTCCCATTTACCCCAGGTCAAAAGTAAGATTCTATCTCAAAGAAAACCAGCATAAAATTGGTCTGGAGGTATGAACAAGTGGTAGAGCACCAGCCTAGAAAGATTTGAGTCAAGCCTATAGTAGTATAAGCAAACAACAACAACAAAGATATCTGGAGTAGCTTGATTTGCTCATCATTTAGGAGAAGATTTTAAATTTACTGGGAATTAGTGGTCTGTGTCTGTAATCAGCTACTGAAGATGCTGACACTTGGAGAATAACAGTTGAAAGCCAACCTGGGCAGAAAAGTGTTTCAGATTCTATTTCCCAAAATAAGCAGCAAAATGATGTACTAGTAGTATG
The DNA here is from genome assembly GCF_023159225.1 of Perognathus longimembris pacificus. Classification (NCBI taxonomy): domain Eukaryota; kingdom Metazoa; phylum Chordata; class Mammalia; order Rodentia; family Heteromyidae; genus Perognathus; species Perognathus longimembris. Next base: position 14,384,564 of record NC_063174.1, on the reverse strand, counting down.
GATCAAGTGATATAGGAATAGATGTGCAAACAAGCCAACCAAGTATATGGACTTGAGTTTAAACCACAATATTAGCAGAAAATAAATAAAAATTAAAACAAAAGGAAAGAAGAAAAAAGGAAAGGAGAAAGGAAGGGAGAAAAGGGGGAGGGAAGGATGGAAGGGAAAGAGGGAGGGAGGGAGGGAAGGAGGAGGAAGGGAGGGAGAGAGGAAGGGAAGGAGAGGAAGGAAGAGGAGAGGAGCCCAGGGGAAGGGTAGAAAAGGGTAAAAAGAAAGAGAAAGAAAAAAATAAAGAAAGAGAGAGAAATATCAGAATTAGGGAAACCAATAGAGATCTACTCTGGAAACAATAGAAATGTTGCCATGATGCCTAACACTTGACCCAAAATACTGTCCTAATTGAAATGCAGATATTAGGAGGCTAAAAGATTGGAGAGAGGGAGAGAATGCCTGATATGCCATTTGTTTTCTGAAATTTCTGGGAAACAAATGCGAAACATTAAAAGCCAATGTAAAATAGCAAGATATCATCTCTATTTCAGTGTTTCAAGATTCATTTTACATAGGAAGATAAGAAAAGACAATTAGAGTTTTCAATTCTCTCCCTGTCTATTGATAAATCAATATAAGAGTTGGAAATTTTCATCTATACCTCTGTAGGATAGCCACAAGATTAAAAAAAATATTTTGAAAAATAGAAAGCAATCCATCTTATATTATTAGCATAAAATGTTACTAAATATTTTAACAGCACTTAAGTTACATGATTTCTAATTGAAAATAAAGAGTCAAAATCAAAATATTGGCAAAATGGAAACTACTTCCATGCTAAAGATTATACTTACAATAAAGGAGCATGTCAAAAGTTACTTGCTTCATGTTCAGGTCCAACCACATCTGTTTTACCCTATTCTCTGATGAAATTACACGTACAGTAAAACATTTCATCTCAGACTTTTTCTACATGATAAGTCACATACATAGGAGACATGGTGGGCTCTTTTGATGAAAAGTCCCAGGAGCCACCAGCCATGGAGAAGACATGGTTTCCAGGAGGGGACAAGTGTATCCTCAGTGTGGATAATCCCTAACCCATCCTTTCAGGAATATTGTACCTCACTAACTTTGCAGCTACTTCTTTGGGTAGCAGTGATTTATCATGGACAACTCTTTTTAACTGACTAAGGGACCTAAATACTCTAGATGTGGATTCAGGTTTCTTTAATTTCTCATCTTTTTTGCTTTAAGGACACAGAGGTTGTCTAAGTACTGATTTGCATTTCTGCAAACTATATGGCATAATATTAAAACATACAGTATTGTTGAAACACCATTAAGTTGTGCTGGTAGCATTAGTGTGGCCTTATTTGTGGTCTACTGTATAAATGTCCGGGAATGAAATTGCTGGGTCAGAAGGAAGCTTTATGTTTAGTGTCTTGAGGAACCTCCATACTGCTTTCCAGAGTGGCTGAACAGGTTTATAATTCCCAACAACTGTGTAGCAGTGTTCCTTTTGGCCACATGCCTGCCAGGTTCTTTTATTGCTAGTTTTCTTGATAATGACCATTCTAAACAGAGTAAGGTGGAATCTCAATGTTGTTTTGATTTGCGTTTCTTTTGTGGATAGATGTGTTGAACATGTCCTCATTCATCTATTGGCACCATTCTTACTTCTGAGAAGTCTCTCTTCAAGCCTTCAGCCCATTTATTAACTGGGATGTTGTTTCCTTGAGGATTTATTTTGGGGGTTTTAACTTTTTGAGTTCCAAATATGTTTTAGATATTTAGATATATCTTCCATTCTGTGGAATTTCTCTTTATCTTGATAGCTATGCTCCTTGTATGCAAAAGTTCTTCAGTTTATCTTTTTTTAATTCATTGTTATTCTACATCTTTACTTAGGAATTTTCCATGTTTCTAGGAGTGCTACTGGGTCCTCTACCCCTACCTGTAATGCTTTCATTGAAGTGTGATACATTTGGAATTGATTCTGGCTTAGGGTGATATATAAGAATCTAGCTTCAGTTTTCTGCATTTGTGTATCCAATTCTGCCATCATCATTTATTGAAGAAAGTGTCTTCTGTCCTGTGTTTTTGATTCCCTTAACAAATATTATGTGGATATAGGTTTGTGGATTCATTTCTGGGTCATCTCTTCCAGCATTGCTTACCATAGCCAAGATATGGAATCAACCCAGATGCCCCTCAATGGATGAATGGATCCAGAAAATACGGTATATATACACAATAAAATTCTATGTTTCCATTAGAATGAATGATATTGTGCCATTTGTAAGGAAATGGAAGGACTTGGAAAAAATTGTACTAAGTGAAGTAAGACAAAAAGAAACATAGGTTGCACTGCTTTCTACATTTGTTATACCTAGAATGTGCCTACAAATCTAAACGTAAACACACTGGATGGTAAAAGACAAAAAGAAATTACATTTGCATATGATAAATTATACAAAACTCTAAACATTCACACAGTGAGATGAAAGTAGAATATATTTTGCTTTATTTTTACTCTTTTTTGTCACTTCTCTAGTTTTGCACGTTTTGTCTAGTGTGAACATGTATCTGTTCAGCGGCATGTGAGGCAGAGCACGAAAATGGTGGGACAAAGGATGGAAAAATGGCAACAGTGCTATTCACTAGATACCATGATGAAAATAAACTATACACCTTGTGGGGAAAGGGGATTGGGAAGGAAAGCTGGGAGAAAAAGGGAAAGAGGTGGCACTATTCAAATAGAACAAAATATACTCATTAACTGACTTCCATAACTGTAACTATAACCACTCTGTACATGACCTTTTCAATAACAAAAATGCTATTTAGGTATCCCTAGATAGTTAAAGTAACACTATCATGTTATGTTATTCTTGAAAAGTTTATTTTATAATTTATTTTTAATTTTTTAAAATTTTTATTGTCAAACACATACAGAGCAGTTACAGTTTCATACATTAGGCATTGAATACATTTCTTGTACTGTTTGTTACCTCCTCCCTCATTCCCCCCACCTCCCTCCCCCTTACCCTTCCCCCCTTGAATTGTTTAGTAGATTTACACTTAACAGTATTGCAAGTATTGCTTTTGTAATCGTTTGTCTTTTTTACACTGTGTCTCTCAATTTTTTTTTGTGTCTCTCAATTTTGATATTCCCTTTTAGTTTCCTAGTTCTAATACCTGTATACATGGTTTCCAATGTACTCAGATAAGATACAGAGATAGTGCACGTACAACTACAGAAAGGGGATACTAGAGGATCTTCAACAATAAAAGCTAAGTTTAACATCGTATGTTGAAAGTATTAAAAACAGTGATATAACAGTCATTTCCATAACATGGAGTTCATTTCATGAAGCATCATATTTTGTGTTCATAAGGGTATAGCTATTGGGCTCTTGTGATCCTAATTCCAAATGGATCAAAGACCTCAAAATTAAAACAGACACCCTGAAAACACTAAAGGAAGGAGTAGGAGAAACACTTGGGCTCCTTGGCACAGGACGGAACTTCCTTAACAAAGACTCAGAAATGTGACAAACCAAAGAAAGGATGGACAAATGGGACTACATCAAACTGCAGAGTTTCTGCAGGGCAAAGGACATAGCTTGCAAGATAAACAGAAAGCCCACAGATAGGGAAAATATCTTTACCAGCCATAAAAAGGACAAAGGCCTCATCTATAAAATACATGCAGAACTAAAAAAATTACCTACCTCCAAAACAAAACCGCAAAAAAACCAATAGCCCCCTCAAAAAGTGGGCTAAAGACATAAAGAGAGACTTCTCCGATGAAGAAATGAGATTGGCCAAGAGACATATGAAAAAGTGCCCTACATCACTGGCCATAAAAGAAATGCAAATCAAAACAACATTGAGATTCCATCTCACCCCAGGAAGAATGTCCTATATCAAGAAAACTAACAATGACAAATGTTGGAGGGGATGTGGACAAAAGGGAACCCTACTTCATTGTTGGTGGGAATGTAAACTGGGTCAGCCACTCTGGAAAGCGGTATGGAGATCCCTCACAAGGCTAAGCATAGATAGAGCTCTGCTATGACCCAGCAGCCCCACTTTTGGGCATCTACCCAAAAGACCACAAACAAGAACACATTAAAGCCACCAGCACAACAATGTTCATTGCAGAATAATTTGTAATAGCAAGAATTTGGAACCAACCCAGATGTCGCTCAGTAGAAGAATGGATCAGGAATATGTGGTGCACAATGGAATTTTATGCCTCTATCAGAAAGAATGACATTACCAAATTTGTGAGGAAATGGGAGTACTTGGAAAAAATTATACTAAGTGAAGTGAGCCAGACCCAAAGAAACATGGACTCTACTGTCTCCCTCATAGGGAATATTTTTAATTTTCATTGTTGCAGTTTTTATTGTTACAGTTACGTAAGGTTGTGAGAATAATTCTTGTCGAAATTGTTACCTCCTCCCTCATTTTTCTCCCTCCTATCCTCCTCCCCAACCCCCCTCGCAAGTTGTACAGTTGGTCTACAATATATTTTCTAGTAAGTATTACTGTGGCATTGATTCACCTTTTATCCTTTGCCTCACCATTTTGGGGTTTTTTTCAAATTTTTATTATCAAACTGATGTACAGAGAGGTTACAGTTTCATGCGTTAGGCATTGGATACATTTCTTGTACTGTTTGTTACCTTGTCCCTCATACCCCCCTCCCTCCTCCCTCTTTCGCTTTCCGCCCATGAGGTGTTCAGTTCACTTACACCAAACAGTTTTGCCAGTATTGCTTTTGTAGTTGTTGGTCTTTTTTTACCCTGTGTCTCTCAATTTTGGTATTCCCTGTCAATTTCCTAGTTCTAACACCAGTATACATGGTTTCCAATATACTCAGATAAGATTACAGAGATAGTGTAGGTACAACCACAGGAAGGTGATACAAGAACATCATCAATAATAGAAGCTACAGATACACATGGGACATTGAAAGTAGTTACAACTGTGATATAACAATTGTCTCCATAACATGGAGTTCATTCCATTTAGCATCATCTTATGTGTTCATAAGGGTATAGCTATTGGGCTCTTGTGATCCTCTGCTATGACTTACCTAAACCTGTACTAATTATTCCCAATAAGGGAGACCATAGAGTCTATGTCTCTTTGGGTCTGGCTCACTTCACTTAGTATAATTTTTTCCAAGTCCTTCCATTTCCTTACAAAAGGGGCAATGTCATTCTTTCTGATAGAGGCATAAAATTCCATTGTGTATATGTACCACATTTTGCTGATCCATTCGTCTATTGAGGGGCATCTGGGTTGGTTCCAGATTCTAGCTATGACAAATTGTGCTGCAATGAACATTGTTGTGCTGGTGGCTTTAGTGTGATTTTGTTTGTGGTCATTTGGATAGATACCCAAAAGTGGAGCTGCTGGGTCATCGAGGAGTTCTATATTTAGCCTTCTGAGGAATCTCCATACTACTAGCCACAGTGGCTGAACCAGTATACATTCACAACAACAATGAAGTAGGGTTCCCTTTTGGCATAATCCCTCCAACAATTGTTATTGTTAGTTTTCTTGATATATGACATTCTTACTGGGGTGAGATGGCATCTCAATGTTGTTTTGATTGGCACTTCTTTTATGGCCAGTGATGTAGACCCCTTTTTCATATGTCTCTTGGCCATTCTCATTTCCTCATCAGAGAAGTCTCTTTGTAAATCTTTAGGCCACTTGATGAGGGGGCTATTGGTTCTTTGAGGTTTTGTTTTGGAAGAAGGTAATTTTGGATATGAGGCCTTTGTCTGTTGAATGGCTGGTAAAGATCTTTTCCCAGTCTGTGGGCTTTCTGTTTATCTTGCAAGCTATGTCCTTTGCCATGCAGAAGCTCTGCAGTTTGATGCAGTCACATTTGTCCAACCTTTCTTTGATTTGTAGCCTTTCTGGGTCTTTGTTCAGGAAGTTCCGTCCTGGGCCAAGGAGCCCAAGTGTTTCTCCTACTCCTTCCTTTAGTGTTTTCAAGGTGTCTGTTTTGATTTCGAGGTCTTTAATCCGTTTGGAATTGATTTTGGTGCAGGGTGATATATAAGGATCTAGTTTTAGTTTGTTGCATGTGTTGAGCCAGTTTTGCCAGCACCATTTGTTAAAGAGGCTATCTTTCTTCCAAACTATTGTTTTAGCTCCTTTATCAAATATTAAGTAGACATAGTTCTGTGGGTTCATTTCTGGGTCTTCAATTCTTTTCTATTGGTCTTCAGGCCTGTTGTGGTGCCAATACCAAGCTGTTGTTATTACTACAGCTTTATAATACAGCTTGAAGTTGGGTATTGTACTTCTTCCAGCACTGTTCTTTCTGCTTAGTATTGTTTTGGCTATTCTAGGTCTTTTATTGTTCCATATGAATTTCTGGATTGCTTCCTCTATTTCATCAAAAAATGGTGTAGGGATATTAATGGGTATTGCACTGAATTTGTAGATAGCCTTTGCCAACATTGCCATTTTGATTATATTAATCCTCCCAATCCAGGAGCATGGGAGGTTTTTCCATTTCCTTCGTTCTGACTTAATTTCATTTTTCAAGCTTTTAAAGTTCTCATCAAAGAGGTCTTTCACTTCTTTGGTTAAGGTTATTCCTAGGTATTTTATGTTTTTGAGGGCTATGGCAAAAGGAGTTGCTTTCCTGATTTCAGCACTGGTCTTCGGGTCGTTAGCATTGAGAAAGTCCTTTCAGTTTTGAGGGTTTATTTTATATCCTGGAACTTTGCCAAAAGTTTTGGATCAGCTCTAGTAGCTTGGGGGTAGAGTATATGGGATTCTTTAGGTATAGGATCATGTCATCTGCGAAGAGAGAAAGTTTAACTTCATCTTTTCCTATTTGGATCCTTTATATTTTATTCTTGCCTAATTGCTCTGGCTAGGAATTGTAGTACTATGCTGAAGAGCAGGGGAGAGAGTGGACATCCTGCCTTGTTCCTGATTTAAAAGGGAATGGCTTTAGTTTTTCACCATTTAGAGTTATGCTTGCTGTTAGTTTGTCATAAACTGCCTTGATTATATTCAGGAATGTTCCCTGAAATCCCGGATTTTCCAGGGCTTTTAGCTTAAGTGGGTGCTGGATTTTATCGAACGCTTTTTCCACATCCAGAGATAAAAGCATATGGTTCTTTACCTTGCTCCAGTTTATGTGCTGGATTACATTAATTGACTTGCGTATATTAAACCAACTTTGCATCCCTGGGATCAAGCCAGTTTGATCGTGGTGTATGATTTTTTTTGATGACCTTTTGAAGTCAATTGGCCAGAATTTTGTTGTGAATTTTTGCGTCTATGTTCATCAGTGAAATCGGTCTATAGTCCTCTTTCCGTGATGAGTCCCTGCCTTGATTTGGGATGAGGGTTATACTGGCTTCATAGAATGAGTCTGGTAGTGAACGTTCTCTTTCAATTTCATTGAGGAGTTTGAGAAATATTGGTGTGAGATCTGTGTTGAAGGCCTTGTCGAATTCTGCAGTGAATCCATCTGGACCTGTGCTTTTCTTGGATGGGAGGTCATTTATTGCCGTTTCTATTTCAATACTAGATATGGGTCTGTTTAGAAGGTTTAAATCTTCATGGTTCAGTTTGGGGATATGAATTTTTTCTAGGAAATCATCCATTTCTTCCAAGTTCTCGAATTTGTTGGCATAAATATTTGCAAAATAGTCCCTCATTATTTTCTGAATTTTGGTTATTTCTGTGGTCGTGTTACCTGTTTCATCTCGTATCTTGTTTGTTTGAGTGTGCTGCCTTCATTTTTTGGTCAGGTTTTCCAGGGGTCTGTCTATCTTGTTGATTTTTTCAAAGAACCAACTCTGTTTTGTTGATTCTTTCGATGTTTTTTTTGTCTCTAATTGATTTAATTCTGATTTGATTTTAATTATTTGCTTCTGTCTATTGACTTGGGGTTTGGCTTTTTGTTCTCTTTCAAGTAAATTAAGGTGCTTCCTTAAATTATTGAGTTGCTGTTTCTCTAGTTTGTTGGTGTATGCACTCAGAGATATAAATTTTCCTCTGAGTACTGCCTTTGCCGTGTGTCCCAAAGGAGCTGGTACTTTGTGTCCTCATGTTGGTTGAATTCCAAAAACATTTGAATTTTTGTTTTAATTTCTTCAATGACCCACTGATGGTTCAGCAGTGTGTTGTTTAGTCTCCATTAATTGTAGGATTTCTGTGGTGGCTGTTTGAGTTGAGCTCTAATTTTATTCTTTTGTGGTTTGAGAGAATGCAGGGAATGGTTTTGATACTTCTGAATTTGTACAGGTTTTCTTTGTGCCCTAAGATGTGATCTATTTTGGAGAATGTTCCATGTGCTGCGGAGAAGAATGTGTATTCTGTTGTTGCTGGTTGGAATAATCTGTAGATGTCGGTTAAGTCTAATTGGTCTATGCAATTATTTATTTCTGTGGATTCTTTGTTCAGTTTTTGTCATGTTGATCTGTCCAGAGGTGATAGTGGAGTTTTGAAGTCCCCAGCTATCAATGTGTTTGGGTTTATGAGTGTTTTTAGAGTCAGTAGTGTTTGATGAAGTTGGGTGCTCCTGCATTTGGTGTGTAGATATTTAGAATGGTTATATCTTCCTGTAGGAGAGATCCTTTTACTAGTATGTAGTAACCTTCTCTGTCTCTTCTTACTTTTTAAATTTGAAGTTAATTTTGTCTGATACTAGGATTGCAACTCCAGCCTGCTTATGTTGGCCATTTGCTTGATAGATTTGATTCCAGCCTTTCACTTTTAGAAAATGTTTACTTTTGCTGGATAGATGTGTCTCTTGGAGGCAGCAGAAAGATGGATCTTGATTTTTGATCCAACTTATGAGCCTATGTCGTTTGATTGGAGAATTAAATCCATTAATTTTGAGAGTTAGGATTGAGAGATTATCGTTTGTTCCTTTCATTATCACCATCTTGTTAAAAGCTGTGTCTTCCCATTTCTTGATCTGATGTTTACTATTTAGGGTTCATTTCTCTGTCTGTATTGGGATCTTGATTATTTTCCCTGTATAGTACATCTTTGACGATTTTCTGTAAAGCTGGTTTGGTGGAGACATATTGTTTCCGTTTTTCCTTACTATGGAAGACTTTTATTTGACCTTCAGCTATGAATGAGAGTTTGGCTGGGTACAGAATTCTTGGTTGGTAGTTATTTTTATTTTGTGTTTGGTATACTTCATTCCAGGCTCTCCTTGCTTTCATGGTCTCTGCTGAGAAGTCTGGGGTAATTCTAATTGCTTTTCCTTTATATATGATTGTTTTCTTCTCCCTAACAGGTTTAAGGATTCCTTCCTTGGACTCTACTGATCCTGTTTTGATCACAATGTGTCAGTGGGATTTCCTATTCTGATCTGGTCGGTTTGGGGTTCTAAATGCTTCTTGTATCTGTATAGGCCTTTCCTTCTGGATATTTGGGAAGTTCTCAGCTAATATTCTGTTAAATAGGCTGCCTATCCCATTAACTTCTTTCTCCAAGTTTTCCTCAATACCTATTATCCTTAAATTGGGCTTCCTGATCGTGTTTTGAATCTCCTGTAGTGATCTTTTCTGTTGATTGGACTGGATTTGTATTGATTTTTAATCTTTCTCCATAGAATCTAGGGAATCTTCAGGTGCTGAGATTCGATCCTTTGCTTCAGTTAGTCAGGACTGTAGCGTAGCTACTTGATTTCAAATGTCTTTTCCATCTGACTGGTCTTTCCTGATGATTTCCATGTCATTTCTTATGTCCTGTATGGACTTCTTTACTTCATTAACTTCATTACTTTGGTTTTGAGTGTTGTCTCTCAAATCTTTAAGCTGGGTAGCTATCTTTTAATTTGACTCTTGAAGTTTATTTATCTTTCTATATGTGGATGCCATGAAATTCTCCATTAATTTTTGCTTTTCCTCCTCATGCTCTAGAATAATTGACTGAAGAGATTCAAACTTTTCATTTATCATATTTATCAGTAGACTTTGCAGAGCATTTTGGGGGTTCTCTACTATGTCTTTGATTGACTGCTCTGCTTCCTGCTTGTTTTGAGTGGGAGATAAGACTTCATTGTTTGCCATCTTTCTTGTGTTCCTTCTGCCCATTTGGATTGGGAATGCCAATCTACAAGCACCTGTGAGCACCGTTTAAGACCCAAAGCAGCCCTTACCAAGCACTGTTGTGTAAATCTTATAAGTTCACAATTATATACAGATACCTTGTATACCTGTCTATAAAATTAGATTTGGTGTTCCTAAAGAATACAATTTCAATATAATAACTGATCCTGGGCCCTGTATTCAGTAGTTACTTATTTACTGTTACAACCCTATAAGCAATTCTTATTCTTATATTAAGTTCTTTTAGGACTGGCTTTCTCTATGAACCCCTTTGATTCACTTGGATTAAGCAGGAATACCCTCTCTCCAATAACCAGGAGTCAATGGAACCTGGAGGTTCAGGCAGTAAGTCAGGAGGATAAGTTAGACGTAGTAAAGGGAATAGAGTAAAATGTATTGGGGGTGGGGGTGATTTTGGTTTAGTTTCAGTGACATGGAAATGTGGAGAAGAGCAGAATCAGTAGAGAGAACAAGGTTAAAATGATAGACAATGGAGAGTTAGCAGAAAAGAGTTGAGGTGTTATTCATAGGAAAGTAACTTTTAAAGAAAGAGAACACAAAGAGAGAAATAAATAAAAATACTGGAAGACAGATGCACAAAACAGAGAAAAATTATTTTAAAAAGAAAATAATAAAAAGGAAAAAACCAGAAAAACGAACAACCCAAACAAACAAACAAACAAAAAAAAAGATAAAACAAACAGGTAAAAATGTCAAAAAAAAAAAAAAAAAACGTTTCAGAAGTGAAAAATTTAAAAAAAAATTTTTTTTAATTTAAAAAAATTTTTGAAAAGAAAGAAAAAAAAATGAAGTCCTCCTTGTTTGGGTGGTAGTTCCCCAGTCTCTGGTTTCCTTGTAATGGTCTGCAGTCTATTTTCCTGATTGGCTGGTTTGACTTGCTTTCAGTTTGCAGGGGTGGATCTTTTCTGACCCTTCTTCTCTTGTTGGTGCAATCCTGGGTCTCTGTGGTTGGCACAGCTTGCAGGTAGGCCTTGGGCATCCTCTGTAGATGGGGACGTGAGCAGTCTCAGGAACTGTGGCTCCTCTGTCTGCTGTGGGACCGCGGCCTTTAACACCTGGCTTTGAATAGGCTGTGGATTCAGCAATGCGGGGCGCCTCTGGCCTGGTTTACCTGGCTGTGAGTTGATTGCCTGGGCGGGGCGGCCTCCTTGGCGGAGGTGGCTATGGAATGCAGCTCTGTTTCAAGCTGGAAACCCGTTTATCTGGGACCATTTATCTGTCTCAGGAACTGTTTGTTCCCCCATCTGGTGTTTCCCTGACACCTGTAGCTGCTCGCCGCTTTTGCTTTAAATTTAGAAATTCCGGCGGGCAGGGCTGGGCATCTCTGGCTAAGCCCTGGCCCAGGAAGTGCCTCCCACCTGGGCAGGGGGCGTTCTCCTGGGTGGAGCTGGCTCTCACTGGTTCGTCCCTCTTGCCCTTTCAAAGATGGCTCTTTTGTCCTCGCTTTCCCCAGGCCCGCTTTAGTTCCAATCTGGTCTGGCAAAGATGGCCCTTTGCTCTGGCAGTGGGTGAAGGGCTGCCTTCCAGAAGCTGCTCTGTGGGCACAAGTGAGACTATCTTTCGTGGGATACTCATGCTTTCTCTGTGATTTCATCCCGTTCATGCTCAGCCGCCATCTGGAGGATTTCTCCCTGGTCTCCTTTGAGTGCTTTAGCCGCGTGGAGTGCAGGTCACTGTGCCGATCGCTGTGCCGGCCCTGGCACTGGCGTTGGGGGGGGGGGACCGCCTGGAGCTCAAATCTGTGTTTTCAGATGAGCAACTGTTAGAACCTATTCTGGCTATCATTCTAGGAGTAAAAGTTTCTATGGGGTGAGAAAACTGCGATGTCGGAGGGAGCTCAGCTAGGGCTCTGCTGCTCCTCCGCCGTCTTCCCAGAAGGCTTGCCTCACCATTTTGATATTCCTCTTCCCTTCCCTTATTTGGACAAACATATATACAATACTAAGGGTACCAAAATCAAATACAGTAACAACAGAGTCTAAACCATAGGGGAGATTAACAAAAGGAAAAACAAATAGTTTCACATATTATATTAAAAATAATAACAGTGATAAACCTCTTGTTTCCATAACTTGGAATTAATTTTGCTTAGCATCATCTTATATTATCATACGTACTTAGCTATTGAGCTATTATGATATCTTCTAGGACTATCCTAGATATATACTAATTCTTACCAAAGAGAAAAACAAGAAAGGCTATGTTTCTTTGGGTCTGGCTGACTTCACTTAGTATGATTTTTTTCCAGGACTTTCCATTTCTTTGTGAATGGTTCAATGTCAGTCTTTCTCAAGCAAGCACAGAATTCATATATATATATGTGTGTGTGTGTGTGTGTGTGTGTGTGTGTGTGTGTGTGTGTGTAATAAAATATATATGTGCATATAATTTCTTGATCTATTCATCCACTGAGGGGCAACAGGTTTGGCCCAAAGTTTTTCTATGGTAAATAATGCTGCAATGAAAATGGTTGTGCTTGTGGCTTTAGTGTGGCCTTGTTTGTGATCCTTTGGGTAAATGCCTAGATGTGGATTTCCTGGGTCATAGGCCAACTTTTTGTTTAATATTTTGAGGAACCTCCATACTGCTTTCCAGAGTGGTTGGACAAAGTTTACACTCCTGTCAACAGTGTAGTAGGGTTCTCTTTTGACCACATCCCTGTCAGCATCTGTTGTTATTAGTTTTCTTGATAATGGCCATTCTTACTGGGATGAGGTGGAATCTCAAACTTGTTTTGATTTGCATTTCTTTTATGGCCTGGGATATTAAGCACTTCTTCATTTTCCTCTTGGATGTTCTTATTTCCCCTTCAAAGAAGTCTCTCTTTTAGTCTTTCACTCACGTTTTAATAGGGCAGTTGTTTCTTTGAGGATTTGTTTTGGGAGAACTTAATTTTTTGAGTTCTAAGTATACTTTAGGTATGAGGCCCATGTCTGTTGTATGGCCAGTGAAGATCTTCTCGCAATATGTGAGCATTCTACTTATCCTGCAAGCTATGTCCTTTGCCATACAGAGCTCTACAGTTTCATGCAATTCCATTTGTCCCACCTTCCTTTGATTTGTTATGTTTCTGGGCCCTTATTAAGAAAGTTTTGACTTATGCCAAGGAGCTCTAGCATATTTCCTATTTCTGCCAGCAATGTTTTCAGGGTATCTGCTTTTACCTCAAGGTCTTTGATCCATTTGGAATTGATTCTGGTGCAAGATGATATATAAGGACCTAGCTTTAGATTTTTACAGGTGTTTAACCAGTTTTTCCAGCACCAGAAAAAAAAATTTTAATGTCTCATTCTTTTCTTTTATTTCTGTTCTTCATGGAAATTCTGTTGTCTCTGTGGCACACAGTCATTTCATGTTTGACAGATTAGCATTTTATGATTGTGGAGAACTCACACACACCAGATAAAAGGTGTCATTTTTGACATTGCAGCTGACTTGATCTGCTTGTCTTTTAATATTTCTGGTCACAAGATATCATCATATTTCCATGCAAGATTATGATATAAGTCACAGCCAAGTTAATACTGATGCTGCTTGAGTAGAACTAATTATTAGACCCCTAATAAGAGATGGTTTCTAGAAAAAAAGAAGTTTTAAAGAAATCAACATATTCTGACTTTTTATGTTTATGTCTTCTTTTATTTAATTTTTTGGGATCTGAACTGAAACTTTACGTTTTCTAGGCATGTGTTCTAGTGCTTTAGTCATATCTCTACCTCTCCCTTCTTTTGAAATTTTTTGGTAGGATTTCATGATTTTTGCCTACAGTCGGATTCTTACCATGATAATTCTTTTTCTCCCATATACCTGAAATAACAGGTACATATCACCATTCCTGTCTTCTATTTTGAGATCGCATCTGCTAACATTGTGCTTGAAGTGGCCTTGAACTACAATTCTCCTGTTTCCAAGTAGCTTGGACTAAGATTATGAACCAGCATTTTAATGCATATTTGTCAATGCATATTTGTGTGATCATACACACAATTCTATTTATGGGCAGCAATTAAAGATATGCATGCATGAATGCCTATATGCATTCCTGAATCTGTATACACACATACACACACACATACACACACACACACACACACACACAGACATAGAGATAGAGAGAGAGACAGAGAGACAGAAAGAGAGACAGAAAGAGACAGAGAGAGATGAATGCCACACATATGTTTATGCTTAATAAAACTTATTTATAATGGCAAAGTAAAAACAGGATACAGAAATTATTGAAACAGATTAACTGACCCCCCCCTCCACCAGTTAAAGTTATTTTCTTGATTCCTTCTCTAAGGCAGTGAAAGATTAGAAACTATTAAGAGTTAGAAATTACATTATTTTCCCTATATCATTATAATTAAATTATAAACAATCTTAACTATAAACTATAGCTATTAAACTGTGTCCTTTAATGTTAAATATAAATGCTTAAATAAGAACTTTGAATATCCTATGGCATGTAATTTCTGTTTTATTTTTTGCATGTTTATCTGGTACATATATTTTCTTTTGAAACATATTTTATTATCTTTAAGTGGTTGTACAAAGGACTTGCCATTCAACAAGGCAGTTTATGAATACAATGTGTCTTGATCAATATCACCTTTTAAAACATTCTTACCAATCCCTCCCAACTCACTTCTCTCATTTTTAATTTTTTGAAAAAAAATATTGAACTGTTATATTGAACTATTTTGCTCTTTATTAAAGCAGTTTATGTATACAATGCATCTTTGATCTATCATCCTTCAACATTTTTATCCCCTTTGACTCAGCTCTTCCCTTATTTTTTTTAAATTTGGGTGTATATGAATTCTTGACTGCATTCTCCTCCCTTCCTGCCTTCATTTATCTACTTGTCACCCCCTTCCCCTAGCCCACCTCTAGCATTTCCTGACACTTGTTTTGTTGGGCTTTGACTTAGTCTTTCTAAAGAATTATACTATTTGAGGTAGCTCTACTTTATTTATTACTTGATAATTTTGAGGCTAACGTAAAAGTTAAGAGAATATTTTATCTTATGAAGAAAGATCCAGGGAAAAACAGTGTTTTAGAAACAGTATAGAGCTGTTAGCCAAAGTTTTAGTGGGAAAAGAAACAGAGAAGAAAGATTTATTTAGTTCAGAATAAGAATGTATCTCAGGTTCAGCAAAGAAATGAAATATAGATTGACATTAAAAAAGAAGCCAACTATTTTCTCAGGATAATAGATAATAGCAAGGGTATTTTAAAAAGAAAAACTTGAGCGTGTTTTAAAAATCAGCAGTTGCAAATTTATACACATACAAACGTGTTCAAGGTTTTTTATTTGCTTTCTTCTGAGCATGCTACTTTTGCAGGACAACCTAGGAAGTTTACAAGACCTGCGGTTGCTGCACCTATGGCTTAATTGGCTCCAGGTATGCTGTCCTGGGGGCAGAAATTGCCATGATCGATGTATTGCTGCTTTTAAGGACAGGAAGAATGAAAGAATCTTGTGGTCAAGAATGCTTCCACTAAGATTCCAAGTCTAGGAGGTCAAGTAGTATGTGGCAATATTAGAGTCCCCATGATGAGCCCCTGATAAAATCATTTCTATGGAACTATGAGATTGAAGACAAGTATAATGGAAATCCCTGGGAGGGAAAGATCCCAGAATTAAGAAACAACTGCATGCCAAGTCTGTCCTATAGTGAGGTCACATGGGCTAGAATGAACAAAGCCTAAGGGCAGAACTTTCCAACACCTTGAGAGCCCACACTACACTCTAGAACTCATCAAATGTGGGACATGGAGGTATAAGGGTTAAACCCTTGAAACCCACTTGGGTTTCAAGTGTGACTTAGCATGTTCTTTCCTTTCTTTTTCACTATGCTGCTCTTATAAAATTAAAACAGGACTTTACTCTGTGTCATTATATCTTAGACACACCAAATTGTTTCTTTGAATCTCAGAATGAACTTTGTACTTGGACCTCAATTGACTTTCCAATAATTAATACTTTGGAAACTTTTAGATGCCTTTTACATTATTAGGTGACATGAAACTTTGAGGCTCAGGGGGAGAATACCATAATTTGGATCTGAAATGTACCCTCAAAGTCCAAGTGCTAATGAGTACCTAAACAGTGGTGCTATTAAAAGGCTATGGGTTATGTAGGAGCTAGGGGCTGGTGGGAACATTTATTTTATTAAATATGTGCCTTTCAGACAGTAGATGGTTAAAGATGTGTCCTTCAGACCAATGGAAAGAGAAAGGGCAGGAAAATAGAGTCATAATACTCAACGAAAATATCAAAAGGGACCCGGGTAAATTAAGGAGTGGTAGGTTAGGAGAAATGAGAGAAAATAATGGAAGGGTAATCAAGATGCAGTACACAAATAAACTGACATGTTGAATTAAAACCTCACTGTGTACAGATAATAAAATACATTATGTAACTAAAGAAATCAATTGAAAAATGTTGTGCCATTGAAATGTTCCAATTTCTTTCTCTGTCTATACCACAAACTAATCTGGTCACTTCTGCCACAGGTTCCCACTGTGATGAGCTACCTTATCAGAGGCTGAAAAACAACAAGAAGAGCCAGGCATCAGTGGCTTACACTTGTAATCCTAGCTATTAAAGAGGCTGAGCTCTGAGGACCATGGTTCAAAACCAAACCAGCAGGAAAATCCACGAGACTTTCATCTCCAATTAACCACAAGAAGCTTGAAGTAGAGGTGTGGTTCAAATGGTAGAGCACTCTTCCTGAGAAAAAAGCAGCTCAGGAACAGCACTCAGGACTTGAGTTCAAGCTCCAAGACTGACACCTACCACAAAAATATATAATGCATTCAATGGGCAATATACTGAATCCTTGAAAACTGGGAAAAATAAACTTTCAAAGATGTTGTGGGTAAAACAGATGAATCATAGTATTTCTCCTAGAGTACTGCAACTGAACTTGAGAGAGGTAATCTGGCCAAGTGTTGAAGTAGCTGGATAAACATAAAAGTACAATGTGAGTTAAGGCCTTTTGAAACATGATTTTAAGATCTTAAAAAGTCTCTATCTATGTATAGGAAAAACTCAGGGGGAAAACAGCTTTATGGTTAACAGTGGTATAATCAATATCACACGGGTTGCTACAGGCTTATGAAACCTACTACATTTTCTTCATATTACTTCTACTAAAGTCCATAAAGTAATTCCCTTCAACACATATTAACATATATACATACTTATATGTGTGCATGTATGCATGTGGATACACCCCGGTACCTGTACTGAGTGGACATTTCAGATAAAGTACCTTTATCATGACTTAATTCCAGCTCTCTTCCACAGATACATCCGTTTACTGAAAATGCACTATCTCATTTTCTCATGGCCACTGTAATATTCCATCTCTATTTGTGTCTTGCCTTTAAGAACGTCTTTTGTTTCTTTGCTTTAAAAAAAATCAATGATAATGCAGGTATCAGACCCTGATTTTCCTTCTTTCCATTGTTAGAGAGAAAGACATACCTGGATGATGGAATGGATAACTTGAGAAGCCTTTTCTTTAAAGGATAAAAAGGAAAATCACAACATACAAAGCCTCTACAAAGAATTTTCCATTACTAACTCTTTGAGTTGTACTTCAGCCTCCCTTTATAGTTCCTGTGATTTCAAGTCAGATTGTTTTGAAGTGATTTCTGGTGTAAGTTTACATGAATGTTCTAGTAGTTCTGAAACAAAAGATCCATTTTTTATTTCATTTTGTTTTATTTGAGTTTTGAAGTATCTTTAGAAACAGAAACAGTAAACATAAAAATTCCAAATTTTGTATTGTGCTTGCTAGACTTTTATACTGAAAAATAAATTGTGTAATCATACCATTATTCCATATACTCAATACCCCTAATCAATTCATGTACTATGGAAGCAGTTCCATATACAAGAAGTCATTTAATTCTCCTTAAAATAAGAAGAAAATAAATTCTAAAATCTTAATATTCTACCATTGTGATGAATGAACTCATGAAAATATTATTGTACCATGATTCACTGGAGATCTTAGAAATATATTAAATAATTCAAGACCATTTTAAAAGCCAACAGAGAGCTCATTTTTAAGAGAGCTATTTCTCAACCTTATATTAAGATGAATATTTTAACATTTTTCTTTCTATTGAAGTATGCATCTTGAACAAAAATATCAAAGAACTTTTATACAACATTTAAACTTAAAAATTACCTTGCAAATTAAACAAGAAAAGCTCATAAATATGACTTATTTTTAAAGACTTTTCTTATGTTTATTGCATTTCTGTTCCAGTTAAGATCGTTCTATTTTAACATAATGGCAGAAAAGTTGCCTAATGTACACATCATTTTCTGAAATTGGCTTAAATAAATTAATGTTTAATTATATCAATTTAACTAAATATACTTCGTTTATATGCAACAATATTTTAAAGAATATTAAAAGTACATATGTGCAAGAAACGTTTAACAACTCTGGACATAAAGAAAATGCAAATCAAAACAACATTGAGATTCCACAGTACTCCAGTTAGATTAGACATTATCAAGAAAAAAAAATAACAAATACTGGCTGGATGTAGCTAAAACAGAACTCTACTACACTTTTGGTGGAGATGTAAAATTGTTCAATGACTCTGGAAAGAAATACGGAGATTTCTCAAAACACTAAACATAGAGCTAAACCAAGCAATTCCACTCCTGAGAATTTATCCAATAGAATAGATACAACACCATACTAAAGCTATCAGCACAACCATGTCTATTGCATTGTTTACTATAACCAGGGCATGGAACCAACCCAGAAGTCCCTCAGTAGACAAATGGAGCAAGAAAATGTGATATCTATCTATCTATCACCACAGTAAAGCTACCAGAGCAAATAAGTTCATTGCAGCATTGTTTACCATAGCCAAGATATGGAACCAAACCAGATGCCACTCAGTGGACAAATGGGTCAAGAAAATGTGGTATATGTACACAATGGAATTCTACTCATCCATAAGAACAATATTACACCATTCATAAGAGAATGGAAGACTTGGAAAAATTGTATTAAGTGAAGTAAGTCAGACCCAAAGAAACATAGATTGTATAGCTTTCATCATTTGTGGTAACTAGAATGGGCCTACAAATCTACAAGTAAACACACTAGAATATATATATATATATATATATATATATATATATATATATATATATATATCTATATAGAGAATATGTATATTCATTCGATGAGACATGGTAAATTATAAAAGTCTTTACACATTCACACAGTGATCAAAAGAGGATATTCATAGGTGCAGATAACTCAAAGGCTAATTGGCTATGTGCATATGATCATATAAAGTAATATTTTATGAAATGAACTCAAGAAATGGAAACAAAATTGTTTTATTGTTGTTTTTGTTGTGATTTCCATTTTCTTGTTTGTTAGTTTTTTGTCTTTGCGAGGGTAATGGAAAGCACAAAAAATGTGGGACAAATGGTGAACAAATATAGTCGTAGTACTGACAAAACACTATGTGCAAAATGAACTATGCAACTGTGGGTGGGGACAGAAGGGAAAAACTGGGAGACTGCATCAGGGAAGGGGTATCATAGTGTAAAAAGGAGTGTACTCATTACCTGACTTACGTAACTGTAACCCCTCTGTACTTCACACACACACACACACACACACACATATATATATATATTAAAATATTGTCATTATAGAGATGATGTGCAGAGGGGTTACATTTATGTGAGTCAGGTAATAAGTACACTCCTTTTCATATAGTGTCATTTGTTTCCTCCTTCTCTCCCATACCCTCCCTCCCATCTCCACCCATAGTTGTATAGTTCATTTTCATCAATGTTCAGTGGTGTCCATTGTTGGAATGGTTCACCCTTTTTCCTTAAATTCTTTGTTCTTCCCCCTTCCACCCTCCCACTGATAGACATGTAACATCACTGTATATAAGGTAAAGAATACAAAATTATCAAAAAAATTAAAATTCTTTTGTTGGAAACTCACAATATCTCACATAGTGAGCATGTACCTCGCCAACTGTCTTTTCAGGTTTTTTAATTTCAGTTTTTTTATTAAGTAATTATTTTTTGCCAGTCCTGGGCTTTGGACTTGGGGCCCGAGCACTTTCCCTAGCTTCTTTTTGCTCAAAGCTAGCACTCTCCCACTTGAGTCACAGAGCCATTTCCAGCTTTTTGTTTGTGTTGCTGAGGAATTGAACCCAGGCTTCATGCATGCTAAGCAAGCACTATACAGTTAAGCTACATTCACAGCCCCTTAATTTAATTTTATTGTCAAGGTGATGTTCAGAAAGGTTACATGGTTTCAGGTTTTATAAATGGAATCACTTGTGTTTTTATAATACCTCCAACTTCTTTTGATTGATTTTTTGAGTGTGAGCTAAATTGTATTGTTGTGTATAGTGATGTATACATTTAAATTACTGGTTAGAATTTCACTAGCTAACTATAACAACTGATCAACCATATAAATGACGATGAATATTTGTACTTTGGCCTTGCAAGTAATAAAAAAATTGAAATTAAATAAATTGTCTCCATATCTTAGAAGCTCTATTAAGTATATTATATAAATATGAAGAGGTGTTTAGGCATTTCACCAATGTGATACTTTCCTAAATCTATCCTATTTTGGTCTAACTGTATATGAATATCTAAAACCCTGTGTCATTTATCATATCCTAGTGCATTTTACACCTAATTTCTACATATCAGAGAGAACATGCTCCATTTGTCTCTTTGGTGCTGGCTTACCTAACTTAACATGGTTTGTTCTAGTTCATCCATTCCCTTACAAAAGATAGATACTATTTTATTCTTTCTAATGGCTTGGTAAAATTTCTTTGTACATATGCACCACAATTTTTGGATCCACTCATCTACTGTGGGGCATCTGGGCTGTTTCCATATCCTGGCTATTGTTAATAGTGTGGCAATGAACATGGATGTACTATCATATCCTGGTTCATGATGCTCAGTGCAGATATCTAGGGGTAGTATGACAGGGTTGTAAGGAAGGTCTATGTTTAGTTTTTTTTTTTCTTTATTGTCAATGTGAAGTACAGAGGAGTTATAGTTTCATATGTAAGGAAATGGGTACATTTCTTATCCAACGTTTACCTCCTCCTTCATTCTTCCCCCCACCTCCCTTATCCTAGTTTCCCTCCACCCCCAAGAGTTGTTCCGTTGGTTTACCCCATATGGTTTTGTAGTCATTGCTGATGCATTGGTTTGTCTTTTTATCCTTTGTCTCTCAATTCTGGCATTCCCTTTCCCTACGCTATATCCAATACACATATATACAATATTGTTGGGGTTCATTCACCCTTGGCCTTTAGGGGATGGGCATTGGAGAATGCGCCCAAGACGCCGCCTTTCCCCCAGCCCTGGGGCAGTGTGGAAGTGAGCCAGACCTATCTCCTTCTGGGTCCAGAACCAGAAGGGGTAGCTTTGAGACCATCCCCCACCTTACGCCAGCGAGCACACAGGGCGGTACTATGGGAAGTGACGTTAGCCCATGAGGGAGGTCCTTGGGAGCTGCTCTTGGACGGATAAGCTCGCCAGCCTATCGCAGCTCATGATCAATCCTCATCATCACTACTATATTACCGTGAGCCCCTTCCGAATAAACTGGATTGCTCTCCGAAGCGTCTCCGAGATCCTTCAGTGCCTGGCTTCCTTGGTGGGTAAGGAGGGAGGAAAAAGGGATCTCGTTCGGCCACATGCACCTTAGGCTAGCCCTTGTCCCTCACTCCACCTTGGCCACCTGCTGGTCGGGTGCCCAGGGGAGAGGGTGAAAAGGGGAGCACTGGTAAGGGAGTAAGCTTAGCATCCCCGCACCAGGGGAGGTAAATCTAGCCCAGCACAATATTCAGGGTACCAAAATCAGACATGGTGATATTAGGGGTAAAACCACAGGATGGGAATATGAGAAAAAAAGAAAAAAGCACAGTTTCACATGACATTTTGAAAATAGCTACCATAATGATATGCCACTTGTTTCCATAACTTGAAGTTCATTTTGCTTAGCATCATCTTACGTGTTCATATGGGCATAGATATTGAGCTATTGTGAACTTCTGCTAGCACTATCCTAGATGTGTACTAATCATTCCCTATGAGGGAAACCATAGAGTCCATGTTTCTTTGGGTCTGGATAACTTTACTTAGTATGATTTTTTTAGTATGATTTTTTCCAAGTCCATCCATGTTTAGTATTTTGAGGAACCTCCAGACTGCTTTCCAGAGTAGTTGTACTAGTTCACGTACCCACCAGTGCAATCAGGTTCCTTTTTCTTCACATCCCTATTAGCATTTGTTGTTCAAATTCAAAATGTTGGCACAATACTCTGAAACTACCACAAGAGAGGCTAAGAGAAACATTAGAACTTACAATTATAGTACTTCTTGAATAGGATCCCAGGGACACAACAGATAGGAGAGAGACTCAATAAATGGGACTACATAAAAAGTGTTTCTGTACAGCTAAGGACATAGTTACTACACTAGAAATATAACCAACCATTTGAGAAAAGATCTTTACCAGCAATACATCCGACAAAGACCCAATATCCAATATATATATGGAGCTCAAGAAACTAATCCCTCCCAAATTTAATACACTTATTACTAAATGACCAAGGAAGATATGGAGAGACTTCTCAGAGGAGGTAAGAATGCCAAAGAAACACATGCCCAACATCCCTGACCATGAAGGAAATGCAAATCAAAAGAAATCTGAGATTCCATGCCACCCCAGTTAGACTAGCCAACATTTTGACTACTTTAAAAATACATGTACACATTCTCACATACACACTTATACCAGAATTTTGGCATTGATTTCATATCGTAAACTTAAAATATAAAATTCTTTATACAGTATTTTTAAATGTATATTATAATACTTCTAAAAATCCATGAAAATAAAGTTAATAGTATTGCAACAATATAGCATGGTGTTACTCATCATGTTTTACTTAGCATAATCATGAAGATTAACTAAGATATGAATATATTTTACATATGTATGAGTACATCATATATATAATACAATTAAGATATAAATTATCTTCTATCCTACTTTCCATTCATAGCAAGGAATGTTAGATGGCTTAACAAGAAAGGATAATATATTACAACAGTTAAAAATATTGACTCTGAAAAGAAAATGTTTGCAACGACAATTGGCTCTGCCAATAATAAGTGTAACTTTTGGTATTTTGTGCTTTGGTTGTTCCTCATGTTTCAGAAGGAATGATACACACCTTTAATCTTTAAACCCACATTTTTGAAACTTGCAACTTTCATTAAGAACTTCTTGGGGCTGGGAAAATGGCCTAGTGGTAGTGCTTGCCTTGCATACATAAAGCCCTTGGTTCAATTCCTCAGCATCACATATACAGAAAAATCCAGAAGTGGCACTGTGGCTCAAATGTAAAGTATTAGCCTTGAGCAAAAAGAAGCCAGGGACAGTGCTCAAGCCTTGAATTTAAGCCGCAGGACTGGGGTGAAAAACGAACTTTTAAAAATGCCTATGCTCTTTAACCAAGGACTTAGCTCCTGTGAATAGTTGTCAATCTTTGTAGACTAAGAGTTAGAGTCAGTAAATCAATATATACCTTCTAAAAAATTAAAATATATAGGTTTTCTTTACGACTATCAAACCAGAATTCCCAGAGTCTAAAGCTAATATTCTAAGGACCTCTATTTTTTGCTATATTCTCTGATATAGCAATATTAGGACTCTGGATATATAAAAGAATCAAATACAGAAAATAGGACTAGTTTGAATTAAAATGTGCTGCAGCTGCAAAGCAAACACCAAGTTGTGAAGATTTATTTCAAAAGTAAAAGCTCACTAAAATTGCATAGTGATTAAGTATGCAAATAAAATATTTGGAATATATTTGTTTTAGAAAAATATATTAAAGCTAATTTTTACTTTTAAAATTCTATGGCTATTACAAAACTTAGAATTACAAATCTATCTTGCAATACATTTCTATTGCGCACTATACTAACATAAGCTAGAGAAATTTATTACCTCAGTAAAACATTTGTCAGTTATTAATTCAATGCTGCTTTGAAATATATTTTATACATTCAACAAATTTTATCTATTAGTAAGCTACATATCTCTACCAAATGAGGTATCTCTTTAAGCCATTTTGTGTTGCTAAATTATTAAGTTTATATTTTATGTAAATTTTAGTCTCAAGTTTTAATTTTTATCCTAATTGATCACATGCAGATATAACATATAAGCTATAACATCCAAATCATGCTTTCAAATAGCTCTAAACTTTCATATCAAGTTATCTTTGAATTATCAATTGTTTTCACAACAACTTCTTGAATTAGTTTTAATTCTCATTCATCTACATTTACACAACCATTGTATTAAAGAGAAAACAATCATAAATAAATAACAGCTGAGGCACAGAGGAAGACGGCGGAGGAGCGGCTGAGCCCTACAGAGCTCCCTCCGATATCATAGTTTTCTCACCTCATAGAAACTGTTTCTCTGAGAAAGACAGCCAAAGTAAGTTCTAACAGTACAGGGATTCTGAACAGGAAGGAAAAATCGACTTTGCTGTTCTGAAAACACAGATTTGAGCTCCGGGCGGCGTCCCGCCACTGCGCCAGCGCCGGCTCCAGCACAGTGCCGGGCACAGCCCCCCGCACTCCGTGCA
This sequence comes from Perognathus longimembris pacificus, assembly GCF_023159225.1. Lineage (NCBI taxonomy): Eukaryota > Metazoa > Chordata > Mammalia > Rodentia > Heteromyidae > Perognathus > Perognathus longimembris. The sequence continues at coordinate 14,359,707 of NC_063174.1, read as the reverse complement.
GCTAAAGCGAGAAATACTCCAGACGGCAGCCGAGCACGGAGGACCTGACATCGCAGAGACAGCGTGAGTACCCCACAAAAAAAATTATTATCGCTTGTGCCCACAGTCGAGCTTCTGGAAGGCATCCCTGTCCCCACCGCCAGAGCAAAGCGCCATCTTTGCCACTGGCATAGGGTCAGACCAGACTGGAACTGAAGCGGGCCTGGGGAAAGCGAGGTCAAAAAAGCCATCTTTGAAAAGGGCAGGAGGGGCGGAATCAGTGAGAACCAGCTCCGCCCAGAAGAACGCCCCCTGCCCTGGCGGGAGTCGAGTCAGGGGATTATACAGAGATGCCCTGCCCTCCCCGCCGGAACTTCTAAACTTAAAGCAAAAGCTGCAAGCAGCTACCAGGGGCACGGAAACAACAGAAGGAGGAACAAACAGTTCCGGGGACAGCTAAACGGTCCCGTCACAGAGGAAACTAATTCCCAGCCCAAAACGGAGCTGAATTCCATAGCTACCTATGCCAAAGAGGCCGCCTCCCTCAGGCAAGCAACTCTTAGTGGAGCAAAACAGGCCAGAGGCGCCACGCTCTGCTGAGTTCACAGTCTAGTCAAGTCCAGGCATCAAAGGCAACGGCCCCACAGCAGACAGAGGAGCCACAGTTCCTGTGACTGCCCAATTCCCCATCGACGAGGACACCCAAGGCCTGCCTGCAAGCTGTGCGAACCTCAGAGACCCACGATTGCACCAACAGGGGAGAAGATGACATGATCCTATACCTAAAGAATCCCATAGACTCTACCCCCAAGCTACTAGAGCTGATCCAAAACTTTGGCAAAGTTGCAGGATATAAAATAAACCTTCAAAAATCAACGGCCTTTCTCTATGCTAACAACCCGAAGACCGAGGCTGAAATCAGGAAAGCAACTCCTTTTGCAATAGTCCCCAAAAACATAAAATACCTAGGAATAACCTTAACCAAAGAAGTGAAAGACCTCTTTGAACAGAACTTTAAAAGCTTGAAAAATGAAATTTAAGTCAGAACTAAGAAAATGGAAAAACCTCCCATGCTCCTGGATTGGGAGGATTAATATAATCAAAATGGCAATATTGCCAAAGGCTATCTACAAATTCAATGCAATACCCATTAATATCCCAACACCATTCTTTAATGAAATAGAGGAAGCAATCCAGAAATACATATGGAACAATAAAAGACCTAGAATAGCAAAAACACTCCTAAGCAGAAAGAACAGTGCTGGAGGAATTACAATACCCAACTTCAAGCTGTATTATAAAGCTATAGTAATAAAAACAGCTTGGTATTGGCACCAGAAGAGGCCTGAAGACCAATGAAACAGAATTGAAGACCCAGAATTAAACCCACAGAACTATGCCTACTTAATCTTTGATAAAGGAGCTAAAACAATAGTATGGAAGAAAGATAGCCTCTTTAACAAATGGTGCTGGCAAAACTGGCTCAACACATGCAAAAAACTAAAACTAGGTCCTTATATATCACCCTGCACCAAAATCAATTCCAAATGGATTAAAGACCTCAAAATCAAAACAGACACCCTGAAAACACTAAAGGAAGGAGTAGGAGAAACACTTGGGCTCCTTGGCACAGGATGGAACTTCCTTAACAAAGACCCAGAAAGGCTACAAATCAAAGAAAGGTTGGACAAATGGGACTGCATCAAACTCCAGAGCTTCTGCACGGCAAAGGACATAGCTCTCAAGATAAACAGAAAGCCCACAGACTGGGAGAAGATCTTTACCGGACATTCAACAGACAAAGGCCTCATCTCTAAAATATATGCAGAACTAAAAAAATTACCTTCTTCCAAAACAAAACCGCAAAGAACTAATAGCCCCCTCAACAAGTGGGCTAAAGACTTACAAAGAAACTTCTCTGATGAGGAAATGAGAATGGCTAATAGACATATGAAAAAATGCTCTACATCACTGGCCATAAAGGAAATGCAAATCAAAACAACATTGAGATTCCATCTCACCCCAGCAAGAATGTCATATATCAAGAAAAATAATAATAACAATTGTTGGAGGGGATGTGGCCAAAAGGGAACCCTACTTCATTGTTGGTGGGAATGTAAACTGGTTCAGCCACTCTGGCGAGCAGTATGGAGATTCCTCAGAAGGCTAAATGTAGAACTCCCCTATGACCCAGCAACCCCACTTTTGGGTATCTATCCAAAAGAACACAAACAACATCACAGTAATGCCACCAGCACAACAATGTTCATCGCAGCACAATTTGTCATAGCGAGAAGCTGGAACCAACCCAGATGCCCCTCCATAGATGAATGGATCAGGAAAATGTGGTACATTTACACAATGGAATTTTATGCCTCTATCAGAAAGAATGACATTGTTCCATTTGTAAGGAAATGGAAGGACTTGGAAAAAGTTATACTAAGTGAAGTGAGCCAGACCCAAAGAAACATGGACTCTATGGCCTCCCTTATTGGGAATAATTAGTACAGGTTTAGGCAAGCCATAGCAGAGCATCACAAGGCCCAATAGCTATACCCTTAGGAACACATAAGATGATGCTAAGTGAAATGAACTCCATGTTATGGAAACAAGTGATATATCACAGTTGTAAATACTTTCAACGTCCTAAGTGTATGTGTAGTTTCTATTATTGATGATGTTCTTGTATCACCTTCCTATGGTTGTACCTACACTATCTCTGTAATCTTATCTGAGTATATTGGAAACCGTGTTTACTGGTATTGGAAGTAGGAAATTCAAAGGGAATACCAAATTTGAGAGACACAGGGTAAAAAAAGAGAAATAACTACAAAAGCAATACTTGCAAAACTGTTTGGTGTAAGTGAACTGAACACCTCGGGGGGGGGAGGGAAAGGGGGGGAGGGAGGGGGGCATGAGGGACAAGGCAACAAACAGTACAAGAAATGTATCCAATGCCCAACGTATGATACTGTAACCTCTCTGTACATCAGTTTGATAATAAAACTTTGAGAAAAAAAAACAATCATAAATAGTAAACTAAATTATTGTAAAGGGGGAAAATTTAGACACTCAGATTTTATGAGTATCTTTGAAAATCATTATCTCATGTCACAAATTCTGAAACATGAATCAGTATAATACACTATGAAAATAATGTTCATATATCAAGTTAAACTTAAATGTCTCATTTTGCATTCTATCTTTTCTGTGTTATGACTGAAATGTCTCCATTTATTTTTAAAAGCCAGTGGTAAGCACTCTGTTTCTATGTTTATTTCCTGTATTCTATCTCATGATATTTTAAATGCAAGTTATTGAACAGATAACAAAATTTGTACAGAAACAGGGAAAATTATGAATAAATATGTGACTAGTTGTTGTCTGTTCTGATATTTGTCAAATGTAAAATATATTTGAATATTTAAAGTAATAAATTTATCAGGATAGGCCAGAAATCAACAAGGCAGGCTGATAATTCCAAAATTTTGTGAAGATTCAACTGAAAGTCCTCGTAATGGTATTGATTTTATTTAAAGTTAATATTTGCAAGGGGTCTGTCTACCTTGTTAATTTTTTTAAAGAACCAACTCTTTGTTTTGTTGATTCTTTTGATGGATATTTTTGTCTCTAATTCATTTAATTCTGATTTGATTTTAATAATTTGCTTCTGTCTATTGACTTGTGGTTTGGCTTACTAAAGCCACCAGCACAACAATGTTCATCACAGCACAATTTGTCATAGCTAAAATATGGAACCAACCCAGATGCCCCTCAGTAGATGAATGGATCAGTAAATGTGGTACATATATACAATGGAATTTTCTGCCTCTATCAGAAAGAATGACATTGCCCCATTTGTAAGGAAATGGAAAGACTTGGAAAAAATAATACTAAGTGAAGTGAGCCAAACCCAAAGAAACATGGACTCAGTGGTCTCCCTCATATGGAATAATTTACACAGGTTTAGGCTAGTCACAGCAGAGGATCACAAGAGCCTAATAGCCATGCCCCTACGAATGCATAAGATGATGCTAAGTGAAATGAACTCCATGTTATGGAAACGAGTGTTATATCACTGTTGTAATTACTTTCAACAGGCCATGTGAAACCGTAGCTTCTATTGTTAATGTATCCCCTTCCTGTGGTTGTACCTGCACTATTACTGTATCTTATCTGAGTACATTGGAAACTGTATATACTGGTATTAGAACTAGGAAAGTGAAAGGGAATACCAAAATCAAGAGACACAGGATAAAAAGACAAACAAATACAAAAGCAATACTTGCAAAACTGTCTGGTGTAAACCAAGTGAACAACACATGGGGGGAGAGGGAAAGGGGGAGAGGGGAATGAGGGAGGAGGTAACAAACAGTACAAGAAACGTATCCAATGCCTACCATATGAAATTGTAACCTCTCTGTACATCACTTTGATAATAAATAAGAAAAAATAAAAAAAGAATAACTACAGTTTTTCTAAGAAATATTCTTTAGTCAGTATTTTTAGGAATAGAGTATGACTAATGAAAATTCAGAATATATAAAAATCTCCCTAGTATTAGAAATTATTCTGAGAAACAATTGTGAACAGTATACTTTCACAAATTCCATAAAATATAATACAATTTGATTTCTAAGAGTGGTATATTTTATTATACTGCCTTACAAATGAATAATTTTCTTTTTCTTTTTCTTTTTTTTTGACCAGTCCTGGGAACTGGACTCAGGGCCTGAGCACTGTCCCTGGCTTCTTTTTGCTCAAGGCTAGCACTCTGCCTTTGAGCTACAGCGCCACTTCTGGCCTTTTTCTATATATGTGGTGCTGAGGAATTGAACCCAGGGCTTCATGTATATGAGGCAAGCACTCTTGCCACTAGGCCATATTCCCAGCCACAAATGAATAATTTTCTATTTAAAATGTTTTTACTGCATTAGAGCATTGAAAATAAATATAATTGTCCCTAAGTAGAATACATGTTTTATCATTCACATTCTTCTACTCAGTCATCATTCTAATCCAGCAACATTCATGGTGTACAGGTGCATTGCCGAATCAATGGCTATGCGCTTGTGAACACAGAAGATAATGCTAAGCAAAATGATCACCATGTTATGAAAATAAGTGATATATCATTGTTGTAGTTAATCTCAACATGCTATGTGAAACTGTACCTTTTTCCCCCTCTCATATTCCTTTCCTGTGGTTTTACTCCTGCTATTACTGTAACTGATCTTAGTACTCAGATACTGTATATACGTGTATTGGAACTAGGAAAGGGAAGAGGAATACCAGAATCGAGAGACAAATGATAAAATAACAAACCATTCCAAAAGAAGCACTTGCAAAACCATTTGGAATAAACAAATGTACAACTCATGGGGGGGGGAAGGAAAAGAGGAGGGGAAAGTGGGGGGGATGAGGGAGGAGGTAACAAGTTGTATAAGAAATGTACTCACTGCCTTACATAGGAAACTGTAATCCCTCTGTACTTCACTTTGACAATAAAGAACAAAGAAAAAAAGGTAAACAATATCATAATAGAGTCACATAAAAAGCAAAACCTTCAAAAGATAGAAAAGAAGTTACACTGTTTTCAATACTGTCCAATTCATAATTTGAAAATAAGACAAAAACATGTAAGAAATTTTAATCCTGATATATTTATTATTGCCTATGTCAAACATTAGATACAAAGATTAATGACAATGACTAAGTACGCTAACATTATATACAAGATAAATAAAACTCAAGATACTCATGATTAGCCAAGAAAAACAGGCACTGAATGAATAGTGAGTTGTTCGATTCATATGAAGTTTAATGACAGTCAAAACTAATAAAGGCTCCAAACCTTGGTATGTTATTCATTGTGCTGGGCCACATGAACAGTTGAGACTTGTTCTAAATGCTGCAAATGTTTATCATAGCGATTTTAGTATGGCTAAGCAATTCCTAATCCTCACATGAGTTTGTATATATAAAATTGTATTTGACGGGTTTTGTTATTAATTTAAGGATTCTACGAACCTTGGGAAGAAAGTAAAACATCCTTTTTGAGTCCCTGGAGGTATCAGGTAGGTTAGAATATCTGAGAGAACAAGCACAATAATGGAAAAATGTTAGGAAATGCTGGTGAACACTATTGTTTAAACTAGAAATGATTTGGACCCAATATCAGCTTGTGGAAGTCTTGTGGCAAAGGTTTTCTTACCTTAGAGACCTCTTAGCATTCTTTTTTAAAAAATTATACTAAATGAAGTGAGCCAGACCCAAAGAAACATGGACTCTATGGTTTCCCTCATAGGGAATAATTAGCACAGGTTTAGGCTAGTCACAGCAGAGGATCACAAGAGCCTAATAACTATGCCCCTATGAACGCATAAGATGATGCTAAGTGAAATGAACTCCATGATATGGAAAGGACTGTTATATCACTGTTGTAATTACTCTCAACATGCCATGTGAAACCGTAGCTTCTTTTGTTGATGATCCTCTTGTATCACTGTATCTCATCTGAGTACACTGGATACTGTACATACTGGTATTAGAACTAGGGAAGTGAAAGGGAATATCAAAATCGAGAGACAAAGGATAAAAAGACAAACGTCTCCAAAAGCAATACTTGCAAAACCATTTGGTGTAAACCAACTGAAGAACTCATGGGGGAGTGGGGTGGAAAGGAGGAGGAGGAGGGGGGAATGAGAGAGGAGGTAACAAACAGTACAAGAAATGTACCCAAGACCTAACATATGAAACTGTAACCTCTCTGTACATCACTTTGACAATAAATAAGTTTGTAAAAAAATCCAATATAACCCCTTCATATAATCTGCTTTAAGTTTCTGCATAATATTAACTGAAGATATAGGAATTAGTGTGTGAATGATGTTGAAGTAGTGAGAAACATTTCCAAGAATGTTCATGTATTTTTAGGGACAATTATATTCTTTGTTGTCACAGGGAATCATGAATAAGATTAAAAAATGCACTACAATGATCATCTTTATATCTCAGAATAATTGTCATTGAACATTATAGAACAAGATACAGAATAAAGGGGATTATGAGATTGTAAAATACTAATTAAGAAATTATTGCTAACCCAAAATAATTATAAAATCTTACTCAAGAAATTTAATTAAGTGACCATGTACTTCATCATGAGCCACAATACAACATGGTTGCAGAAAGAGAATGTAAGCTGTCCTGATTCAGAGAGAATATGTTAGAAACCAGAGCCATGCAAGTGAGACTCAATGGGTACAACATATATATGTACTCTGGCACCAATTTAGATGTGCTTTTGTACCAAAAAACAGAATAAATATTGACAGTTGCTACACTTTATACTCCTTCCCATGGAGAGATTGCATTTACTTTGTGTATAGTTCGCATGAGGGATTAGAATTAACAAAATTATAGACCAAATTTGTAGTACTTCCATCCACCAACAGTAGGCAGGTTGAATTTTCATGTGTATAATTTATTTTTAAAATTTGAAACAATGTCAAATTTACAAAGACATTGGTAGAACTAACATTTCAGACCAAGTTACATTCTGAATGTTAGAGCACTTTTTCAGTAAACAAGACATTGAGATTATAACCATATAAGAATGTTACATTATGGTTATATTATCCTTATAAGCACTCAGGTTATCCCCAATTTCCCAATAATCTAAACAAATTCATTGGAGAACCCATCGTGTGTTTAGTTACATTTCTCAGAAATCTTCAATCTGGAATGGTTCCCTCTTTCACCTTGACTTCCTTGACAAGTTTTATACTAAAGTTCATTTATTCTGTAGGATGCTAATTTAAATGCACTTGAATATTTTCACCTGATTCAATTCAGGGAGTGTGTATTTGACAGGAATGTCACAGAACTTTTATTGTGTTCACATTACATCTAAACATATGGCAAAGTTTCAGTCTGTCCCTAAGATGATGAAGTTCAGTGTGATGGCTTCATTAACGTGGAGCCTGACTTTTCCATCAAGAATACTCTTATTTCTCCTTTGTATTTATAACTTTTTGAGAAGGCATACTGCAGTTACACTTTGTTCTTTATCAAATCTTAAACGTATTCATTCTTTTTTAATGGACTTATGCTTTTCTATTTATATGCCAGTTTATCACATATTAAGATGACTATTAATTCTTACTCCAGTGCTGCAAAAAACAATTCATATGGTCTGTCCTCAGCTTTCCAGGATTTCACCAAAGGCATCTGGTCTATCATTCTTCTTTTGAGTTCTTCCTGGAAGAACAAGATGTTCCTTAATCTATCTGGTATTGTCACTGCTTCAGCTTTCAAATTAGACTTTTTTTTTAAAGGTGACCAGGTTGTGTAGTAAAAATATAGCACTGAGAATGCCAAGTTTCTGGGCTAAGTGCTCTGGTGTGATTCTTATCCTTACTCTTCCTAATCTACCTCAATGGGCACACCTAAGGAAATTTTGTATAAAATAAATATAGTAGCACACTTCATTTATTCTTCTAGTCAGTTCTCTGTCAGTAACTAGCTTTCCATTATGCTTTCAGTCCTTCTTTCTTGTCCAAATGACCTTCTTCTACCAGTCTATTTTCTATGCCACATACAGGGCTGCACCACCAGGAAGAACTCCTCTCCCCTTCCAGAAACCAAGACATCAACACTGGCAATGCCTCCTCTCGAAGACTTAGAAGCTCAGCAGTCTCTCTGTGGATCCCACCTCTGTGTGGACAACTTCCCATTCTTTTGAACAGTCATTGTACTTGGTTGTCATTTTTGTCCATATCCATTTTGGAAAGCTGGATAAATAATTATGTGAGTCATTTTATTTAACCCAAAGCCTTTGATCTATGGAGAATACTTAAGTGGTAAATGTTTGCAAAGCAAACAAGAAGCCTTCAGTATAAACCCAGTTGCACCAAAAAAAAAGGAAAAAAAATCCAGGTGAGAAAATAAACTTCTTTCAGAATACAAGGCAATGTTCTACAGAAAATGTTATCAATTTATTTTAGAAAGTAAATGGGAACTAAATCATGCAATTATAAATTAAATAATATGAAAATCAAAGAGAGGATGCTTTTATATTTTTAATAATGAGATGAAAATAATTTTAAACTTGGGAATTGCTAGGAATCATTGATGATAGACTACAAATGCCACAATACAATGGTGTTGAGTTTTAACAAAATTTGACAGAGCATTTTAATTTATTATTCATGTTTCATCAGGGAGATATTTGAGCTCATTATCTACATAAAAGCATATTACTAATTATGATGATTAGCTGTACTAAACTCTAGCAGAAGATAGTTATCATCATTAACTAATGTATATGAAACTTTAGACAATATTTGAGTTGAAAACTCTTTCATGCATCTGCATAAGTAAATAGGTGTTTGTGGAAAACTTGTTTTAATTTGTGAAAAAATAAAAAGTTAAATGTCATATTCCTCAATATTTTGTATTATTTAAACTACATTTGGGGTGTCAGAGGGTGGGGGCATTTGTTATATCACATGATAGCTCATGATGGCAGAGAACAGAACAGTAGATATAGAATCAGGATGTGCTAAAGGAATTTAGTCTTTGGTTTTGTCTTTAGCAAGCATGTAGGAATCAGTTTCTTTGTCCATGAATTGTATGAGTAAGAGCTGGCCTATTTCTTTCTGTCTTGGACCATACAGAGAGTTTACAGCAATGTGAATTAGGTCAGGGTATGCCAAACGTGTATGGTCTTAGGATAAGGTCTAGCTAGAACATTCATAAAAATGTAACGTAAGGTATTAGTTTTCTGTCGTAAAAAAAAAATGTACATGCAAAATCTATCACGAAAGCTTAGACAGTAGAACCCAATGGAGTCTCTGACGCTACAATTTGAGACATCTTCCCTAGTTTACCAAACTCTGCATCATCACACACAAATGATTCTGAACCCCTGAGTAAAACGGAAGAAGTTCTGTATTTGGATCTTTTCTAGAGTCTTCCCTATAACTCTTCCTTTTCTTTTTTTATATATGTTTTTTTTTATTATCAAACCAAATTACAGAGAGGTTACAGTTTCATACATTAGGCATCGGATACATTTCTTGTACTGTTTGTTACCTCGTCCCTCATTCACCCCCTCCTCGCTCCCCTGATCCTTCCCCCCCACCATGAGTTGTTCAGTTCATTTACACCAGTTTTGCAAGTACTGCTTTTGTAGTTGTCTTTTTTTACTCTGTGTCTCTCGATTTTGGTATTCCCTTCCAATTTCCTAGTTCTAATACCAGTATGCATGGTTTCCAATATACTCAGATAAGATATAGAGAAAGTGGAGCCCAATAGCTATACCCTTACGAACACATAAGATAATACTAAGTGAAATGAACTCCATGTTATGGAAACGATTGCTGTAACTACTTTCAACGTGCTATATGTAATTGTAGCCTTTATTATTGATGATCTTCTTGTATCACCTTCCTGTGGTTGTACCTACACTTTCTCTCTTCCTTTTCTTAATGAAATAAATATGATTTCCCCAGTAAACTGTAGCTACAAGATAATACTCTTCACTAAATGAATATGCCCCCACTTCTGATACTGCAGTTAGTTTCATAAATACTGATAGTCTTGAGGAAAAGGTCTGTAATTATGTAGTTGGTCAAACTTTATAATTTTACAATAGTGTACAGAAATTGATAGAATCTATCCAGAGAATAATAATGAAGTGGAATTTTTGGTGTCATTAAAATTATCAAGAACATATACTAAGTTGATTCATTTTGATAGGTCTCTGTTCTCATGTCTAAAAATAAATGAAATAATGGGGGATTAACTAAATATAAAGCACAAAGGATTTTAATAAGACCTGAACTAAGAATTTTGGCAATTTTAGAAAATGAGCAAGTTAATCTATTTTTACTATAAAATTGGAGTAAGTCTCTTATGAATAGTAACAGTCAGAGTTAAAAGTTTAAATAACTATACATATAGTTAAAATCATATTCACAAGAACATACTTAAATTTGGAACACATGTGTGTTGCTGATGAAGACAGCAGAGAGAAGAGGTGTTGCCTGGATGAGCATGAGAGGTAGAAACTTTTGGGGCCTTCACTTGGGGGAGAGAGTGGTTTCCATGTTCTCATGGATTTTACCGTAAGTACTTCACCAGCTCTCACAGAACAATCTGAGAAAAGATTTTATAAAAGAGAGAGAAAAATAATCATTTAGATATGTTTCTGTTACCAGAGGAGGAGCACATTCCCGGCATCCAGGGGATTTGGTTGAAGAATGGATTCAGGCAGGGGCAGATGCACATACAGATTTCACACAGAAGTGTCTAAATGAAAAATGAAAGTATACCTGCAGAGGATATTGAGGGAAGGCAGCTCAATCAATTATCAGAGTAGATCCTAGAAAGGTTTATGGGCAATAAGAAACTAAGTTGAATACATATTGGTTATATAAACATATAGAATCATATAAACATATATAGATAAAAAATATATGAATGTATGTATATAATGTTTTTATTTTATGCTGAAGTGCTTTGTTAAACAGAACAATATTCTTTAAGTTCTGCTCTGAACCAAAATGGTGGTTTGTATGTACATAAAACCACCACCTTAATGAGCCTCCAAATGTATGGAGTCTCTACCTGATTTATGCAGAAGTTGAACAAAAATCCACAAAGACTAACATAGGGGCAGGATTTGTCACTGGAGTATTAAACCAGAAAGTGGGTAGAATTTAAGACTAGAGCTGAAAAACTAGAGCACTGAAATCTCTCACCTGTTTGTGGTTGGTAATTACTGTTGAGCTTGACCCCAACTCCCTACGTCAGAACCTCTCATTCTCCACTCAAGGAGTCTGGATTCTTACAAGTCCAAGAAGGAAGGCGAACACTTTTTTGGAAATATCTGAAGACTGGGATGAGGTGATTGTCCCTACATATTAGTTCATATTCTCTGCTAGCCTAGATTAGGTCCACAGAGGGAGTTCTATCCATTTAGTACAAGGAGAAAACTAAGTTGTCTAGAACATTGCAGAATGAGCTTGAATACCGTTGTATGATCTTCTGGAGATAAGATTGTTGAACTCTGGTAAAGACAAACTGGACCACTGACTTGAAGAGAGGGTCTAGTAGGTGCATAAGCAAGGTAAGTCACAAAGATGCATCATGGAATATGTGTTCACCTTCCTTGTAAATTGTTGGATATTTAACTCAGTTATGCTGCTGTGTTTGATATAATTACAAGATTTATTAATAGCAGCACATATTCTTCCATGTTCTACAAGTAAGTAACCAAAGACTGAGCAAAATGCCCATGATATTTTCCTATCAAGGAAGCCCACGGCTCTTACATATCCTCAAAAGGGCAAGCAGACATATTTGTAAAGTTTGAGAGGACTCTAGTAAGGTTTGTAAAAGTCACTTCAGTAGCATTTTCAGAGTAGGTTTGGGAAGCTTTGCCCTACCGACAAAGGTGTCATTAAATACCAAAAGATATTTATATCCCTAATGAGGAGGGACTTGAGTAAAGTTCAAAGCAGACTACCCCTTGAAATGTTCTCTGCACAGGATGTAACAGAGAGAAGCATTTAGAAGAGGACAGGAGAACATTGTTTAACTGAAGGCACAGATTCAAAGAACCATTTTGATGCTGTCCTATGTCCAGAAAAAAAGGTCTCTGGCTAATTAAAAATGTTTTTACCTAGATAACAGAAGTCATGTAAACGCTTTGTAACTTTTCATTGAAGGGAGGAAGGACATAAGAGGTTCTTTTAATTTTGAGCCACTCAGCTGGATTCACCCTTGCTTCAAAGCCTGGTCTTGATCTTGAGCAGTGTGTTCAGGCTTTACAGGCAAGCACCCATTGCAAGGAAAAGGGGTCATTTCTTTTTTAAAGGCAAAGACCAAAAAATTGCTGCTTTTGCAGCCTTGTTGGCTGCTGAGTTTTAGCGTGATTTTTGAGTTCCTCTTTGAGGGTTGTGTCAGTGGACAGCTGTTATTTTCTTAGGATCTTCAACAATTCAAAATAAATACAGAATCTCCGGACTGTACTTAAAGGGAGAAATTTTATATGTCAAATAAATGTTCGTTCCATCCATACAGATGAATAGACACACAGTTATGTAAAATTAGGAAGTGCATTTATAGTCATTGTAAACATCCATCTTCTTTTCTTTCTTTCTTTTTTTCCCCAATTTGAGAGTCTTAATAATGAGGTTATGTTTTGGTCAAAATTCCTGATTCTAGCCTGGCGTGGTTGGCTCACACCAGTGCCTAGGCCTAGAGTTCAAGCCCCAAGGGAAAAAAAAAATCCTGATTTTATAAACCCTCATTATCATGCAGAAGTTGGAGAATAGTGATTTAAAATACCAAAAGCAAACAGAAAAGACTCCTTTGCAGATAAGAAAATAAGTAGGAGAACTACATATCATAGTCACTCATGTCTCCTCTCCAGTGGAGAAGGTGAGAGAACAGATATAGACAACACTCAGCTGCCTCTGTCAGACGTGGCCTTCAGTTGCCTGCTAAGGCTTGATCTCAATAACATGTTTGTCATTGATGAAGATTTATTTCAGCATGCACATCCATATGTAATATAGATGTGTTTGTATATAATATATGTGGAAAATTTGATTTATATTGGAATGATATTTTAATAGATACAAAATCTCAGATCTTTTTCTTTTACGTCTCTATCTTAAATCTTTTTCTATGAACATAACATTTCATTAATTTCAGAAAAATATTCTCTGTATTTTAGGAAATCATTTTATTTTCTTTTTTTAAATGACATGTCTTTTATTCTGTTTTTTAAAAACACCTCTTTAGTTCTTTAAATTCTATTATTACACAGTTTTTCATATTATATTTAGACATGGATTAAATGTATACAAGAGTAGCTAATTTTAGATGCCATTTTGAGTAGATCTTGATCACCAAATATTTAAACACTAAACTCAGTGCTATGTAGAGGTGTTTTTCTGTAAATGAGACTCCTTAGTGAGAAGAGGTTTCATCATAATCAGTTGAAGACATGAACAGCAAATACTGAGATTTCTCAAAAAAGCAGAAATTCTATAAAAGATAGCAGCACTGACTGCTCAGTGTTCTTAGCTTGCTTGCCCACCTTGTAGACAATAGGCTAAAGACATCAGCACTAAAAACTTTCTTCCCAGCTAAAATGTTTGATATGTTGTTAGATTGACCATCCCTGCTGTCACTTTAATCACTTCTTATAATATCTATATATCATTTATCCTCCTATTTTCTTTCTTTCCATCTATCAAACATCTATATTTCTGTCTTTCATCATCTATCTCTTTCCTTCTTTCTATTACTTGCTTTTCTTTCTGTGTATCTATCATATATTTACCTATAATCAACCAGTGTATCTATCTACCTATCTTTCTAACTATCTGTCATGTATCTTTCTTTTATCCATCATCTGTTAATCATTTTTCTATTATTTGTCTTCCTTTCTACATCTGTCTGCCTAACATCTATTATTTCTTTCTGCCAATCAATCTAATATCACTTTTCAATCTACCCATTATATATTATCTACCTTACTTTCTATGTATCTATTATCTGTATATCGACCATCTATCTTCTTTCTATATATCTATTTATTTTTTCTGTATCTCCAAAGGTCAGCTATTATCTAAACTTCTATTTATCTTTTCCTTTTTATCCACTTATCGTATATCATATTATCTATCCATCTATCATCTCTCTTTCTATCTTCTGTTAACTAGTATTTATTTATCTTTACTATCCATACATGTGTTCTCTTATTTGTTATATATATGTATATATATATGTTTAATAGATATGAGGTTATACATATCAGATTTGGAAAATTTCCAACCCTTACTTATTTAAGCAATATATTTTTATTTTTACTACAAATTATTTATTTATTTATTTGGTGTTGTTGCTAGGGATTGATCTCATGTCCCAGAGTTCCTAGAGCTCTACCACATAAGACATGCCTCTAGTTCCATCATTTTGTTAGTTAACTGGAGATAACCATTTCTCATTGTGTCTATCTGAATTGATTTTGCATCTTGATCCTCAGATCTCAGACTCCTGAGCATCTAGGATTGTAAATTTTGTTACTGGCACCTACCAATAAAATATATTTTAAGTGATTTTTTTTTCATTTTATTTGGTACCTCCTTTTTCTCTTTTCTTCTTTTTTTTTTCTTGGAGGATTCTAGCTATACATTTCACAAATAAAAATGATATTTTTCTTATTTTTTCAATCTTCCTTTTTTCTAACTCAATTGGGTAATTTCAGTTGTTACACAATAAAATGAATTAATATTAACACATACAATATCTATTCTGTAGTTACTCCGTATCAAAAGTTGTTGTCTCATATACTGTGTTTTTATGTACAGGAGTTCATTTTGACAGTTTTTACAACTTTCATTTGTCCACATAAGTGTTCAATCTGTCCTCTCACTTTCTGAACATATGGAATATAGTAATCGCAAATGTCTTGATGTAATTGTACAATTAATCTACCATCTGTGTCATTTTTCTTTGATGAATTTCCATCCCAAATATGGGTCATTTCTTGCATAATAAAATGACAGGTAATTTTTCATTACATACCTGGCATAGAAACTTACATACTGATGGATACTGAAAGAACATTCTAAAAATATTCATAATAATAGTTTTGTTTTGTATTCTTAAAGATATACTTGAGGGGCTGGGGATATAGCCTAGTGGCAAGAGCGCCTGCCTCGGATACCCGAGGCCCTAGGTTCGATTCCCCAGCACCACATATACAGAAAACGGCCAGAAGCGGCGCTGTGGCTCAAGAGGCAGAGTGCTAGCCTTGAGCGGGAAGAAGCCAGGGACAGTGCTCAGGCCCTGAGTCCAAGGCCCAGGACTGGCCAAAAAAAAAAAAAAAAAAAAAAAGATATACTTGAGCATTAGTAATCAACGTATGTTTGGAAATACTTTAATCATTCCATTTTTTTCTTTAAGATTTGTTATTGAAGACAAAGTGATGGTTAGGGTAATTTTCTCCAGTACTAAAGCAAAAATTAATCTGATTACTCAATACCATTTGATTTAGGATTTTTCCACTTGAGGTGGTAGACACCAGGACGATTTTCAATCCCATGTCTCTCCAGACAACAAGCTAAAGCAATTGTGAATTTACAGCATCTGTTTCCTGTGTCTTCAGGATCACTGTCTTATTTTGGCTGATGGACAGTGTTGTCTCACTCTCATCCTGCTTTAATTGTTCCATGAAGAGCAAAACTCACTTTTAATTAAGGTGATCTGGTTCCTTCTATCAAGATACAAAGGGAGCAAACTTTTTCCAGTATTTTTAAATGCACTTCTAAAAACAGCTCAATAGTATTTGTAGGATATATAAGATATACAATCACTAAGCACTAAATTTCCAGCCATGTTGGAGTAAGATAAAATGGATTTTTAAGCTCTCGGGGTGCAAGCTTCAAAATCTAGGGTCCTGAGATCCAAAGACTCCTCATTCACCTCAGTAAACTGTTGAACAGAGTCAATTCTCTTTCCCTGTCTGACAGCCAGATAATTATCTCTAAACTAATTTAGAAAACACTGAGTATCCCTTTTTTCAGATGTCTTCATTGTGGAATGGTTTTAGTACTTGAAAATATGTATTTTGTATCTTGCCCATATTTTTAGCTGTTCAAGTTACAATAATGCTCATCTGAGCTTCTTAATTTTTAGTTAAGAAATTAATGCTCTATTTTATTATTTTTAAATAGTTGCACATAGAAATTGCAGTTCAATATACCACCATTTTAGTACATTACATCTTGACCAATGTCACCCCTTTAGTATAGTTTTCTATTTCTACTAACCACACCTATCCTCTCAAATTTCCTAGTTTTATTTACACATGTATACTTTGAATATTATGACTACATTGTCTCCAAGCCCTTTTTCATTCTTTAAAAAAATTATTTATTTATTGTCAAAGTGATCTACAGAGGGGTTACAGTTTCATACATAAGGCAGTGGGTAAAGTTGTAAGTCTAGACAAGAGGACATTCTCTTCAGAAATGTAAAAATTGGATTCCTTTTTGAAAGGTTCCTAACCATAAGCAATTAGACATGAAGATGGAATAGGTTGTTTAGTGTATTAGATAGTAGGTAAGTATTAGATACTATTTCATATTAATGAGTAGCTGCTTTTCTTTCTCCCATTACTTCATGGCACCCAATTTAAAATTAGTTTTCTGTTGTTTGTATTTCATGTCTATAGATGCTAACTTGTTAACTCACTCTATTTTCTATTTCTTCTCTCACATACTTGAAAATATTTACAAAGATATCTCAACTGCAAAATTTAACATATTTGACCACTTAACACTTCACAATATTTCCCATTACTAGAATCTGTTTTCTCAACATGACCCTCTTAGAATTTTCTTCTGAAGCTTAATCCTTCTCCCAACTTTATTGCTCCACCACCTAGTTTTTCACTGTTCACTTGATTCTTTTGACATTTATGGTCTCTATTTGGTCTCCTTCGGCCTTCTAGAGCCTTGTCTGTGATCTCACCAACAACACTAGCCCAGCACACATGTGACTATGACGTGAAAATATGTCTTTCAGATCTAAGCCTCTATTAAATGCTACAAAAATTCTAGTCTAAATACCATAATAGGAATGAATCAAAACAGCATTACATCCCAATAACATAAATCACTGGCAAGTGAAGGTGAACCATGCAGACCCATGATTTCTGGCTTGAAAGACTTCCTACTCATATAAACCCCAAACTCAAAAAACACTAAGTATGAGCTAGAAATGCATTTCCACAATAGAGCTTTGTAGATTGAGTACCTGTGACATTCACCATTCATTGCCTTCGTGTTCAGCAAAGTTATAAACTTTGTCATTGACCTCTTATAGGTATCTATACAATATAGATTTGTAGATGTTCCCTAAACTCTTGGGTTGTAGGTGGAGGGGATAGTAAAGGAGTAGAATAGAAGTAAGCCACATGAGATGCTAATCATAGTGCACTTTTTAATGATTGGGAAACAAAATTATTTAGTAAATGTAGACAACAGAAGACAATTCAAAACCAAGAGTTTGGTTGCAGAGGGTGGGCCCCATTATAAAAATTCACTGCTCATATCAGTGGGGAAAATTGTAGGGACTGAAAAGAAAACTGGACAAAATCTTCGTGAGATACAGGACCTCAAAGCCGAGAAAGTGTTTATTGCTATTAACAAAGATCGATATTTAATTTATCTTTGAAATTTCTCTTCTGCAACACTTACAAAAGTATATGCTGTAAACCAACTGTACAAATCTGGGGGGCAGAGGGAATTGGGAAGGGGGAAAGTGGGAGAAAAACTGAGGGAGTAAGTAATAAGTTTGGTAAGAAAGGTACTCACTGCCTTACGTAAGAAACTGTATCCCATCTATACATCATGTTAACAATAAATTAATTAATTAATTTTAAAATAAAGAAATTGATCTTCTGATGCTGGACCCTCAAAGGATAATGTGTATATGAATTATCCAAAAGATGTTATGAACCTTATGATCATAAGACAGCAGATGTGAACATACTGTATGTAGAGGAATCTTGAAAAAGAAGCATATTTAGTGGATTTTCTCTACTTTAAATCAGCACCTTGATCTTTGCCTGCAGTTGGATCTGTAGAATCATGCTCTCTTTGACTCTGGTTTGCTGGCTTTCAGTACTAAGAGGTGCGGAGTTGTAGTGGAATTAAAGACAAGCACTTGAGTAGTTTGAGAGTTCCTTCCTCTGTGTATGTTCCTAAGTACAATAAACTACTCAGCTATAAACAGGTTCTTTTTGTTTTCAAATTACATTCTATACTAAAAAAAATCATTCTAAAATGGAGCTTTTCATACTGGGTACATAAGTAAAATGAAGGAATCCATAAATTCATAACAAATGAATTCTGTTAGAGAAAACTTCTTTAACTCTATGCCCGGTCAGAGTTCTGAATACTTTATGAACATGATGATAAGGAGTAAAACTTATACTATCAGAGAAGGAAACCCTGAGTAAGTGCACGACAGCATGAAATAGCATGAGAGTCAGAGAATTAGGAGTTTAATAGTTATAAAAAGGTGCTTCAAAATCCCAATAAAATGTATGTTCCATGTCGATAGCATCAGAGCAGTTTCAATAAAAATGAATGACTTCAATTCTACCTCTTTCCTCGTTCCATTCTTCTTTCCCTCTCCCCTTGGCCCCACCTCTTTCAAGTATCCATTTCCTGGTCTTCACTTGTTGACCTTTGGTTTAGTCTTCCTAAAGGATTACAATATTGAGTTTGCCCCAGAATTTGTTGTGTTTCTATCAATATATTTGTGTGTTTGCCTACTTCTCAAAGTATTTTGCTTATATATTTATAAACTAATGCTAGCTTCTGTGGATGGGAGAAAACGAGTAACTTTTTGCCTCTCTGTGACCTACTTATTTCACTTAATTTTTCAAGATTCTTAAATTTCTTTGCAAATGATGCAATTCCATCCTTTATAATGGGTAAATAAAATCCCATTGCTTATAGATAGATAGATAGATAGACCATATTTTCTAAGAAAAGTGACGAAAGGGTAAGTTGGGGGGAGGGAGAGAATGTTAAAAGGGGTGCTATTGACCAAGACACATTGTATTCATAACCTATTTGGTTGAATGACCACTAATTTGTACAACTATTTAAAGAATGCTTAAAACAAAGAAAACACCACTGAAAATGAAAGGTGAATGAATGCTTAAATTTTTACAATGGATTAAGAAGTGAATCAGATTAAAAATTTAAAAAGAGTTAAGAGAATTGTAATTTGTCAATGCTTTAGTAGACTATGGTAAGACATTTTGTTTTATTTCATGATGAAATGTTGGTGAGTTGAGATTTTGAGAATGCTTACAATTGTCTTAAGTTTTCTGTGAGAACCATATGGACTGCACCAGAGAAGAAAAAGTATTATAGCAGCAATTCCTCTGAATGTAAAATTTCCTTACAGCTACACACTTGAATATGTTTCCTAAAATGTTACTGATTAGAGAGGATTTTTATTTAAAATTGTTAAAATTATAGAAATGTATCCAAAAAATCTTAAGGATCATTTTGTAGCATATTTAAATCCTCCAAATGAAAATTAAATTTAAGATAATGCAATCACAACTCAATATGTTTTAAATAACCTCATTTACCTCAACATTAATTTCCTCATCTTAACATCCCAATTACATTTCCATTGCAAATAGCTCTAACTTGATGATTTGTAATCAAGTTTATATTTATATTGTGATAACAAAAATTTGTATTTTGATGACTAAATCACTTGATGCAATTATTTCAGTACATAAATTTACATAACTGCTCTGACCAAAACATGGTTGTATACAAGTTGAGAAACAGTACCTTTGGTGAAAAAAATATTATCGAAAATAAACCCAAGACTGTTTTACAAGTGCAATAACTTCTAATTTTTCAAACTTATCAAGGAATACAAAGGTGTACATACCCAGATTCACAATTAGCCTCTCATACACAATTAGCCTAGGTATGAAAAGTAAATTTATATGAATTCAAATTCAGTAGTATGTATTTTGTATAAGTTATCAATATAAGATTTAATCTCCTTTGGCATTGAATGAAAAATAATTCAAAGTGCAGGTTGTCAATTTACTCATAAACAGTGAGTGCAACTAAGTTGAAAGAGGTATTTGTCTGATATAATAAAATCACAATTCATGATAACACTTTTGAAAGTTTAAAATGAAATTTAAGTGTGTGAGGACATTAGTAGGACTATTTTAAAATTTCTATATTATGTGAAAAAGTTGTCTCATAGGGTCTGATTACTTTTGTAAGGCTTTGAAGTTTATATGTGACACTTTGTATAAGCACAGTCTTATAGCCACATACAGTTTGTCAAACATCCTGCTCCACATTGCCCGGAATTACGGTTGCCTATAGTGTAAGCTACATTTTTTTCAATAATGGCCAAGGATCACTATTAGTTTAGCCAAAGCTTAGCCAGAGATCTCCTTAACACTTCAATGTAGTTATAATTTTATGCTTTGTCTGTCCTTCCCATTTAGGCTCTGAGGACATCTTCTTAAGAAAACCACTCCCCATTCCCATCAGGGAATTACCTACTTGGAAATTACTGTCTTGGAAATTACCTACTAATTCTTTTATCATTATAGACACATCCTTAGCATAATCGTTATCATACCATTATTCATAATCATAACCATTAAATCCTATCAATAAAATAATCTAAGACTTAGAGTTTAGGATAGCTCACTGCTTGGTCAAGGTGCCTGGCTTAGTTTTTCATAAGAATGTGCTATTGTTTTCAGATCAGTTCTGTTTTAATAAAATAGAGCTTCTGCTTTAAAAGAAATCTGTTCTGCTAAGGATTCCTGTCTTCCTGCCAATGACTTGTCCTCTGTCTCCCCTGATAGTCTGTAAATTCAAAGCTGAAAATATTGAAGCATTTTATCCAAATAGCTTGCAAAATTCTTCTAATACTTTAAGAAATGGATCAATTCTGAAGCATTTTGTGTTGGGTGTTGGCTTTTGTCATGTATTAGGATATGTATATAATATTTTTATCAAAACACACATGACCTATCCAACTCTAAACCTAATACTTAAAAAGTATGAATTCATCTATTTTATTGAATTTGATATAAAGACATCAAAAGAAGCTTAAAAATAAGTTTGAGTGCACTTACTTTGTTGTTGGTTTTATCTATATTTTAGTTCTTTTTAGAAATTATCCTTTCAAGTGTTTGTTAATCTAATTTAGGACTAAAAAGTTTCCTTCAATCTTTTATATTAGCTCACAAGTATATATATTTTAATTCCTTAAAATACAGTGCAGCATTTTAAGGGATAAATCGGTGAAGAAAGGTTATATGGCTGGGTACCACTCCTAGGCAATTATCCTGAACAACAGGTCTCAGGATATCAAAAAGAAATCAGCACATCCATGTTTATCACTGCACAATTCACAATAGCCAAAATATGGAAACAACACAGATGCCCCTCTACAGATGAATGGATCCAAAAAATGTGGTACCTATACACAATGGAATACTACATAGTGATTAGGAATGATAAAATATTGGTATTCACAGGGAAATGGTCAGAACTTGAGCAAATAATGTTGAGCAAGACAAGCCTAGAACAAAGGGGCATGGTCTCCTTGATATATGACTGTTAGGGTGGGTGGGTGGGGACAGTAGAGACCAGGTCTGTGAAACAAAAAACTAAACAACTACTAAAACTAAACAACTACTAAACATAAAAAGGTCTAAAATAGACCTCTCAGTGGATCACAGTAGCTCAACAGCTATGTACATATGATCATATAAGACAAGCATAAGCAAACTCTATTGTTGACATTATATTTAAAGTTCTAGGTGAATTTACTTTGGCATATGCCATGTGGCTACTGTATATGATTTTGGTACAATAAGTATTGTATATATGCCTACCTGATCTAGGGAAGGGAAAGGAAAATGAAGGTGTAAGATATCACAAGAAATGTACTCACTGCCCTATTATGTAACTGTACCCCTTTTGCACAACACCGTGTCAACAAAATTTAATTAATAAAAAAAAGATGGAAAAAAAAGAAAGTTCTACATATGTTAGAAATTGCTTTTCTGGACATACACTTAAATGGTTGAACTTGGTAGCAAATGAACTCTTGAGTTCAAACCCAATACCACCAATAAATGAAAACTGACCACAGAAAAAAGATTGTATGGCTGGGGCTTTACATTCCCTCCTCTTTTTTTCCCCCAAACTCTATACTTGTGGCTGTTCATTTAAAAAGATGAAAAATGACATATTTGCACACATATGTATATGTATATGTGCATATATATCCAGTAGCTTTTGGAGAAGAGTGACTTACTTATTTACTTACTTTTATATATATTTATTTATTTATTTATTTATTTATTTATTTATTTATTTATTTTGATGGTACTGGGCTTTGAGCTAAGGACATCATATTGTTTTATTATTTATTTATTTATTTATTTATTTATTTATTTATTTATTTATTTATTTATTTATTTTGCCAGTCCTGGGACTTGGACTCAGGGCCTGAGCACTGTCCCTGGCTTCTTTTTTTTTTTCTTTTTCTTTTTTCTCAAGGCTAGCACTCTGCCACTTGAGTCACAGCGCCACTTCTGGCCATTTTCTATATATGTTGTGCTGGCGAATTGAACCCAGGGCCTCATGTATAGGGGCAAGCACTCTTGCCACTAGGCCATATCCCCAGCCCCATGGACATCATATTGTTAAGTAGATGCTGCATCATTTAAGTCACATTTACAACTATTTTAGCCTTACTTATTTCCAAATCGAGTTCCACATTTTGCCATAGCCAGCTTAAATCATCATCCTTTTTACCTGCGTTCTTCCTGCACTGCTGGGATGATACATGCATACTCCAGCTTCTGGAAATTTGGTTGAAATGAGATCTGACTAACTTTTGGGCAAATCTAGCCATGAATCTGCTTCTAAGTTTCTGAAACCGTGGGTCTGAGCCTCCCAAAGATGAATTGTGTAACAGTTAATATGGAAAAATCAGTTAGCACGGGAACTAATATGGACTTAACTTCAAATTCGTAAAGTATACTCAATATAGTAATAATTATTTGTTATTTGAGTTGACAAAAAATGTTTGAAATACACGTGAATCTTGTCCTTACCTAGTTTTATCGTTTAATTAATACCAACTTCTCAAAATAACTTTTTGGGTTTTATCTTCTGGTCTCATCTCTTAATTAAT
Source organism: Perognathus longimembris pacificus (assembly GCF_023159225.1). Taxonomy (NCBI): domain Eukaryota; kingdom Metazoa; phylum Chordata; class Mammalia; order Rodentia; family Heteromyidae; genus Perognathus; species Perognathus longimembris. The sequence goes on along the minus strand of NC_063174.1, from coordinate 14,335,914 downwards.
AACTAAAAGAGTGACATAATCTATGTCTGAATTATTGGATAGAACTCATGTGGCCACAGTGTTTTCTTTGTTGGATGAGATTTAATTACTTGAATACAATATAATAATCATAGAGCCATTTAATTATCTGCTTTACACACCTTTGTCATTAACATTTTTAATGAAACTTTTTGGTCAGCTCTTCACATCTACTTCCATAAATTATGAACAACCAAATGCAGTAAAGTTCTAAAACACACACCAGTCCAGAACTTGACTTTGGACGCTGTGAATTTACAGTTTAAGCCTACAGTCTATACACACAGAATCATCAGGTCACATTTTTCTGATATATCCATTTTTGTGGGTGAATTTAAAGCATAAAACACTATGATACCCATAATAATTTTATTTCCACTAAAATTAAGTTTCAAGTCTGAAATACTGAAAGCACACTTTATCTTGGTATGACATTGCATGTGTTTGTCTAAATAAATCCCTTTTGTTTTAATAGAAACTAATATGCAGAGAAGTTCCTTGACTGAGGTTTGATAGTGGGAAAGAGTTGACCAGCATTCTTGGCCCATGAGTTTAGCCATCAGGCATATGAACACTTGAACCAGAATAGAGAGATAAAAATGGCTTTTGACCTTCTGTCTTCTTTTCTGATTTCCCACACTACATAACAAATTATAATTCTCCATTGCCAAGAGGAATCACTGTACTTGTTTGTCATACATTTTCCATATTGCGTTTCAATGTTTTCAGAAATTGAAAAACATCTCAAGCACTTCATCGCAGAAACAAATCACAGTTCATTGTCAAAATGGCATTGTGAAAAACTGTGGCTTCATATCCGCTGTTGTCTGTAGCTCAAAAGTTCCTGGTGTAATAGCTTCGCCCCAGGTGATATTCTGAAGTTAGTGGAAGTAGGAGGTGGGCGGAGTGAGTGGTGGGAAAGCTACTGAGGGTGCTGCTTTGGCAGACATCACTTCTGGCCTGCAGAGTTTGTTCTTCTAAGAATGAGTTGTAACAGTAAAGAAAAAAATCGCTGCCTCTACAGTCAGACTCTGGCACTAAGTCTTCCCTGGCGATCTTTCTCCTTCCTAAACGAGTTCCTGCCTTGTAGCCATCACTAGGTAGTGGTGCCAAAAGAAACTTGGGATGAATTATTGGGGATATGTGGTATTGTAGACTTTCAGCCTGAAAACCTCAGACTAATCAACTTATTTCTTAATAAAATAGCAAGCCTCAATTGTTGTAGGATATCAACAAACAGTGTTATTTGTTCCTGATTACGTTTTAGGTCTGAAATTATAGGAAACAAAGAGATAAATGGTTGACAGTGTAAAAATGAACACATACATGAAATGAAACATAAACTAGATTAAAGATATGTTTTCTCGGGCCTGCGAGAGTGGCTTAGTAACAGAGTGCTTCCCTTGCATGTATGAAGCCTTGGGATAGATTCCTCAGCACCATATAAAGAAAAAACAAACAAACTAGATTTGGCATTGTGACTCAAGTGGTACAGTGCTGGGCCTTCAGCAAAAGAATCCAGGAACAGTGCTTAGGCCCTGAGTCCAAGCCCCAGGACTGGCAAAAAAAAAAAAAAAAAAAAAAAAGTAAGAAAGAAAGAGAAAAGGAAAGAAAGAAAATATATGCTTTCTCACAACCAGCCTCATTTTAATATCTAAAGACCTTTTGACCACTCATTTTTTAGCTCCCTAGCCATGATTTCTTTCAAAAAAGCTACTCTTAATTATATAATTAAATAACAAGATTACTTGCAATGAGAGTATTTACATGTGTATGTATACATATATTTGCACACATAATTTAAGCATTTACTTTGTAAAAAATCTAAGTAATATGTAGACAGTTAAATCAAAATATTAATAAATATTTACCACCAAAATTTAGTTAAGGTGCAGGTCAAGAAAATTAGGTAATTTATGCTAATTATGCTAATTACAAATCTTGAGTATTTTTCATTTTACTTCTCTATAATGATTGAAACACAATTTCCTTTATTTGTTTTCACAACAACAGAATACACTACATAGTATTTTTCTACACCAGAGACCAGTAATAAGAATATATATCTAAAGAATGATCATTGCAACAATAGCATAAATACTTTAATATATATACAGGACTACAGTTTATATTATAATGGAATATATCATTAGATTAAATTACATGAGCATCGTTTTTATGTTAATATGGGTTTTCTCATTGATTAGATGATGAAAATATGACTCAATTGAAGTTTTATTATCTCTTAAAACAACAAATGCTGTGTATCATCTTAAATATTCTTCTCTTGCTTATCTTCTCATAATTATAAAACTAGAATAAGTTGAAGTCTTATATAAAGAATTTATAAAATACTATACATTCATGCAGAAATTATTCTTTTCTATGAGAAAAATACATTTCCTATTTTGGCTAGAGAAATAAGAAAGTGTTAAAGAGTATTTTTTAATGAATCTCTAATATAACAAACCCTAGAGCTTAGGAAAGGCAGATCGCTTTTACACCTTTAAACTGGAAACATCAAAAGCATCTGGAAATTGAATTTTCACAGTAGGGGCTGGAAAAAGAAAGTAAGAACATAACGTTATAGTACTTAATTATCATAATTCTCCCCAGGTGTTGAAATGCTCAGAAAAGATATACTTATGATAAGTATCAGACCTTGTGTTCACAAATTGCTAAAGACAGAGTCTTGATTAAAAGTCATACATATTAAACAAGGAAGATAAAACAAAGTTATATTCTTCCTTTGGTTAATAGTCACTGGAACATATGAACTACATTGTTTCATCCTTTATTATCTGTTTACAAAATAAATATTTTTAAATACACTGAAGGTCTTCTAGCAATTATTAAAATGTATGTTTCACTATTCAGTATTGAGTTTTGTAAACATATACTATTTTAGGATAATTTTTATGATTAATTCCAGTGGGACTATTGATTGTCACAGAGAATAAAAACATGATAAGTATTGAAAATACAGTCAGTGTTTGAAACATAATAACCAATAATAAGAACTGATCATTTGAAAATGCAAGAAAATCACGCAGGAACAGTAAAATTTAAAAATTGTGTCTGAACAACTTGGAAATTTAACATTCAATAATTTTAATTGAAAATTAATAAAGAAATCAGTATGTAAGTACAGCTACTACAAGTTTCCACTTTCTTATCTAGAAACTGACATTTAAATCCATTTCATTGCAAAACCACAAATAATCATAAAGGGAGGCAGAAAGAGTGAAGAAAATGTTCTTTGAAATAATGGTTTATCTCAGCTTGAATACATAGTAAAACAACATAACTCTTTTAAAGCTGTTTATGGTGACTTTTGAGGAACTTCCATATTGCTTTTTTTTTTTCCTTATTTGTTGTCAAAGTGATGTACAGATAGGTTACAGTTTCATATGTTAGGTCATGGGTACATTTCTTGTACTGCTTGTTACCTCCTCCCTCATTCCCCTCTCCCCTTTTCCCTCTGTCCCCATGAGTTGGTCCGTTGGTTTACACCAAATGGTTTTTCAAGTATTGCTTTTGTAGTTAGTTGTTTGTCTTTTTATCCTTTGTCTCTCAATTTTGATATTACCTTTCACTTCCCTAGTTTTAATACCAGTATATACAGTTTCCAATGTACTCAGATAAGATACAGTTATAGAGAGAGTACAACCACAGGAAGGGGATACAAGAGGATCATCAACAATAGAAGCTATGGTTTCACACAGCATGTTAAAAGTGATTACAACAGTGATATAACAGTCGTTTCCATAACATGGAGTTCATTTCACTTAGCATCATCTTATGCATTCATAAGGGCATAGCTATTAGGCTCTTGTGATCCTCTGCTGTGACTAAACCTGACTCTATGGTCTTCCTCATAGGGAATAATTAGCACAGGTTTAGGCCATATTGCATTTTCAGAGTGTTTAAACCAGTTTACATTCCTATCAACAGTGAAGTAGCATTCCGTTTTGGTAACATCCATGCCAACATCTGTTATTATTTATTTTCTTGATTATGGCCATTATAGCTAGGGTGAAGTGGAACCTCTATGTAGTTTTGATTTGCATTTCTTTTATGGCCAGAGACATTGAACATTTTTTCATGTGTCTGTTGGCTATTCTTATTTCCTCTCCAGAGAACTTTCTTTAATTCTTTCACCAAGTATTAATGGTGTTGTTATTTCTTAGAGGATTTCTTCACTTAATATAATTTTTCCAGATCTTTCTATTTCCTTATGAATGGGGTGATGTCATTGCTTCTGATGGAAGCATAGAATTCCACTGTGTGCATATATACCACATTTTCCTTATCGATTTATCTACTGAGAGGCAACTGGGTTGATTCCATATTGTACCTTGGTAAATATTGCTTCAGTGAACATGGTTGTGCTGGTAGTGTTAGTGTAGCCTTGTTTGTTCATGGCAAAGGAAATAGCTAGCTAGATTAATAGAAAGCTCACAGGTTGGGAGATCTCTACTAGCTATACAATAGACAAGGACCTCATATCAAAAGTATACCAAGAACTCAAAAATTAATACCCCCAATAGCAAATCCTCAAAGAAACAACAACCCCATTATTAAGTGGGCTAAAGTCTTAAAGACAGACATCACCAAAGAAGAAATTATAATGGTCAATAGACACAAGAAGAAATGTTAAACATCTCTGGCCATAAAATAAATTCAAAGCAAAACAACATTAAGATTCTACTTCATTTCAGTTAGAATGTCTATTATTAAGAAAAATAATAATAACAGATGCTAGTGGGAGTGTGGCCAAAAGGGAACTCTACTACACTATTGCTAGGAATGTAAACTGGTTCAACCACTCTGGAAAGCGCTATGGAGGTTCCTCAGAAGACAAAACATAGAAATCCTCTATGACACAGCAATCCCATTCCTGGGCATTTACCCAAATGACATGAATGCATACAATACTCTTAGGCACTATATATTTATATATACATGTATATATGTTTATATTTACATATTATACATATGCATATATATCACATACATATTTATATGAGGTTACCAGAACTGTGGGACATGCCAGGGCATGTTACATCAGAAAGAGGAAACTAGCTGGCCCCACCTGTTTCCCAGCCCTGGGGTCACCTGTGGCTATTATGCCGGAACCCAGAAAGGCGGTTCTAGCTGGCCCCGCCTCCCAGCCTTGGGGCCACCGGTTGCTAATATGGCGTCTGATGGTGAACCCAGAAGCGGTCCTATGGGCTGTGGCAGAAAATTAGGCCACCTCTAGGATTGGTCCCTGGCTTTTCCACCTTTGACGGACAGCTCATGCCTCCCCTCACAGTCCCTAGATAGGTGCACGTATACCCCTCCCCTTCCTGCAGATCTTTGACCTGATTGGCTCCTGTGCCCTATTTTTCTGTATGTACTTCCTCAATAAACGAGATCTTGCATTGACTTATCTCCCAGACGCATCTGATTGTCCGTCTGTTGGCCCTTTCCTTTCTTGGTTATTCCGGTCAGGGCGTGCTTCCCCATCTCACCCACAGGTCAGGAGAGCAGGGGGGGAGGGGTTAACCCCCCCCCCCCGACATTGGCACCCAATGTGGGGCAATGAGGAAGATGTTCAACGAAGTGAAACTATCGGTCGGCCAAGCCAAGGGAGTTCCGAGGTAAGGGTATCCCTGAAAAGATGGGGCAATCTCACACTCAGCATGATGATCTGGTGCTTAGAGTGCTGAGATTCATGCTTAAAAGCGTAGGTTTAGAGATTGCTGATCCCCAGGCCAAAAAGTTCTGGGAAACTTTGATGCGCACCGTGCCCTGGCTGACGGCCACCAATATTTTCAACTGGGCTACTTGGGACTGCATAGAACAAATGGTGAGGAAGAGGGAAATTAACTTGGGAGAAGATTCCCCCTTTGGGGTCTACCCGAACCTATCCCCTCTCAAGGCCTGTTTCTCCCCAGGCCCCCCAAAGGGACACCTGGGGACAATAAAGGCCCTTTTAAGACTCTCACTCCTCCCACTTCTGAGGTGACCTTAAAGAGCGGCTCAGCCTGGGAAGCATTTGCTGGGCAAAGCCTCACTCCGATGATGGACCAGCCTTAGCCTAAGCCCTTAGATTCCGCACCAAGCGCCCCTGCCCAGGAACACATGGCAGACGGGCACAGTGGGGAGTGGCCTCCGCCATCTTGTCTCTTTTTCTTTCTGCCTCTCTCTATAGGATGCTGGTACCAGCTTCCAAAGGTACCAATATTTGTGTAACATCTGCTTTGACAGACACAAAGAAAGGTTTTCTGTTCTTGTCATTGATGTTTGTTAAGTTTGGAGATTCGGTTAAATTCTTCTTGTTGTTGGCTAAATCCTAAATTTTCTCTAGCATTGACCACATGGTAGACAATAGAATGGGTTTTAGCAAGCACCATCTTGGTTTCATCAAGGTTCCAAAAACTCTTGGAGGTGGCATCCCACCCACGTCCCAGGTAATGGGCATACCGAATTCTTGGAGGCTTGGCAGTGATGTGGAGACTCAAGCTCCCAGTAACCCTGTCCCCCACCCTAAAGTCTGTAACTGTGGCCTTGCAATTCAATGTAGCTTGCAATTTAAATGTGCCTTGCAATTCAAATGCTGGAAGGTGAAGGTGTTTTGCTGTGAGCCTGCTAAGGCTCTGACCAGCGCTGCTGCCATTATGCTGTGCCACGTATCTGTGTTCTGTTCATGTCTTGTCTTCCATCTCCTGGACCTTCTCTGGTCATAGCATCCCACTTCAGCTCCCCTCACCAGATAATTTGTGAAAATTTTTTTTCCTAGGAAAAGTTTTTGTTTTCTAACTGACCACATGGTTCTAAAGTATGGGCAAAATAATATCATTTTGCTACTGGAATTCCAGAAAACTTACAAGGCCAATTAAAAAAAAATTCTAAGCGTACCTCAAAGCTTGTGCACAACTGTCTGTATGTCTGTCTGTCTGTTGGTAAAACATGTAAAAACTGGCATCATGGTTTCAAAACTACTTGCTTTTGACTATTTTAACTTACTTTTAAGTCTTGTGTTAAACTGATCTTTGCAGCCTGTGGGTGGAGTCACAGTGAACAGCCTGGAGGCAAAAAAAACTCCAAAAGGTTCAAATATGCAGCACATGGTACAGTAAAATGATGTAAAACAAGTGTGTTATTCTTTATATCCATCTATGCTAAAAGCCAAGTGTGTGTCTGATCCTGACAATTCTTTGGTATAGACTAAGGTTTTGCTTCTCCATTTTTCTCTCCTGTGCTCTCATAAGCTCTATAAGATCAAGGGACCAGAGTCATTTTGGAACGAGTGCGCAAATGTGGCTACTAACCTCGATTTTCCTGACCCAGGATTGATATTTTGCTTTATAGGATGTAGGTCGACATGTGTGCTAGCAGCATAGACTGTGGTGGCCCAAGGATAAGCTGCCTCCACAGTCTGCTCCCAAACTGCCTGGTTTCACTACTAGTGATTCCTTATTCTCTCTCTCGCATGGAAATCTAGGAGTCACTGGTGGTGTTCTTGTGAAGATTTTGACAGGCCCAGAGTGCTCCTGCCCTGGCTGTGTCCCCCCTCCCCCAAGATTAGAGTTGGGCTTATAGCAGGCCTATCATGACAGAGTTGCAACTGAGACTTACTCCAAGGTTAAAACATCCAAGTTGTTTGGTGGCCACAGGGTTGCATTGGGGTAGCATTGGTTTCTTCCCTCTTCATGTCTCAGAAACTGTCGTGGCTGCTGCAGAGAGCAGATTTGATTGGCCTTTGGTCTGTGTGCATTTTGTGACTAGGAAGAAGGTTAAAGGCCCAAGCCTTCCTTTTTAAAGTTGTCACCCTGCTTAAACCAATAGGTCACCAGCCTACAAAAGTCAGAGTACTCAGAGTAAGCAACCAGGGAATACTGGGAGATTTCAAATGTCTTTAACCAGTATGTGTAGAAATTTACAGGCAACCCAGCAGGAGGTGTGACAATCTATCCAGGGGACTCTGAGAGATGTTAATGCAGCCTTGCCCAGATCCAACCCATCTCTCCTGCCTACCTCCATCACACACATGACTAACGAGGCCTGCTGATTCGGGATGAAAGAAGCTGAACATTGTCCTGACCCTTTGCCCTCTTGATTGTTATTCATTTGTGCTCTCTTCCACCTGCCGGTAAGGTTAAATGATATAATTTGATTTGATGGCACCAATAATTTGGTGGAGCTACAAAAACTCTTAGGTGAGATTAACTGGTTAAGGCCTTGGCTTCACCTGCCTATAGAAGATCTGCTTCCGCTTTTTGACTCTTTAAGGGATAAAGCCCCCCACTGATATTATTACAATAACTTCATCACATCAAGTAATATTTCAAAATATTCAGACAGCCTTGAATACAGCACAATTGGCTTGCTATAGGCCCCAATGCCCCCTTTGTCTTTGGCTTCTTCCCGGCTCAGAGCTTTCCTCAGCCGCCATTACTCAGTTGGGCGAGCCTCTCCAATGGGTACATGCATCAGTAGGAGGGGCTTCCAGGTCTTACTCCCAGCTAGACCAGCTAGCTGACCTGGTATTTAAGGGCAAGGATATTTCCCTGAGACATTATGGTCGGGATCCTGATGTGCTGTCATTCCCTACCGGCTGTCAGATTTTTAGTGGGTCAAAAGAAACCATAATCCGGTGTCTAATGCCTTGGAGGGTTTCATGGGGAAGCTGGACTGTCATTATGGAACTTCAAGGTGGGTAACCTCATTTTCGAGGTTACAATGGACTCCCCCCATACTTTTCTCTATCAAACCCCTTATTAAAGCTGTAAATGTTTTTACTGATGGGGGAAAAGCTGGATCTGCCATGATGATATACTCTACCTCCTCCCCTGCCAATAGAGAAAAGGGCACCCACTACTTTGAGCCAGTTACAGGGTCTGCACAGTTTAAGGAGCTATACACAGTTGCCCTGGCACTAACCCATGTTCAAAAACCGATGAAGCTGTTTTCTGATAATTTGTATGTAGTCAATTTGTTACCAATTCTAGTGTCATCGGTCAAGCTATAATCGAGAGGCATAATAAGACCCTAAAGGACCAATTAATAAAACAAAAAGGGGGAAGCAATCCCCATGACCAGTTAAGGACAGCCATGCTTACATTAAATATTTTAAATTTTTCCACAGACCAACCTCTGATGGCTTTTCAGAGGCATTGTTCAAATCAGACACCTTATTTTAAAGTGGAAGTCCGATGGAAGGACCCCCTTACTGGATCATGGTGAGGTCCTGATCCCCTTATTAGTGTGGGAAGGGGCTTTGGATGTGTTTTCCCGATCAGGGAGCCGAGCCCAAATTGGGTACCTGCTAGAGACCTAAAATACTGTTCACCAGAACAAAGATAACTACCCAAGAGCACCCCCTCTTGAGGTATGATTCTTTGCTTGCTTCTCTCTAGGAATGAAAAGACTGTGGTGGACACTGTGCCTCACTGTGACGGGATTCCTCATCATTGCTCTCTTTCTTCTCCTTCTGAGCATCATTATCCACACTGCCCTTGGAGATCTGCAGTAAACTGTCTATCTGCAATCTCAACTTGACTCCTTGGCTGCCATGGTCTCTAGAATCGCCAAGTCCTGGACCTGCTCACCACCAGAGAAGGGGGAATCTGCCTGTTTTTCTTCTTTTATGCTAACCACTCTGGAATTGTCCATGAAAGAGGCTACAAGAGGATCTTCAGCGGCGCCAAAACAAATTGAACTCCAATTTTCTCTGGACTGGGCTAAATAGGTGGCTCCCTTACCATCTCCCTCTTGTGGGCCCCTTGGTTACCATAATTCTTGTGTTTACATTTGGCCCTTGTGTGGTTAATAGGCTTCTCCAATTTCTTAAGGAATGATCCAGAGCTGTTCAGTTAATGGTGGTCCTACAGCAATATGCTGCCTTAAGCCAATTGGGAACCCTATGAGGTTGGCCATGGCCCCTACAAGGGTGTACAGGCGTGAGGCAAAAATAACAGGACCTCCTCTTGAGTGTCAATCCCTCCACCTGAGTTCTTCTACTGGGCTGGCAGGCCCCGCAGGTAGGATTGCCTGAAGAGCTAGAGTGGTAGTCAATGACGGGAAAGATCCTCAGAGGGGGGTAACCTAAGACAGGCATACTCTCAAGTCGGGCAGCCACCTGCTAATAAAACAAAAAAGGGGGAGATGTGGGATATGACAGGGCATGTTACATCAGAAAGAGGCAACTAGCTGTCCCCGCCTATTTCCCAGCCCCCGGGTCACCTGTGGCTAAAATGGCACCTGATGGTGAACCCAGAAGCGGTCCTGTGGGCTGTGATGGAAAATTAGGCCACCTCTAGGATTGGTCCCTAGCTTTTCCACCTTTGATGGACAGCTCATGCTTCCTCTCACAGTCCCTAGATAGGTGCAGTACACCCCTCCCCTTCCTGCCGATCTTTTACCTGATTGGCTCCTGTGCCCTATTTTTCTGTATGTACTTCTTCAATAAATGAGATCTTGTGCTGACTTATCTCCCAGATGCGTCTGATTGTCCTCTGGTGAGGGAGGGCTGGCTGCAGGAGGTCTGTCAACCCTCCTTTCTTGGCAAGTCCAGTCGGGGCGTGCTTTCCCATCTCTCCCGCAGGTCAGGACAGCCGGGGGAGGGGGGGAGTGCTAAAAACCCTGAAAAGAACAAATATCAAAAATACATTGCATTTTTCAGAGGGACGGGGTATGCCTACTTTGGGGTGATGAGGTTAATATATATGTCTATGTGGCTGCTCACAGCACTGGCTTGCACTTCACATTTAATCAATGACTGAAGTTTGTGGATATATTCTCAAAAGATTTCATGGAGAAAATTCACAATTATGATAAACTTTTAAGTGAAACATGCTAGTACATGAAACTCCTTGGATTGGTAAAGAAGTTCAAGGTGGCCAGGGCATTTAGTTCAAGCAACACAGGCAATTGCTTAAAGTGCATCAGTGAAGAGATTAGAAAGGATGCATTGAACAAAGTCTTATAATAAATCTAAGTCTCTGTAGCTGTATAAACAGCGCAGTTTACCAATAGTGAGGCAGAAAAGAGAAATCAAAACTCCTAAGACGCTGAATGTATGCTTAATATACCCTCCTACACACCAAAACAAAGCAAAACAAACACTTTGGTTCCAGATGGCTTGTCTGGGTAAATCTTTCAAATATTTGAGGATGAATAAATTCCAATCTCAAACCAAGTCTTCCACAGAATAAAAAGGGATAGATTTCTTTTCAGACCATTTCATCATTCCAGACCAACCACACATACAATAATAAGAAAGAAAGTGGCAGCACCCTAATGTTATAGTAAGCATTGTCTTTACAACCCTTAAGAAAATATTAGCAAGTCCAAGCCAATGGTGATACAAAAAGATAATGTATTCTAAACACATGCAGTTTGTTTTAGGAATGTATGAGAAATTAACATACTAAAATTTCTCACTTGTTGAAAATTGGAAATAACTCTATAGTCCTCTACAAATGTGCAGAAAAATGTTAGACATCAAAATTTGCTTAAATTAATAATATGTAATTACCTTACCAGTCAATTTAGCATTTAAAGTCACAATGAAAATAATGACATACGTTCTTTGCAATTAAAAACAAAAGAGGGATACTGGCAAGAGCTTGACATCATTGGTTGAGTAAGTTCCACAAATGATGTGTACACCTTTGAAGGAATAGATATAAAATGCAAGACAATATTGAGAGATGTCATTATTATTCATGTAAAAACTCAAACATTATATATAACTGAAATTAAAAACTGAACACAGGGCTGGGGATATAGCCTAGTGGCAAGAGTGCCTGCCTCGGATACACGAGGCCCTAGGTTCGATTCCCCAGCACCACATATACAGAAAACGGCCAGAAGCGGCGCTGTGGCTCAAGTGGCAGAGTGCTAGCCTTGAGCGGGAAGAAGCCAGGGACAGTGCTCAGGCCCTGAGTCCAAGGCCCAGGACTGGCCAAAAAAAAAAAAAAAACTGAACACAAAGGTTGCTTCATTCAAAGCTATGATATAAAATTCAATAGTATATTTTGTATTTATGTATATATTTATATAAGCCATTTGGAAACAAAATTTTAAAACACTATTATTAATAGCATTAACATCAAATACCTATAAAGAAAGAGATTCGTATTCCTACATGAAAAATTATAAAGCATTGTGAGGGAAAACTAAAGACTCCAATACTTGACTTTTAATTGTTCTCAGATTGGTTCATAAATATAAACTCAATATGAAAAATTTCCTGGGCATATTGGGAATTTTTTCTTATGTTTATAAAGGAATATATATGGAGAGAGAGAGAGAGAGAAAGAGAGAGAGAGAGAGAATAAACTAGGAATTTACAGAAAAATAGATGGAGGAGCTAAAATACCAGAGAAGAAAAATGATTATGAACTATAAATTTAAGGGATACTAATTGACCAACACAATATTTCACATTAGTCAACATATTTCTTGTTAACTAAAGATTCTATCAGGTTTTATAATGACTAGCATTTAAAAGGCCCTGAATTCAAACCCCAGTAATGCCAAATAAAGAAAAATTTGGTAAAATCACTGTAGCTGAGCTCAGCATTGAAAGTGGAGATACATTTTAACTACAAGTAGTTTTATAACTTCTCTGGCTTCCAAACCAACAAAGAGGTTTCTGTAAGTCTATTCTTTATTATACACATTAGCTACATTTAAATTTAAGTAGCAACATTTATTCAGGTGTATAGACAAAGAATAGGCATATTTTCATGTTATTTCAAGTATTTCCTGAAAGATAATTTCTACAGTATTAATGTTATAAATGGGAGGTAGAAATTTTCCCCAAAACCAAATGCAGACATAATTGAAAATGCCATTACAATATTATATGCTACAATTTGCAAAGTACAAGAAATATTACAGTTATAATTTCATTTTCTTGTGACAAAATGTATAATGAAAAAACATTATGATGTGTTATAAATACCCAGTTATATTTTTCAACAAAATAGAAATGATTCCATACAAAGTTACATACACAGCACTAAATGATAAAGTATGCAATACTTTCATAATAGGTTAACTGTGTTGGGAATTATTTCTATATCTACTCACATACAGCAATTCAGACTAATACATTATTTCTCCTAAGAAAATAGTAAAAAAGAAAAAAAAGGCTCTAAAATTATTTCTTATCACTTTATCTTTCTCAAGGTCACCAGAGAACTCTTATAAGTAAAAATTCCCTCTTTTAGACAATAGAAGACTCAAAATAATTCAGACCTTAAACATTGGCATACACTCAATCATGGTATATACTCAAAAACTGAAATATTGAAGATTAATTTTTATAAAACTATAATGTTTCTATAAATAAGCATTGTTTAAGCAGTCACATAGCTTAAATAAAAGTTCAAATTTTATTTTTTAAATAAGAAATTTGTTTCTGATCACTCTAGCCAATCATTTCTCTGTATTTCATAATTGTTTCTCTGTATTTTATAAATGTTTTCAGGAAGTCAACATGAGTTATGACAGGAGCTACAAGGTCCGTGGTAGTTCATCTATAAATACTGGTAAGGATAAAGAAATGTCATTATTGTCTATTTCAAGAGTCTTGAAATCTGAATGATTTCTGAACCAAGGTCGTATGTTACATCACACCACTGAGACACAAAAAAATGTGGGTTTAGAAAAAAGTTTTCATCCTATAGGAAACAGTGTAGACTCTCAAAGACCTTCTTAACAACTTTAGTTTCTGATCTTTAATGCTTAAAATCTACACAAGTGATTCTCTACTATCATGCTCACCAATACAATCAGAATCACCAATTCAGTTTTTTTGGAGGGGAGGGGGTCAAAAGAATTTTATTGAGTGAGAAAGTACTGGCATGCCAGAACTGCACCCAAGGTCAGATCTCAAGATGCAGCTGCCAATTCCATTTTCTATTTTCCCTTCCCATTCATAGTATCAATACAGTTTTGGCGGGATCCTAAAAATCTCCAGTTTTTCAAAACATTCCAAGTGATGCATGCATACAAGCATTCCACAATTTGGAAGCCATTGCATTGGGCCCTACAGTACTGGGGTATGCTTTCTTTAGGAAGTTTGCTTTTACTTAATTATAATTTCTAGAAGAAGATTAAAGCCTTTCTTTAAAGCTATATAGATATATCCAAGCCAATCAACTGCCACTTTCAGTCTGAATGAGAATGAAATGACATAACAAGTACAGTGTAATAAAATTTATAGATTTTAAAATGTTTGAAAGCAAATGAGGCAGAAGAAATGAAAAGGGGAAGAGCAAGAACATGTCTATTTACTAGAGAATATTACATCCAAGTTTCTAAGCACAAAGAAATAGAAATGAAAGTGCAATTCTATAACTAATCGTGTTTGTGGCTAGAAGCTTAAGGGAAATATATTATTCCATGTAATTGCTTAGCCTCTGTTTGCCTTGCCCAACCCTTAATTGGCACTTACAGTATGTTAAATGCATCGTAAGGCCCAATTAAAGACTACAGATGTGACTGTGATTAAGTTTGATGAAAGAAATTGTGAAATGCTTGTAATCAATGATAATTTCTTACATTCTGCTCAAACTTAGCAGTAACATGACTAAGTCCCACAAAATGTTGTTGCACTAAATTATTTTAATTTCATTACTGATATACCATACATTTGAAGTTAATAATTTCCTTCATAAAACAATAGAAGATTCACCCAAAGAGGTCGATGTGGCTTTTCAGACCCATCCATATAGATTTAGAGCTTATTACTAGTGGAAGAATATTTACCATGTTATAATGGTTGCCCAAGACACATGCAAACACTTCTTTTTCCTTTTTGTGATAGTTTTTCTTTATTGTAGAAACCACTAGAGGTATTACAAATGAATGGAGAGTTCCTTAAATAAGTATATTATTATTATTAGAAGTTCTTGGTATCCTTGAATTTACTAATAAATATCTCAATCATTTGTATTAAGAGCTATTAATTTGTGGTTTTTTTCTATTCTAGATAGCTGGATATCAGTTACATTGCATTAGGTGTAGTAAGGGAGGGAGAATAGAACAGTGAATATTTTGGGTTAATAGATTTTTGGTAATATTGGCCTTGCCAACTACTAACTCTGAAATCTGTGGCATTTTACGGTTTGAGGTGTGTGTGTGTGTGTGTGTGTGTGTGTGTGTGTGTTTGAGTGTGTGTGTTTGTGTCCATGCACACCAGTACTGGGGTTTGAACTCAAGGTCCCGACAGTTTTCTTTAGTGCTTTTTGCTTATGACTGGCTCTTTAACACTTGAAATATACTTCCTCTTCTGGCTTTGTGCTGGTTAATTAGAGATAAGAGTCTCATGATCCTTTTCGCCCAGGCTGGCTTAGAACCTCAGCGCCCTCGTTTCTGGTATCATATGTGTGTCCCATCAGTGACCAGAACATTTCTCTGAAGTCTTTAACAAAGGTTATTTCTGGGTTTTTATATTTTCATATCAAACATTAGTGCTTTAAATGATTTAAATGTATTGCATATTTAAGTGGATAGTTCCTGTGAGGATGATTCAGTTCATAATTTTAAAGTAAATTAATTGAATCTGGTTGCTGATGTTCACACCCATAATCAGAAGGCTGAGATCTGAGGATCAAGGATTAAAGCCAGCCTTGGCAGCAAAGTCATGAAACTGTATCTACAGTTAACCACCCCAAAAGCCAGAAGTGGAGCTATGGCTTAAGTGGTACAAGCACTAGTCTTGAGAAAAAAAAAATGCTCAGGAACAATACCCTGCATTCAAACCCTGGGACCAGCCAAAAAAAAAAGAAAAAAGAAAAAGATAAAGAGGATTTTAATTCATTTATGGGAAACAAATCTAAAGGGTAGGAAATGATGCTGAGAATAACCTAGTCAGAAAAAATTTTAAAGACGGCTGAAAATGAACAAATCAAGTGTATTCTGTCCATAAATCCAGGTGAGAAGGGACACTGAGGATATTTCGTATTTTAAGATATCAATATTTCTGCTTTTTTGTGTTTTCTTACCACAATGTCTAGAAGGCACTTAAAATTCTTGTTAAACTGACTTAAGAAACGTGGCATGTGACACTGAAAATTGAATTTCTGCATAAGTAGTTGGTGATAAAGCCTATAAACACTTCAGTGATTAACAGGATATAGTCAAATTCAAAAATTCTGGTGATTTTGATAAATTATTGCCAGAGAAAATGATAGTCACACTGAAAAAAAATCATATGACCATGTATCATGAATTTAAACTATCCAGAGTATTCAATATGCCTTTTATGCAATTTTAAGTAAGTTATTTGAAACATAGATTGTGATTCTACTGTCCAATAAGCAAGTGGAGCTACATAAAATGTAATCTTCATTTTGAGAGTTCTTTAACCCAAGAAAGGACAAATATTCATTAACATTTTGCTGAACTAATATGCATCACCTTCTAATCTTCATTCCCTAACATGGGTGATTTTATTTCTGTCTACTAAAGTCCAAAATCCAGTGCTTACGTGAGGAGTGTCCAATAATCATTCTGAGGGATTCTGAGGGATGAAGGCTCTGCCATCTTGAAGATGTGAGTTCCAAGGTTTCTCTGTCAACAGATGCTGACAATACCCCATCTACCACTTCATGGAGCTAAGCAACCTGGTACATTTTATCCTGGCTTGTACTGGCCCCATCTGCATCACTTGCCTATGGGCAAGTAAATGCAAAGCCAATCTGTATGGAAGTAGAGAGATGAAAGTGGGACTGGATAATATCTGTCCTCACAAACAGAACTCAACTAATGGTGGAGGGGAGTAGGTGGGTAAATATTCTAGTTCTTGTGTCCTTTTTGTGTCCTAAAATAACATAAGCAGCTGCATATTCTGCACATTACACTCCAGTTACTTACAGTATTAATTTGCTTGATTGCATGCTCTTATATGACCTTCTGAACACAAAGGAAAACTCTGAAAGGATGCATATTCCTTAGATTGTTTTGTAATTTTTGCTGTTGTTCTCCAGTAGTTGTACCAAAAGCTTTAATTCAACATATCAGTTTGGAAGTACAATGCATTTTGACCTTTATCACTCTTATTAGTCATATTCCTCTATCTCTCCCAACCTGACTTATATCCTCAATTTGCCTAGCACTGTTTTTTACATATGTACATTAAATATTATGACTGCATTTAACTGCCATTCCTCTCTCTGCTCATCTGCTACCCTGCCCCTTGATGTCACCTCCCCACTCCTGAGTGGTTTTCAGTTTGTTAAATTGTTAGCTATCTGCAGAAAGTATACCTTTGGAATCTCCCCCAAAATATACCATACTTTAGTTATAATAATGGAATTCTAAACACAGATCACTTGAAAGACAATGAGGCTTGTTAAGCCTAGTTTCCCGACCCCCACAAAGACCACCAGAGACCCACACCAATGCAAATGCAGAAGGAGTCTTTATTTCAACCTTGAGCTCGGTCCTCCACGTATCTGGTAGGTAACCCGTGATGCTAAGAGGCCCGGAGCCTTGCGCTTTCAGCTGCTTTATACATTTTTCTGGGGGAAAGGTAGGGATTTACCATCCTTTAACAAATCAACACACACCGCGGGAAAATTATAAAATAATTCTAAAGCATGTTTGGAGCATTTGGTGGGGGAAGGAGTTTGGAAAGGGCCATTGGTCAGATCAAGGGACTGACGCATTTAAAATTGATTGGTTAAGCCATAAGGGTGTAGCAAGGGGGATACATGCAATACGTGCACAGCTGCAGGGTCTTAGATACTGGATACCACTCCTGAGTGGAGGAGTTTGGATAACTTTCAAACTTGTAAGTGCACAGCTGCAAGGTCTTAGATACTGGAAACCACTCCTGAGTGGGGGAGTTCGGATAACTCTCAAACTTTTATGTGCACAGCTACAAGGTCTTTCATGGTTCTTTGCTGGAAGCAAGAGGCGGTGGAGGGTAAGGTTTGCAATAAGGTCAGTCATGCACAAAATGGGGTCTCAGGTTTTTAGCTGCAAAGCGATTTACAGAAGGAAAAATTAGCAGTTAGTATCTACAAAATGGTGGTTACAATTTTTAGTCTCTCAGGCTAATATGAGAAAGTGCATCTAGACTAAAGGGCTAAGGGAAAACCACCAGAATTGAGCAGGTTTAAAACTTAATGTAATGATATTAAGTAAACTATCTCTTAAATAAAATTCAATATGGAATATGGTCCATTTCTGTCCAATGCTTATTTTACTTACTGCATTGTATAGAAGTGAATCATATTTCCATTATGTATTTCTCGAGGATACAGTATCACATGGAAATCCTATGGGTAACACGTACAGTCTTGATTTTAGTAGGCAAGAAACAGAGAAGCTACATTTTGAGGGCGTCTTTATTGAAGAACCTGTATCTACGTGTGGACTCCTGTCTTAATGACCTGCAGCCCAGTACAGAGAATGCGGAAAGCTTTTAAAGACAAAACCACATGTTCGGGTGGAGACCAATCACTAAACAAAAAGCTGACCATATCAGGAAGTATTTCAAGTGGAACTGTCCATGTATGAAAGTAGCTCAGGAGTGAGCTTCGATTCTCCGTATAAGGGCGATACACCTTAATCTTTACATAAAGGGGAATATTCAGAGACAAGCAAATCAAACCATTTAGGAAGGTAATCAAGGCAGACACAGAGCATTCTCTATGCAAAGCTTTCCTAAGGCTAAACATCATGATGTCTGCAATTCAATGAATTCAGTGAATGACCTCTCTCATCTCTAGCTCTTTTTAGAGCTGATTGGAAAGCCACATCCACCCAGCAAAGCATCAAGATGACTGAGAAGTTATTTAGACTCAGCATCCTTACTTGGATAGAAAAGCATCATCTTAAACTATGATATCAAAATCCAGTAAATTTAAAAGTGTGAAGTTTATCTAACCTGCCGAGCCAGCCGGCAGTGAACGGGAATCCTGACTGAGGGCGGCGAGGATTAAGGAAAAGGAAAAATACAAGACAAGAGAAAAAAGACAAGAGGTAAAGATGGGGTAAGGGAGGTCTGCATCTCGAGATTGAAACTCAAGACTGCAGCCCAGTTTATTCTCAACTCCCAGCTTATATGCAGTTTTGGAACCAGGGAATAGCATAGGGTTGTTAAAATTCCAGAACACAAAGAGGCTTAGAAGTTTGCAACATTTGATTACAGTAAACACAAGGTAACAAAGCAATTCCGGACAGAGGCTGTGGACAAATATCTTTGCATTTAGCATGTCCTGGTGATAATAGCACAGCCAGAGGTGACAATGAACCTAGCTGCAAGTTTGGCTCCCGACATCTTGGCGACATCGGCACAGCCAGAGGTCAGGATGAGCTTAGCTGCTTGCTCAGCTCCCGACAATCTAACAGGGAAACATTTCTTAATTGAGTAGGTAGTATACAGACAAGATTAACTTTATTAGAATAAATTATCCAATTGTTCTTTTTTCATTTCTTTTCTTTCCTTTTGTCTTTTTGTGTCTGTACTGGGACTTGTACTAAGGATCTGGTATGCTGTCCTTAGATTTTTTTTTCCTTGCTCAAGGCTAACTAACACTCTAACACTTCAACCACAGCACCACTTCTGGATTTTTTTGATGATTAATTGGAGATGAAAGTTTCACAGACTTTCCTGCCTGGGCTTGTCTGGAACCACTGTTGTCATCCTCCAAAGCAGATTACAGGTACAAGCCAACAGTGCCTGCCCCCACCCCTACCCCCCACCAATGTATTTTAGTGGATATTGCTAGGCCAAAAGGCCATATCATTTTCATGAAACAGGTAATGGCAGGAGTAGATATTTCAAATGAACAATTTGAAATCAAATAAGATAATCCAATTTTAAACATACATCCTACTAATAGTCACCAATCCAGGGAGTGAATGTTTAATTTAGTTAGGGATCTTTTGAAATCCATTTGTGATGTACTCATAATATTTTGAAACCAGTGTGAAGCAAATTCTTCTATCTTGAATGAGTACAGAAATAACTCAGAGAAGATGACCTACACATTACAGTGGCCAGGAAATAATTACTATATTCTAACAGAGTACATGTTAGTATAACACATAATATTGTACTAACACATTCAGATCTATCACTTAAAACTTTACAAGGATGATGGAAACATAACTTATTGATCTCAACATTTGGATCTTATGTGAATAAATAATATAATAATAAATTACTCTTGCCCATATATCTGTTCATCTACCCATATTTCATTCTTATGAAGAAATGTGTCTTTACTTTTAGAAAAAAAAATATATCGGCATACAGGTTTGTTTTTTTAATGTACTTTTAAACTACTCTTTATTTTGTAAAGGACTTTTAAAGAGTTTCTGCTACTTTGATCATTCTGTACTTTACATATTCTTTTTGCATAAGCCATTCTTCCTCATGTCTAAACTTCAAGAGGATGCTAGCTGTATTTTCTTTTGAATAAAGTGAAGACATAACATAGATCATTTTGGTTTGGGGCTTTAGAATTTCCAATTAGAGAAGCTTACACTAAGTGGTACTTCACTTACCATTTCATTCCCCCATTTATAAAATTGTGTTAAGAACCCCTTGCTAAAAGCAACAAATAAAATACTATATAGTATGAAGCATAAACATTATTTTAAAATATGAGGGGGTCAAGAAATGGTATTGATCATAGGGAAGATGTATGATTACAGTTTACTCAGAAAAATCTAGCGAAGTAAGTCTTAAGGATACCAGGATAGAAAGTTAAAGAAAAGTGAATAGGCAGATCATGTTTTCATGCATGGTATGGAAGAACACGGGAGTCCTGACAATGTGTATATTTGATATATATTTCAAAGACTTCTGTTGGAGCTGGTGCATAAAGATAATCCTTAATAAATGAAAATGTCCAATACTTGTGAATAGCATCGTTTCCTTCCTTCATGTTGAATTTTACCCTACAGTTAGTCATAGCACTTGATCAAAAGGACCCTCTGACAGGTCTAACATAGTTGCTGACATAGTCCTGGGAATGGCTGACATATTCACTTACATCATTCAAAGCAGTCTGCATTAATAATTCATTTCCATGCTGTTTGGAATGATCACATGGAGAAAAATTGTCCCCATTAACATCCACAAAGAATATCCATGTCAACATTCAACATCAATCAAGTCTGTGGATAAAATGTCTCATATATTTTCCATCCCAGTATAGATAGATTCCAAGCGCATGGGACACGAGGTAAGATGATACAGAGTAAAAATATGGTAGTTCCAATAAACAGAAGACAGAGATAATAAAAATCATTGTTGTTTATTCCAGTAAGGTGTAGGATGGATCTGCAATAAAGCATGTTATCCAAACTAGATAATGGGCCAGAAATGGTTTGCTACATTGTCAACACTCTGAAACATGTGGCCTCAGCTCTGGGACCAGCTTCCAGGTACAAGTTGAAAAGGCCTTGCACAGAATAGTGAAGATTCAAAGAGAAATTAGAAAATTGTTGTTTATGGATAATATATACCTTCTTTTCTATAACATAAATTGAACTGATCTTGTAGATCTGCCTAAAGCATTTCTTACCATTTAATGAGACTCTTTGGATCTTAGGTCCAACTTTTTCCTGACTGAAAGCATTCCAGTTTTGAGTGGAGTTCAGAGGACAGGTTCTTTATTGAATCAAGGCTGCTCTGACTGCTGCCCAAATGACACAGAAAATGTAATATTATTTCAAATTGAGGATGAAATCTGCAATGCATAACAATGCCTTGTGAGGGAATCACACCAGAGAATAATCCAGGAATAAACTTTTGCCATTCTTTACAGATAATTACTTTCTTATAAGGAAGCTATGCCATGATTGCTTGTGGTTTTTAGATGATTTAACAATTGAACTTAGGTCACCAAATTATCGAGATATTCAAAATGTCCATCATAAACTAGGAGTTGTGTAACCCCAAATGCTACATAAGATTGGATGTGAACAGCACTCTTCTATTGTTTAATGGAGTGAGAATCAACATGTTAAAATCAAACAGGTTCAAAAAGTAAGGATAGAGGCATGGCTCAAATCCCAGTATCATGTTAAAAAAAAAAGCTAAATGACTCAATTATTAAAGGCAGACACTCCATAGGAAAGTGTTTATAGATATGTGATTTCTATTTCCTTTATATTGCATATCCTCTATCATTTTTTAAAACAAAAATTGTTTCAGTACTGAGGCTTGAACTCAGGACCTACACAGTATCGCTTAGTTTTTTCACTCAAGGTCAGTGCTCTACCACTTGAACTACAGCTCTCCCTTTGGATTTTTGATGATTATAAATAAGATTGTCAGACTTGTCTGATTTTGAACCACAATTTTCAGATTTCAGCTTCTCAAGTAGCTAAGATTACAGGCATGAGCCACTGGTGCCTAGCTGAAGAATATCTTTTAAAGTGCAAAGTCTCACTAGTATTGTTCCTGCTGTCATAATTATATATAGTTCAGCAAAAGCAACTAACATAGAAATATTTTCCAGAGAAATAAAAAATGAATACAAACATCTTACTTTCCAAAGGACCTATTTCTACTGGGATTAAGCAAAGGTTCTGTTAAACAATCTCTATATTGTACCGGTTGCCAGAGTATGTAATTCATTGTAAGCAAACCAACAGGCAAAAAAAGGGCTTAATCTGCTAACTGAGGTTAGCCATTAGGTTGAAGAGGAATATGTCTCCTTTCCAGAAAATTTTCTAGACCCATCTTAGTAACTCCATATCACATGAAGAAAGGAAGAGAAAGCTACAACCACAAAGCTACACAAAGGATCTTTGATTCCCTAGGCCCTTGGGGAATGAAATATTGGAATACTTGCATAAGTGATGGAGGAATTGTGTGCAGCAGATAAAAAGACTTTCCTGTAAACATCAAACAAACCAGGAGTCAGTGGGGGTCATTTCAAATTCAAACTCTTACACCATTACACTTGGCAACCGAAAATACCCAATTATTATCTTTCTCCTTTTGGATAAGAGAAGTCTGGCATGATTCAACTAGATTCTCTGTGTGATGTCTCTGAAGGCCTCAGGACTTTTATTTCACAAAGCTTTCCATAACTGTGTAAGGTCATATTCCTACTATAAATGGACTTGCTCATAATAGTTACCAGAGTTTTGTTTCTCTCAGTTTTCTCTAACTTTGTGATCATTTCCTTCTTCCAACATGTCTTCCCACCTTTTCCATCACAGAGTTAAGTGGCTGTCATGCTGGCTAGAGGGCTCGGTCTCCATTCTCCATGTTTCCTCTGGCAGCAAATCTGTCGCGCTTCACACTGAGAATTTCTAGTTCTTGTTAATTTTCTGGGACTAGATGAGACACTACATTCAGAGTAAGAGATCAGACAAGCTAATTTGGCCACCAAGTGACTGTATCATAGAAAAGTAAGAGAAAATTAATTCTGTGGAAGGTACATTTTGACTAATTCACAATATGGAAGGAGGCAGACTAGAATTTTATTAACCTTTTCTACAAACCAGTTAGCAGCACATAATTTCCATGTATTTCATCAAAAGCAAATCCAAGGAGTATGTCTGCCAGGAAATATGTTTTATTTCCTTTCTGCACACCAATAAGCAGAAGTGATCACCATAATGGGTCCCTTTGTATTATCTCACATTCTTCCAACACTTCATTCCTTATCCTCATTTTCACTCCTGAGGTTTCAGCTCCGAATACTTATATTTTCTTTAAGCACAATATTAGAAGACCAGTCTAAAACTTAGTGATAAAACGAACACATTAATACTCTAGCAGTATTAATGTATTTGAACCCAAATGAAGGGGAATAATAGCAGGATGTGAAGTACATATTACATTTGTCAAGAAAAATAAGCAACTCCAAAGATGATTCCTTTAAAAAAAAATGATGGTAATGGCTAATCTAATACATCTAATACATGAAGAGAAAGAAGAAAGATAGGAAGGAAGGGGGAAAGAAGGAAGGAAGAAAGGAAGGATGGAAGGAAGGAAGGAAGGAAGGAAGGAAGGAAGGAAGGAAGGAAGGAAGGAAGGAAGAAGGAAGGAAGCGGATCAGTGAGCATATTGTACATAGAAGAATGACAGCTATCCTTCATCAGAACAATGGGAAAATCACTGAAGGCATTTTATCAAGCTTTAAGGGTGCCTTTCCCACTTCACGCAGAGTACTCAGACTGTGGGGCCAGTAAGTTTTCTAAAAGAGGTCTTCATGGCACTTTTCTATTGCTGCCTTTTTCTGCCTCAAATGCCTACTTCCTGAATTATCACACAATTGTCCTGCAGCTCTGCTGAAGTGGACCCAGGGCCATATTAACCCAGTGGTCAGGCAAGTGTCATAGGTTTTCATGGAATACTTGTGGTGCTGACGGTATAAGCACAGTCTCATTAAACTGGTGTGGAGGAGCAATGGGAACAAAGTCATCCCTGATGCCCAGAACAGTAGAGTTGTCAGCATGAACAACCAACCTGGAAGAGTTGCAGGCGTCGGAGGCTGATGTGTGCATGAAGGGAGGGTGGAGGGGGCCCTTCATTTCATCTTGGTTTGTTCTGAAGGTATAATGTCAAGTCTAAAGACATTTTTCTCAAGCTTGAGGGTTTAGTATTGTTCATCCTGATGGAGGTTAGACTAACCTGAGACACATTACTGTTTTCTTCCTATTTCTCTTTTGGAATAAGAATGTATGTTCTATGACGCTCTAAGCATTATATTTTAGAAGCACATTTAAAAAAAATTTCAATCCCATAGCTAAAATTTGCCTCATCATGAATGGTGCCTCAAGTTCTACTCACATGTGATTTAGGTAAGACTCTGGGCTTTGGGTCTTTGAGATGATATTGGAACAAGTTAAGTGTACAGGTGGAATTAATATAACTTATATGAAAGAAGGAGCATTGGACCACTTGAAGGCCTATGTTGAAATCTGATTGCTGTTGTAATCCTGTTGGGCTTTGGTAACATTGGGAGGTGAGGGACTGTTTACCTTATGTGGTCAGTTAAGCAGAGAATTCATCTCCCTTTTGTCAGTTTACCTTTCTTCATTTGACCATGTAGCCCTCTAAATGTTGGAACTTTGACCTTGCACTTTTAAGCCCATGGAACTGTAATGAAATATCTTTTAATCATTATAGCACAAATCACTCAATGTCAGATATTGCTTTAGCAACACAGAAAGGATTGAACCACTATTTCATATGCATATTTGATAGTTTCCCTTTTTTTTTAATTTATTTTTCCTTTAATGTATCACTTTACTGTTAGTTCTAGAAATTTTTCAGATAATAGTGACAAATCACAAAATCAGAAAATAATTACAAAGTCATTCTTTTAAAAATCATCTTTACATTTGAATATGCTTCTGTCTGAATGATGAATCTAGACTTCAAAAGATCTTTCTAAAAACACTGATCTATGTGTTTTTATTCTAAACTCTAATTATGGGAATTCTGCAGTTAATTAAATTTTATATGAAATTAATATTATAAATTTTCCAGTACTCTGGGATATTTTTTGGATTTTTCACCTGAAATTTCTTAATGTTTACTATAAATATTTGTATCTATAGCTTTTTATTTTTTATATATTTTATTTATTTATTTATTTATTTTTTACTGCCAGTTCTATAGCTTGAACTCCAGGCCTGAACTCTGTCCTTGAGGGGTTTTTTTGCTCAAGAATATTGTTTTACTAATTGTGTCATCACTCTATTTTCAGCTTTTGGATGATTAATTGAAGATGAGTCTGGATTTTCCTAGCCAGGTTGGCTTCAAACTGTGATCCTCAGATCGCAGCCTCTTGAGTAGCTAGGATTATGAGCATGAGCTACTGACATAAATTTATCTGTGTCTTTTTAAATTAATCCAGTGGAGACTAAGTTTTCCAACTAGGAAAACTTGCATATTTTTCCTGCTTAGAACATGATTTTTAGAGCTATTCGCTTTTGCCTTTTCCTCTTCTGCCTTTCTAGGGATTCACATCAAATACAGGAAGAGAACCTCGGAAATTTCTTATTCAGATCTGAACTTTTACCATGCTGACATGCCGCAGTGATGTTCTATTATCTTTAAACATACAATCGTTGCTTAGCTGACTTATTTCCGAACATAACTGTTGGGTGGACATTTGAAACACACTACATACCTGTGAATAGAGAAAGACACAGCAGATAACCTTCTACTCTGTCTCTTTTATTCATCCCTTTGTTAGGATAGCCATGTGACTACCAGCTAGACATACCACATCCATATTTACAAATTTGAACTACGATTTAAAAAGACAGCTAACTACTAAAGTTAATGAAAATTTCATAGAGCTCACACTTTCTTGCTTATTCTCATTTGTCAGTAGATACATTTATTATTATTATTACTACTACTATTATTATTGGTGGTGGTAGTGGTGGTGGTGGTAGCAATTGAACTCAGAGCCTCATATTTACTAGACAAGGCCCCAACCACTTTACCACATCCTCAATCCCATTATGTTTTCACTATCTGCAATATCTGCAATGACAGACATTTGCTATGTGATGGGGAAATAGTATAAGCAAGTTTTATTTACCAAATTATTGAAACTTACACAATGTTCTTATTAGCAATTAACAAGAAACTGTAATTGCTTTAATCACATTAAATAGTGATTCTTTTCACAAGCACTGTTTTAAGCCACACAGTAAAAGGCACAAGAGTCCAGCAAAAAAAAAACAAGAGCATGCAGAAGAGTTCAACATCCCTCCACAGATATTCATTGTTGGATATACTTGACTAGAAATACTACCTTTGCAGCCAGCATTATTTAATAAATGAAAGCTCAAGATTTATGTCATTTAGAGATTGCAACTATTATCCCCCAAACAATCCAACTTTGGATTAAAAAATTTTTTGTGTGGCAGCCAGGAAAGCATTGATGTGAAACTGCTATTATATAGATGACAGTTATTAAGAGGGAAAAAGTCAAGATGTCACAAATAAGCTAAATGGTGTGGAAATATTTAGGGACTTGAGAAAGAAATAAGCACCTACTGAAACCATTTATCTCAAAAAGGCTTAAAGAATTTTAACAACTTTTATTGAGAAGTCTAATAAGTTTCCCAAAAGGATTTCCTTCTTTCTAGTAAATGTGCATCTGTGATGCAATGACATCTAACACACATTCTACAGTGCAAATAACCTAAAGATGAAATGGATCACCTTTGAAATATCAAGAGATATCCAACCACAACTTATATTTCTCCATATGCCTTATGGTTCTCTTTCTTGCATTTTTTTTACTTTCCCTGTTCTTTGTCTTTTCCCTATTCTACTCTAATCATCCATACTCAGTCTTCATATGTCTAATGCTTACAGATATCTTAAGCCTCTTTCATACATTATCTCATTTTATAAAAACCCCTGTGACATGGCTCTTCCTCCTTTCAGTGAGAGAATGTAATCACCTCTCACCAGCTTTTTACTTCAGGCTATCCTCTGGGGTCTGAGCAGGCCTTGTATTATATACCATAGATTAAGTTATAATCAAGTACAGATTATATCTATATAATATATATCACACACACTAGATGTAAGTATAAATAAATATAGTAAGGCAATTCTCATTTTTCTTGTGATACTCTTCACAATGGCTAAGGAAAAACTAATAGCCATGGAATGAACCTAGACACCTATTTGTACAGGGATATTTTAAAAATTGTAGTATCAATTCCCATAAAAAAATAATTCAATTCTGTTATTTGTGTCACATCAATGGAAACAATTCTCCTACTAAAATTATAAAATTCAGTCATGTTTAATATATTCATAGGTATTTCCACTTATCATCAGATTCAATTTTAGCAAGATTTTATCATATCAAATAAACCTCATAGGCAGGCACCAGCGTCTCATAACTGTCATCCTAGTTACTCAGGTGACTAAGGTCTGAGGATCACGATTCAAAGCAAGCCTGGGCAGTAAAGTCTGTGAGACTCTTTTTTCCAATAAACTACTCAGAAAGAGCTAGAAGTGACACTATGACTCAAGTGGTAGAGTGCTATCCTTTAGCACAAAAAACTGAGAGACAATGTCCAGGCCCAGATTTCAAACTCCAGGATCTTCCAAAAGGAGGAGGAGGAGGGGAAGAAGAAGGAGGAGGGGGAGGGGGGGAGGAGGAGGAGGAGGAGGAGGAGGAGGAGGAGGAGGAGGAGGAGGAGGAGGAGGAGGAGGAGGAGGAGGAGGAGGAGGAGGAGGAGGAGGAGGAGGAGGAGGAGGAGGAGGAGGAGGAGGAGGAGGAGGAGGAGGAGGAGGAGGAGGAGGAGGAGGAGGAGGAGGAGGAGGAGGAGGAGGAGGAGGAGGAGGAGGAGGAGGAGGAGGAGGAGGAGGAGGAGGAGGAGGAGGAGGAGGAGGAGGAGGAGGAGGAGGAGGAGGAGGAGGAGGAGGAGGAGGAGGAGGAGGAGGAGGAGGAGGAGGAGGAGGAGGAGGAGGAGGAGGAGGAGGAGGAGGAGGAGGAGGAGGAGGAGGAGGATCCCCCCACTTGGTTGAATGGAAGCTCCTTTAAAAAAGGTAAAACTTCAATGAATCTTGAAATAAAAAGGAAACATTATTTCTTATTGTTATCATGTCCTATTCCAATAACCCTAATCTTTCCATCTTTGACAATTACCCTGTTCTGGACATTTGGTAAGAATAAACTCATATGAAATTGTCATTTCTGCTAACAGCCTCTTTCAATCAACATCATTTTAGTGTTTATCCATGTTTTGGAGTAAATTAACATTCCTCTATATTTTTTGTCAAATAACATTCTATTGTAAGGATATACCACCTTTTCTTTTTCCATTCATCAGTTGATGGACATTTGAATGCTTTTCACCCTTGACTACTAACAATAATGTCAATGTTAATAATAAAATCTTGCATACGGTCTTCTTCAATTTGCCAACTGCTGAATAATAGGATTTCTGACACCAAATAGTAACAGCCAATATCTTCAAATCTTTCCCAGCACTATTGAAATTGATTTTTTTCTGATTATATTCATTCAAATGATTATGAAGTGATATATCATTGTGGTTTCCATTTGCATTTCTCTCATGATTAATGCCAAGCTTCTTTGCATGTGCTTATTTTGCATTTGCATATCTTCATTGGAGAAATGATGATCAGATCAAGGAATGTGATCATTTTAATTGTATTATTGAGTAGAGGCATTTTTTAATGTAAGCATTTACAACTACAAAAGTCCTCCAATTTGCCTTCTTTAAGATGTATCACCTAATTTTTGTTTGGTATGTTGTAGCTTTATTCATCACAAATGATGATCTGATTTTCCATTTGCTTTCTTAATTAATCCATCTGTTAATTAGCAGTATTTGGTTTATTTTGTAGTTTCCTTCCCTGATTTTTTTCCCCAATCATTGATTTGAATGCTATACCGGGCTGGAAATATGGCCGAGTGGTAAAGTGCTCGTCTCGTATACATGAAGCCCTGGGTTTGATTCCTCAGCACCACATATATAGAAAAAGCCAGAAGTGGCACTGTGGCTTAAGAGGTAGAATGCTAGCCTCCAGCAAAAAGAAGCCAGGGACAGTGCTCAAGCCCTGAAGCCACGCCCCAGAAAGCTATACCATTGAACTGTAAGAAAATGCCTTGTATTATTTCTGTCTTTGAAGACCTACTTTGGTTTATTTTAGAGTCTAGCATAGGCCTATCCATAGTTTAGGTGTGGATTTTCCTATTGAAGTTTTACACTCTGAAACTCAATTTTTTCTTCATTCTTTATTCTTTATTTTTCTTTATTCTTGTGTTTGGATGACCTCTTTGTTTAAGTTAACTTGTTTCTCTTTTCTAGTATTGTGAAAATACCATTCAGCCTCTTTAGAGAACTTTTAATTTCATTTATAATTTTTACAGCCACTATTCTCAATTAATGATTTTTTTCTATTTTCTATGTATTTTTCTTTTTCTCTTCTTTTTTTTCTTTTTCTCTTTTTTTCTTTTTTTTTTTTTTTTTTGCTGTAAGTGGCATCAGTACAAGATCGTTTTACTTCCTCAGGTCTGGTTTCCTTTAGTTCTATGAACATGTTTACAATAGTTGTGTTACAATAGTTCTTTTTCTGTTAAATTTGACATCTGGCTATTCTCACAGCCAGGGGCTTTTGGATGAATTTTATCTAGTTCATACTTTGCTGTTATAATTATTGGAAACTGGCTGCTTTAGATGGAGAATTGTAACAGATCCCATGACTTGTTCTGCAGCCCTCTGAGGCTTTTTGTGCTGGCTTGATTGTTTAGTCACTGGCTGAATTATTTCAGGGAAGTATTACTTCTTCTTGACACAAGCACACTAACTGTTACGCTTTTGTTACTGTTTCTCTGGGAGGCATAATTTGGGTTTGTCCACAAATTACATTGAGATGAGAGAGGTTTGTGTAGGGATCCTTTCCCTCTTTACTGTGACAATGTTCAGCTGTTCAAGTTCCCTCGGCCAGTTTATGGCTCTACTCTTTTAATAGTGCCAGTGGGCATGAATTGCTCTATATTCTAATCCAGTTTACTTCTAGTCCTTTTAAGTGAAAGTTTCTGAAGGCAATGGCTGAGATTTGTTCAGACCCCAGGAGGGCTCATCCCAGCTATCACATTCCTCAGTTCTCACTTAAAAATTAGACAACCTGCAGTTCAGCCTGTATTTTAAATCTCCTCCCAATTGTGTTTCACCACAATGTATACTGTTATTGAGAGCACTGCTCAGCCTCATTTATCCAAGCTTTAATGCAAATGAAATCAGATTTTCGATGCTTCATTTTTGAGTACCTGTTTCTCTCTATTCAGCAAAATTTCTGTCAAATGAGAGCTGTGGAGCTTGGGTCGAGGGGAATGAAAAGCGTCTCACCAAAGGATGTGTTTCTTGGTGACAGGGAGGTCTTTTGCCTTGGTCTTTCTTGGGCATGGAACAAGGACCTCACCGATTTGGGTATGATCAGAGTCCGTGTACAGAGCCCAGAACACCCCATTATGGGTCGATAGATGAAAGACTGGATAGAAGAGAGGTTGGATAGAAGAAAGGAATGCATTAGTATGAAATGATTCACCTGAAACATCCTGAGGAACAGGGGAAAGGAGATAAAATACCATCTTGTTCTCCCCTGAAAGTTCTCCAACTGCCACTTGGGAGAGGACCACTTTGGAAGTGTGCAGGAGAGGTTTATCTTTATTTGGATGAAGGTGATGAGTTAAGAGTGGTTATGTCTCAAATGACAGAGACTCTCAACTTCCTCTTTGAACTTCAAAACACTTCCTGGTATAGGTGTATTTTTATGTGCTATTTTTCTTTAGGATCACTTCCATAGGCTAAAGCTGGGGAGAAAGTCATGCAGCTCCTGATATTGTCAAAGCAGTAGCCGTTTTCTCACATCATTTAGTTGCAATTACTGATTTTGATTGACTCCTGTGAGACTCCATGTATCAAATAAGGTGCATTCTGTCAGGGATTAGACATTCAGGCTTTATGTGACACAAAACTATTCATAGGGAAACTAGGCAAATATGAAACATAGAAATATCTTTCTGCCTATAGATATCCAAATTATTTAGTTAAGTTCTAATTTTAGTTAATTTTTAAATACCCATATTTAAAACATATTTGATAATAAAAATGGATTTGAATATTATAGAATCTAGTTCTTGAGTTGGATACTATTTTAACAAGCAGTAAGTAGATAGGGGCAACAACTTAAGTCACATTTTCAATCACATGAGAAAATTTCTTTATAAGATTTTAAATTTGTTTAGAGTCTGCTTGCTATGTTCTTAGTCAATGCAAATATGTTTTTAACAGTTTAATTTTTCTAGATGTCCAATTTTAATTCAATAATTTGTTATTCTCTTTTCCTGTACTTGAGAAAAAATGTACCTGTACAAGTTAGACAGGTAATAACCGTGTCTATATACACTCATTATGGTTATAAACAAGCATGATTTTATATATTAAATAGAACTCCAAAGATAAACTAAAACTAACAGTTTTTATTCATTCAACAAGTATTTACTGAGTTCTTCTTGAAAGTATTAAGAATACTTAGGATATATGCATTTAGTGAAATTAACACAAAAATCTGCTCTCATAGAGGATACATTTTATAAGGTATAATCAACACATAAACAATTCCCTATCCTTCTAAATAATAATAATCTTCCTTGTGATTGAAAATGATATATTTTTATAAACTTTCTACTAATTACCATTTATTTCTAACTTACACACTAAAAGAAACAATATATTCAGTCTGCCAATATGTAAGATATCATTAAATAATATACCTATTATAAACCAGGCAGTGAAATTTATACTTTTCTAAATATCTTTTTTTCTATTTAAATCTGAGAATAATTAACAAATTAAAATTTCTACTATAATAATTAGGAGATAAAACATGGTTGTGATTAATTGAAAAGATATTTTTAAGCTGTCCATTTTTAAAATTCAAATTTTACAGATACTCCCCAGTTGCACAAAGTGTGTAGGTGGTGGGATAATCATTATGTTAGAATTAAGGCAAGTATAACTTCTAAAAAATTATCATTATACTAGAATTGAGGTAATTATCAACTCTAAAATGAATTTAGTTGATTTGTAAAATACAGACTATTCAAGTCTTCTTCTATTATTTATGTTTGCTAGCAGAATTCAATTGTTGTTTTTCTAAATAGAAAGTAGATTTTAGTAAAGTTAAAGAACTTTTTATTTTATTTATTTATTCTCTATTGTCAAAGTGAAGTACAGAGGGTTTACACTTTCATATGTAAGGCAGTGAGTACATTTTTTATCCAACTTGTTACCTCCTCCCTCATTCCTCCCCTCCTCCCTCCCTTTGCCCTCTCCCCTCCCCTATGAGTTGTACAGTTGTTTACACCAAATGGTTTTGTAAGTATTGCTTTTGGAATGAATTGTCTTTTTATCCTTTGTCTCTCAATTTTGGTTTCCCTAGTTCTAATACATGTATATACAGTATCCAGGGTATTAAGATCAGATACAGTGATAGCAGGGGTAAAGCCACAAGAACGGAATACAAGTGGAAAAAGAAAAGAAAAAATCAGATACTGTTTCACATGGTATGTTGAAAATAATTACAACAATGATAAGACACTTGTTTCCATAATGTGGGGTTCATTTCACTTAGCATCACCTTATGTGTTAAGAACTTTTTAGTAATAAAGCTAGGTGATAAAGTACTAATCTAGAGAAAAAGCCATGCTTCCATTATTTTGTATATTTAGGAAAAATAAAATTTCTTGGAACTCCCAGTATATCTCCTGTTAATAAATTGAAGAAGGTTATATTTATCTATAAATGGGATGATATATGAAGGTCCATTTTCAAAGCATATATATATACGTATATATACGTATATATGTACGTATATATACGTATATATACGTGTATATGTATATATATATATATATATATATATATATACTGTATTTTAGTTAGTAATATGTACACATGCCAGCACCTGTAAACCAGTTTGGTTGATATTTGTTGCTTTTTGTATTCCCATATGTTGGCCTGTCTCACTAGGACTTTCTCTTTTTTTTCAAACTTTAAATGTCTTTCTTTTCTTTTTTTATTTATATATATTTTTTTCTATTTATTGTCAGAGTGATGTACAGAGAGCTTACAGTTTCATACGTTAGGCCTTGGGTACATTTCTTATACTGTTTGTTATCTCCTCCCTTGTTCCCCCCTCCCCCCTTTCCCTTTCTTTCTCCCCTCATGAGTTGTTCAGTTGGTTTACACCAAATGGTTTTACAGGTATTGCTTTTGGAGTCGTTTGTCTTTTTATCCTTTGTCTTTTGATTTTGATATTTTCTTTCACTTTCCTAGTTCTAATACCAATAAATACAGTATCCAGTGTATTCAGATGAGATACAGTGAAACTGTGGGTACAACCACAGGAAGGGGATACAAAAGGATCATCAACAATAGAAGCTACAGTTTCATATGGCATATGGAAAGTGATTACAACAGTGATATAACAGTCGTTTCCATAACATGGAGTTCATTTCACTTTGCATCATCTTATGCGTTCATAATGGCATTGCTTTTAGGCTCTTGTGATCCTCTGCTGTGACTAGCCTAAACCTGTGCTAATTATTCCCTATGAGGGAGACCATAGAGTCCATGTTTCTTTGGGTCTGGCTCACTTCACCTAGTATAATTTTTTCCAAGTCCTTCCATTTCCTTATGAATGGGGCAATGTCATTCTTTCTGATAGAGGCATAAAATTCCATTGTGTACATGTACCACATTTTCCTGATCCATTCATCTACTGAGGGGCATCTGGGTTGGTTCCATATTTTAGCAATGACAAACTGTGCTGTGATGAACAAGTAATCTCATTTTCCAAAGACAAGAAAGAAAGAATTCTAGTTTGGAACACACTGACCTTGCAATGCTTTGGGTAGCCGGGTAATGTGACAAAAGAATTAACCACATAGGGCTGTACATTCCCTTTTCCAATTGTACTCCACCCTATTAGAAGAGAAGTGAGAGTGAAAATCCATCTATTATTACATGACCAAGCAATTTATTATTTACTGTTCCAATGATGCATTTAGCATACTGAAACTTCGAGAATAAAACATTGCTATTTTTAGTGTCTACAAACTCCATGGTATCCAAATATTTTGTTTTTATCAATATTAGGAAATGAAACTGGAAATTGGCAAGACATTTTATATTTGTTTATTTATTTGTGGAACAGAATAAAAAAAAACATGTGCCTGTAAAATGAGGGAAAGAAAACATTTAAGGGGAAAGATAAAGAAAAATTTATTGAGAAATTATAAAGAATGCAAGGTATCATAAAGGTAGGGAATGCCTGACATTTCTTTTTACTAAAGCCTAGTTCATTTGACAGTGATAGCCTATGTAGAAGTTAAAGGCTGACTGAGTTTTAATACCCTGTTCTGTGGAGTAAAAGCCAGGGTAACCTACCTAAACAAATAAGTTGGCTTTTCTGGGGCTCCTTGCTTGCTAGTGCACTACAGAGTCAAGACTATAGCCAAATATTAACCTCACACTCCCTCAGAACACAGTGGCACAGTTCATAATCTTAAGAAGTAAATGGTTTGCTAAACTACTTATTATTTATTTGATAAAGTTCATTACTAAGATGAATGTATAATCTTCATTAGAATTCACCAACTACATTCAAATATGTGTAACATTTTCTATTTAAGAAAAAAATATTTTTACATCATTACAATATAAAATGTTGTATTTTATTCTGATTTTGAAAATATGATGTACATACTTATGTTGAGAAATTTAAAATGCTTTGATCCAAATCCATTTAGTTTATTAAAGAATAAGTAGCAATTGCACCAAATTTCTGTTAAAAATTAGAGTATTGAAGCACACAATAATCTTAACAAAGAAGATCTGTACTCTAACAAAAATCAGTTCAATAAGTAAAAATATTAATAGCTTTTGTATATGAAAGTAAGAGTTGAGAACAAAACAGCTCATGTCTTTCATTAACTATATAAGTTAATTTCATATACAAAATGTATGTACCCTGTACAACAAGAAAATAGGAAGGTTACTTCAGCTTAACTATTATATCAGTTATTCCATAATGTCTTTGGATATACAAAAGATTGATTTTCTGGACAAAGATATAAATAAGATGAAATTGCTAGAACCTACTAATTTAAATCCACCAATTATAAACAAATGATCTAGACATATAGAAAAACAAAATTATTTTTTCATTTTTGTTTTAACTATGGCTAGATTATATTAAAAATAAATACTGTGTTAAACATATTTTCCAATCTTTACAGATTTTACATAATATAATCAGTAGCAGAACAGCTATAATTTATTTTATAAACTGTACAATAATCTACAAGACTATGTTTATGTAAAGCAAGTCTTATTTAATCTTTCAAGAATATTTGTTGAATGATACCAACCTAGGTGTACCCCTGAGTATAAATGGATAAAGAAAAGTTAAAATATATCAAAAGATATTTAGAGGGGCTGGGAATATGGCCTAGTGTCAAGAGTGCTTGACTTGTATACATGAAGACCTGGGTTCAATTTCCCAGCACCACATATATAGAAAACGGCCAGAAGTGGTGCTGTGGCTCAAGTGGCAGAGTGCTAGCCTTGAGCAAAAAAGAAGCCAGGGACAGTGCTCAGGCCCTGAGTCCAAGGCCCAGGACTGGCAAAGAAAAAAAAAAAAAAAAGGAAGAAAGGTACCCAAGGCCCAACATATGAAACTGTAACCTCTCTGTACATCACTTTGACAATAAATAAGAGAAAAAGAATAACATTTTAAAAATTTTTTAAAGATATTTAGATAAATGGATAGACAGAAAGACAGACAAAATTGAGTATTGTTTAACTATAAAGAATAATGAAGTTTTGCCATTTTCAGGAAAATGATTAGAAATAGAGATCATCATGTTCAGTGAAATGTCAGAAAGAGAAAGATAAATATCTCACGCTTTCTGTCCTGTGAAAAATCAAGATTTAAAGAAGATAGAATGACTTGTAAATAGAAGTGAGACAATTTAGGAAGATGAAGGGAACCAATGTGGAAGGGTAAGACAGACAAGACCAGGTAATGTGGATGTTGAAATTACATGACCTACATGTATGAAGAGGACAACATGAAACCCATTACTTTGATGACTTTTGCGATTAACATGCCCTGATAAAAAGACAGAAAATATGAAGGTGACCATTCTAATCACATTATATTTATGCAAATACACATTTCATATAATATTCAGCAGCTAACAATTTTAAATGCATTCACCATGCTTTTTCAACTTAGGCTGTTACCACGGAAACAGCAGCTGGCATGCAGAAGTGGGATGTTTGTAACTCTCATATCTCAGCTGTGCTTGTTAGGTAAATGATGGAAATATCATTTTTCAAAGCAACACCTGCAGCTTTTGGGTTCCAACAGGTACGCAGAATATAATATTTTAGCTTCTGAAATGTTTTAGTCCATAGTGTTTCTGTATAAATCATAACTACGCCTGTCTTTGAAAGAGGCTTAATTACTCTGTCTGTTTTAGAAAATGACTTCTCAAAAAAGATAACTGATTGGGTGTAACTTAGAGTTACAATGGCTTTCTGGACTCCCAGAGTCACATTGAAGAAAATTATCATGACATCTGCTAAAAGTAAATTTTATAGAGAGCCACTTTGGTATTTATACAGCTAGTCAATTTTAGTGTTTGTCTATGGCTGTGAATTTTTTACTGTAGACTTTATCGTCAGTTCAAAAACCATACCTGAGAAATTGGATGGCTACTACCTCGCTAATTATTAACTGATAAATATCTGAACTTGTTTAAGCTATTTGTGCTTGATACTTATGTTTGATACTTTGTGTCTTGATACTTGTGTTTGATAGACATCTGCCAGAGTTAGACTTTAAAATGCGAGGTCCCTTCTATTTCAAAACCCAATGAAGTACTTAGTAAGATAATGTTTGCTCTTGTTTCAGATAGAAAATTGGTCAATCTCTAAATATTTTTTGAAAAAGGACTAAAAGAAGATAAACTGAAGAATTCTCTATAATCGTAGCTACACAGGAGTCTAAGATCTGAGGATCAAGGTTTTAAGCCAGTCTGGGCAGGAAAGTCTGTGAGACACTTATCTCCAATAAAGTACAAAAAGGCTAAACTTGTGGCTCAAGTGGTAAAGCACCAGCCTTGAGAAAAGAGTCATAAGACAGCACCTAGGCCCTGAGTTCAAGCCCCAGGAAGGGAAAAAAAAAAAAAAAAAAACCTCTGAAATTGAAGTTTTATGATTGTGTGTTGCCTAGCAAGCAGCAGGTTCTGAGTACTGGCAATAAAAAATAATGTTTCCCGATTATGTGAGAAAATAGGACAATTTTTCTTATTTACTGTGTTATTATTATAAAGGTGATATACAGAAGGATAACAATTACTTGAATCAGGTAATGAGTACATTTCCTTTCGCGCAGTGTCTTCCCTTCCCTCACTGTCTCCCAGTCACTTCCTCCCATCCCCACCCACCAGTTGTGTAGTTCTCTTTCATCAGTGTCCATTGAGCTCCACGGCTGAGTTTTCACCCATTTTCCCTTGAGTACTGCACCTTCCTCCCAACCCTTCTAAAGATGTACACTTAAATGCATACTATAGCTAAAAAAGAAGACAGAAACATCAAAACATAAAATTTGATAATGGGAGAGAGAGAGAAAGAGAGATCTCTTATTTCTGTATCTTGGAGTTTTTATACAATTTTAAATTAATACAAAGGGGCACATAGTCATTGCACTTATGTGTAGTATTCTCATTTGGTCTCACTGTATGTGTGACAGTCTTAAGAATATAAAATGAAATTATTTTTAAAACAATTCATTAGTCATTTTTAGATAAAGAACATAGATAAAACAAAAATATTTCATGGATGCAACTAGCATTTCAGCACAGAAAGTGTCAGGTAAATCCATTGGCCTTCACACCAAAATGTGCTTAGCCAAATTAGCTCAGAGAAATAGCCACGCGCAATCATTCCATTTTTAATGGAAAGCTTATTTCATCCATTAAACGCAATGAAGAAGAATTGGGATACTGAGGAACTTTAAGTAGTTATACATCTACATACTTAAAACATTATATTGTTAAATAAAATAATGATCATTATTTCTACCTAAAAATTGTTCCAGGTATTTTGTTATATCAAAAATTTCAAATGCACACAATATTAACTCATCATTATCCAATCTGTTCATGTAATTAAAATTATAGTGGTCATCTATGCAATTAAAGCCTATGTGGCCATCTATGAGTACATACATATATGGAAGAATGAGAAAAACCCTAAAATAAATCTATTGGGTTGGCAGTATAAAGACAAGGTTTAAAGAACAGAGGGAGGAAATGATCAGCATGGTATATTTTGGTTTTGTTTTGCTTGTTGACTAAAACAATAAAAACTGACACAAGATATAAAACAAATGGAAACAAATTTTACTGTTTCCACTTCATGAGTTTCACTAACAGAACAATGTGGTTTATGTTAAAATATTTACAATGCCAAATATCAAGTACTCATTGATGAGATAAATATTGAGATCCCATTCTTGAAAGTCATACCCTGTTGAAGTATTCAGGAGCCATCCAGGTAATCTGTAAAAATTTCTGCCCACCTGTACCCTGGTAAAGACCACAAACAAGGAACAATAATCATACATAAGTCAATGAGTTCTTATAAGATAGCAACTACTACTGAGCAAAAACAACATAGACTAGGGACAAGGAGGACAGTTTTTCTGCATTTAGTTCTTGACATAAATCTTGCTGGAAGGAAACATTTGAGCAAAGTCATAATGTGGATGCATTTCCACAGTGGTCTCCAAGAAAAGCGTTCCTGGAAAGTAGAAGAATCAATTCTTTTTTCAGTTGGAAAACTCAAAAAAATTAATTCAAAAATTATTTTAGCTAGATGCCAGCAGGTCGTTCTGGTAGATCTAGCTACTCAGGAGCCTAGAAAAATCAAAGCTGAAAGGCAGTTTGGACCTAAAATTCTGAGAGATTCTATCTCAAAAAAAAAAAAAAAAAAAAAAAAGCACTAGCCAAAATCAAGCCAGCTGAGGGAGTGTGAGGTTTTGAGTTGAAGCTCCAGTACCACAAGAAATAGGATTATTTTACTCATAATTCTACTACCACTATTTCCTAAAAATCATTCTTTACTTTGATGTCAAGAACTGTACAAAACAGATAGAATTAGGTATGAATAGATATAGGTATCTATAGTTAATATGCAGCTATTGAGATATAGACAATTATCTATATTATTGTAGGTTTATAGCTAAATATAAAGATTATATAAATATAAATATAAAGATATATATAAAGATACAAAGATAAAGATTATATATAAAATTATAACTATATGAAGTCACAGATAATTATAATTATTGAAGTTTATAAGTACTATCTCATATTTAATTGTTATTACTACTATTTTTATTTAATGTATATTTAGTGCTGGTTTATAGAAACACTAGTATTAAAGTTTCTTCTCTGTTCTGAAGAAAGTCTGTAGATAAGGAAGGACAGAGTCGCATCACCATAACATATCTGAGGACAGGTGGAGTGACTGGGTTTAACATTGAAAAAGCTGAGTTCAGAGAGAGGAAGCAATGTAAATATCAGTAAGACAACCATACCACTTACTCATGTTTTCTTAAAGGCAGTTCATACCAGAATCTAATCTTCATGTTAATGGAAGCAACGAATGTCAGGAGAAAGGTAGAATTTCAGTCATGTGGGAGATTTAGAATTCGTTATTTATGATTTTAACACATATTATTTTTTAAATTAATAATAATACCTATGGCTGGGCAACAGTAGCTCACATATGTCATCTTTACTATGCAGGAGGCTGACATCTGAGGATCACCGTTCAAAGCTAAACAGGGAAGGAAAGTCTCTGGGAATCTAATCTCCACAATTAAGCACTAAAAATCTGGAAGTAAAGGTGTGGCTCAAAGTTGTAGAGCATTAGCATTAAGCAAACAGACTCAGGGAAGGCATTCAGGCCCTAAATTCAGGACTGGTGCACATACACACACACTCACACACGTACCTATAAACACACACATACACACACAATAATACCTATAAAATGAAATCTTTATTATTAAATAATATAAAATTTTATCAAAAGCCAATGTTTTTTAACTATGCATCTACCATGATGCAATTCTTTAATACTCTAACTCACATTATGCAGACATGTATTTAGTCTTGACAGACTAAACCCTTTCCAAATTCTAATTTTATATTGTTTTGTGTGTACTGTTCCCACGTGGATTGAAGGAGGGAAAAGAAAGCCAGGGACAGAGAGTTATCACTGTTTGTGTGGGGGCAATCTGGCTATGGACACTTTCAAGGTATTGTTTGCAGGGCTGATTCAGCGGATCTGGTTGGTTAGGCTCCTGGCCCTTTCCTACCTTGCTGATCCCTGTGCCTTTTTATCCCTCCAAAAGCTCAGCTCTCTGTGGAAGATGAACATCCCAGACAAAGAAGGACCGTTCTCCTAGAAAGAAAGTGAACATGCGTTGTTGCGCTCCCCTGGTAGAACCTCCAAACAGCCTTCGAGGTCCATCTGTAGGAGAACATAGAGTCGTCTCTTGGGAAAAAATGATCAGTGTTACATTATAAACATCATAGACATTTATGTTATCAGAATATTTCAAGAAGTTGTAATCCACCTAGATACTATATGCCATTGATACAAAGTGGTAGAAATCAAACCAAACCACAGTTGGGCCCATGAAGGAATAGTTTGCAAACCTCTAGCTGCACGATGCTTAAAATTGTGTCCTTTCCTTCACGTTCAATATCTTTTACGGTTTTTGTTAAAACTCATCCTTTTATATTTTTTGTTTTCTGTAATAGCTGTTTTTTTCTATTTTTGTAAATGTATATATCCTTAATAAATCAGTGGCAAAGTTATTTTCATATTAACTTATGTCATTACTGGAAACAAAGTATTTCATTCATATTAAATTGTATCATTGCCAGAAATGAAATACTCAACATTGTCTGAGAATATCTTAATAATAATTAATAATTTATATCCTATAAAGCAAAGATTTCCAGGTTGCTTTTACTTATTTGTGTTGTTATAAACAAGCTTGTGCAAGTTTATACCTGCAAACACATTTTTTTAATTAACATTAACTGTGCACTAGGGGCTTACTCCTGCAATCTTAGCTACTCAGGAAGCTGAAATCTGAGGAGCATGGTTCAAAGCCAGACCAGACAGGAAAGTCTGTAAGATCTTACTTCTAATTAACAGCCAAAAAGCCAGTAGTAGAGCTCTCAGTGGTACAATGTACAATGCTAGCATATTTGTGTGTGTGTGTGTATACATATATATAAAGTAAATGGATAAAGTAAACTGTAAATGTTTTTTCTCTGGAAAATGCATTTTCAGTTTTATTTTATATGTTTTAGGTATGCAATACATTTTTTGTCTTATCAAAAAGAGTGTATGCAAACTGATGTTAATGATTCAAGGATCTAATTTTATAACTAAACAGAAAATAAAATAATATAGTAAAACAGGAATGTTGTTTCTATGTTATGAGATTATGTTGTACTTATTACCAAAGTTTTCATTAAGTTACTGATAAATATTGTTCACATGTGATATAGTGACAGTTAAAATGGCTTATTAAATTACACATTCCTCATTTTTGAAAATTACAGTTCTTTTCACTAATTTAAAGTCTGAGATAAAAAATTATTTGCTTTTATGTTACATTTTCTCAGTTCATTTATCTCATTTATATAATTTACAACACTAATATGGTAGTTAAGTGGCTAATGAAAAAATGTGTCTGTTAGGAAAAATAAGAATATATTGAGTCAGAAGCTCCTGAGTTGAAGCTTTCCATAAATAAGTTCCTACATGCACTGTTATACTTTAGACAACTTTCATAGAAGACATTGAGGAAAACATGGAGTGGACTCAGCCTTTCAATATAGTATAACTGATACTACCCTGGCTCACAGAGAAGTAATAACTTGTACTTATAAGTACAATGAAGGAGACATTAAAACACTATTTATTAATGCAATGAAATAAGCATGTTATTCTTGAAGCAAATTCCAAATTATTAATTGTACATTAAGTAATTTGCTTTATTAGCAAAGGCTTAGACAAATTGACTGACTAAAATAATAATCCAAAATCAAGCTTCTTTACAGGTCAGGATTAAGAGACATTTTAATCATTGTGTTCAGTCTCTATCACTTGAGCTGCAGCTCTACCTCTAGCTCTTAGGTGGTTAATTTTAGGTTAGAGTATCATAGACATTTTAACTGGACAAGGTTTGAACTGTTTTTTTTTTTTTTTTCTGTTTTTGTTTTTTTGGCCAGTCCTGGGGCCTGGACTCAGGGCCTGAGCACTGTCCCTAGCTTCTTTTTGCTCAAGGCTAGCACTCTGCCACTTGAGCCACAGCGCCACTTCTGGCCATTTTCTGTATATGTGGTGCTGGGGAATTGAACTCAGGGCCTCATGTATATGAGGCAAGCACTCTTGCCACTAGGCCATATCCCCAGCCCCACAAGGTTTGAACTGTAATCCTCAGATATCAGCCTCTTGAG
This sequence comes from Perognathus longimembris pacificus, assembly GCF_023159225.1. Classification (NCBI taxonomy): domain Eukaryota; kingdom Metazoa; phylum Chordata; class Mammalia; order Rodentia; family Heteromyidae; genus Perognathus; species Perognathus longimembris. The sequence goes on along the minus strand of NC_063174.1, from coordinate 14,292,763 downwards.
TAGCTAAGATTACAAGCATGAGCCACAAGTACCCTATTTAAAAATCAACACTAATTTGTCCATGTATAATGAAAGAGGCTTGTGATGCTAACTCAGAAGACTGAGGAGGAAAGCCCTAGAGTTCAAGGCCAGTTCAAGGCACTGCATAAAACAAACAAGCAAACAAATAAACAAGGAAACAAAATGTTTTATTTAGAAGAACTGAGTAGTATAAATTGTAATATAAGGCAATTTAAGACAGAGTGATTACAAGCACATTTCAAAATCTGAATCAGTAGGAAAAGCAAATATCAATAGTAAGATTTGGATATTAATAACAATGATAAAATACTTTTACCTCGCAAAACATAAATATTCTTTCATTGATTACATATCTAAAAGTTAAAGCTTTGAAAGGAGCAAAAGCTATGTTGGGAAAAATCTCTTGGGAAGTGAGGGGATCTTCTAAACAATATTCACTGAACCATGAACAATAACATGAAAATATTTGGATGCCATAAAATTTTACTGTCAAACAGAAACAAAAATATGTAAGTAACACTGCAAGCAAGAACTTTAAAACAATACAATCAGAATTTGTAGAAAATATACATACCACTAATGTATGATATTGTATATATTATATGATATAATATTCATAATATATACATAAGTTGTATAATATATATTTTATTAATTATATGTGAATATATATAGAATTGGTATATTATAAATATATATGTATAATATATAATGCATAGTATTACCATATGCATATATAATATTCAGCTCTCAACCTTGCTTATCTCTTTTATCCTGATGATTATGAGCTTAAATCATTTTACTTAAATGACATGAATTAGTTTTTCCTGAGGGCTGAATAATATTCTGTACACAATATTTTATTATTCATTCATTTTTTTATTTAGTTTCACTATAGTGAATTGAACATGATAATCTAGTAGAAATACGACCAAGAGTGGTATGATAGGCTTATACATAGTTGTATTTTGATTTTTTTGAAGAATATGTCTACTGATTTCCATATGTTAAACTAGTTTATATTATATTAATATTGTATGAAGGTGTTCCTTGATTACTGGAATTAGACTGGGATGAGATGAAATTTATTGTAGCTTTGATTTGCATTTTCTTTATGCCTGTTCATATTGAACACTCTCTCATGCACAAAAGCTAAATTCATACCCTACAAGAAAAAATAATACTAAACATAAAGGAAAACAGGACTTCAAATTATACAACAAAGCCATTATTCAACAATTATACTATGGAGTAACAAAAACAGAATGGTGCTTCTACGGAAACAGACAGAAGAACAATGGAACAGAAGAGAAGATCCACAATTTAAACCAAAGTCATAGCTATCTAATCTTTGACAAATACGCTGGAGAATGGCAGCCGCTTTTACAAAAGGTGCTGGGAAATCTCGTTATCTTCAGCAAAGATGATGAAGTTGATCTCCATCTTTCACTCTACAGAAATCCATCACAAATGAATCAAAGATCCAAGTGTCATACCTAAAGTTTTTTTTTAAAAAAAAAAAGTACTGTAGGAAAACGGGGGAAGCTCAGGAAGTTATAAGCTTGTAGTTCTCAGACTTCTCTGAAGAGGAAATGAGAATGGCCAAGAGATACTTGAAGAAGTGCTCTACATCACTGGCCATAAAACAAATTCAAATCAAACAATACTGAGATGCCAACTCACCCTAGTAAGAATTTCCATTATCAGGAAAACTAATAACAAATGCTGGAGGAGATGTGACTAAAAGGGAACGCTGCTACATTGTTGGTGAGATGCAAACTTGTTCAACCACTCTGGAAAGTGTTATCAAGGTTCCTCAGAGGGCTAAACATAGAGCTCCCCTACGAACTTACAGTCCCACGTTTGCTCATCTACCCAAAAGATTACAAACAAGATCACACTAAAGCCATAGCACAACAATGTTCATCACAGCACAATTTGTCATTGCTGAAATATGGAACCAACCCAGATGCCCCTCAATAGACAAATGAATCAGGAAAATGTGGTACATATACACAATTGAATTCTATGCCACTATCAGAAAGGATGACACTACCCCATTCATAAGGAAATGGAAGGCCTTGCAAAAAAAAAAAAAATTGATTACAAAGCCATTCCAAAAGCAATACTTACCATTTGGTATAAACAACTAGGGAGTGGGCAGAGATTCAGGGGGGATGGGGATGGGGGAAAATGAAGGAGGTGGTAACAAGTTGGATAAGAAATGTACTCACTGCCTTACATAAGAAACTGTAACCCCTCTGTACTTCACTTTGCCAATAAAGAAAAAAAAAATCCAGAAATGTCATTCCAATAATGAAAGAAATTAGTTAAACTATCATAACTCCATTTTTTACTCTGACCAGTAGCAGAGATCTTGAAAATGATGGCAATATTTAAATTATTAATATGTTGAATGCTGGTACTTTCCAACTTTTTTTCTGCTGGGAATTTAAATAGATACATCTAATGTAATTTTAAGTTTAGAAAATAATAATAAGATAGAAACTAAAACTTTGGAAGAATTTTAGGATTAGAGAAATCACTTAAATTGAAGAGAAAATAAAACTAACAAGCAATTTAAATGCTTTTAACCACAGATAATACTTCAGTAAATTACTTGTCATATTATTTAATTGTAAAATTGATTTTTAAAATGCCACTCTCTCAGAACACCAATATAAAAAGATACTTTGTAAAGACAAATTAAATTAAATAATTCAGAACATGGCTGAGAATATACCACAAATAAATTTTCATATTTATTTATTGTTTTGAAACCATAAAAATATAAGGAAATATATGTAAACTCCTTTCTCTTCCTTACACTATATGGTGTCCTAATTTTGTGATTTTATGCTCTCATTACTCCCCTCTTGCTTATATTTTTACCACTTCCAAGAAATACTTCTATAATGCCACTGAGTGTTTAGTTTCATTCAAGAGCTTCCCAATCTCTAGCAAATGAAATAAAATCCAAATACTAAGTCGTATATCCAAGATCACAGTCTATCCAGTCTAGACACAAGTATACACATTGGTTTTATCATCCTATAAACTCTTTGTAATCTGCTTGCAGAATTTAAGAAAAGGATGGTTTTGCTTTTCCAGAATTAGTCAAATTTCTACTCCTTAAATACCTGATTCCTGATCATCTTTCTGTTTTGTATCTTGAGGTGGGTTGTATTTCATTGACAAGAAATATCTTCACTATCTTCATATCCCCTCTGCCTCTAGCCTCATATAGTTCTAACTACATGTGTATGCAACAGAGAAAAGAGAACTGTACTTCCCATTAAAATAGCCACAAGCAATAAAATATTGACAGAATTTATGATGTCTTCATGATCCTACTCAAATGCTGCCTCTTTTATCACCCACACTTGAGAACTGCTTTCACTCTCAATGCTTGATGCCTCCCACTCAGACTTTTCACACTCCTGTCTGTGTGATTGTGTGATGCTTTCTGTCTCTTTATACTTTCTATTCTACTAGGTGAAAGTCCATGAAATAAGATTGTGGCATGCATTTTCTTCTTTAAAATTACACTTCCATGACCTGAACAGCCAAAAGAGGCAGTATTACAACTTACAAAAGGGCAGGGAATGGTTTGGATTTGGTTTGTCTCTTCTGATAATCATGTTGAAATTCCATTACACTTGCGGCTGTATTTGGAGGCAGCCCTACATGGATTCCCATCTCAAGGAGCTATGGAGGGAGGAGGGGACATTCAGCTCCTTTTCTCTCCTCTGTGTATACATTTGACCATGAACTGAAATTGACCTCCTTTCTTTAAGCATTCTCTAGTCTCAAGTGCTCTGTTATAGTAAAAGAAATCAGATAAAGAGGACTCCTCTAGTACTTTCAAATCTAAGAGAAGTAGAACATGGAAGTTACTAAACTGACTGAGCAAATATAGTTGACTTCCAGAGTATTTGAGACCAGAGACATTTTGTTGCTGTTGTTTTGTTTTATTTGATTTTTTTAACCTCTTGTGCTTTTGGCAAAAACAAACAGTATATAGACCAAACTAGCCTTGAAGTTGTGATCCACTTGCCACAGCCTCTTGCTTGCTGAGATTACAGGTTTGCACCAACGTCTCTGGTTATATTCACTGGGAATTTTAAGTGATTGTGAAAAAAAAGCAGCAATATAAAATTAATTAAAAGATAATTAATAACATTTCTTCAACAGTACTGAGTGTACAGTCCTATTAATTATTACATTCTTTGATGGATTCACAATTATTTTGATATCAAGAATATTAATAACTAACTAAAACCAATAGCAAATGAAAGAGTATTTTAATTGAAGGAAAAACCAGAAGTGCTATCCCCAAATTGCATAATAACCTTCTTAAAATTTGCAGCTCTTCAAAAGTTGGATGACAGTGGGCTCATACCTGCAATTCTGGCTTTTTGAGAGGCTGAGATCTGAGGATCACAGTTTGAAGCCAGATCAGACAGGAAAGTTCATGAGACTCTTATTTTCAAAAAATTGACCAAACCAGCTGAACGTGGAGCTGTGGCCCAAGAGCTACAGCAATCCTTGATCAAAATAGCTCAGGAACAGCACCCAGGCTCTGAGTATAATCCCATAGATGGTGCAAAAAGACAAAAGCCATGATGTTTAATTTTCTTTAGAAAGGTATTTAACTTAAGTGTGATCTCATCATATGAAGATGTGAAATCTGTTAGAATGAATGAAGAAGTAGCTGTTGGAGACAGGTATGGATTTAAAACCACATACTTGCTAGCATTACTGGCTCATGCCTATAATCCTGGTTCAGGAGGCTGAGATCTGAGGATCACTATTCAACACCCATGAGGGCAGGAAAGTCTGTGAGACTGTATCCTGTTAAGCACCATAAAAATCAGAAGAACGCATAAGATGATGCTAAGTGAAATGAACTCCATGTTATGGAAACAAGTGTTATATCACTGTTGTAATTACTTTCAACATGACACGTGAAACCGTAGCTTCATTTGTTGATGATCCTTTTGTATCCCCTTCTTGTGGTTGGACCTGCGCTATCACTATATCTCATCTGAGAGTACATTGGATAATATATATATATATACATATATGTATATATATGTATATATATATGTATACATATGTATACATATATATGTATATATATATATATATACTGGTATTAGAACTAGGGAAGTGAAAGGGAATATCAAAATCAAGAGACAAAAGATAAAAAGACAAACAACTCCAAAAGCAATACTTGCAAAACATTTGGTGTAAACCAACTGAACAGGTGATGGGGGAAAAGGGAAAGTGGGAGGGGGAAGGGGGGAATGAGGGAGGAAGTAACAAACAGTACAAGAAATGTACCCACGGCCCAATGTATGAAACTGTAACCTCTCTGTACATCAATTTGACAATAAAATTTAAAAAAGATTCTATTTCATTAAAAAAAAATTGCACATAGGAAGTGCACTCTCTACAGACAACAATTTGAAGAGGTGCCTGTGTATCATCCACCTGGCAAACACGTGAACTATCTCGTACTAGTAGAGAACAGAAGGATGACAGTTAATTTTCAATAGAGCAAAGCATATGCATGAAAGATGTGTAAAACTGAAACCATTTTCTACTGAGCAAAAAAACCATCATTGCCATAATCCAAAAGGTGCCTTAGAAAGAAATGCCTCTCATTTTAGCACTTCAGGTTGCCATAATCATCAATCAAAAGGTGTGTGTATGTATGTGTGCATGTACGTGTGTGTGTTATGGGCACGTGTTTGTGCCACGTGTTTGTGCGTGTTTGTGTGTGTGTGATGATCCTAGGGCTTGAACTCAAGGCCTGGCTGCTGTCCTTGAGCTTTTTTCCTCAAGGCTAATACTCTACTTCTTGAACCACAGCTCCACCTCCTGTGTTTTCATGAGTAATTGGAGATAAGTGTCTCAAAGACCTTCTTGCCTAGGCCGGCTTCAAACTGAAACTCACAGATCTCATTCTCATGTGTAGCTCAGATTACAGGCATGAGCCACTTGTGCCTGGCTTGCTCAGACGTATTTAGGCTCAGAAATAACCTGTTTCCAAATGACTACACCTCTGCTGTGATATCTTATCTTGGTTATTAAATTACTGAATACTTTCCCAAGAAATAAACTTAATTTGAAAAGATAGAAAATACAATTTTCCATTCAATTTGTAAGCTGACTTGTTTAATGACAAGGGATAGTTTTTATCAGACAGTGTTTTATTTTGTTAACCTGTTCTATTATTGTGAAACTATATTTTTTATATATTTTTATTATCAAACTGAATTACAGAGAGGTTAGAGTTTCATACATTAGGCGTTGGATACATTACTTGTATTGTTACCTCGTCCCTAATTCCCCCCTTCTCCCCCCCTCTTTCCCTTCCCTTTCTCCCCCCACGAGTTGTTCAGTTGTTCAATTCATTTTCGTCAAACACTTTGTAAGTATTGCTTTTGAAGTTGTTTGTCTTTTTTTATCCTGTGTCTCTCGATTTTGGTATTCCCTTCCAATTTCCTGGTTCTAATACCAGTATACACAGTTTCCAATATACTCAGATAAGATACAGAGATAGTGTAGGTACAACCACAGGAAGGTGATACAGGAATATCATCAATAATAGAGGCTACAGTTACATATGGCACGTTGAAAGTATTTACAACTGTGATACAACAATAGTTTCCATAACATGGAGTTCATTTCACTTAGCATCATCTTATGTGTTCATAAGGGTATAGCTATTGGGCTCTTGTGATGCTCTGCTGTGACTTGCCTAAACCTGTGCTAATTATTCCCTATAAGGGAGACCATAGAGTCCATGTTTCTTTGGGTCTGGCTCACTTCACTTAGTATAACTTTTTCCAAGATCTTCCATTTCCTTACAAATGGAGCAATACCATTCTTTCTGATAGAGGCATAAAATTCCATTGTGTATATGTACCACATTTTCCTGATCCACTCATCTATAGAGGGGCATCTGGGTTGGTTCCAGATTCTAGCTATGACAAATTGTGCTGCGATAAACATTGTTGTGCTGGTGGCTTTAAGGTGATTATGTTTGTGGTCTTTTGTATAGATACCCAAAAGTGGGGCTGCTGGGTCATAGGGGAGCTCTATGTTTAGCCTTGTGAGGAATCTCCATACTGCTTGCCAGAGTGGCTGAACCAGTTTACATTCCTACCAACAATGAAGTAGAGTTCCCTTTTGGCCACATCCCCTCCAACAGTTGTTATTGTTAGTTTTCTTGTTATAGGACATTCTTACTGGGTGAGATGAATCTCAATGTTGTTTTGATTTGCATTTCTTTTATGGCCAGTGATGTAGAGCACTTTTACATATGCCTCTTGGCCATTCTCATTTCCTTATCAGAGATGTCTATTTTAAAGTCTCTAGCCCACTTGATGAGGGGGCTATTGGTTCTTTGCGGTTTTGTTTTGGAGGAAAGTAATTTTTTTTAGTTCTGCATATATTTTAGACATGAGGCCTTTGTCTGTTGAATGGCCGGTAAAGATCTTCTCCCAATCTGTGGGCTTTCTGTTTATCTTGCGAGCTAAGCCCTTTGCCCTGAAGAAGCTCTGTAGTTTGATGTAGTCCCATTTGTCCAACCTTTCTTTGATTTGTAGCCTTTCTGGGTCTTTGTTGAGGAAGTTCCGTCCTGTACCAAGGAGCCCAAGTGTTTCTCCTACTCCTTCCTTTAGTGTTTTCATGGTGTCTGTTTTGATTTCAAGATCTTTGATCCATTTGGAATTGATTTTGGTGCAGGGTGATATATAAGGATCTACTTTTAGTTTGTTGCAGGTGTTGAACCAATTTTGCCAGCACCATTTGTTAAAGAGGCTATCTTTCTTCCACACTATAGTTTTAGCTCCTTTATCAAAGACTAACTAGGCATAGTTCTGTGGGTTCATTTCTGGGTCTTCAATTCTGTTCCATTGGTCTTCAGGCCTGTTCCAGTGCCAATACCAAGCTGTTTTTAATACTATAGCTTTATAATACAGCTTGAAGTTGGGTATTGTAATTCCTCCAGCACTGTTCTTTCTGCTTAGGATTGATTTTTGCTCTTCTGGGTCTTTTATTGTTCCATATGAATTTCTGGATTGCTTCCTCTATTTTATTAAGAAATGGTGTTGGGATATTGATGGGTATTGCATTGAATTTGTAGATCGCCTTTGGCAATATTGCCATTTTGATTATATTAATCCTCCCAATCCAGGGGCATGGGAGGTTTTTCCATTTCCTTAGTTCTGCCTTAATTTCGTTTTTCATGTTTTTAAAGTTCTCATCGTAGAGGTTTTTCACTTCTTTGGTTAAGGTTATTCCTAGGTATTTTATGTTTTTTGATGCTATTGCACAAAAAGTTGCTTTCCTGATTTCAGCCTCGGTCTTCGGGTTGTTAGCACAGAGAAAGGCCTTTGATTTGTGAGGGTTTATTTTATATCCTGAAACTTTGCCAAAGTTTTGGATCAGCTCTAGTAGCTTGGGGGTAGAGTCTATGGGGTTCTTTAGGTATAGGACCATGTCCTCTGCAAAGAAAGTTTAACTTCATCTTTTCCTATTTGGATCCCCTTTATATTTTCTTCTTGCCTAATTGCTCTGGCTAGGAATTCTAGTACTATGTTGAAGAGCAGGGGAGAGAGTGGACATCCCTGCCTTGTTCCTGATTTTAAAGGGAATGGCTTTAGTTTTTCACCATTTAGAGTTATGCTTGCTGTTGGTTTGTCATAAACTGCCTTGATTATATTCAGGAATGTTCCCAGGAATCCCAGTTTTTCCAGGGCTTTTAGCATAAATGGGTACTGGATTTTATCAAACGCTTTCTGTGCATTGAGTGATATAACCATGTGGTTCTTTACCTTGCTCCAGTTGATGTGGTGGATTACATTAATTGACTTGCGTATATTGAACCAACTTTGCATCCCTGGGATGAATCCACTTTGATCGTGATGTATGATTTTTTTGATGACCTGTTGAAATCGATTGGCCAGAATTTTGTTGAGAATTTTTGCATCTATGTTCATTGGGGAAATTGGTATATACTCCTCTTTCCGTGATGCGTCCCTGCCTGGTTTGGGGATGAGGGTTATACTGGCTTCATAGAATGTGTCTGGTAGTGAATGTTCTCTTTCGATTTCATCGAAGAGTTTGAGAAATATTGGTGTGAGTTCTGTTTTGAATACCTTGTAGAATTCTGCAGTGAATCTGTCTGGACCTGGGCTTTTCTTGATTGGAAGATCACTTATTGCCTTTTCTATTTCCATACTGGATATGGGTCTGTTTAGAAGGGTTAAGTCTTCATGGTTGAGTTTTGGGATATGAATTTTTTCTAGGAAAACATCCATTTCTTCCAAGTTCTCGAATTTGTTGGCATAAAGGTTTGCAAAATAGTCCCTTATGATGGTGTGAATTTTGGTTGTTTCTGTGGTGATGTTACCTGTTTATCTCTTATTTATTTGAGTGTGCTGCCTTCATTTTTTGTTCAGGTTTGCTAGAGGTCTATCTATCTTGTTGAATTTTTCAAAGAACCAACTCTTTGTTTTGTTGATTCTTTCGATGGTTTTTTTCATCTCTAATTGATTTAATTCTGATTTGATTTTAATTATTTGCTTCCATCTATTGACTTGGGGTTTGGCTTGTTGTTCTCTTCCAAGGAAATTAAGGTGCTTCCTTAAATTATTGAGCTGCTGTTTCTCCAGTTTGTTGGTGTATGCACTCAGAGACATAAATTTTCCTCTGAGTACTGCCTTTGCTGTGTCCCAAAGGAGCTGGTACTTTGTGTCCTCATGTTGGTTGAATTCCATAAACATTTGAATTTCCATTTTAATTTCTTCAATGACCTGACCCACTGATAGTTCAGTAGTGTGTGCTTTAGTTTCCATGAATTGTAGGATTTTCTGTGGTGGCTGTTTGAGTTGAGCTCTAATTTTATTCCATTGTGGTCTGAGAGAGTTCTGGGAATGGTTTTGATACTTCTGAATTTGTACAGATTTTCTTTGTGCCCTAAGATGTGATCTATTTTGGAGAATGTTTCATGTGCCAATAAGAAGAATGTGTATTCTGTTGTTGCAGGGTGGAATAGTCTGTAGATGTCGATTAAGTCTAGTTGTTCTATGCAATTGTTTAGTTCTGTGGTTTCTTTGTTCAGTTTTTGGCGTGTTGATCTGTCCAGAGGTGATAGTGTTAAAGTCCCCAACTATCAGTGTGTTTGGGTTTGTGAGTGTTTTTGGAGACAGTAGTGTTTGTTTGATGAAGTTGGGTGCTCCTGTATTTGGTGTGTAGAAATTTAGGATCATTACATCTTCCCTTAGGAGAGATCCCTTTATTAGTATGTAGTAACCTTCTTTGTCTCTTCTTACCTTTTTTAATTTGAAGTCAATTTTGTCTGATACTAGGATTGCAACTCCAGCCTGCTTATGGGGGCCATTTGCTTGATAGATTTGATTCCAGCTTTTCACTTTTAGAAGATGTTTACTTTTGCTGGATAGTTGAGTCTCTTGGAGGCAGCAGAATGATGGATCTTAATTTTGGATCCAACTTATGAGCCTATGTCGTTTGATTTGCGAATTAAGTCCATTAATGTTGAGCATTAGGATTGGGAGCTGATCATTTGTTCCTTTCATTATCCCTATCTTGTTAAAGGCTGAGTCTTCCCATTTGTTTATCTGTTATTCTGGTTTACTATTTATGGTTCATTTCTTTGTCTGCATTGGGATCTTGATTATTTTCTCTGTATATTACATTTTTGAGTATTTTTGTAAAGCTGGTGTGGTGGAGATATATTGTTTCAGTTTTTCCTTACTGTGGAAGACTTTTATTTGACCTTTGGCTATGAATGAGAGTTTAGCTGGGTACACTATTCTTGGTTGGTAGTTATTTTTATTTAGGGTTTGGCATACCTTATTCCATGCTCTCCTTGCTTTCATGGTCTCTGCTGAGAAGTCTGGGGTAATTCTGATTGCTTTTCCTTTATATGTGATTGTTCTCTTCTCCCTAACAGCTTTAAGGATTCTTTCCTTGACTCTACTGATCCTGTTTTGATCACAGTGTGTTAGTGGGATGTCCTATTCTGGTCTGGTTGGTTTGGGGTTCTAAATGCTTCTTGTATCTATATAGGCCTATCCTTCTGGATATTTGGGAAGTTCTCGGCTAATATTCTGTTAACTAGGTTGCCTATTCCATTAACTTCCTTTTCCATGTTTTCCTCAATACCTATTATCCTTAAATTGGGCTTCCTGATTGTATCTTGAATCTCCTGGAGCGATCTGTTTTGTCGATTGGATTGGTTTTGTATTGTTTTTTTTTTTTTTTCTTTCTCCATAGATTCTAGGGAATCTTCAGCTCCTGAGATTCAATCCTCTGCTTCAGTTAGTCGGGACTGTAGGCTAGCTACTTGATTTCGAATCTCTTTTTCTTCTGACTGGTCTTTCCTGATGATTTCCATGTCATCTCTTAGGTCCTGTATGGACTTCTTTACTTCATTAACTTCAGTAGTTTTGTTTTGAGTGTTGTCTCTCAAATCTTTTAGCTGGGTAGCTATCTTTTCATTTGACTCTGGAAGTTCATTTATCTTTCTACTTGTGGAGGCCATGAAATTCTCCATTAATTTTTGCTTTGCCTCCCTCTCGCTCTAGAATAATTGATTGAAGCGATTCAAACTTTTCATTTATCATGTTTATCAGTAGACTTTGTAGAGCATTTTGGGATTCTCTTCTATGTCTTTGATTGACTGCTCTTCTTCTTGCTTGTTTTGAGTGGGAAATAAGACTTCATTGTTTTCCCTCTTTCTTGTGTTTCTTCGGCCCATTTGGATTGGGAATGCCAAGCTACAAGCAACTGTGAGCACCATTTAAGACCCAAAGCAGACCTTACCAAGCACTGCTGTGTAAATCTTAGAAGTTCACAATTATATACAAATACCTTTTATAAGTGTGTATAAAATTAGATTTGGTGTCCCTAAAGAATACAATTTCAATATAACAAACAATCCTGAGGCCTGTATTCAGTAGTTACTTATTTACTGTTACAACCCTATGAGCAATTCTTGTTCTTATATTAAGTTCCTTTTGGACTAGCTTTCTCTATGAACCCCTTTGTTTCACTCGAATTAAGCAGGTATACCCTCTATCCAATAACCAGGTGTCAATGGCATCTGGAGGACCTGGTAGTAAGTCACGAGTGTAAGTTAGATGTAGTAAAGAAACTTGAGTAAAATGTATGGGGGGTGATGATTTTGGTTTAGTTTCAGTGACGTGGAAATGTGGAGGAGAGTAGAATCAGTAGAAACAACAAGGTTAAAATGATAGACAATAGAGAGTTAGCAGTAAAGAGTGGAGGGGTTATTCATAGGATAGTAATTTCTAAAGAAAGAGAGTACATACAGAGAAATAAAGAAAGAATACTGGAAGATAGATGCACATAACTGAGAAAAATTATTTTAAAAAAATAAGAAAAAACAGAAAAAGAAAAATGAAAATAAAGAACAATAACAACAAAAACTTGATAGAACCAACAGGTGAAAATGGAAAACAAAAACAAACCAATGATGTTTCAGAAATGAAGATATAAGAAAAAAAATAAATAAAAATGAAAGCCTAAAAAACTTTTGAGAAAAAACAAACAAACAAACAAAAAAGTCTTCCTTGTTTGTGTGGGCTTTCTACAGTCTCTGGTTTTCTTGTGATGGTCTGCAGTCTATTCTGCCGCTTGGCTGGTTTGACTTACTTTCAGTTTGCAGGGGGTGGATCTGTTCTGACCCTCTGCCCCTGTTAGTGAAATCCTGGGTCTGTGTGGTTTGTACAGCTTGCAGGTAGGCCTTGGGCATCCACTGTAGATGGGGACATGAACAGTCTTAGGAACCGTGGCTCCTCCCTTCTGCTGTGGGGCCACGGCCTTTAACGCCTGGCTTTGAATAGGCTGTGGACTCAGCAGGGCGGGGCGACTCTGGCCTGGTTTACCGGGCTGAGAGTCACTTGCCTGGGGGAGGTTCCTCTCTCCTGGGCAGGGCGGCCTTCTGGGTAGAGCTGGGTATGGAATTCAGCTCCGTTTCAGGCTGGGAATTGAGCTTCTAAATGGGACCATTTATCTGTCTCGGGAAGTTTGTTCTCCCGTTTGGCTGTTCTGTGCCGCCGATAGCTGCTCGCCTCTTTTGCTTTTTAATTCAGAAATTCTGGCGGGCAGGGCGGGCACCTCTAGCCGAGCCAAGGCCGAGGACAAGCCTCCCACCTTGGCAGTGGGAGTTCTCCTGGGCGGAGCTGGCTCTCACTGATTGGTCCCTCTTGCCCTTCTCAAAGATGGCCCTTTGTCCTTGTGTTCCCCAGGTGGGCTTTAGCTCCAGTCTGGTCTGACCCTTTGCCAATGTCAAAGATGGTGCTTTGCTCTCGCGGTTGGGGAAGGCGCTGCTTGTGGGCGTGAGTGAGAATGTCTTTCATGGGAGTACTCACGCTGTCTCTGCGATTTCAGCCTGTCCGTGCTCAGCCTGTGTTCTGTATGAATGCTGCCGTCTGGAGGATTTCTCCCTGGTCTCCGTTGAGTTGCACGGGGTAACACTGTGCTGGCACGGGCACTGGTATGGCAGCGGGACTCCGCTGGAGCTCAAATCTGTGTTTTCAGACCAGCAAAGTCGATTTTTCCTTCCTGGCCAGAATCCCTGTACTGTTAGAACTTATTTGGGCTGTCTATCTAGGGGTAAAAGTTTCTCTGGGGTGGGAAAACTGCGATGTTGGAGGGAGCTCAGCTAGGGCTCTGCTGCTCCTCCACCATCTTCTCTGTGCAACGATTGTGTTAAGAAAATGTTTTAAAGATAAACAAAAACTTATTATGCTCCTAAGCTACTTAGGAACATATCTCAAGGGAAAAGAATATTTTTGTGAACTAAAAGGGTATTTATTCACACAAAAATTGCATGTAGAACCATTTTTGGTTTGTTCAACATCATTGAACAATGCTTTTTTTTGTCCTCAGAATTTTTCATTTGAAGACACATCATGATATGAATCACAGAACAGTGGGGGAGTTGAGTAAAAATTCAGCTCTCTCTTGAGAAATGGTAAATGAGAAATGGTAAATTCTTTGAGTGTGAGAAGTTTTATTTTTTAATTTTGATTTACTTGAAAATGTAAATTGTTTTTCCTACATTTAGATTGATCTCCAATGAAAGAAAGGTGTTGAGAATAATATGATAATTTAAAGGGAAACTTTCAGACATAGGAAGAAGCATAAAACAAGTCTTGCGGGAATAATGAAATGACCCAAAGCAAAATATTTCAAGTTTAAAATGAATTAAGATGCTGCCTTAAAACAGGAATGGGCTAGGGAAGAAGAAATTTTAAGATTCTTAAAATAAGAGAAGATTCTGTCTTATGAATTATGTCCCTGGAACGAGTGTTAAAACTAAAAAAGATCAGTGGAAAAATTATGTAAGCAGAGTTACAACACCCTCTACTTTGTAAGTGGGCTAGTAGATTCATAATGGACCATGGTGTTGGCACGTAAAACCTTATGAAAGAATAAAATGATGGTGTCTGGAGATTTAGGGCTGCCATATACCTATTAGAAGCAATGACAACAGCAATCAAAATCATCCATCTACTTCACATCTCATCTTCTGGATGTGGAACTGAAATGACTGTTTTCTCATTAAGGATTTAAAATAAAACTTCTGTGAATCTGAATACAACAGTATTTTAAGTAATTTTTGAAAGTTTGATGAACATTGGCTGGAGTAAAGAAGATATAAAAATTATTTTATTTTGGCTACATTCTCAAGACTCTATATGGGTAAGAGTCTTAGGGAACCTCATTTTGTTAAAGGTTTACTCTGTACATTATATACAAAGATATGATGTAACTTTTTTAGATCCCTAGTAGCCAATTTGATATTTCCAATGAATATAAACCCCTACATACTTATAGGAAGTTTGAGAGACTGAAAATAAATACATCCATGACATTAAGTAGAAAATCACCAGAGAAACACTGTGGACTATCAATCACATTAATAATTATAATAATGATGATGTTCACTCAATATCAGAAATAAATTAGGAAGAAATGACTACACTATATGAATAAAATTATATCCTCTTAAATTTCGTGAAGATGAAGTGATTTGTATCCATGTTAAGCTTTTATTATACATGATCTTTATCTTTATTATTTGGATGAAATCTAAATAGATAATTTCAAAATACAGAAAAAAATGCAAATAACCTTCAAAAGCCACAATAAATGAAAAGAATTTAAAACAACTTCATCAGGTTGAATCACTAAAAATAACATATATTCATGATCTATTGTTTAAACATTCTGAACTATTTATGAAATCAAAGGAATTACTTGTATAGTTGGTTACCAGGAACAGTGAAACTTGTTTAGTTTCAAAATGAGAGCTAACTAGGTTACCATATATCAAATCTCATGGTAACCAGTGCCTTGAATTTCTCAAGACAGTGCTAATTTATCAGTCATTCTAAAGTAATTCTCATTAGTCTCCAAGCTTTCTGATTTTCACAATGTAAACAAACATGTTTGTTTTCATTTTTTGCTATTAATGAATACTGCAAGTCACTGACTGATAGAAATATGAAATGAGGCAGGGCCTCATGACTGTAATCCTAGCTATGAAGGAGGCTGAGATCTGTGGAGCATAGTTTGAGGCCAGCCTACGCAGATAAATCCATGAAATGCCTATCTCGGACTAACCAGCCCTAAGTCAAAAGTGATGGTTCAAGTGGTAGAACACCAGCTTTAAATAAAAATGTTCAACCTCTGGATGAGTTCAAGCCCAGTAACAGATGCACATGCACATATGTGCACACACACATACAGGCAAGAAATATGAAATATGAGCATACTACTTATCAAGGAAAATAATTCCTATGTCTTTGCACTGCAGAAAATTTTCTGCTATCATCAGAACATTTTATGCTATCAACAAATCACTTATTATTTTAAAAACATTTTGTAAATCCATATAATATGACTGCAAAGGATTAGCAAAGTTACTTTAGGGTTCAATTAAATATAGGCTGGCAGTGGCTTTGAAGGACCTGTGCTGCATGACTGGGAAACTGCTGAATAATTCCATGCTGAGGTATTAAAATGAACCTGGAAGCTCTCAAGCCCTCATTTGAATTTTCAATGTGCTCCTGTAGCCCGAGTTCAGAGTTATTTATATAAAATTGCTTCTGGCGGAAGTCCAGATTCATATGGATACAGATTTTTCTCTTGTCAAATCTAGAGAGGTGGCTGTAGCTTGTGTTTGCTTTCACTTCAAGTCTGAAGTCAGTCAGCTACTGCATCTGGACAGGAATGTGTTAATGACATAAATTGGGCATATTCTCTATAGATCAGTACAGAAATGGTAATAACTGAATGATTCCCGACAGATAGTTCTGATGTGGCTACCTTTCAGGGCAATTCAGTAGACGTAAATATAGTGTTGTTCTTTCTATTTAAATAGGATAAATTGTTAGGGTCTGTTTTATCATTGAAGTTCCAACTCAAAAAAAAAAATCAGGAGACAGTACTTATGTTGATTGTGTATTAGTGATAAAATTCTGAAACACAAACTGTTCCCCATGATTATTGTCATTAATATTCTATGTATTTGTTTGGAAATTTATCTGTATAGAGATAGGGAATCAATATGCCAACTTCTCAAATGACGGAAAAGGAATTCTAGCTAAAGAGATGCTGCATGAAATCTTATGAAATAATGAACTTTCCAGGAAATAGAAAAGGAATGTTAATTGTAGACCATTAGTTGAGTAAACTAATTTGGGGGGAAAATGTAAAGGCAAATTTAAAGAGATGTGTGACTCACAAAGAATCAAGGAGTTTAGAAAATAGACAAAATGTCACTCTGTATATGTGGGTGGTACTGAGGAGAACTCAAAGACTCATGATTACCAGGTAGGCACTCTGCTAGTTAAGCCATGCCCTGGTACTTTTTGGTTTTTCAAAGTTATCCTTCCTAGTGTCTATGGTTCTTTAGGTCTGGCTCACTTCACTTAGTATGACTTTTTCCAAGTCTTTCCATTCCCTTACAAATGGGGCAATGTCATTCTTTTTGATAGAAGCATAGAATTCCACATAGACTCTATGATTTTCCTCATTGGTAATAATTAGTATATGTCTAGGATAGTCCTCACAGATGATCACAATAGCTTAATATCTATGTACACATGATCACATAAGATCATGCTAAGCGAAGAACTCCAAGATATGGAAACAGTGGTTTATCAATGTTATTTTTAATGTAATATGTGAAATACTTACTTTTTTGTTGCTGTTGATCTTCCCTATGGTTTAGCCCATGGTCATTTTATTTGATTGTGGTACCCTGGGTATTGTATATGTTATTCTGAATTAGGAAAGCAAAGGGGAACACCAAATTGGTGAGACAAAGGGTTAAAGGTGAACCAATGCAAGAGCAATGCTTACAGAAACAATATGTTGCAAACTAACTGGACAACTCTGGTGGGGGAGGGATTGGGTAGAAGGGAAAAGGGGAGAAAAATGAGGGAGGAGGCAACAAGTTTGACAGAAAATATACTTAGTATCTTATGTATGTAACTGTAACCCCTTTCTACATCACCTTGACAATAAAATTTTCTTTAAAAAATACAAACTTTAAAAAGTTATCCTTCAGGTGGGTAGCGTCTTTGTGCAGTCACTGAAGACACTCATCCTCCTGTCTATGCCTCTTGTGTAGCTGGAGATACAGGTGTATACCTACAGGCCCACATTGCTTTAGCTGACATACATTTCCAATGAGTTTCTGCCCGGGCTGCCCTGGAGCCATAATCCTCTCAATTTCTACCTCCCAAGTAGCTGGGATCTCAGCTGTTTTTGATCATATACTGTCTCATTTTTCAAGTGAGAAATTCAAATGATTTTAGGTATGTTGGGAATATTCACAGACTTTAAGGGGAAAAGGAATTGATGAAAATGAGTTAATATTATTTAAGAAATTTAACATCAATCTATAGATTTGGGTTTAATTAACCTTCTGTCAGCTCTTTTTTATTTCCTTTTTATTTTCTGAGATTAAAAAGTAACATTCGGTACCACAGACTATCCTGAAGCTGGTCATTTCTTTTTTTAAATTTTATTGTCAAGGTGATGTACAAAGGGGTTACAGTTACAACATGAGGTAGTGAGTACATTTCTTGTCAAACTTGTTACCTCCTCCCTTATTTTTCTTCCACTTTCCCTTCCCCCTTCGCAAGTTGTACAGTTGATTTCCAAGAGTTTATCTTGTAAGTATCACTGTTTCATTGGTTTGCCTTTTATGTTTTGTCTCCCTATTTTTTGTTCCCCTTCCCTTTCCTAATTCAGATAAACATATGTACAATACCTGGGGTACCAAAATCAAATAAAGTAACACCAGAGGCTAAATCATAGAGAAGATAAACAAAAGAAAAAAGAAAGTATGTCACATAGTACATGAAAAGTAACAACAACATTCATAAACCACTTGTTTCCCTATCTTGGAGTTGATTTTGCTTAGCATCATCTCATATGGTAATATGTACATATATATTGAGCTATTGTGATCCTCTGCTAGGACTATCCTAGACATATGCTAATAATTACCAGTGATGGAAAACATAGAGTCTATGTTTCTTTGGGTCTGGCTCACTTCAGTTAGTATGATCTTTGTTCCAAGTCCTTCCACTTTCTTGCAAATGGGGCAATGTCATCCTTTCTGATAGAATTCCATTGTGTATATATATCACATTTTCTTCATACATTCATCTACTGAGGGGCATCTGGGTTGGTTCCATATTTTAAGCGGGTCACTTCTTAACTTCAATTTTCTAGTGCTGGGATTATAGATTCGTACTACTACATCAAACCTATCAATCTCTTAAAATTATTTGAACTTTTTTGCCTTTTTGTAGACCTTCTCAATAATATGTTAAAACTTTTAGGGAGGAGAGAAATAAAAGATGGTACTAAGAGATGACATGTGGGATATAAGAATACAAAATGGCAAAAAGATTTAGGTAAAATGGTAATGACAAAAAATAGAAACTGTGAAAAACAGATCAACAGAGAAATATAATCTGACACGGATTTGAATTACATGTCATGAAATTATCCTATATTAAAAACATAAGGTAAGGAAAAGGAAAACACAAAAACTCCTCATATTAGGAACATTGAAGAAGTAGCTATTTATATTAGAGTGGCAGTCCCAAATCAGAAGTTGGGAGCCTCTATAAGCTGTCAACCATCAGACAATCCTTCTAAATTTAACAGTAGGCCATTTGTAATTTTCAACTGGATATTATTAATGACAATGAGTAGAAAATAATCAGAAAGACTCATATAGATGCATTCCATGTTAAGAATCTTTCACCTTCAATCATTTAATATCAGGTAGGTCACTTCCTTTGATTATGCATGTTTAGACTTCCCTGGGCATTTAGAGTTAGTAGGTTGCCTGCTTTACATTTAGGCACATTTATAGCCATATTTTTTGACATTATCTTATGTCCTGTTCTCTATCTTCTCTTTTGCTGGGGGCCTAAGTACACAAACAAATGGTCAAATATTGTCCTACAGGTGAGAGAGATTAGATTTTCCATGGCTTGGGTTTTAACAGTCCCAAAAAAGCTAGGTGTTGAAGTTTTGACCCCAATGAATGGGGCTATTGGAAAGTAGTGAATTTTTTTTTTTTTACAAGTTAGTACCTAGTAGGAAGAAGTTAGATCATTACATGTTTGCCTTTAGACTGCACCCTTACCCCCTTCCTCTCTTTCTACTCCCCTGCTATCACAAGATGAAAAGCTTTGCCCGACTCTGCTTTATGCTTTCTAAGATAGCCTCTACCATCTCCAAGTGAGCCTCATTACCACATGCCGAATTCTACTCTTGTCTCTCATTTGTCACTCTTTTAATTATTATACCCCTTGGTCTACCAGTTTTTCCAGTGTCTAAAAGCATTCTTCATGTATTTTGTCTATTTAATAGCTTTATATGGCAAGAGAGAAAGTGTGGTTCAAGGTAATTGTGGTCAAAATTGTCAGATTCATTTTATAGAGGCAAATATGTAGTTATATAACCTAAAGCAATTATTTGCTATTTGTCAGGATTTCTATTCATGTCAAACTATTGAGATTTGAAAAAAATAAAAACAGTAACCAAAAGGAAATCACATCTTCCTGTTCCAAATATTATTAGAAATTACTACTTGTCCATTGTGCTGTGATAAACCACAATGGTCTACCCCCAAAACCAAAGATATTTCTGTACCTGAGAGACTAGCAATTGCACATTTCTTGGAAAAATATATTGATGTCATTTAATATCCAAAATGACAGTGCAATGACTTACAAGTATTTCTACAAAAAAATACTGTCAGATGCAGAAACAAATCTTCAAAGATGTCTGTAACTTTTTTTTTTTTTGCTTTTGAAAGTGGTATTTGCCTTCAGTACTCATAAAAGTCCATTGTGTATATGTATATTTTAAATTCACCTTGTGGAAACCAAAGTTATGTAATATTTAAGGACTGCTATTATAAAAGAAACCATAACTCAAAAGGTGCATCATATTAGACACAATAAATCAGACTGAGAATGACAAATAATTATATTGTCTTTCATATGTGTCTAGGCCATAAAAAATGAATGACAGGATTTGTTTGGGAACAGTTTTCAGCAAGAGGAAGAATGGCAAAAAGAGATGGTAGAGAAAGAGAATGAATATGGTCAGAGTATGTTACATGCATTTTTAAAAATAAATAAATGAAACCTATTGAAATTATTTTATGAAGGGACAAAGGGTATTAGAAAGGATACATTGAGTGCATATATGGAAAGACCAAAATAAAATTCTTTGTACAGATAACATATGCAAACTTCAGTGTTCAATCTCTTTAAAAAATTATCAAGGGGTTTAACAAAATGAATACCAGGAGCCTGGAACATGTCTTGAGGGGAATGGGGGCTGAAAAAGAAGAACTAATGAATGAAGAGAAGAATGGTGAGCAAATGCAGCCATTTTACTCAATGTGCATATTTGTAACCAGAACTAGGAAATTTGAGGAGACAGGTGAGGACGGTTGGTGAGAGGGTAAACAATGAAAGGGGATATTGACAAAGGTCCATTGTACACATATGGTTGACATATTCAGTTGAAACCCCTTAGTAGCCCTATTGAATAATAACATTAAAGAGGGAGTAAGTGAATGATTAGAAAATAAATGAGTCAATATGGAGTAGCATTGGGAGAATTTAGTCCTTTGTAATCTCAGTTAATACAACGTCAGAGAATGAACAGAGGCTACCGTAACCTACAACTAGGAAAATATCAGCTATAAATTATCTATGCTATAGTTATGTAAAATGACACCTATGCCAACCCAGGGACATTGGTATCTGTCAATGAAAGTCTGTTGCTCTATAACAAATGAATTATTTTTCCTTTTAGAGAATGTTCATTGCTCTCTTGAAGTAAATCCATGAACATTTAAATAAAAGCTAACTTCTGCTGGAAATGGGTGGCTCATGCCTGTAATTCTAGCTGCTCAGGAAGTTGAGATATGAGAATCATGGTTCAAAACCAGCCCAGACAGTTCATGAGACATTTGCCTCCAATTAAAACCAAAAACCTGAAAGTGGAGCTGTGGTTCAAGTGGTAGAGCTCAGTGACAGCACCCAAGCCATGTGTCCCAGCTCCCCCACAAAACTCTTTAGCCATTAAATATACAAATCTAGAAAGTATTAATTCCTTATCAATATGAAGAACATGCACAAAAAAGAACATGCCCATACACTATGAGCAAAAAGATTTTTAAAAAATCTTTAAAAATATCACAAATCAGATACCCTTCCCATCCCCTTCTCCTCCACCAACACTCCTATGTCCTCTGGCTGGCTACAAGCATGGCTCAAGATGCTTGTGCTGTTCCTTTGGTAACAGCCAGAGTTTCAGCTTTTTACTGTGTTTTTTTTTTTTTTTTTTTTTTTTTTTGTCTTCTATTCAGAGGAAAGAAGCTATTTTGAAATCCTTAGGGGAGATAAGGGGAAGGCTACCCTGGGTCTTGTGCAGCAGCCACAAGCAGTACACTCAATCCAAAGCCCGTGCGCCTGAGGGATGAAATTCAGCACTTGGGCCTCTTCCTCTCCCGGCTTCCTAAGTGCTGTCAGGCAGCAGAGCTGGGCTCGGAGCTGAGCTCATGCTGCTTCCCAGAGGCTGCTGATTAAGAATGTCTTTCACTCCACTGTCTGTATTTTATTGGCAGCTTTACGTTCACTATGTTCTAGTGGCTCATACCTCTCTTTGTATCCTTGCATTCAAAATAATTTAGGGTTCAACTACATTTGTGCACGTCTTGCACGCTCCTTTTTAAATCCATTTGGTAATAACAAAAAGGTTGATTAAAAGCTTCCTCTGTGACAAACAGCCTCAGACAGCAAATTTATAATTCCCTTACAACGATCTGGTGTATTATATTAAAATTCTTCACAGGCTTAATGTACATCACTATAGTTTTGTGTAGAAATAAAATATAAGATTATTAATAGCAATTTTGATGTGCACAATTAACCACAAGTACAATGCACTTATTTCTCTTCCATTATGTACTTTTGCTTCAAAGTGGCAAATAACTTTAATCTTAAAATCTCACACAGTAAAGCCTGAATCTCTCACTACTTGCCTAAAAGCTTGTCTCATAACTAGCTGGAAAATAAAGTATGCTCCATCATTTTCTAGAAGAAATACAAGGCTCAGGAGCTTGAATATTTTTTCTTGCTGGAGATAATACAATGATGTGAATACCAAGTGGGGATTTGATTTTATTCTTTTTCCTTACTCATCCTGGTGGTTTGCAAGAGTTCTTTGCAAACAAGTAGTTATTAACACAATCATTTCACCTCTATTGTATCACCTAATCAAATCTGAGCCAAGTTCAGTGCTATTTCCATTTGGGTGGGCTGTGATCATTCTCCAAAACTACATTTCAATTAATCTCATGGAACACATGTATGCTTCAAAGCATTCACATTTTTTCTTTCCCTAAACTGATCAAAAGGAAAGAAATAGCACAACAAAATCTCTTGCTGCTTCGTTAAAATGTGATTCGTTTTGGAACCAATAAGTAATCAAATTCACTGCTGTATGTGTTCATTTGTAAATTAATAATACTGACAGAACAAAGGGCTGTGGGACTACAGCATCTTCTGAAATCCTCTTGTACTTCAAGTCTGAGTAAGCACAAACCAAGATCAGTTCATAAATGCATGCTCCCTAGGACATATGTGTAACTTAGGTACATGTGTACAAAAGAACATGATGGACAATTTTTACAAAGATTTTATTTGAATTCTATCATAAGTCTTTGATTATATAGTGCAATACCAAGAAACTACCAATAATACCTCGTTCACAGTTCAAATGTCTTAAAGGGACAACTTACTAATAACTACCAATAAAACAAAAGAAACAAAAAGAACACACATATTTCCTGAGAAGACACAGCATTCCATAGTGACAATACTAAAGTAAACATAGCTATTTTAATGAAAATGAATGACACCCCCACAAAATAACCATTCCATTTTCTACATTAAAAATAAAAGTGTTCTCAAATGCCAAGATTAATGTAAAGTGAAAGTGTAATGGTTCCAAATTGATGCTCGTTAGAAATATTCTGAGAATTCACTGA
This sequence comes from Perognathus longimembris pacificus, assembly GCF_023159225.1. Lineage (NCBI taxonomy): Eukaryota > Metazoa > Chordata > Mammalia > Rodentia > Heteromyidae > Perognathus > Perognathus longimembris. Next base: position 14,269,068 of record NC_063174.1, on the reverse strand, counting down.
TCTTAGCTATTGTCCACAAAATAGCTTAAATATGCACACATTTACATAAATTTAAATTGTGCTAGCATGGCCTACTGGGAGTAATTTGAAAATATAGGGTGGTAAATTTGCATATAAAATGCAACAGAAAGCTCACAGATATGCATGTTCTTTTACTTTCTGATTTTTTTAAAGTATAAATCACTTTTTCAGTATATTAAGAACAAGTTATTAAACACCCACCTGGCCATCAAAGAATGGAAAAATATTAATCTTTCAAGCTCATGCACATTCTTAAAACACCGACTGCAAAGATACTTCATATGTGCAGATAAATAGGGGAATCCTCTACTGTACTAATCGATTATAATTTCTTTTGTCTGTGAGTCTCATTTTCTGATACTAAGATTTTTTTAGGTATATAAATTGTGAGGAAGAATACTGGTTTCTTGCGTAAAGACCTGGATACAAAGTTCTACTGGAAGGAATTTGGACTAGAAAATTTTGAGAAAATGATCAATGAAGAGGAAGAAAAGAGCAAAGCCGGCAGGGTGAGTATGTTTAGCTGTACCAGTTCACCCTGGGGCTTGTTATTATTACAGAACAGGCTCTTTCCGTCCCGAGTGCAGCCATGGGTGTTGTCTCAAGAAGGATCTGAAGTGGAATGGATGGCTGCTCCCAAGCATTGGATGTTGGACAAACTGACCAGTGTGTTTGCTTCTGGTCCGCTGCCGGTGCCCACAAGCTGAGAGAGTATCTCTCGCATCATCTTCCTAAGGAACCCTCTTAAGTATTACCTTGACAAAAGACAGTCAAGAGACTCTTCAGGCAGCGTTTCATTAAGATGGAAGGCAAAATCAGAACCGATATCACTGACCATTCTGGTTTTATGGATGTATCAACATCGGTAAGACTGGGAAGATTTTCCGCCTGTTCTATGACACCAGGGATCGCTTTGCTGATCACCGCATTACTCCTGAGGAGGCCAATCAGAAGTTGTGCAAAGTGAGAAAGATCTTGGTGGGCACAAAAGGTTCCCAAAGATCTGGTGACTCTTGATGCTTGAACCATTTGCTACCCAGACCTCCTTATCAAGGTCAATGATTCATTCAAAATGATTTGCAGACCAGAAAGGTAACAGATTTCATCAAATCTGACACTGGTAACATGTGTACGGTGACCGGAGATGCTCACTTGGGAAGAATTGGTGTGATCACCAACGGAGAGAGAAAGCCGAGTTCTTTGGCTGTGGTTCATGTGAAAGATGTCAATGGCAACAGCTTTGACACCCTAATTTTCAACTTCTTTCTTGTTTCCGAGGAAATCCTTACTGCACACCTGACTCTATAACAAGTATGTCAACATAATGGGAGCACTTGGAGGTCGGAGAACACATATGATTTTGACTTTTGTCTGTAGTGACTTAATACTTAGTACTAAATGAATTTTGGTTGCTGTACATGGCAATCAAATATTATAAATAAATATGTCCTGAAGATTGCAAAATAAACCTGTTTATTTTCTAAGAGAATAAGATTTTTTTAAAACAGTTTTCAGAAGCACATCAAGTCTGGGCTGCGGCAACTTCACCTCATAGATTGAGTGACTTACAACCAACAGAAAATTTCTTTTTCAGTTGTTGAGGCGGCCAGGTCTCATATGAAGGTAAATCTTACTCTAGGCAAGAAACTCTGCTATCTTGCCAACTTCCATTTTCTCTGTAAAGCATCCCATGATAGAAGGGAGCTGAAAAACTATTAAAAAATAAATAAACAATTTAGAAGAGAGACTAGGATGAAAATCAGTCAACTTTTTGTGACATCATATCTTCCAATGTACCGTAAGAAATTATGCCTTTTTCTTTTAATTTACTTCAAACAATGGAGGGAAAGTCAAACAGGAAAGAAAAAACTCCCAGATGACAGAGGCTCTCTTCTTTTTAATAAGGATACATTTTGCTAGTAGAAACAACTATACCCATTGAAAAAACTCTCTTTTTAGCAGGCTACTCTTTCTTTGTTTTGGATGCATTCAACTAAAATACAATAGAATTTGTTAAGGCATGGTTTCTACTATGCTTTTAGAAAACAAGAAGCTAGTGAATCTGGCTAGGTCTCCATATTGTCTTTTCATCTAGCTCTAAACACAGGTGATTTCTAAATCCCAGGCAATCATCAGGCAACTGTAAGAGGGAAGCTATAAGCTGAGAATGTACAGCCAAAGTTGGCATATGCTAGGAGTCATCGCTACCAATTTGGAGAAGTTAAGAAACTAGATTGCAACATCTAATTCCATTCTTCCCAACTAAGATAAGAAACCACTACAATAATTTAACATTATATCTTTCTGGTTGCAATGAAGGTTGATTCTTAATTAATTCATGAATTTCAGCTTTTCTAACTTACATACTAAATTCTCCTATTTAAGATACCTTTCCTATGCTATTGTTACAGCAACAGGAGCTGACTAACAAAATAGCCAAGTAAACAAAGTGGAAAATATGTAAATTTAAATTCAGTTTAAGCTCATAAAGAAACATGAAGTGATTATAAAGGCCTATAACATAAAATTAAAACTGTACATTATGTTAAGATTTCTGTCTTATGCTTCATAGGAAACAAACAAAAGACTAGGTTTCACCAAAATGTTGCTTGGCAAATGCTATCCTCATGATATTTACACTTCATCTCATCAGAATATCAACCCAATGGAAGCTCCACCATTTTGAGAGTGAAGAAAATAGCTTTGGACTTTCTTTGGTGTCTTGACTGAAATGAAATAGTGCAAAATATATAAGCTTTGTAATAATATTGCTATTTTTTTCAGAGATACAAGTCTAAGTAAAAATTGCTGTGTGGGGGTTTATTTTCAAAAATAATGGAATGCTATAGGATTTTTTTCTTGTATGTTTTAGGAAAATCTGGAATAGTAAACTAAGTTTTTACTAAGTTTACCACAAAAAGAAAGGTAGATAAATATTTAGTGGATCCTTTGCAGAAACAAAAAACCAAAAAGATACCCACTGTCTACAGATGATGTTCCTACTGAAAAAGAGCTAGGCTGCCCTCTACAGACTGCTTAGACAAGGTACAATTGGAAACTATTTTTAGATGTTTAAGACTTTATTGCTACTGTATCTAACTTTATTTTTCATTGTATTTGTTATGTGCTCTTCATATGCTGCTTATCTTGCCTTTAGGGGTTATAATTTTTCTAGATTTGCCTCAAGGAAGCAATAGGAGGAAAATCATTTTGCCATCATAAAATTAATGGATAAATATTTCCAAATTAATGTATAAACATGCAAATACACTGTCCATCTTGAGATGACATTTAATTGTTCTGTGAATGTCACACTCTTATAAATAATTCACTAGGGAATATGTGACCACTGTAGTTGTCTTAATCGTTGGGCAAGTTAAAATTTGAAATAAATACGTTCATTACTACATATATTATTTTCTAATACATGCAAATTTTTAGATACAATTTTATAAATCTTTATTTATTTATTTTTGCATACCATTATATAAAGTTTAGTTACTAAAGAGAAAACATCAAAATGCTTACAGTCTATTAAATATATCTTATTCGCATGGCATGCTTTGTAAATGGCAAGCTGTTACTTTATCATTACTTATGGAAATTTGTATGTGAAGTATGTTTTTTTATTATAATAGATAAATAAATCTACTCTTTCCTTTATGTTGGTGCATTTGGTGTTTGTTTTAACAACTACTTTACTACGCTTTCTGCTTAAATATGTGATCTCTCCAAAATGAGGGTAAAAATGTTAATTTACCTTAAAAATTACACATGAGATCAATATCTCTAAGACTCACTGGAAAGGCTGAGGAAACCGTAAAATTCTAAAATGTTTCCACTGTTTCATTTGGTTTCATAGATATATTATTTTATAAAGCTGATGTTGGTACTTGTATACCCATTACTCAACCTAATATTATTTCTCACTGTTTGGGGTTACTGTGAGTAAATGAGCCTAATTGGGGACTGATTACAACTTGTCATCCTTTCCACAGCTGCTAGTGGAAGTACTCCTTTTGGATTCCAGCACCTAAAAAGTAAAACCTTGAGTGACTAAGGTGGTTGGGAGAAGTGTTCAGCATGGATAGGAATCATGAGGCATAATATACACATTTATTTTTGTCTTTTATTTTATGGAACACAAGGGTTATATGTTCTATAAGGCTAAAATACTGTTAATTGTTACTGAGAATAGTTTTACCCAAATTCTCAATCTCTTCTCTTGGGGCTGTTATGTAATGAGTTTACTAGACCATTTTCATCTGTGGTTTCTGGAGGTGGAGAAACAGGAAGGTTACAGGTTTCCACTGATAACCTTCAAATTAAATTGGATCTTTTTCTCAGAAATAATATATTGAACGAAAAGATTGAGAAAACCTTAGAATGGTTGTGACGATGACAAGTTTTTTTTTCTTTAGATACAAGAAATGGAAACCTGAGTTATCTTTAGTTTAACTGACAAATATCTGATCTCTCCACAATGAAAAGTAGATAATATAACCAGTATTTGCCAGATTAGTAAGCTATTTAAGGCAGAATTGGTTGTTTCTGGTAGATAAATAGATAAATAGCAGTTTGGTGTTTGAGTGTTGTTGAATCCATCATTGGCTTCTTTTGTGTTTCATGATCAAGTTGAAAAAGAACTGAGATATGGTAGTAAATATTTCCACTGATACACATTGGATAATTCATCTTCTCCCCTTAAATACTGATATTTATGTTGATTTAGTCTAATTATTCATGGGCTTAATATAAACAATGCCATTTTGAGGGTGAGAAGAACACCTTTAGACTTTGATCAGTGTCTCCATTGAAATGTAAGGCTGCAAAACAAAATATTATGTTTTGCAATATGGACCCTAATCTTTTTCTTTTTCAAATTTTTATTATAAAACTGATGTACAGAGAGGTTACAGTTTCATATATTAGGCATTGGATACATTTCTTGTACTGTTTGTTACCTTATCCCTCATACCCCCCTCCCCCCACCCCTTTCCTTTTCCCCCCATGAGGTGTTCCATTCACTTAGACCAAACAGTTTTGCAAGTATTGCTTTTGTAGTTGTTTTTCTTTTTTTACCCTGAGTCTCTCAATTTTGGTATTCCCTTTCAATTTCCTAGTTCTAATACCAGTATACATGGTTTCCAATATACTCAGATAATGTTACAGAGATAGTGTTCACCTTCCTGTGGACCCTAATCTTTTTAAGAGAGTAAATCTCAATAAAAATTGTTCCACGTTAAAAAGCATGTCTTAATAAAAATTATTCCATGTTTATTTTCAAAAGTAACTAAATACTACAATAATCTCTCTTGTGTGTCACATGAAAACTATAAATAATAAACTAAATTAGCTGTGGTTCTTTGTGATATTAAATCTCACTTGTATAACATATCCACACTCTGCACTTATTTCAAAACTGCAAGATGCAAATTGTCATATTTCTTCCTTTAACTTTTACTGTATATCAACTGGGCTTTCCTCCCTTCCAAATCTCACTTTCTTCTTCCTTTTTTTTTTTTTTTTTTCTTTGCCAGTCCTGGGCCTTGGACTCAGGGCCTGAGCACTGTCCCTGGCTTCTTTTTGCTCAAGGCTAGCACTCTGCCACTTGAGCCACAGCACCACTTCTGGCCATTTTCTGTATACGTGGTGCTGGGGAATCGAACCCAGGACCTCATATATATGAGGCAGGCACTCTTGCCACTAGGCCATAACCCCAGCCCACTTTCTTCTTCCTTTTAAACACAGGAATATAAAATATTATTCTTTCATATTTTTGTCACAAGCAACATGAAGGAAAAAGAATTGTTCTTCACATCCAGATCTAGCCCATCAAATATTTTGCAGTTTCTTTCCTTCCTTCCTTCCTTCCTTCCTTCCTTTCTTCCTTTCTTTCTCTCTTTTTTTTTTTTTTTTTTTTGGCCAGTCCTGGGGCTTGGACTCAGGGCCTGAGCACTGTCCCTGGCTTCTTTTTTTTTGCTCAAGGCTAGCACTCTGCCACTTGAACCACAGCACCACTTCTGGCCATTTTCTGTATATGTGGTGCTGGGGAATTGAACCCAGGGCCTCATGAATACAAGGCAGGCACTCTAGCCACCAGGCCATATCCCCAGCCCCTCTTTCTTTCTTTCTTTCTTTCTTTCTTTCTTTCTTTCTTTCTTTCTTTCTTTCTTTCTTTCTTTCTTTCTTTCTTTCTTTCTTTCTTTCTTTCTTTCTTTCTTTCTTTCTTCTTTCCTTCCTTCTTTCCTTCCTTCTTTCCTTCCTTTCTTTCTTTCTTTCTTTCTTTCTTTCTTTCTTTCTTTCTTCCTTCCTTTCCTTCCTTCCTTCCTTCCTTCCTTCCTTCCTTCCTTCCTTCCTTCCTTCCTTCTTCCTTTCTCACTCTCTCCCTCGACCCTAAAATCCCTTACACACATCTCTGATGTAAACATAAAAAATGCTGTGGTCTGGAATTGGGTATGTTCACAAATGGCCATAGACCAGATGTTAAACTATTTTTTCTAATGCACTAAATGTCTAGCCCAGTTATTATCTACTACACATGAATTAGTGTGCTTTTCCACAAACTATATGCTCACCAGGCTAAAATGGACAAGATACTCAGTGAAAATAATAATAAATGCCACAGAAGATAGTTGCAATGTAACAATAATCACAAAACATGATTGAATTTAAAATGTTTCTGTTCCAATCAGTCAGCTTCAGGAAATAGCCCCAAAAGTCTTCACTTGCATTTATGGGCTGAGGTATACTTATATTGTGGAACTGCCAAGGCCTTCTCTCCTATTTTATGTGTATTTAATGATGAATTTCTAACTTTCTATCAGGCATAACGTTCAGCGTATCAGGAGGATTTCATGTTGCATACCCTTGCTACTAGGGGTTTTTACATTCTTTCAAGGGCAAGTATCATGACAAAGCTTTTTCTTAAAAACAAGTACATTTATAAGACTAAAAGATTGGAATCTGCTGTAGTTGTCTTATCGGGACTTGCCTCAGGTCCTATCACTCTTCTAATCAGGTACAAAAATGTTCAAGCATTGATTTTCTGGATAATAAATTTAGACATGAGATATTTCTGCTAGACATCACTAGTAGTTTATGAGCATCAAGTCGCCATTCATCCTGGGAATTTTCCTTAAGTTGATTTTCTTAAGTATGGTGACAAAGTAATGGAAAACAGGTTAGCACAGGTAAAAGGGCTTATAGTCAGTAATTTTTGCTCTGAAAAGGAACATCTATCATTGGCTAAAACCATGTCTGTTGTTAAATCCAAGGTTACTTAGATCAACTTTCTCACTCAGCTCAAGGAAGTTCTGCATTCTGTAGGGGAATTCTTTTTTGGTTTATAGCAGAGATTTTAATCCAGGGCTATCTGGCTCCATTTTTCTGGTTTATTTTGGGGCAGATTATCAAGTCAGGGAGCATGGAGCAAGGCAAACCTGTTCACTTCATGGTAGCCAGGAAGCAGAGGTAGAGCTCTCTTTTTTTTCTAACAACCTTTAAATACATCAAGCTATGAGTACTAATTTAGATTTCTCGAGTTCAAATTGCCTCCCAAATGGCACATCTCAGATCATTATTTCACTGGGGACCCACTTTTGCAAACAGGAGCTTTGAGCACATTTCAGATTCAAACCATAGCAACAGTTATACTGAAAATGAACAATTCCAAGTGGATAGCACAAGTGAAGGCAAGGTTTCTTACTGTTCAAAGTAGTATACAACCACAGTAAATAAAAAGTAATTAGAATGATCTGTGAGGTACCTGAATCAAAAGATATGACAGTATAAATAGGCAAGGAAACTTGGAGCTAGAGATCACCTCTTAAGTATACATAAAATAATATGTGTGTATTTGTAATATACTATTTCCTAAATTTCTGGTTTTGTGACTAAAGAATTTCTACTCAGATACCAGTGTCAGCTGGTGACTCCTCAGCATTTGTTCATCTTATGGATTATTTAGGACAGCATGAGTTTATGCCACTTAAAACAACTTCATAGTACTGTATAAGATTTTGATATAAAGAATATTCTTCTATGGTAGACATGAACATAATTGTTGCTTTTAAAAATGGAAAATTTGTCTACACAAAAGAAAAAAATATTCATAAGGATAGAAATAGTAAGGTTATGTCCATATTTACACAGTCTGCTACCTACACTTTCAGCAAACAATTAATATATAAATATAGATATTTAGAGTCTATATTTATATTTATTACTAAAATTTTAAATTATTTGTATATCAAGTATTTCCACAAATTGCCTTTGCCTAAATTAATAACAGAAGTAGTGGTTCTATCTTTCTTTCTCTCTCCTCATATATATGTATATATATATATATATATCTTACTGGAATACATATGATTGATTTATACACACACACTTACATGAATAAAATGGAATAAATCTGGTCTAGAAATTCTATTCTCTGAAACACTCAAAGCAACAACAGCTTTACAATAATTGACAACTTTTTACATGTCAAACCTGCTTTATTTTTTTCATTTTTTATTTACCTTTGTTTCTGCAGAAGAATTAAAATTAAGAGTAATTATCCTCATTTAAAGATGTGAAAGTTGAGGTTTTTTGGTATATTTATGAATGTGTTCCAGATTTTCAAACAGTTATAGGACAAAGAAAATATAAAGGTTGGACACTAGTTTCTGTTACATCTACTGGGGGCAGATTTGTTACCATTTTATATTGAAATTGTTAACTTCCAATAAGCTTAAATAAATTTATACTTTGTTTACTGTAAAATTGAATATAGCCAGGTGCCTAGGACTCACATTTGTAATGCTAACTATGGAGGAGGCTCACATCTGAAGAGCAGGGTTCAAAGCTAGTCTAGGAATGAAAGGTTATGAGACTTTTATTTCCAATTAACCACCCAAAACACTGAAATATATCAGTGCCTTAAGATTTGAGCAGAAAAGCTCAGGCCTTGAATTTAAGCCCCAGGACTGGCACCAAAAAAATGTATATAAATATCATGGGCTACTCAATGCATTTTTAAATAAGTAAACCACAAAAGGATATTTAGCTCTTTAATTTTTCATTACAAAATAAATGGATATTTCATTGTATCAAATTTCACTTGTCAGTCTTTCTATCAGCTATCCATCTTTAAACATATGATACCAAGTAATATAAGTATAAAGCAATCAAAAAATTTTACTGAAAAATCAGACAAGTATGACATGTGCATGGTGGCTAATCCTGTCATTTTAGCCTCTTAGTAGGCTGAGAACATGAAGATATCAACTTAAGGCAAACACAGGCAAAACACTCTGGAGGACTCCGTCTTTGAGAAGGAAAGCTGGATGTGATATCACTTGCCTGTGATCTGTCAAGAGGAAATCTAAAAAGTAGGCAGCTCATGACTCAGGCAAATGTCTGTGCAGGAAGTAGAGAAACAAGGCTGAAAGCATGGCTCAGCAGGGTCAAACCATCTTCATGAGAGTGAGGCTCTGGTTACAAGCACCTTCATTATTATGAAAAGTAATCCAACTTGAAAAAAATACAGATTCTTATGACACAGGAAATAACATGTATATTTTAAAATTAAGTCATAAAATGTAGAAATGCACTTGCAGACATGGTCATTAAAGCCATTAATTCTTGTTCATTAAAACAAATAATCGTAACAAGATTTGAAGACATAGTTAAAACTTTGTTGGTAAGTATCTGTGCAGAAGATGATTAAAGTATTATGGGATGAAAAGTAGACATTTAGGTAAACAGCGTGGTAGACACATAAGTTTAGGTTGATGCAGATTAGAGTCCTGTTTGAAATTTTCGATCCCATAATTTCCTGGATGTTGCTAAGAGAAACCCTTTTCTGTAAGTGATATATCTATACTATGTTAAAAAGAATGTTCCCAATGAAAAACATCCATCATTTTCTGCATTCATTGTATCCTGCGTTCATTGTTTCTCAGGAGTCATTTTTCCTATTTTCACTCAAACTCTGCTCTCTTTTTCTCTGCAGCCACAATAATGGGCAGAGACTCACTCTTCTCGCTCATAGGGAGGCTGAAAATACTGTTGCTAAGCAACCAGATGCGGCATATTGGAACTCCATTTCTCTGATGAAAGTGACAGGAGAGAGATACTGACATCAGTGGTCTCTGGTTTTTTACGTTAATAGCTGCAACACAAAAAGATGATGGGGAGAATGAAGAGAAAAGATTAGAGAAGGCTAAAGGAGAGAAAGTCTAATTGTGAAAAACAGAGATGTAACAGGAACCCCCCCCCCAAAAAAAGGATTAATTCGTAGAAACAGAGAAAATATTCAGAATAAAAAACTGTGTATTTGGAAATGTGTGTTTGTAAATTACATACTTCTCTAAGGAAAAATAATTCCATAATGAAATACAATCTTAATCTTGAAATTGAGTGAATAACCTTCCCAGGTTCCAGTTTCTATTTTCCTCCCACTTATATTATCTTTCAGGTATGACTTTTATCTCGAATCAGAAAACATGTCTGAATTGAACATTTTTGGCCTTTGAAATTTAGCAGATGGTATCATAGGAGACTCTAAAGGAATAATAAAAAAGATAACAGCCATAGATAGCTTTGAAATTCTCTAAAGAATTGAAAATCTGTGTTCTTATTCAGCTTAATGATGAGAGCCCATCTAAGTAATAATGCCTTAGAAAGAAAGAAAAGAAAAAGCCCTGAATGGTTTTGGATGAAATTGGACAGGTACTGAACTGCAGAAAACACATAAGCCATGGTGATAATAGATAGATGGCTCTCTTTTCATTTCAAATTTAGCTATTGTAATGCTAAGCCAAAGTTCTAGGAAATGCATTGATGTTAATGCCACTACAAGTAAGGGGGTAAAATAATAAAAACTATGAGTGAATTCATTTTACATATTTGAGATGATTATTTGATTGCTGATTTTAAAATAAAATGGTTTATATTTAATTTAACTTGAACTTCAGTTAATTCCTGTGAAAACTGGCCATCAAGTTTGAGGCTGAAAGTAGGTAATACGCCAATCATCTTTTATGTCCCCTGACTTCTTTATCCAAGGAATATTGTGTATTAACTTGCATCTCATATAAATGAAAATAACATGAATTGTATCAATTTATACTAATTTTGAACATAACAACTGTTGTGTATTACCTTTGCCTACAGAGCTTGGCAGCTGATAGGGAGGTTATCATAGATTAACATTATATATATATATATATGTATATATATGTATATGCAATGTATATGTGTGTATATGAAAGCAGCACAAAATACATATCTACAAAAATATCTTAAAAATGATGGAGAAGGGAGGATGATTGAGAGAGTAACACCACACTGAAGTGATTTTTGATCAAAGTACATACAATAAAAATCTTTTTAAAACAGATATACTATTGATTGATCATTTAAAACTATATTTTTTTTACGAGACAAGCCTTACGAGGCAAGTCATAGCAGAGCATCACAAGTGCCCAATAGCTATACCCTTATGAACACATAAGATGATGCTAAGTGAAATGAACTCCATGTTATGGAAACAATTGTTATATCACAGTTGTGACTACTTTCAACGTCCCATCTGTATCTGTAGCTTCTATTATTGATGATGTTCTTGTATCACCTTCCTGTGGTTGTACCTACACTATCTCTGTAATCTTATCTGAGTATATTGGAAACCATGTATACTGGTATTAGAAGTAGGAAATTGAAAGGGAACACCAAAATTGAGAGACACAGGTAAAAAAAAGACAACTAGAAAAGCAATACTTGCAAAACTGTTTGGTGTAAGTGAACTGAACACCTCAGGGGGGGAAAGGGAAATGGGGAGGAGGGAGGGGGGTATGAGGGACAAGGTAACAAACAGTACAAGAAATGTATCCAATACCTAACATATGAAACTGTAACCTCTCTGTATATCAGTTTGATAATAAAATTTTGAAAAAAAATAAAAACAAAACTATATATTTTTTTAAAAGTTTCTCTTGCTTGCTTTGGCAATACTAAGAATTTTTTTCTGTATTTCCCAACACTATAATTTTAAAATGTCTGAACTGTAAATTTAGTTTGAAAACTATCTGTTCTAATCAGTCCAGCCCTGTCCTGTGATGAGATTTGGTCTGTATCAATGAGAAGGTGAAAGAAGATTAGAAACAGAAAAAAGTAGGAAACCATTATCAGAATGCATTCGTATAATCTTTCTGCCTATTAGTTCTTTGTTTAATCAATACACTTTTCCTTACTTTCTTATTCATTTTGTATGTTCTGATATTCCTCAGCCAGTCAAGGAAAAGGTCGAAAAATCGGGAGTTGTGATTGGATGTTTAGTATGTTATGTATTATTTATTTATTGGAAGTAAGTAAGAGAACAGAAAGGAGATTGGCAAATACTGACAAAAATTAAAATAGCACAATGTGAAGTATTTATCGTTATTTCTGAGATTATTTAGAATTGTACAATTCCTTTTTATAAAATCCTGTAAATATACCTACTCTTATATTTACTGAAACTAAAGAAAGAAATCTTTTCATTGTTAGCAAGCTAACCATTCTACTCTGTACGTGTGCTTTGTTTCAGCTCATTTTACTGCTTTACCTTATTAGACTGTGACTTTCTCTTGTGCACAAAGTAAAATTAGTTTTCCATCCATCCATTAGCAGACTTGGAAGTCTGTGAAATAAATTCACTATTTCATCTCATTTAATCCTCCTATCTCTATTAAAACAATAAATATCATTACTGTCAATTGTTAGATAACATAAAGCAATGGAACAAGAACAAGCCCACTGCCCATCTTCGCTCCATGTCCTGCCCTTTTTGCTATACTAAATACCAATTTGAAAGGTTGCATAATTTGCTTGGGATGAGTTTCACACAACACCTTTTGACATACCAATGCTGTTGAAGCTTGGTTTCAATTGACTTTGACACTTCAAGTGTTGCACCTGTTTTCATAAATATTACAGATTCCTTATTTCTGTGTAAGTATCTTAGGAATGTTCTTAGTAGAGTTCTGGGGCTCAGCAAATCAGAAAAAACTGGCAAATGAGATTGCACCAAGATAACATGTTTTTGCATAGTATGGGACAGTTGATAAGCTAAAGAGACAGCCTACAGAATGAGGGAAGACCTTAGTTGATTGTATGTAAAGCAATGGCCTAATAATCCAGAATATACAAGGAGCTCAAGAAACTAAATCCACTAAAATCAACATTCCAATGAAAAGTGGGCAAATGAGCTAATGAAAATCCTATCAGAAGAAAAATTGGACAACAGACTTTTGAAGACATGTTCGAGGTCTCTGGCCATAAAAAATGTTAATCATACAATACTGAAATTCCAACTCATCCCAGTAAGAATGACTATCATCAAAAATACAAACAGTCCTAAATAATTCTGAATTGCACCAATTTGCACATCCAGAATTCCTTCAATAAAGAAAATGAGATAGGGCTGGGAATGTGGCTTAGTGGTAGAGTGCTTGCCTACCATTAATGAAGCCCTAGGTTTGATTCCTCAGCACCACATGAACAGAAACAGCCAGAAGTGCTTCTGTGGCTCTAGTGGTAGAGTGCTTGCCTTCAGCAAAAAGAAGCCAAGGACAGTGCTCAGGCCTTGAGTCCAAGCTCCAGAAAGAAAAGAAAAAGAAAAAGAGAGAGAAAGAGATAGCCAGGCACTGATAAAAATCCTAGCTACTCAGGAGGCTGAGATCTGAGGATCATGGTTCAAAGCCAGCCTGGGCAGGAAAATCCATGAGACTCCTATCTCCAGTTAACCACCACAAAACTGGAAATGGCTCTGTGGCTCAAGTGGTAGAGCACTAGCCTTGAGCACTAGCTCAGGGACAGCTCCCAAGCCTAGAGTTCAAGCCCCATGACTGACAAAAAAAAAAAAAAAAAAAAAAAAGAAAAAGAAAAGAAAGAAAGAAAAAGAGATATTCCTCTTCAACAGAAACCTACACCATAGTCCAACATTTACATTGTCATAGTTCTCCCTGCCTTTCCTAAAAGGACAGATGTTCCTTTACCAGTTATTCTTTAGTTGGAGCAAGTTAATTTTATTTTTTAACTTCAAAAGTAAATACACATCTCATCATGACAATGAACATTTTCCTTTTATATAGTGTGTATGCTAAGTTGAAAATTTTATACATTTTTAAGGCAAAGGAAAATTTTTGGTTTTGTGCCTTAAAGCCTCCCCTGTGTTTAAAAATGAAAATGGATCAATGTTATAAAAAATGTAAACCAGATTGTTGTTCATTGTATAATATATTAATGTGAAGCATAGTGATGAAAATGGATAGCTATTTCCATTTATATGATTTTCTTGGGCAAATTAAGATCATCTTTTTACATTGAATGTGTGCATTTGAGAGAGAGAGAGAGGTAAGGGGAGGGAGGGAGGGAGAGAGGGAGAGATACACAGATTAAGAGTGTAAGAATGCCAAATATCACTAATGTATTGCTTATCAAAATGAATGCTAGAAAGTGGAAACAGATTTGGAGGGTGGGCAAAGAGGTGGAGGCGACACACAAATTGAGAAGGAAAGGATAAGCAAATGCAGACATTATATTCAAAGATTGATTATATAAAATTAAACTATGTAAATTGAGAGTGGGCATGGGGAAAGATGATGGAGAACAATGGAAGAGGTAACATTGTTCAAGATATATTATAATCATAATCAGACTTCTTGAATTGAAACCATTTATCTAATAATAATAATAGCATTAATAATAAAAATGATTTTTCTAGAGTTGATGTTCTTTGCACTGATAAACATATTGCTTGCTGAACAGTTTAGATTTTCACTTTATATAGACACATACATTTGCTATAGGTCATTATTCACATGACTGCTTTGCCACTGCATTTCAATCAATGACTCTTCCTTCCTTTCAAACTAGAGAGTCATCAGTGCCTTTATATTGAATCACAGTACTATGACCCATAATAAACAGAATATACATTCTTTTAGAACCCAATGCATAGTAACCTAGATTGGTCACAGATTTAAGATCCTCTCCTCTCAGTCTCTCTGCCATGAAATGAAGGGATGTACCAGAAAACCCAGTATTCATAAACTGCTTTGTTATATGGTACAACTACATCATGAGAATTATTAATTAAAATTTTAAAAGAACACAATTTTAAACTTAGGTTCTATCAGAATCATCAAATCAAACTGTGTGTTAACTCAGAGGCCTAACCACTGTTCTTTAAAAATTTTATTGCTCACATTTCATATTATAAAATTGCAATCTCTGGTTAACAATGAAGGTTCTAGTTCAAAAAGCAAACAATAAAAATGGAAAGAATGCAAAATGGGGATAATGCCATGAAGTTGAGTCAAGATTCATGTGCTTAGCAGGCTAAAATCCATAAAGAAGGACAAGAATTTGGTGTCAGTTCTTACAACCTCCAAATTGATTGGAATTTCTCAAGTGCTGTAGAGCTAATCACACTTGGCCTAGGAGTTAAAGAAGCCAAAGGAGGCAGAATAACTACTCCTAAATTCCCTTGCACCATTAAACAAATGCAGCAGAGAATCATAGATGTAGAAGAGCTGAAGAGAATACTTACTTGGACTTGCAGGCTTGGAAATGAAATGATAATTGCTTTCCTCCCAAATTTTATAGCAAAAGAAAAGGTCTCTTATCAACCAGAGTAGTGAGAAAAGTTGAAAGAAAGGGTTTCAGAGAGCTGATATTTAGTTTAGGTAAGAAGACATAATCGAAATCAGTCATTGCAGAGAAATCAGTTTGACCATGCATAACTATGTCTAATAACTAATCAATAATCAAATTTACAAATTACTAGCATGTAGACAGTAACATGTACTCTAATCTATTTCCTGTGACTTTTTCCTTTAAAATGCTTATCATCATCATCGTCATCAATAATAATAATAAATAATTTTGGTGATAACAGGAGTTTGTTCTCAAGGCCTTCCATTAGCTAGAAAGCACTCTACTAGTCAGACCTTCTGTTCTATTTTATTTTTCATGTCAACTTCTCAGGATCTTTATCAGGAGTTCATCTCAGATCATAAACCTCCTACAACCTCCTCCTGTCTAGTTGCAGCTATAGATGCAAACAACGTTATGCAGCATGGTCTTTTAAATAAAGTCTGTGTTTTGTCTGATCTGTTCTTGAACAATGTTGCTCCTAACTCTTGTCTTCCACATAGTTGGGATTACGAATGTGTGCCGCTATACTTGATCCCTTTTATTTTTTTAAATTTTTAGTTTTTAGATTTTTAAAATCTTATCATAAGGTGATGTACAGAGGAGTTATAGATACATAAGTCAAGTAATGAGTACATTTCCTTTTGAACAATATTACCTCTCCCTCATTCTCTCTGTTTTTCCCCTCTTGATTTTCTTACCCCACAAGTTGTGTGGTTCATTTCCAACATAGTGTCTAGTGGGTTTCACTGCTGAATTGGTTCACTCTTTGTCCCATTATTTCTGTGCTTCCCTTTCTCAAATCAGATAAACTTATATACAAGACAAAAGGTACAGAAATTTAAAAAAATAGCAACACAAGGTAAATATACCAAAGAAAATGAGGGAAAAAATTACAAACAGCACTATAAAAAAAAAAAACAACGCTTTGCTTCCATTCGTTGGAGTTCATTTTGATAGCCGTCATTTTATATGCTCATATGCACATAGCTATTGAAACCTTGTGATCCTCTCCTAAGAATATCCTTGTTTATTTTCAGTGTGAATGATTACAATGTTGTTTAATTAATAATGCCCAGGTGTAATTATTTGTCTTTTACTATCCATTGGGTTTAGTTGTAGATTTATAGGCACATTCTAATTATTACAAATGAGAGAAACCATGCAGCCTGTGTCTTTGGGTCTGGCTCACGTTAGGTAGTATAATTTTTTCCAAGTCTTTCCAATTCCTGCAAATGTGGGAATGCAATTCTTTCCTATGGAAGCATAGAATTCTATTTCTTGATCCATTCATCCACAGAGGGGCATCTGGGTTGATTGCAAATGCTTGTGCTGGAGGCTTTAGTGTAGCCTGGTTTATGGTCATTTGGAAGTCCAGAAGTACAATTGCTGGGTCATAGAAAAGCTCTATTTTTTACTGTTTTCAGGAAATTCCATGATATTTCAAAGTGGTTGAACAAGTTTACATTCTACCAACAGGGTCATAGAGTTCCCTTTTAGCTACATCCTTGGCAGCATCTGTTATTGTTAGTTTTCTTGATAATGACCATTCTAACTGGGGTGAGGTAGAATTTCAGTGTTGTTTATGTAATTTAATTTTATTGTCAAGGTTATGTACAGAGGGGTTACAGTGACATGTGTAAGGTAGTGACTGCAATTCTTGTCAAACTGTTACCCCTCCTTCATTTTTCTATGACTTTCCTTCCATCCACCCTCCCCCTATATCTTGGAGTTCATTTCACTTAGCATCATCTTATATGATCATATGTACATAGTTATTGAGCAATTGTGATCTTCTACTAGGACTATCCTAGACATATACCAATTATTACCAATGAGGGCAACCATGGAACCTATGTTTTTTGTCTTTCTTACTTAATTAAATGTGATTTTTTCCCCAGTTTTTCTACTGAGGGATATCTGAGTTGGGACATGGCTGTGATGGTAGCTTTAGTGTGGCCTTGTTTGTGCTCATTTGGGTAAATGCCCAGAAGAGGGGTTGCTGGGTTGTAGGGGAGCTCTTGATTAGCATTTCTTTTATGGAAAAAGAAATTGAACATCTGTTGATGTGTCTGTTGGCCATTTTTAGTTACTCTTCAGAGAAGCAATCCAAAAATGCATATGGAATACTAGAAGACCCAGAAAATCAAAAACAATCCTTAGCAGGAAGACCAATGTTGAAGAAATATCAGTACCAAGCTTCAAATGCTCTTACAAAGATTTAGTAATAAAAATAGCTTGGTATTGTCACTATAATGTACCTGAGGACCAACAGAATAGAACTAAAGACCCAGAAGTGAACCTACCAAATATGTCAATTGTAGCTACCTAATCTTTGATAAGAAATCCAAAAACATAGGATGGAAGAAAGACAGCCTTTTCAAGAAATGGTGCTGGCAGAATTGGCTATACACATGCAGGAAACTGAAGTTAGGTCTGTACATATCACCTTTCACCCCAATCAACTCCAAGTGGATCAAAGACCTCAATGTATGACTATATACCTTGAAAATATTACAGGAAGGGATAGAGGAAGTTCTAAGGAGACCAGGCACAATTCTAGTCTTCCTAAATAAAAATCCAGAATCACAACAAATCAAAGAAATTCGACATAAATGGGATTGCATCAAACTAAAGCCTCTTAAATTCTTTTGTATATAAAACAATTTTAGTCAGAAATTTGTGTATAAATTAGTAATAAATTGCAATCCGTGTGTGTGTGTGTGTGTGTGTGTGTGTGTGTGTGTGTGTGTTTTCATTTACTTATGGAGAAAGGATCTCATTATGTGGCACATGCTCAGGCTAATCTCACACTAGTGTGGTCGTCTTGTCTCTATCCTCTGAATGCTGGAAGTATAGGTGTGCATACTTCACCACCTTCCCTTACAGCACAAGGTAATTTTTTTTTATTTTTATTTTATTTTATTTTTTATTATTATATTTTTTTTTTTTGGCCAGTCCTGGGCCTTGGACTCAGGGCCTGAGCACTGTCCCTGGCTTCTTCCCACTCAAGGCTAGCACTCCGCCACTTGAGCCACAGCGCCGCTTCTGGCCGTTTTCTGTATATGTGGTGCTGGGGAATCGAACCTAGGGCCTCGTGTATCCGAGGCAGGCACTCTTGCCACTAGGCTATATCCCCAGCCCAAGGTAATTTTTTTAAAAAAAATTTTGGTCTGCAGTGACTTAATATGCCTCGTAGAACTGCTTTGTCACTGCACATATATGTTGTTTAACATGAACATTTATTAATTTATGAGACTTAAATGCATCTTTACAACCTTTAATATTGAAATATTTAATGACTGTCATTGTGTTATTAAAATTGGCTATCACTATGTTGCTTACCATGGCTTATTATATTTATTATTATTTTGTCGTCTTTTCTTTATGTATGGTATATTTATGTGTATATCTTTAAGAGGTGTGAAGGGAAAGTACAAACTTTCAAGGAAAAGAGTGAAAAAGTGCAGCAGGGGAGCTCACTAGACACTGATGAAAGTCAACTGTACAACTCATGGGTGGAGATGGGAAGGAGGGACTGGGAGAGAGTGAGGTAATAGAAGACACTGTGTGAAAGGAAGTGTACTCATTTCCTGACTCAAGTTCTTGTATACCACCTTTATAATAACAATAAATTTTGAAAATAAGATTTATTATATTAAATTGTAAAACATACATATAATAGAGTTTAGCTTCTTCCCTGTGCTAGTTTCAGACTGTTTACAAATATGCTTCTTTCTGGACTTCTTAGAATCACTCCGGAGTTAGGATTTGATTTGTGACTCACTTTGGTCAACGTACTCTGTCAAAATAGTGACACACAGCACATCCAGGCCAAAGTCTTTAGGGTATATTGCCTGTTTTCCCATGTCCCTTCCCCTTCCAACATAAAAATTTATAATGCTAAAGGTTTTAGAGCTTCATTAATTGCTGTGGCTAGCTGCAATACACTGGCAGGAACCTCCAGATTTCCTAAAGACAAATTCTGCATTTCAAAATAAAAGACAGCCTTTAATTCATTTTACTAACTTGTTCCTTCTGCTTTTATTTCTGCTTTCTATTATCTAACATTTTGATATTTTATAAAATATACTGAAATTTAACAAACTTGTGACACACAGACACACTTATATACAAAGAGAATGTACATATTTCAGAGAAAGAAAGAGAGAAGGAACAAGATCTCAAAAACTACTTTACTTGGCAAGTAGGTTTAAGGCTAGAATAATCTCATCCAACAATTATATGCACACCTTGTAGTCCCCAACAAAAACAAAACAACCAATTGTTTTTACAGATCTCAACTAATTCCTCTTATTCTGTCAACACTTACAATGATCAATATAATAGTACTACATCCTAGTGGATATTGATCACTTCAGACGTGTTCAGTCCAAATTTATCTTTATTCTAAATAAAAAATACACACTGTTTCAATTTTAGTATATGTGCTGCCAAAGGGAGCACAAAGAAACATGGACTCTATGGTCTCCCTCATAGGGAATAATTAGCACAGGTTTAGGCTAGTCACAGCAGAGGATCGCAAGAGCCCAATAGCTATAACCTTATGAACACATAAGATGATGCTAAGTGAAATGAACTCCATGTTATGGAAACGATTGTTATATTACTGTTGTAACTACTTTCAACATGCTACGTGTAACCCTAGCTTCTATTATTGATGATCTTCTTGTATCGCCTTCCTGTGGTTGTACCTGAACTATCTCTGTATCTTATCTAAGTACATTGGAAACCGTGTATACTGGTATTAGAACTAGGAAACTGAAAGGAAATACCAAAATCAAGAGACACAGGGTAAAAAAGACAAACAACTACAAAAGCAATACTTGCAAAACTGTTTGGTGTAAATGAACTGAACAACTCATGGGAGGGGGAAGGGGAGGAGGAAATGAGGGAGGAGGTACCAAACAGTACAAGAAATGTATCCAATGCCTAACGTATGAAACTGTAACCTCTCTGTACATCAGTTTGTCAATAAATATTTTTAAAAATACACACTGGATTTCAAAGCATTAGTATAAAAACAATTAGAAAGAAAATAACTGACTATTTCTCATACTTGAGAATGTAGAAATGGTAGTTTAGTTATCATTAGTTAAATAATAAATATATATTATCACCATTAACCATATTTGTTTCTATTTTAGATTTTGAAATCGTGATATGAGAAAAAATTAATGTATATGGTTTAACTTGCATTGAACTGATTATTTTTAGACTTTCAAGGTCAGATTTCTATGTCAATGGCATGAGTTCTAGAACATGGCTTGTTAAGTAAACACCATGCCCAAACTTGTGACAGTTTATAGGAATCCTTCTTAAATGATATTACTTTAGAAAAAATTTTGATTGGGAAATTAGTGCTTATATGCTTATGTATTTTCATAAATTTTACAATGGTAGTATTTATGGCCCTTCCCCATTATTCAACTAGCTAATACTATTTGTTACTGAGTACTTAAGCGAGAATTTGTAAATGAAGATGATATTTAGTATGTAATTGACATATCCTAGGAATTGCTATCATCAGATTTTTATTTAAAATGAGATTAAAGATAACTGACTTTGATGCTATATCTAAGTTTCCAGATCAAGATTTTAAGATGTAAATTTCATTCCTTGTCATTCAAATATACTTTCAATTTGCCTAAAACTTTGTGAGCTTCAAACTTGATCAGATGGCTGAAATTGTTTCTTATCCTCTACTGAACTTATTATAAGTCCATAGTACAAAGTTCATGATATAAGTAATAGAAGCAATTTTCCTTTCTTTTTCAAACACATTGGCTTGTAACCCAAGTGCCAAAGCTCTTAGGATTTGAATTTTGCTAAGTAAGTAAGCTTGGCAAGAGAGAAAGTAATGTGAAATCAGTTGTATATGCATAGTAATTTTTTGTATTTTGAATATTGTTCCTGTATTATTGAGAGGTGAATATATAAATATATTAGCTCAACTAGTGAGGGGCATATTCTTCTGGAAAACAAGATGATTACCACATATGTCTTTCCTATGAGACATTTTCATTCAGCAAATGACCTTCACATATTTTCATAAATAATTTACTTTGAAGAGTGTGAGGAGTATTAAAAATAGCATTGCAAAAGAAATTGGAATGAGAATGAGAAGCACTTAATAAAGCTTACTTAGGTGATAGAAATTCTTCAAAGCAGTTTGTATATATATCACTTAATAAAAGTTTAGTTATTATCCCATTTTAAGGAGGAAGCAATACATAGAAACAAATAAACAAGTAATTTGAAAGATTCCCCTAGCTATAAGAGATAAAGTTATGATTTAAGACAATTTATCAACATACTAAAAACTATACTAATAAATTCTATACTAACATTAACTCTTTCTATACTAATACTTTCTATATAAAATGCTATAATATTTTATACTAGTGTTTCTTAGCTTTATTCAGAGCCTTTTGCACACATTTTAAGAGGCAGGTAGAAATTAGAATTGTGGACATATTGGAATAGATGATCAATGAATTGAGGGGATGGGTAGATTTGGCATAGATTGTGATAAAATATACCAATAATGATGCATTTTACTCATGAACTGAGATATTGAACTGAAACCCCTTTATGTAATCTCTTTAACATAATTATCAAAATTTAATACAAGTGGATAAAATTTAAAAGGTAGCAAACAGATTCACAAAAATGAATAATTACATCTGTTGAATTGAACTCAAATCAATAGTTCTTGAAGGCAGTTATTGTGAATTTCCTTTTCAGGTAACTCTTAGGAGACTTTCCAATGGTCTTCAATGACATTTTCAGCACAGGGACTGACAAATATGGCAGAGTTGGCTACCCCTCTCTAGCTCTATGCTCATGAAATATCATTTGTCTCTTGAACTTCTATTTAAGGTATCTTTAGCATAAAGTGAATGAAAGATGGTATTCTCATTTTGCCAATTGGAAAGGCCCTCCATAAATCTCCAGATCACATTCTTTCTTGATCTGGTCATGAATTATCTCACTGTATGATTCCCCTGTACCACACAGCATAGTTCATCCATAATCGAAATTTAACTTCCCTGTCAAACTGGGGTCTTCAGAGTGAAGGGATTTGAGTGTGTATTCCAAATCTGGCTATTTAGCCACTAATGAAACTCCAAATTTGCTTTGATATATCCTGAGCAGATTCATCTTTGATTCCCAAAGATTTTCTTCATTTTCTCTAATACACATTACTTTGAAAAGTTTGCCTGCACTGTAAAAGCAAAGAATGTCTTTGACTACTGTCTGATATTTACAATTACATAGATAAAAATTACTCTATATTTGTTCACCTTATTAAAAATAAAAAAAGATTAGTGGTCATTTTTATTGCCTTGCCTTCACACTGAGAGTTTGCCAGATAAACCAGCAGAGGAATCAAATAGAGCCTTTGCACCACAGCACAACGTTCCAGGTGAAGTACACACAGAATTTTGTATCACTTAAATTGACTCAATACCCTTCCGACAAAATATAACAGCTGCTGACTGAATAAAAATGCTTTTCTCATTGTTCATTTGTTTGATTTTTTTATTTATTTTTGCTGGGGTTTCTGGAGCTCAAACTCAGGGCCTGAACACTGTCCTTGAGCTTTATTTGCTCAAGGCTAGTATCCTACCACTGAGCCACAGCTCCATTTCCATATTCTTTGGTAGATAAATGGAGGTGTCTGAAGGACTCTCCTGCCCAGGCTGGCTTTGGAATAGGATCCTCACATCTCAGTTCCCTGAGTAGATCAGGTTACTGGCTTGAGCCACTGGTGCTGGGCCACCCTTCTCATTCTTGAGCCATGAAATTATAGTGCCTTCATCACCAAATCCTCCCAGTGATCTTGTCTTCTTTCTTTGGTTATAGTTTTGTCTGCATCAATAAGCACCATGATTCTAATATGGATGTTAAAGATGGGAAGATTAATGTTGGAAACAATAGGTTGCTGCCACTTGTAATTAAGCCCGGTAAGAAATGTCCAAGAAGTACAAACATCCTTGATATTTTTAGGTTGCAGAAGCACATTTTATTAATGTGTATACCAGATAATGTCTGCTTATTCAGTGTAAATATCGTGAAGTTGGTAGCATCTTGTTCTTCTAAACTGTTGCCAGAATTCTACAGGAAGAGTCTCGGTTTTGCTCTTGCTTTCATCTGTCAGCCACATTACACCCTGTGTTTCTATGCCATTAGTTTAGCAATTGCTTTGTGATAAAACATAATATTTTTTCCTCAGAACAGAGAAGTTTTAGTATGAATAAATGTCAATGTCTCAAATCTGTCATGCAAATTGTCATGAAATCATTGTACAGAAATGATAAGAAAATGAGGAAAGACAGATTGTTAGAAAGAGAAGTAATGTTTAATTAAAGACTTTGATCATTTTAAAAATGATGAGATTTCCTATCAAACTGGATAAAATTCTTTTATTTGTAAATAACAGTTAGCTGGCAAAAATGAAATGAAGAAAACAAAAAGTAATTAACTTGAAATGTTTAATGACACAGAAGAATGATACATTCTATTTTCTATTACATGGAATGCCTCTTAGAAACTTTTTGCAGTTGTGATTACATGTGACTTTGGTAATTTATGTAGCTACAACTACAAAAGAGATAAATTGCTCACTGAATTTCTATCAGATACAAAAATGTTTTAATTTCCAAGGAATCCAACCTAGAATTCATGATGCTTTTTATTAACTATGGATCTATTTTCAACCCTACTATCAGAGATAAATAATATTATGCTCATAAAAAGTCCTATTTACTGTGACTACTATACATACTAAGTTTTAAGTAGCATGTATATCATGTAATGTCTCCTAGTATGTCTATCACTAGATTTTAATCAATCTTTTCATAATATGCCATTTTATTTGCATCATGGAAATTGTTATAGAAATGACAATGTTCACGAAAACATTTAATTCAGACTGAAAGTATCCCACAGTCAACAAACTTATTGGATTTTTTAAACTTGGTAATCATATCCCAAATCTTATGTTTTAATACTTACTTTAGTTAACATAATTTTACAAGTATTCAGAGCACTATGTTTGTCTTCTTAAATATTTTATAAATATAATGCCTCATAGGAAATACCAATGCACTGGAAAGATATTATCCACATAACATTTCTTCATGTTTCCCCGATTTACCATATTTTTTTCACATTTAGAGATAGTGCCTCCTAAATATCTTTTCAAGCAAGTAATAATGGAAAATACATCTTTTTTTTGCCAGTCCTGGGACTTGGACTCAGGGACTGAGCACTGCCCCTGGTTTTGTTTTGCTCAAGGCTAACACTCTATCACTTGAGCCACAGCGCCACTTCCAGCTTTTCCTGTCTATGTGGTGCTGAGGAATTGAACCCAGAGCTTCATGCGTGCAAGGCAAGCACTCTACTGCTATGCAATATTCCTAGCCTAAGCTCGGATTTTTTAAGCTAAATGGAATTTCTAACTCATAACCTCAAGATTATTTTTACAATATAAATCATTTTACAAGCCACTGAACTATTCCTTTATTTAAAAATGACAATATAGTTTAGATTTCACCAAGGTTTGTCTTAATATGAAAAATATATTTCATACAACTGGAAAAATGTTTCCTTCTAGTTTCTGTGATACATGTACACTATCATGACTGAACACACGTAATGTATTATTCCCAAATTAAAAGCAGGCATGTTAGTTTAATTTAGTGTGTGTGTGTGTGTGTGTGTGTGTGCGTTATATCTTTTTCAGAAGAACTAAAATGTAGTTAACATTCAAGTGTAAAAACTTTTGAGTACACTCATGGCTTTAATTTGATTTTTAGAATTGTGTTCATCACAACATAATATAGATCTAACTCTAGCACCATCATAAAGAAAAAGAAAATGTTTATGCCAACCACTTGCTTTCCACTTCCCTTTATAAATTGTTCCTCTCACTCCCCAGGTCTTTCCATCTTTGGCACAGAAGATGCAATTTTATCTTTATTAATAGATAAGAGGGCTGGGGATATGGCCTAGTGGTGAGAGAGCTTGCCTCGTATACATGAGGCCCTGGGTTCGATTCCCCAGCACCACATATACAGAAAATGGCCAGAAGTGGGGCTGTGGCTCAAGTGGCAGAATGCTAGCCTTGAGCAAAAAGAAGCCAGGGACAGTACTCAGGCCCTGAGTCCAAGGCCCAGGACTGGCCAAAAAAAAAAAAAGATAAGAAATATTTTCTTGATTTAGTTTCCTTTGTTTTCTATTTTTTCTTTTCAGAATTCACAGCCTATGAAACAAACCCAAAGTAATTTTGTAGTAAATTCAGTAGAACTGAATTCTAACCAGATGAAGCAAATCTTTATCAAAGCTTCTAAATTGGTTAATTTCGTCATTCACACAAGAGTTTACAAAATAAATCTGGTATCATGTTTTTCTATCAACTATTCATTCCAGATGATGAATTTGTCGCTTGAACATAGATTGTGTTCTTTACTATGAAAAATATGTAACATGTATTCAAATTGGAATTGAAGACAGAGAGTGAACTGTACTTGCCCTTCTGCAGCTGTGCTGGAAGGACCATATTGCTTATTAGGCATGAAATGCTAAGTAAGCAAAATTTACACTTAAGCTGCTCAGTCCCACTGGATATACTGAATATACTCATGTGTATAAAATATGGAGCAAAGGAGATTCAGAGCATTTTAGAAAGTGCTATTGCTTAGTGTTGTCCTGTTGTCCTACAACAAACTGAGATTTTTTTCGTCAGATATCACCTATAGGTTTAAACACATTCAAGATAAACAGCCTAAAGTCACTATTATCTTTCTGGAATATAATAAATCTATTCATCAATAAATATATGCAGTATGCATTTAAAGTCTGAAATATCAATATTTGGGGGGGGGGGTTGCGTTTCTCTTGGTCTTGACTGAAGCCACAAAGAAGTAACAGAACCTCAGTGTCACCTGAAAAGCACAGACAAGGTGAAACTACCAAACAAAGCTTGACAACTAAATTGAGAAAATTACTGAGACTTTCTAATTGTTGCCAAAATAATATTTGATTAGATTAAGTTCATGCCTTGGGAATTTTTTAGGTGGTATGTAGGATGGTATTTTTCTTCAATTTTTTTTACTAGATGACCTCTGAGAATGAGAACAATGAATCTATACTCCAAGAGGTCTAAAGGAATGCACTACACTAACTTTCTTCTTTGTACCACCTTCTGATAAATCTTTAAATATATTAATATCCTCAATCTATATTGGATTTCATGTCTTTTAGCATTAAGAAAAAATATTTCTCAAAATCTGGCAATGAAATAATATCTCAAAAACAACCATACTTGAGATTTTTTTCACAATTCATGAACAAACTCTGGCTTGAGATAGGAGATTGTACATCACAATTTAAGAAAAACATATGTGTTCTTTGAGAAATAATAAACAGTGCATTTTTCTCCAAAACTGAAAAAAAAATGCTTATTTTCTCCGGAAGGAAAAAGGTATAAATATAAATGCAGATTCAAATGGCAATTCATACACACAATTTTAAAGTACTCATTTTATATTTAATATTAATAGCATACATAGGTCTCCTAAAGATGAATTGCCTTTGTGTTAATAAATAATTTGCATATATATGTAAAGTAATAGCTTCCCAAGAAATTATTAAAAGTTGCTCTGAAAACCTGTGTGTATTGAATGATAATACAGTATTTACTCATTGTCTCAATCTCTCACAGATTACTGTGATGCTTTATTGAACATTTTTATTTATTCAACAGATTAATGCATATGAGCCATCAAAATATGTACTATTCATTCATATTTCTATCACTCAGTAAATCAAGAGTAACTTAGATTCAATTATATTATTGATTTCTTTATAGCTTATCTTCAAATAGAGTAAACCTTCATATTGTACCTGTATCATACAAATATCCTATGGTCACATATGATATTATAAAGCTACTAAAAATATTAAACCTTAAATTTGTATTTAAAACACTCATTTGGAAAATCAATGCATATTATTTAATTAAGAGCATTTAAAATGAGTAACAACCAAGGATGTTGAAGAGGGCTTAGATTATTCTATCTTGAGCATTCATATGCAAAGTTTTATCTTCCTGTGCTTACCGTAGTTAAGGTTTGGCTCAACTCTGATTTTTAATTTTTCAAAAGTTCGTTTTCTTACATGTCACATATTCGTGAAATGTCATATTGATTCATACTCATAATTCTTTGTATGGGATATCTTTATATATGGAGGAGAATGTAACAGCTTAATAAGAAATGTAAAAGCTAATCGAAGAAAAGCATACATCCTTTCATGTAAACACTGCACCAATACAAGATGAAAGACAAGGAAAATTATGTTCAGGATAGAACCTTGAGTAGATAGCATCATAAATGGGAAAGTACCTGGAAGTGGGACCCTAACTTTCAAACACTATTTAGATTTTAAAATTTTATTTATAAAATATATTGATTAAACATTAAAGGCCTAAAAATGTGTGAAGCACTGGGTCAGATGTGGAAATTCAGTGTGTTGCTGCACCAAACTGTCTACTTGCAATCTAGTGGAAGCCAAATTTCTCTAAATATTCCTTAAGAATAAACTGTGATCAGTGGGAAGAGAATGTGCACCAGGGCTTGGGGAGCAGTGTGCTGTTGGTAATGTCTGTGGAAGTAAATCAGGTAACTTTAGTGTGGCAGGTAGCAACCTAGAGGAGCAAACTTTGCCCTTAAAGTACACAATAGGGAAGCATGCACCATTTCATTTTGGTTTCCTTCTTCTGTGCCTCTATTCCAGCTACTTTTGATTTTGAGTAGGCCTTCATACTTTTTTTTTTTACTACTAGCTATGACTTGTTTGACAAAAACTATTTGTGTGTGACATCATCTGTCTCCATGGATGTGTAATGCAGGACATTTTAATAATTTATTATAAGCAATCATGTCTATTTAAAAGCAAATAGGAATTTAAAACTTTAAAATTCAGATATAATCTATTTTTCTAAATTGAAAAAATAAAAATAATTGACATGTATACAACATTACTGACATAAATAAGAAACTCGTAAGTCCTCATAAGGATCCTGGTTTCAGTGCCTGAAAATGGTAAGAAAAGAGCCATAGCACTAAGCAAGATATAGTGGCATGACATGTTTTCATTTAGAAATAACTATAACTGTGTTTCAGTAAAACAAATTAAAAGAGTTTTACTTTTAAAAGAAAAAGGTAGAGTTGGGTAGCAGTAGTTCAAGCCTAATAATCCTAGCTAACCAGGAAGCTGAGATCTGACAAATCAAGTTCAAAGCCATCCTGGGGGATAAATCTAAGAGATTCATCTCCAATTAAACAGCAAACAGACTCCAAAAGTGGAGGTGTGGATCAATTACTAGAGCACAAGTGATTAGTAAAAAAAAAAAAAAAAAAAAAAAAAAAAAATCACCAGCAATAAAACCTGAGTAAGAGTATGGGAAGCCCTGATTTCATGCACGTATACTAGTATAAAAAAATAAATTGAAAATGCTAGGTAAAGTAAGTGTTGATATTACAAACTTGGAATAAACTTTTGCATTGAGGAAATTTTACCAGTTAATTTAAGCTTTCCCTTAAAAAGTGCCATATGTACAAACTAGAAATCTCCAGAATAAGTAATCTTAAGTGTTACGTAGATAGATTCATTAAAAAAAAACCATTAATAGCACAGTATAGCTTTATTATAATTACTACAGAAGTTATAAGCAGTATTTCCTGCTTAATTATTTTTGCCAAGTGGTTTATTCTTCTATTAATTAATAGTCCTCTAATGAAACAATGAAAAGAAAATTTTTACTTTCACACAAATTTACCTGGAATTTTTGGCATTTAATTTTTCAACTCACTAGAACATATGATAGATAATTTCTAAGACAAATTAAAAAATATATAAGCAACATCACTTGTAGAGATACACTAGTTTTCATATTATGTTGCTAATGTAAATAAGCTCATCTATTTTT
Source organism: Perognathus longimembris pacificus (assembly GCF_023159225.1). NCBI lineage: Eukaryota > Metazoa > Chordata > Mammalia > Rodentia > Heteromyidae > Perognathus > Perognathus longimembris. The sequence goes on along the minus strand of NC_063174.1, from coordinate 14,239,340 downwards.
AGCTAGTATTTCAGTGGGTTTGGGCAACTGGATCAATGATTCACACACACACACAGAAACACGCACACACACACACACACACACGAGTAGTAAAGTTAAATCATGTAAGAAATAAAGCAAGGACAAAGGGAAAAACCACAGTGTTCTTTGTATCATGATCTCAGTGGGGCACATTGCTCCAGCATATTTTTCTTCATTGAAAAATTAGTCACTAGGTATAATCCACTATTAAATTTTAGGAAGTTATGTCTCATACTTCAAACAGAAAAGTCCCAAAGAATACAGATCTATCTAAAAGCAATGAATGCTCTGGAAAACAGTATGGATGCTCCTCAACTGACCTTCCATATGACCCAGAAATTCCGCTCCTGAGCTTTTATCCAATAGAACACAATAAAGCCACACTAAAGCTACCAGAACAATCATGTTCACTGCAGTATTGTTTTACCATAGCCAATATATAGAATCAACCTAGTTGCTCTTCAGTGGATGAAAGGATCAAGAAAATATGATATATATATACAGAGAGATAGATATAGATATAGATATAGACACAATGGACTTCTATGTTTTCATCAGAAAGGATGATATTCATAAGGACAGGTTTCATGGTTTCCTTCATTTGTGGTACCTAGGAAGTACCTATAAATCTACAAGTAAAAACACTGGATAGTAGAAGAAAGGAAAATATACATGGACATGATAAATTCTACAAGTCTCTGGGCATCCACATACAGTGAGACCAAACGAAGATATTCTTAGGAAAAGATCACAAAGGCACAATAGCTATGTGCCTTTGATCACATAAAATAATATTTATCACAATGAACTCCAGGAATATGGGAAAAAGAGGTTTCCTTTTCCTTCATTGTTGTTGTTGTTTTATCTTTCTTTTGTCTTCTTTGTTTGTTTAGCTGTGTAGTTGCAGGACACAGAAATGGAAGGACAAAGGGTGAACAAATACAGCAGTGATACTCAGTAGACAATATGTTGAAAATGAACTATCCAACTTGTAGTTGGGGATGAGAGGGAAAATAGGAAAGATCAAGGAAAGGGGTGATATTGCTCAAAAATAAATGTACTCTTTATCTAGCTTATGTAATTGAAACCCTTCTGCACATCATCTTTACAATGACTATAAAGAAATTTTTAAAAACAATATGACAGTTGCTATAATTATATTATGTGCTAAATACTTGGGGTATAATGTTCAATGTTAATTTGGATGACTGTGAAACTAGAAAAAAAATGAAAGAAAAACCAATTTATCTCCTTCCCAATGCAAAATATATTCACTCTTTCCACCCATTCATCATAACATTCCCTTTCTTTAGAGCAGCCCTGTGAAGTCCAAAATCTTCTATGTGAATCATGCATAGATTAATGTGAGCCTCTTCTGATGGAACTGGATCCTTGATTATAGTTTTGTAACCCATATCTTTTGTTTTTATGTAAGGTTGAGAAGGAGAAAGAGAAGCACAGAAACAGTAGGACAAAAATGTGAACAATTGCAAGAACTAATTCAATTGAGTGATATTCCCTCTGCACTATTAGAAATGAACTGTTCAACTTGGTGTGGTGGGGATGGGGGATAGAATTGGGAGAAAATGAGGGAGAGGGTGACACTCTTCAAGAAGAAATGCACTCATTACCTGACTTCTGTAACTGTAACACCTCTGTTACATCACAGTAACACACAAAAAGACAAAAAAGAAAAATAACTGAAAGAAAAGGCAAATTCTTGTTCCCATAACTACCAGAGTACAAGAATGTTACAAATTTAGTATAACTGCTATAGATATTTACTTTATTTTCAAAAAGGAAAATGATTAGAAGCAAAGCAATTCCCAGTAATTCTGTAGTCAGCATTGTAAATGCTGAGAGTTGTCTCATCAGAACTAAGGATGTAGTACTTACCGTCTACTGCCCACAGTTCTGATTCTGGCATTTTTCCCCTGACCTCTGTGACTCTTTTGTTTTGCATGAAACCTGAGTTTATTTTCAATTTAAGAACCTGAAATATCTCTTGTAAATTACTGAGGGTCAAAAGTTTTCTTTGTACCTTAATTTGTCACTGTCTTTTTCAATGCAATCTAGTTGTTTTCGTGCAATTGCAGTATCTTTAAGAACTGTGGAAATTGTTTATAAATGTTATTGAAATGTATCTCATTATATAAAAGCTCTTCACAGTATGTTTCATATAGACACTTTCTATGGTAAGATTCTATTTTCCATTAACATGTTTGCATTTTTCTGTTTGATAAGAAAATTGCTGGAAAAATAATAAGTAGTTTATCATTGTTGTTATTTTCAATGTACTATGTGGAATTATGCCTTTTTCTTTTCTCTTTCTTCCTCATGGTTTTACCCCTGATGTCATTGTAACTTATTTTGACACCCTGGGTATTATGTATGCATTTACCGGAACTAGGGAAGGTAAGGGGAACATCAAAATGGATAGACAAGGGGTAAAAGCTGGATCACTGCAACAGCAATACTTACAAGACAATATGCTGTAACCAAATGTACAACTCAATGGGTTGGGGGGGAAGGTTGGAGAAAACTAAGGAAGGAGGTAACAAGTTTGATAAGAAATGTACTCAGTGCCTTACATATGAAACTGTAACCCCTCTATACATCACTTTGACAATAAATAAATTAAATAAATTTTAAAAACTCAAAACCATTTGTTTGCTTTTTATTGCAGTTTCTCTGAAGTGCCATTGTTGGTCTTTCTGAAGTTATAAATAATTTTATAATGAACTCTGTTTCATATTAGAATAAAAATTCGAAAATGGTCTTAATTTATATTTGGCTAAAATAATTTCTTAATTTTAGTTTTATTTATTATTTTAAAAGTCTGAGAAGCAAAGTGCTGGTGGCTTATGCCTGTAATCCTAGCTACTCAAGAGGCTTACATCTGAGGATTTCTGTTTAAATTCAGCCTAGGCAGGAAAGTCCATGAGACTTTTATCTCCAATTAGCCACCCCAAACCAGAAGTGGAGCTGTGTCTCAAAAAGACAGAGCTCTAGCCTTGAGCATAAAAGCTCAAAGAATGCTCCCAGGCCCTGAGTGTAAGCCCTAGACCTGACAAAATAAAATAAAATCCTGAGAAATTTAAAATCATAAGCCAATTGTTTTGTTTTATTTTAACTGGTCTCTTATGACCTTTTCTGTCTTTGGAATTTTAATATCGATGAAATTTTTTACATTCTATATAAACAGTCATTGCTGCATAACCAAGTTATCAGCCACATATTCTTACCTCCTCTATTACCTCAGGAAGCAGTTAAAACTTTCTACCACTATAGGAAAAATATCTACTTTCTTCTCATTTTCAAGATTTTTTTTCTTGATTCTTTGAAATCCCTATCCACTCTTCTCAAATCCCTCCATGCTTTTATAATCTCAACTATCATCAAGATTTTACTAATGTAACCTCAATTTTTCTTTCCAATTCCAAAACCATAGCTATGTCTATCTTACTGTCTTTGGTTAGTCCTTCCCAGATGCACCCAAAGTTTTGCTTTTCTAATCATCTAGGCATTTCTTAATCCAAGCAACGTGACCTTCAAAGAAACAATTACAATGGGCTGCATGTTTTTGCAAACAGCATAGAAAGTTATATTCCCTTATACCAAGGTGAAAGCAAAACCAGCAAAAAATCCTAATCACATTCTGTATAACTAGTGACAACACAATTCAATTAAAAGATTCTGAGTTGTATTACAAAGAGAGTTGTAAGCTATATTTTATACTAGTAATATTACTTTCAAAATAACAAGATACATATGAAAAATGTCACAATAGACTTATTACATTCCTACGAAAATCACAGAAGATGACACCATGTTCATTGTCAACCTCTTGAAAAAATGCTTTGGTGTGTAAAAGAATATTTATTATTACCTTTACAACTTTATTCATCAAAAATAATATCATACATACACATGCATACACAAATAGCATACTCACCCATAATTTTAACAGGCAAAGAAGAAATATTTTTCAATGTCACAGAAGTAAGCTGAGGCCTATTGACTCCTCCCTGTAATCCTAACTTGTTAGGAGGAAGAAGCCAGTCTAGACCACATATCCAATTCCAAGTTGGCCTGGCCATACATATTGAAATCCCTATTTGAAGAGCCAGCCATAAAAAATTAAATTATATGAGACTTGTTGTCAGCTGAGGTATTCTTTTTTTCTTTATTGTCAAAGTGTGATACAGAATGGTTACAGATTCTTATGAAGGGAATGAGTATGTTTCTTGCTCTATTTGTTACCTCCTCTCTCATTCCTTCCCTCTCCCCTCCCTGTCCCCTCTCCCAAGAGTTGTGTATTGGTTTACACCATATGGTTTTATAAGTGTTGCTTTTTGAATGGTTTGTCTTTTGTTCTTTGTCTCTCAATTTTGGTATTTCCTCTCCCTTCCCCAGTTCTAATACCCATATAGACGAATGGATCAGGAAAATGTGGTACATATACAATATGGAATTTTATGCCTCTATCAGAAAGAATGACATTGCCCATTCGTAAGGAAATGGAAGGTCTTGGAAAAAGTTATACTAAGTGAAGTGAGCCAAACCCAAAGAAACATGGACTCTATGGTCTCCCTCATAGGGAATAATTAGCACAGGTTTAGGCTAGTTACAACAGAGGATCACAAGAGCCTAATAGCTATGTCCCTATGAATGCATAAGATGATGCTAAGTGAAATGAACTCCATGTTCTGAAAACGAGTGTTATATCACTGCTGTAATTACTTTCAACATGCCATGTGAAACCGTAGCTTCTATTGTTGATGATCCTCTTGTATCTCCTTCCTGTGGTTGTACTTACACTATCACTGTATCTTATCTGAGTACATTGGAACTGTATATACTGGTATTAGAACTAGGAAAGTGAAAGGAAATACCAAAATCGAGAGACACAGGATAAAAAGACAAAGGAGTACAAAAGCAATACTTGCAAAACTGTTTGTTGTAAAGCAACTGAACAACTCATGGGCAGAGAGGGAAAAGGGTAGGGGGGAGGGTGAATGAGGGAGGGGGTAACAAACAGTAAAAGAAATGTGTAACCTCTCTGTACATCACTTTGACAATAAATAAGAAAAAAAAGAGTATCAGGGTACTCAGATGTAATACAGTAAAACTGGCAATGGCTCTTGAAATCTGGGCCTAGGTGCTTTTGTGTTTAAGACAAGCACTTTACCACTTGAGACACAGTTCCACTTCTGGCTTTTTGGTACTGAACTAGAGATAAGAATCTCACAATCTTTCTTGCCCAGACTGGCTGAGAACCAAGATTCTCAGATCTCAGTCTCCTAAGTAACTAGAATTACAGGCAGGAGCCAAAAGTGCCCAGGAGAAACATGTTTTCTGTATTTTCTCAGAAAAATGGTTAATCTTAGCTATTTTATATAATTCCAAATTCATATTGATGATTGAATGAGTAAAGCAAATGTTTACAAATATTTCATGGCTACTCATTAAAAAAGGATTTTTTTGTGATTGGCTTTGTTTTCTTAGAATATATGGAATATAGTAGATGCAGTTATAATGCTAAGCAGGATTTGGGGCCTAATTTATGGGAGCACACCTCAATCACAAAGACACTACAATAGCCTAAATATTATCTACCACTTCATTTAGTATGTATAATTTTTGAAACTTCTATAATACTCCATATAACTATGTTACCATGTTCAGTGAAAGAGGATCAGTACACCAATTGCAAACCAGCTTTCAAATATTTTTATTTATGAAAGACTCAAATTTTATTACAAGAAAATACAGATTATTTCAACATTCTTGACAATATATTGAGCCAAACTCATTAAAATCCATAGGTTAAATAATGGCCAATTTAATTATAACACATTCCTCATTGTTTATTAAATATTCTGACAGGAGAGGTCTGTCATCTTGCAAGTTTAGAGTTTGTTTTTGGTGAAAACTTTATGAAAAGAATCATACAAAAGAAATATTGACGGTTGGAGAGCTACATCAACAGGCAGAAATCTCTCGGATAAACATAAGTAAGGAAAAAAAATAGTAAGGAAAATTGATGAGAAAAAGCATAAAAATACATCCACAAAAACAGATGTGATTTTCACTTTTTTTTTCAGATGGTTGACAATGAGCCTTTACAAATGATTGGTCGTGAATCACTATCTTGTTCCTCCTATGATTAAAACTTTCTAATCACTTTAGTCTTTGGTGAATATTGCTCAAGGAAGAATATCTGATCTGAGACCACTGCTTTTGTTGTTATTTTTAAATTTTTGAGCAATTTTTCTGTTTTATTTTGAGCTCTTGTGCTGATTACACCCTCAAAAGAAAATTGTTAAACAAAAAATGTCCTGGGTGGTCCATGTCACTCTTTGACTGCTTTCCAAATTAATAACAACTTGCACAACCATAGTACAACCCCAGAGAGCAGACAATTAGCATTGCAATCACTAATAGAATTATTCTGATTTCAATTAACATTATGAGTATGTCTGTGTGTGTGTGTGTGTGTGTGTGTGTGTGTGTGTGTGTTTGTGTGTGTGTTTGTATGTGTGCTTGTGAGGTGGTTCTAGATGGTTATATATCATGTATGGGTTTCATGTGACCACTTCAGGCTTTCTTCAGCTCTCTCTCTATAACAGGGGTTGAGAATGTTCAAGCCATGGGCCAAATGAGCCTGTAAAATCATTTGTTCTGGCCCTAATAAAACAATTGCACACAGGACTCAAATTCGGGGAAATATAACAGTATTTTTCCCAGAAAATTCAATACAGATAGGAATGTCAAATGACATTATAAATACCCAAATGGCTCCAACCCTGCTGTATAGAAACACCGGTCTCTATTCTTCATTTCTAATCTATAGCAGCTAGTCATCAGCCTAATTTTGTTATTGAAAGAATATTTTATAAATAGACCCTGTATTTGTACCCACTAGGAATTACTTCTTTGTTTTCATCTTATTCCCATAAAATCTATTAGATTGTTGCAGGTCAGTAATTTATTCATTTTATTGCTATATAATTTTGCTATATTCCATATTAGTCTTTGAATAATCATTCACTTGTCAATAAATATTAAGGCTGTGTCTAGTTTGGGCTATTATGAATACAACTTTTATAACCATTCATACTTGGTAAGTATTCATTTTCTGTGACATATGGAAACGTGCATTTGATGTTTAATGAGCAGGTTAAAAGCAGGTTTTTTTTTTTCTTACAACCTTATTTGGTATAATAGTTAATCTTTTAAAGTTTTTATTGTCAAACTGATGTACAGAGAGGGTACAGTTTCATACTTTAGGTATTGGAAACATTTCTTGTACTGTTTGTTACCTCTTCCCTTATTCCCCCCTCCCCCTCCCCCTTTCCCTCCCCCTCCCATGAGTTTTTCAGTTCATTTATACCAAACAGTTTTGCAAGCATTGCTTTTGTACTCGTTTGTCTTTTTTACCCTGTGTCTCTCAATTTTGGTATTCCCTTTCAGTTTCCTAGTTCTAATACCAGTATAGGCGGTTTCCAATGTACTCAGATAAGAAACAGAGATAGTTCAGGTACTCCACAGGAAGGGGATACAAGAAGATCATCAATAATAAAAGCTACGGTTATACATAGCATGTTGAAAGTAGTTACAACAGTGATATAACAAGAGCAGGTTTATACTCTAAGAAATTGCAAAGCTATTTCTAGAGATGCTGGATCATATTACATTTTCATCAGCACTGTTGGAGGGGTCAGGATATTTACAGACTCATAGTCTCTACCGGACTCTTCATTTTAGCCCCTCTCCCCAGTGTAGGATAATGTTGTGGTTTTCATTTAAAATTCTCTAATGACTGGGAATGTTGGACAATTGACCTATGCTCAGTTTTCCATTGTACTAGAAAAAAACTAGGGAGCTTGCACTCTTGCTTTTCTAGTTTGCTAATTGATAGCATGCTCCCAGTTGAGTCACATGTTCACTCCCAGCTTTTTCCCTGGTTAAATGGAGGTCTAAGTCTTTCAGATTGATCTGCATGAGCTGGCTTTGAAACAGAATTCTCAGATTTTAGCCTCTTTGGTAGCTAATATTACAAGCATGAGCTATCATGGCTAACAATTCAGTAGATTCAAGATCACTAGAATAACTTCTTTCAGTTCAATTTTCACTGCTTTTTACCCCTTTTTATATTTATATCAGACCTTCAGGGGCTTATTAAATTAACTAATATTTTAGAATCATAGATTTTTTTGGTCATTTTAATGAATATTTTAGTTTCAGTTTCTCTGGGTTTATTTAGTTTTTATCTTTCTATTTTTTTTGGAGATAGAACTTAGTGATTTGACTAGTCTTATTTTTAAGTGCAAGAATTTAATGTCATAATTCTCATATTGGCTCTAATATTTTCAAATAACAAATATTTTATCTGATACTTGATATTCTTTGATTTCTATGTTATTTAATTGTCTGTGAGACTTCCTCTTTAGCACATGAGTTATTTAAAACTCTGTTGATCAGATGCCTGTGAATGTAAAGACCTCTCTTTATTCCTATTATTGATATTTTAACTTTACTGTAAATTCATTGGAGAACGTACTCTGTATCTTCAATATTTTACTTCTTTAAACTTGTTGAGTATTTGTAAGGAAATGGAAGGACTTGGAAAAAGTTATACTAAGTGAAGTGAGCCAGACCCAAAGAAACATGGACTCTATGGTCTCCCTTATAGGGAATAATTAGCACAGGTTTAGAGGATCAGAGGATCACAGGAGCCCAATAGCTATACCCTTATGAACACATAAGATTATGCTAAGTGAAATGAATTCCATGTTATGGAAATGATTGTTATATCACAGTTGTAACTACTTTCAACGTGCCATATATAACTGTAGCCTCTACTATTGATGATGTTCTTGCATCACCTTCCTGTGGTTGTACCTACACTTTCTCTGTATCTTATCTGAGTATATTGGAAACTGAGTATACTGGTATTAGAACTAGGAAATTGGAAGCAAATACCAAAATCAAGAGACATAGGGTAAAAAAAGACAAACAACTACAAAAGCAATACTTGCAAAACTGTTTGGTGTAAATGAACTGAATAACTCATGGGGGGGGAAGCGAAAGGGGGAGGCGGAAGGGGGAATGAGGGACGAGGTAACAAACAGTACAAGAAATGTATCCAATGTCTAATGTATGAAACTGCAACCTCTCTGTAATTCAGTTTGATAATTAATATATATATATATACATAAACTTGTTGAGGTATATTTTGTGGATCAGGATATAGACTATCTTTGTGGATGCTCTTTGGTCACTTAAAAATGTGCTGTGTTTATTTAGGTCAATTGTAATCTGTAGGTGGATTGTGCTTTGCTTCTATTGTCATGCTGATTTTATCTCTAATAGATTATCAGTTTCTGAATGTGAGCTTAAAATGCCCAATCTAATTGTGAGTTTACCTATTTCTTCATCCATTGCTCTCCAATTTTCTTCCTCGATTTTAGACTCTGTCTTTTGATGCTGAATGTATAATTTAAATGAGTATCATTTAGGATTGCATGTCTTTTAATGGGTTAATCTTTTTACTGATGTATGTTATACTTTTGTTTTATTTTGATGTGAGCTTCTTATTAACAACATGCACTTAGTTTGCATTTTTGCAAACATTCTTTTAATTTCTGTCATCTCATTTGCATATTTTGTAACTACTTTATTGGCATATATTAACTGTACAAAATGAGGTGTTTCATTGCAATATTCCCATGCATCTATCCAATGCACAATATATTACCTTGATTGATATTTTTTAAAGATTTAATATAAACCATTACTAAATTTTAATAGCAATTCCTTCATTATCTTTCTCTATTTCTTCTGGATTTCTTGTCTTTTTTCATGTCACTTAAGTGCTTATGTAATACAATATTTTGGATAACGTTTTATATATATATGCATTTATATACATATGTTTATATTGCATTACTTTAACATTTTCTCTGTAATTTCTTTCTATTTATGTACAAAGGTGAAAGTTTATTTTTAATTTTTGAGTGAACATATATTCATAATATGAGAATTTCACTGTGCTATTTCTGTATAAGTATGCTTCTGACATTTCCATATAAGTGTACTTGGAGCAAATTCAACTCATAATCATATTTTTATCCATTATTCATCCCCTTGCCCCCAACAATTTCAAAGAGTTTGGTGGATTGTTTAAGCTTTATTAATACACATACCACATATGTATATTATATATGTATATGTGATATATAGATCATGTATGTATTAGACATGTGATATAAAATACCTATATTATGTATGCATCTATGTGCATATATAATACCTTTATGTGTATATGTGCATATTTATGTATATGTGTGAGTATATATGTGTGTTCATATATGAACATGTATATATATGCAAATGTGTATGGATTATATATACATATATTTGACTTCCTTCTAAGCTCTTCACCCCTCAATTTATCCCTCAGTAACCTTCCTTTCTCCAACCCATGGATTTCATACTAACTCTGTAATCAACATTCTTGCCTCACCCTTAACCATCAGCAGTAGGGCAGCAGCAGCTTTGTCATCATCGTCATCATCATTGATCTCCATATTTGGCTTTTATGAGTTTGGCTTACTTTGTTTAATATGATTTCCAGTTCTGTCCATTTTCCTACACAAGTTCATGCAGCATATATATGCTCATATATAATATATACTATATAGTATAGTAAATATTATTTATATATAGTATATATAGTATAAATAATGTGTAATATATAGAGTATATATAGCATATATAGTATATATTATATATAATATACATATAATATGTATATAGTATATATAGTATATATTATATGTAATATACATATATAATATACTATATATAATATATGCTATATATAGTATATATGTGTGTGTTTAATAAGGCTATATGTATGCTAAGAATTTACTTATATGTGAATCTTCCTATGACTTTTTCCAGTTTTTATCACTTTAGGTTTCTATTTTTTATGACTTGTATTTAAAATTGACTTGAGATTAATAGTGCATCTGTGACATTTCAATGATATTTTTCTTCATCTTCCTTTTACTTAAGGTTGTGCTTTACCCTTATTTTTGATAACACAATAGGGTGAAGTTACTTGAATATTCCACTGTCATGCTGAGACTCTGGGCCTTATGTGATGTTTATGGGAAGCAAGAGCAGTGACATTATTTAGTCAAGTGATCAAATCATTTTCCTTATGTTGGTAGATGCCCATCTCCCAATTATAACTTACTTGTGCCAGGCCTAGTAAAGCATGAACTTTGAAACTCATCTCATCATTACACAAGGAGTGACATCTGCTCCTCACTTGGCTTTGGTAGTAGAAACAGGGCTTCGATTTATACCTCACTGTTACCATTAACTCCATATGTTAATATAAACCTCACTTGTCTGCCAAGATCTACCAATACAAGACAAGGGAGAAACAAAGGGCCAAGTCACATTCTCTGGTTGCTGCATCTCTGTGTGTGTATATGTGTGCGATTTTGTTTGTGTGAGTGTGTAAGACATGAAGAAAAATAACAGAGAGTAAATTTATTTTAACCAATAAAGCATAGAAGGAATTTTAATCACTCAAAGGCCAAAGTAAGTAGTGACCAGCAGTTCAAAAGATAGGCACTAGCATATGGACACATAAAGAGAGCAACAACCAGTTTGGGCCCCCAGAACAGGACAACATGAGAAGGAATGTGAGAACCTTACTAGCAAATTAGAAAAGGCTGTGTCTCAATAAAGGAGGGCATGAATATTGCCACAATGAGCCTTGATCTTAAGAGAAAGTTATTGTGGCTAAGAAAAATGTGAATGTGCAGGGAATCATTGTGGTCTGACAGGAAGACAAAAATGAGTATAGTCACTGGAAATCAAGTGCTGAGATTTTCATTAACAACCCACCTAACCAAGCACTAAAAATGCTAGATATAATGCCATTCTATTTATCAAACCCAGTTCTAGAGGTATCTGCCTACATGATTTGAAATTTTCTGTCTCTGTACATATTTACTGCATTTGAGCTGCTTTGTTTATAATCTCTAAAAGCATTAGAAGCAATTCTCATTCCCTTCCATAGATGAATGGGTAAGTTAAATATAGCATCCTTATAAGAACATGCTATTCAGCAAGAAGAAACTGTTAACTCTGAGAAAAAAAATGGGTCATAAATGCATATCACTATCTTCAAGAAGTCAGTGTAAAATTACATGTTTTATTGTCCTGCCATTTCACATTGTAGAAATGGCAAATACTTAAGGAGTGAACAGATCACAGGTGGTAGGTTTTTTTTTTATTTTTCATCCACATACAAGGAGCGAGCATTAAAAAGAGAACTCTGACATGCCTGTCATATGAAAAGTCATAATTGTAATGTGATCAGTTGGTATGACGATAAAAGTCACAAAAACCAGGAGCTGGTGGCTCATACCTTTAATCCTAGTTACTAGGGAGTCTCAATATGAGGATTAAAAGCAGCCCAGGTGAGGTAGTCCATGAGATATTTATCTCCAATTAACCACCCCCAAACCGGAAATGGAGCTGTGGCTCAAATTATAGAATACTATCCTTGAGGAAATGAGCTTAGAGACAGTGTCTTGGCCCTGAGTTCAAGCCCACAACCAACAAAATACAGATGAAGACGCCAAAGCCCAATACCCCAAAGAATTATGGGGAAATCAAGATGAACCAGACTCAGAATGACAAGTTCACATATTTTCAGTAATATGGAGGGTGAAATTTAGTAGAAATAAAGAATCTATCACAAATCCAATAGGGGATAAGGAGGCAAGGGAGAGTGTGTATACGTACACAAAAGAATTCTACGCTTCTCCCTGTTTGCCTCACTAGTTTTGACAAATGTACTATGCTAAGGTAAAATGGTAGAAATAATGGAAATTAGGTTTTATGGAAACTTTGTATTCATTTCTCAATTTTTCTGTAAATCCAAATATAGCATTTCAAAAAGCTAAAGTCTATTGCAAATATCACTGATGTTAAAGTTATGTGCTAGATACCACTTCTTTAAAAAATGCTTTTCTTGTTATACCAAGAGAATCTATTTTATTTTTATTATTATCTTTGTTATCATACTTTAAGGATCTGAATCATTCTCTATTTGATAGATTATGCACAAAAAAATCAATGTAACTTTTTTCCCTTACTGTGATTACTCTCATTTCAAACATTAAATACAACATTGTACTTTAGCATTATTTCTTTCTATTTTTACCTTCAGGTTTGACAACACTTTGAAATGAAGCTTTTCAGTGACTATTTTGTGTCAGTGGTTCACAAAAGAAAGGATTCTACCATCCATGGAGACTGCTTAGAATGAATGTCAGATGTTCTCCCACCCACTTTCCAGGCGATCACTGAGTGAGGAGGGCGGATTTGTCCTCATTTTATTTTCCATTGAATTCCCGTGTCTTTGGGAGGAAATTGATTTGACCATGTAGCTGAATGAGAAGAGAATAGAAGTCATGATACACTAAAAGAAGCAATTGGATAAAGCAACGGTATAATAATGTTATATAGCAAGAATTCTAGGACCTAAACTCTCCAAATAAATTGTAAATGCATTCTTATATACAAACACTCAATATTATTTTTTTCAAATCATTTCTAGGTTTAAATGAGGATAGTATTGATATAAACATCAATGCTTGCCATAATTTAAGCCACAAAATGATACAATACTGCAGAAAATATTCAAGAGACTATAACATTACCATACATGCTGATTAACAGTTTCTCTCTTTTCAAGAATGTGCCATGTATGAGAAGGTACATGTTTGACAAGAACACACCCTTTAGAGCTGCAAATGTCACTGAGGGAAAAAATACAGTTAGTATGTTTATGCTGCCCTGGATGCAACACAAAGGGTGAGAATCATTGGAGTTTGAGAATCTTGTTGAAATTGAAATTTTAAAATAATTTTTCTCTCTATGCCCTGTGGAAGAATGCAAGTCACCCCTTTCCAAAGGATACGTTGAGCATTACAAAGTAACACTCGGAATGATCTATAGTTTTTATACAAGGAGCATAAAACTTTGGCCTGAGAGGCTAGGGACATGGCCTAGTGGCAAGAGTGCTTGCCTCATATACATGAAGCTCTGGGTTCAATTCCCCAGGACCACATATATAGAAAATGGCCAGAAGTGGCGCTGTGGCTCAAGTGGCAGAGTGCTAGCTAGCCTTGAGCAAAAAGAAGCCAGGGACAGTGCTCAGGCCCTGATTCCAAGGCCCAGGACTGGCCAAAAAAAAAAAAAAAAAAAAAAAAAAAAAATTTGGCCTGTAGTTCAAATTACATTTAACTTATGGTTCTCTAAGCTAGGGTTTCTCAAGCCACACTATTGATGTTTGATTCAAGAGTTCTTTTGGTAGACAGCTATCCAGTAAATACATTAAGAGGAAAACTTTGGAGGATGTGTTTTAGGCCTTCAATTTAGGCTTCGTGCTTGCAAGGCCTTTTGTCTTTTGTCCCAAGACCTTTTGCTTCTAGCTTATTTTCCAGATCAGTTTTGATACTTTGTGAAGTGGTTCTGATCCTCCATATGTCTACTTCATAAGTAATGGGGATTTCAGAAATGTGTCTCCACAAAGTTAAACTGCTCAACAGTTTAGAATCTGTAGCAGTGTCTTTGTCCTCTTCCCACTAGATACCAATAGAAGAAGTTGTCTTCCAATCATGACCTCACTTATGCCTACACATTTCTAGTTGTCTCCTTAGGAGACAAAATCAAACAAATTAAAATAGACTATTTTTATTCCACCATAATTCTCTCAAAATACACAGTAGAAAGAAATAGAAACATAAGAAAGACATAAATAAACACAAGCTCATTTGCATTGTACAATCTATAGATAACAGGTAGATTAAAGAATAATTTAGAGATAATTGGAGTACATGGGTTAAGAATACTAATATTTATTTCCTGGAATATGATAATATAAGGACCAATTCCTAAGGCTCACTGCAGATCATTGATGTAAGGAATAGATACTAGGAGAACGAAAACATTTTAGATAAAAATCATCAGCAATGGGGTTATTGTTCTAGATCTAAATAATTCATTATGAAAAGCACATACATTAAATATATCAAGACCATGACTGAGAGAAAACAAATTATGTAAGATGTCTGGCTTCTCATTTCCCTAAACTTGTGAATAGTTGTTTTTTTTTTCAATCCCATAATAAGAAATAGAAGAAAGTCCCTACCATACAACTAACTTCCGACCATTCCAAAACCAAAGCCTACCTGGATCAAAGGTAAGGTCACTGATAAAAATGAGAGATGGAAATTGAATTATAAC
This sequence comes from Perognathus longimembris pacificus, assembly GCF_023159225.1. NCBI lineage: Eukaryota > Metazoa > Chordata > Mammalia > Rodentia > Heteromyidae > Perognathus > Perognathus longimembris. The sequence continues at coordinate 14,223,974 of NC_063174.1, read as the reverse complement.
ACTATACTCATTATGTCAGAAAAAAGGCAGACAGTTTTGAGCTTTCTTTCCCTCTAGAGTCTCCTTCAATTACAATGAGGCCCTCTTTGGAGTTTAAAATTCTTGGCTTGAGAGTCTGAACCTGGTTACTGACATAACTACAGACAGACTTGTTCATGTCACTTACCTGAGATAATCTGACAGGCAGTACATACTCTCCACACTAAATGAGCTGAGGCATAGAAGGACCCTCATTCTCATTCAAGGTAATCTCTCTTCCTTCCTTTTATGGTGTTGATCTCCAATATACATTTCAAACCTCATTTTGTCTTGGTATATGCTGTCAAAGAAGTAAAAGCCTTTTCTGATTATTTCCAAGATACTTCATCATGCAGGATTCACTGCCCTGAGGTCATAGGACAAATTTTGTCCATAAAATGTAATTAGCAAGATAGTAACATCACATTTCTATTTATCTGTAAAAATCTTTACAGTAAGATTTACTATGGAGATTATCATCAGAATTAATTTGTATTCATCTAATGCTTCTAATGCTACCTGAAATGCTACTGACTTTGTTTTTTCCTAGAGGTTGAGTTTGAAACATAAACACACAATGAATTTCTCATAGCAATAGTAACAGAGAAATAAACATCTGTTATTGTGGATTCAGAAAACATTCTATAAAAATATGTTGTGTGTGCTCCAACTTGCCATCCATCAGATTCCTGTCAAAATCATTTCTCCTCTGTCTGAAGAAAAGCTGAAAACTCAAAAACAAAATAAAATGAGAATGATTGGTTACATTAGCCATCCATTTTGTCTTGAAATAAGCATACGGCCTACAAAAATGTATTTTCATAGATGTACAAATATGACTAAATAAAAAATAATTTCTATACAAATGTCACCAGTGTGCAGAAGTGTAATGGTTAGTTTATGTTTTGCCCAATTGGATAGAGAATGTATTTAATGAGAATTTGAAAATATTAAATATTGGAAACATCCTTACATTACATATCCATTTTGTATGAGGATAGGTTGTATTAGTAAAATATCTACACACATATTTCCAACTTATATTTATCTCTCACCAACAGAGCTACATGTATTGTCCAACAACAAATATGTATTGATATACTGAGAATTTGGTACCCACATAAATATCTACAATTCAGATCCAAGTGTTTGCTGTCTCTACTACAATAAAATAGGGCTCTATAGGTTTGGTTAGAAAAAAATCTGGGAAAAAGTGTTCAGATTTCTATCTGGTGAATATTTGTATTTTTGTCTTTTTCTTTAACCAAACATTCTTTTAAAAAACTTTTTGTGTGTCTGTTTTTATTATCTTTAAGTAGTTGCACAATGAGATTTCAATTCAACATATTGGTTTATAAAGACAATACATCTTGATCAATGTCACCCCTTCTATCATTCTCCCTCAACTGTCCCAACTCTACCCACTCTGTCAATTTGCCTACTTCCATCTCCACATATGTACATTGAATATTATTACTGTACTAACCTACTCTGGATTTTAAATATTACAAAGCCCCTGGAGGATTTGAGGTAAGGTAAAGGACATGTTAATTACCTTGATTCAATCACTCTATAATGTTTACACATATATTGAATGTTATTAATGACTTTAGATTAAGAATGGGAAAATTTGTAATTTTTATTTCACCTAATTGTTCATTATCATAAATAAAGGTACTTATATATTTTGTATTGACATGTGGATATTATGATATAATATGTTATTTATCTTTAATATATGATGACTCATATCTAGATACATATATTTGATGGATATTATCCTAAATAAAATGGTAAATACAATATTTCTACTGGCCTTAATAAAAAGCTCGTATAATATTTAGTGCTTTCTAGGTTTCTTAATCTTTCTACAATTCTCTTTATTAAGTTAATGTAATAAAATAAGCCACATACCTCTTGGTAAAAAAAAATTGCCATTTTTTTTTATAAATCCAATATAGGGTTTTTGTCAAGAACAAAAACAAAAGAAGAAATAAGCTTTCTCTTTGTGAAAAACAGACAGACTTAACAGATTGAATACTGTCTTCTGCGTATGCCAGAATGGCAACTCTGTCCAAACAGTGCTTTCATTGGCTCAGGAAGTTATTAATAGAGAAGTTAAGAGTTTACATGGAAATACTTGATGTACAGTATTTTTTGTTACTGAGGTTCAAGGTAGGCAGAGAACAATTTAAATCTATGTATTTTGGATGCACACTTAGATATTTACATCATCCTTTAATCATCATATTTGTTTGCCCTTTTCAGATTTATTAGCAAAAATACATATAAATTATGAAAGTACTTATCACTTAAAAATGTTATCCTGGATCCTGGATTATTAGCTAAATAGTAAGAGTCTTATTGTCAACTAACTTTGATTAATATTCACTCATTGTAAGAGAGGATTTGAGTGACTGATTAAAATAATTATATAAAGCCAATAGAAATTATCTTCCCAGAAATGATTACTTTTTGTTGTTCTGCATTCAGTGGAAGAACTTGCAAATGTTTTCTAGGCTTTTAAAATTATGTGAGAGTGTCTGTCTACACAAATTAGGACATTTGCAAGTCCTTCTGGTACCTGCTGGATAGACTCTGCTTTCATGTCACATATAGCTGAAGGCATAGATTAATTAGAACTTAAAGGTAAAACATATCATTGAACATAAGAATTCTGTTAAAGCCTGAATATTATTTTATTATTTCAAATTGCACAAATAGCCTGACTCTGTTTATTTATGCTTCATAAAAGTCAACAATATTCAAGAGATTAAAATATATTTATATTATTTACAGTTGCAGATATATTATAATCTAAAATATCTGTCAGGAAATGAAGAAATGTCTTTGGGAAATGACAAAAATGTCATGTTTAAAACCAAAGGTAGGGGCTGGGAATATGGCCTAGTGGCAAGAGTGCTTGCCTCCTACACATGAAGCTCTCGGTTCAATTCCCCAGCACCACATATATGGAAAACGATGAGAAGGGGCGCTGTGGCTCAGGTGGCAGAGTGCTAGCCTTGAGCTGGAAGAAGCCAGGGATGGTGTTCAGGCCCTGAGTCCAAGGCTCAGGACTGGCCAAAAAATAAAAATAAATAAATAAATAAATAAAACCAAAGGTAGACTCTATGATACATTTCTCCAGGTTCACGTCCTGTGTCCTGCTTCCTGGCTCTTCCCTGGACACCGTGGTATCCCCATTCAGCTCTCCATTGGAGCTGAATTGGTTTGTTGGTATTGTTTTCCTTCTTTCTTTCCTCGCTGACCTGTTTCCTAACTGTGCTAAGTGTATTTGTGAGATGCAGGCCTTTGTAACACGTGGCAGCTTCTGCTTCAGTAAAGAATCTAAAATTTGACCTCTCCAAAAAAAAAAAAAAAAAAAGAAATTAAAATAGAAAAGCATGCCAAACTTAACCAGGTGATGGAATCAGTAAATACAGTTATATCAATTACAGGAAATATGCTTAATATTTTAATAACTGGAAATTAACTTGATATGACTAAAATATCAATTAGTTTTAAATTTAAGGGGAAACATCACTGCTACACACCACAAGGGAAAAAAGCAAAGAAATTCTAGAACCAAATTTTATATTTCAAGAAGTGAAAATTTTAATTTTATTTTATCAACTTTATAGCACATTGAACCCTATTTTTTAAAAAGAAGCAGCATAGCACATTGTTTCATGACTGCAAACCCATCAATTCAGAAGAAACACACTGTGAGGGTCTTGACTGAAAGCCAAAAAGGCCAAAAAGTTATAGAGATTCTTATCTTGGCAAATAATCCAGACAAGGTGGTTCATTCCAGTAATTACAGCTACTTGGCACGAGGCCCAACCTGACCAGAAAGTTTGAATTACTGGGGGAAAAAAGCATGGCACAAGACCTGTAAAATTAAAGTGATAAAAGGCGGGCAATGTGGGAGGGAAAAAGACGAGCACGGAGGAGATAGAGATGAGCTATATGTACTGACCTGTGAAGTATTGTTAATCACTGTTTCATATTTCTAATCAGAATCTCCTAGATACAGAAAAGAACACTGTCACAATTTTGAAGACTCAATGACTGCTAATCTTCAATATTTAATGGGAACTGCGAAATACAACATGGATAATATGGTAAATATGCATACATAAACACATTTACACAAAGGCATATCAGAGACAAATCAGTGAAAATCAAAACTAAATTGAACATATTAAGATCTTGGCTCTGGAATAAAAGTGACAAATTATATACACAAAGACAAAGAATGACAGACCATGTTGTTTTTAGAAACTATGGATAACAGAAGACAAAAGAACAGTAACTAAGAATACTTTTTGAAATCTTTACAAAAATATTTATGGAGCATGTACTCCAATATTTAATTCTAAAGAGTAAGGTATTCAAATTTAGAATTGATTTATCTCATATAATTGGTATATCACATATAATTATATTTCATATGACCTATCCATTCTCATCTTGGCTAACCCATCCCACCCACAGAAAATCATCAGTTTGCTTTATGATATTATTTACCAAAAATAGCATATAGAGATTTGTTCCTATCCCTTACTTAAATGAAACACACAGTATGCTCACTGACTTAGTTTTTGTAACTATTGTTTTATATATAGTAGGACTATAACTTTTACTCTTTTTTATTGTCAAGGTGATGTACAGAGTGATTACATTTATATACATAAGGTAATGAGTACATTTCTTGTCAAACTTTTACCTCCTACTCATTTACTCTTAAGTATATACTCCACTGTATAAATACATCTAGATTCATTCATTAACCTTCTGATTGATATTTTGGTTATTCTTTAATTTGTTGATTTATATTTTGGTTTGATGTGTATATATGAAGCTTCATGTCTAAATTATGTACACGTGTGATTATTTAACCAAGAGAAAATGTTTAAGTTATATGATAGGCATATATTTAAATAGGATATTGAAATGAGCAGATACTTCTTCAGTAAAGTACAAATGACCAATAATACATACGGAAAGATTCAACATCCTGTTATAGCTTACTGCCCACTGGTTATTACCATCCTTACCATAAAGGAAACATTAATAAAAGGAACACTGAGATTCCCTCTTTCACCAATAAGAATAGCCATCACCAAGGAAACAAACTGATGGAGTAGCTTAGATGGTTGTACACCTGCCAAGCAATATAAGGTCCTATGAGTTTAACATGATGCCACTAAGAAAATAGTAATAAATTCTGTGAGGATAAAAGAAAAATGAACTCATATTCAAATTCATCCACTAAGGAAATAAGATGGAGATTACTTATATTATTGATAGAATTGCCATATAATCCTGCTATACAACTTTTGGGCATCCATTTAATGTAAACCAACATTCAAGAAAGATACTTCATTCTTGATTACAACAGCACTATGTATAGGTAATGAACAAAGCCAGCCTAGACATCAAACAACCAATGATTTGATAGAAAAATATGGTTCATAGATACAATAGAGTACAGCCACAAAGAAGTATGAACTTATATGGCTTGCAGGTAAATCAATGGAACTGAAAATTTTGAGGTTAATCTAGGTAAACCAAGCTTGATTTCACCAGTATGCAGATTCTATTTTTTAAAAATACAATACAAAATGACTATAAAAATGGTTCTGAACCCAGAATCAGATGCTCATGCCTATAACTACCCAGGTGGTTGAACTGTAAGAATTATGGTTCAAAGCCAGCCCTGACAGGAAAGTCTGAGAAGCTCTTACCTCTAATTAACCACCAGAAAACTGCAAGTGGTGTTGTGGCTCAAAGTGGTAGAGTGTTACCCTTGAGTGCAAAAGCTCAGAGAGAGTTCCCTGGTCCTGAGTTTACATCCCACCACCACACAAAAAAATGTTCTGTTTGAAGGAAGGAATGGAGGTGGGGAAGGATAGAAGAGGACAATAAGAGTTTATTATAACAGAAACATATAGCTATATGTATACATACAAATATTTAAATGCATTTACACACATGAGAACATAATAATGAATACACAGACATGCACACACACGCACACACACACACACACCTTGAAGAATATAAAGAAGGATTTGGTTAAGAAGAGATGAGTTTGATCAAAGTATATTGAATACATATCATAAATATCAAAATTTAAATCCTTTACATAGCTAGCAAGATAAATAGCTCACAGATTGGAGGATCTTCACTAGCTACACAAAAGACAAGGACATCATGTCTAAAATACACTTAGAATTCAAAGAATTCCCCACCTCAAATAAATCCTCAAAGAAACAATGACTCCATGAATAAGTGAGCTAAAGACATAGAGAGACTCTTCTTTAGAAGAAATAAGAATGGCCAATAGACACATAAAAAAGTGTTCAATATCTCTTGCCATAAAAGAAATGCAAATTAAAACAACATTGAGATTCCACTTCATCCCAGTTAGAATGGCCATTATCATGAAAACTAGTAAGAACAGATGCTAGTAGGGGCGTGACCAAAAGGGAATTCTACTACACTGTTGCTGTGAAATTAAACTGGTTCAACCACTCTGGAAAGCAGTATAAAGGTTCCTCAAAAGGCTAAACATAGATACATTTCTTGTACTGTTTTTTACCTTGTCCCTCATACCCCCCTCCCCACTCCCCTTTACCCTGTCCCCTGCCAGGCTCGGGTCGTCTCCCCTGGCATGGGGATTCAGGCTCTGCTATCCTCTAACCGCTCCCTTTCACACCCTCTCCCCTGGTCACCCGACCCACAGGTAAGGCCAGAGTGGAGTGGGAGGGCTCAGGAAAGACCTCAGGTGCACACGGCCATACGAGATCGCTTTACCTCCCTCCTTACCCGTGAAGAAAGCCAGGCATACGCAGATCTCGGAGACGCTTCAAGAGAAAATCTGATTTAATAAGGGAGGGGCTAGCAGCTTATATAGTAGATGGTGACGAGAAAAGGGGCCATCGACCAGAGAGCTGGCGATAGGCTGGTGAGCTTGTCATAGGACCCCCTTATGAGCTAACGTCACTTGGATAGCGCCACCCCAGGGGTGAAAGGCCCTTGAGAATGGGGAGCACATGGGCTGGCAAGAAGGTTTGGGGGCTGGTTGCAAAGCCAGTTCTTCTGGTTCGGGACCCAGAGAATTGTGGCCTGCTTCTGCAAACCCCAGGGCTGGGGAAAGGGCAGCATCTCGGGAGTGCTCTCAATGCCCTTCCCCCTCAAGGCCAAAGCTGCACCCCAACATTCCCCCTCTGAGGTGTTCAGTTCGCTTACACCAAACAGTTTTGCAAGTATTGCTTTTGTAGTTGTTTCTCTTTTTTTTACCCTGTCTCTCAATTTTGGTATTCCCTTTCAATTTCCTAGTTCCAATACCAGAGCTCCCCTATGACTCAGCAATCCCACTCCTGGACATTTACCCAAACAAGGCTACACTAAACCTACCAGCACAACCATGTTCATTTCAGCATTATTTACCATAGCTACAATATGGAATCAACCCAGATGTGCCTCAGTAAGTGAATGGATCACGAAAATGTGGTATATATACAAAATGGAATTCTATGCTTCTATCAGAAACAATGGCATCTCCCTATTGATAAGTAAATAGAGAGGTCTGTAAAAATTGTATAAAGTAAAGTAATCCAGACCCAAAGAAATGTAGGCTCCCTGATGTCCCTCATTTTTAATAGGATATTTCTAGATTACCTCAATCAGAGGATCACAATAGCCAAATAGTTATGTAAACATGATCATATAAAATGATGATAATAGAAATGAATACCAAAATATGGAAACAAGAGGTATTTTGTTTTGTTTTGTTTTTCGTGTATTATTTGCAGCTAGCTATTTCATTTTTCTTTCATTTTGTTTCCCTTTGTTTTATTCCCTGTTGCCACTGTTTTTCATTTAGGTACTCTGTAAATCTGAACCCCAAAGACAGAGTAAATTCCCTATCAGTTGATTTTTGAGTGGCACATGTGCAATAACTGGCTATTATTAGCATAAATACTACCATAACATATTAGTTATTATTTAAAAATTTATAAGACCATTTCTGGAATGATGTGATAAGAATGGCTTTAGGAGGCGGAGGGCAATTGTTCCATCAGCACTCTGAGCAAAAGGGCCATCAGTGAAAGTACATTAGAAAACTCATCTGCATAGATAAACAATAAACAATAATAAATAGGGTAAGTAGTTTCTAAGATATTTTTACAGTTCATACTGCCTTCACAACAGTGAAGTATCTCAAAAAACTTTCAAACTGCCATTTTTTTCTGTGTAGTCTCTCTGTAGTAACTGTCACAGAGAAATTATTCTTACCTGGTAGAAAAACATGATGATGTTGATACATAGTTATTTTCCCCTGTGAGCTGAAACTTACCTTGAAAATCTTAATTTCTACAAACAATTACATGAAGATGCAACAGATATACTGAAAAGTTCTATGGACATGTTTTTGTCATAAATGTGACATCTTAAAGCACATCAAACTCCTTTTATAAAATAAATATCACTGTGATGAATTTTATTTTTTGTGAAAAGCAAACCTATCCAGAATCATAAATCTAGAAGTAAATTGCTTAATTATAATTAAGTTAGATGATGAAACTATAAATCTCAAATGGTTAGAGATATAAGTATTTAAACTGGCAAATATTTAGCCTCATAGAAAATTATTCTCTTTCAAGTAAAAGACAACTCTAGATTCATAATGTACCACTACATATCTGTCTTCATGGATGTTTTCCTGCTGCAGGTGGTTTTATCCTGAAATATAAACATATGAAATGTTTGCTGGGCACAGGTGGCTGACCCCTGTATTCCTAATTATAGGGAGGGCTGAGATCTGAGGATCGATATTGAAAGCCAGCCTGGGCAGGAAAGATGTGATATCCTTACTTACAGTTAATGAGTAAAAAGCCAGAAACAGAGGCTTTGCTCAATGGGTAAAGCACCAGTCATGGGCAAAATAGCTGTGAGCTTGAAGCTATGAGTTCAAGCCCTGGTACTGGCATAAGACAAAAAAAAAAATGTAATTTTTTTCCTGTGAGGATGGAACTCTAAATACATATTTCATACTTAATATTATTCCAGAATTTGATGGAATTTTATATTTCATTATAACCATGTGATAATCTGACTTTTAAAGATGTTTCAGATGCTATACAATTGTCATTTGAATATAATATGAGATTTCTTTCAGTGAAATCACATTTTGATTAATTAACATTTTCTATTGAGAAAAATAACTTCAATGTATGCCTTAGCATTGATTGCTTTCTACATTCTGCACTGACCCAATAAATTGGTAGGGAATGTGGACATAAGTAACAAGATTTAAAGATTAATAAACTATTTCTGTCTCAACAAGATATTCTCATTTTTCTCTTAACAAGGCCATTGTATACTGATTTTTCAATATGCTTTTTATAATCTAAAATCACTGTCCTTTCACTGAATAAATCAGCATACCTTTGGGCAATGTGAGTCTGATTTTGGTTTTGCTCCTACGTCTTTTTAAATGACCTAAATTCAGGAACTTTGCTTCTGACACCTAAGTGTTTCCAGATAATCTACATACATTGTACCCCAGTCACAGGATTAGCTGTGTCTTCAAGAAACTTTACTAGTTGTTGTATAAAATGATAAATAATTGTTATAAGAATTTTCTGAGTTACATGTAAAAGTTATTAAAATAATTACCAACCTTATAATTTCATATAAAATCAGTTCACTGTTATTATACAATTTAATAAGAATAAAATAATTTAATAATTTTATTATAGAATTTTTATTAATTTATTTTAACTAAAATAATTTCAATAATTGTAAAATTAATTCACTAATTATAATATTATATAAAAGTATTCAAATTGCAATATATTTTCAATAATTGAGTTATAGAAAAAAAAATTTTATATTTATTAAATTGCATTACCGGCTGTAGCAGTTTCTTTCAAAGAGAATCACCATTCTACTCCACATAGAAAAAATATTAAATACTTCTAATTTCACTATTATTAAATTTAATCCTATATATTTTTTCTCCCATTTCTCCTGGTAAAGTTGAATTTTAGTAATCTGAATTTTCTGTCTCTAAAGCAAACAACTTAAGTAACTTATAGCAAATACCTGAAATATATTACTTTATATAACTAGGGTATAAAAAGAGAACAAAGATGCTGAATAGTTTCTCTTCTCTGTAGATAGTTTTGAGAATACCATACCACATTATTAACTAACTCAATTTATCTGATTTGATAAAGTACAGTATAAATTTTCAGTCATCTTGATTTTAGAATACTAATTTCTCTCTTTCCAACATGGAGGGTTTGCTTCATAATTCATAATTATTTACCCTTAATTGAAGCTATATGATATAAAATAATTTGAATGCAAGGTTCTCCTAAGTGTCTTACTGTAACTATTTTATATCTTGACAAAATAGCCTGGAAAATAAAATTATATATTGCTTTGTGTAGAACAGGTAGAATATAGTCATAAAAGTATTTTATTTTATTTCATAGTTTGCTTTGTCATCTCTGGAAGGTTTTAGATAGCCCTGAATATCTCATTTCCTTGGCAAACTCAGATCAGATCTTACAATGTCTCATTATTCTCTTCCACTATTCACATGTGATGGCTATGTTTCCTGTTGATGAGGCATTTGGGTACTTCTATTATGGGAGACTATGTGTCTAACTATGTCAAATACATTTTACATGGTCTTCATATTTGTTAGGAAAAACATTCATGTGTGTTAGAGAGAGATAAAGAGAGAAGGAGAAATTGGGACATAAACTCGGGACCTCACTTGGCTTTCTTGCTCGTGTCTGGTACTCTACCAGTAAGCAACACCATTAAGCAACACAATTTCAGGCTTTACTGTTGGAGTTAATAGTCTAGGGAATCTGCTTGAATTGGCTTCACACTAGGAGCCTTAGATCTCAGTGTCTTAAGTAACTTGAATTGTAGACATAATTCAAGAAATATCTTTTATGAAGTCAGAAATGAATGGATATACAAACTGTGAAATTTTACAGAAGGGCACTACCTTGATGTCTATCTAATATAAAATACATAACTCATGAGTAGAAAAGATTGAACTGAACATAAGCCATCACATTGTTCAAAGGTATCTACTTTATCTATAAATATGGTGCTTTTCACAATGTTTCACTCACCACTTTATATGCCCTTTCTCTTTCTGTTTTCTTGTACACATTGCCAATGTTACTCTAATCCTAAAATGTAAAAAAATGTATCTTTTTGTTTTCAAGGCCATTGAGCAGATGAGACACAGGGAACTCACACAGACTGATTAATTTAAAGAACTTGCACTCAGATCATTTGTGACTAGAAACATCTCATCGTATTGAGAAAGAATAAGTACATTGTGTTTACTAGCTTTATGGTTTTAATTTAAAAATGGTTCCTAACATGTACTTAGACATATGCATGCAAATATAATTGCATAGTTTAACTTGATGTCTGCTAAAATTTGAACATTCTCTAAATAATCCCTTATAATGATAAATATAAATGTGAATTACTACACCGAACCAACAACTTTGCAGCATCTAATTTCACATAATAAAGGTATTACTTGTTACTCAGATGTAGATATTCTCCTACAGAACCACATCAAATATTTATGTATTACTTAATAACACTGTATATAGATATATAGATATATGTCCTTTGTACACATGCATACATGTTTCCAGACAACATTTTTCAGGAATCTCTAAAATAGACCCCTCCATTTCAAAAGCAAGATTACTAAACTATGTTCCTCTTTGATGCCTAATCTAAATAACTACCATTGTGTGCTTATTATACCAGGCTCTTGGAGAGTTACTTCAGGAAATTATTTTTCAATTAATTTTTTATTGTCTTTTTTTTTTTTTTTTTTTTTTTTTTTTTGGCCAGTCCTGGGCCTTGGACTCAGGGCCTGAGCACTGTCCCTGGCTTCCTTTTGCTCAAGGCTAGCACTCTGCCACTTGAGCCACAGCACCACTTCTGGCCGTTTTCTGTATATGTGGTGCTGGGGAATCGAACCCAGGGCCTCATGTATACAAGGCAAGCTCTCTTGCCACTAGGCCATATCCCCAGCCCATTTTTTATTGTCTTTAAACAGGTGCACCAAAAGATTTTGATTCAATATATCAGTGTAGACATACAACGCATCTTGATTTGCATCGCCCCTCCCATCGCTCTCCCCCTCCTCTAACTCTGGTACTTCAGAGACGTCTTTGGTGTGAAAGGCTCAGTGACTGGTAAAGACAATTGAGCTACACTGGAAATAAATTAAAATCTAGGATTAACTCTTTCACTATTTGACTCAACGCTGCCTATTATTTGAGGTATTCTTCCTTCCTGAATTTATAATCAAGTTAAGCTGCAGCTCTATCTTGAGCCAAGAGAGAATAATTACTCTAAACCTTGCCAAATATTTAATGGAAAAATGTAAAATTTAATGAAGATTGTGTAACAAACAGATAAGAGTCTTCACTAGCTTTCTTCCATACATAGAGAGAATAAGCCTGCCTTTTCTATTGAAAATGGTTTTGTTAGAAAAAGTGCAAGGAATTTTCAAAGATAAAAAGTGGCTTATAAAATATTTCTATATTTTTATAGATACAAACAGAAATACATGCATATAATTCTTCAATGCATTTATCTACTTCAACCAAAGTTTCCACAAAATCAATCAGCCTATCCAATAATTCTGAGTAGAAAAAGACAGTATCTTCAATTTTCATGACCGAAGACAAGTTAGGCATGAAACCATATGCTGTTTTGTGGTTACATAATTACGTTTACTTTACTTTTTATTTTATTTTACATGAGTAGTTCTATGATTTGAACTCAGGTCAGTGTTCTCGCTTGGTAGGTTCTCTAACACTTGAACAGTATCTCCTGTCATTTTGCTTCAGTTGGTTTCTCAGGTTTTTGCCAGGACTAGCTTGCACACACTGCCATCCTATTTACACAGAGAATCACACAGGTGGGATTGCAGGTAAGTGCCACCATATCCAGCATTGTGTGTTTGTTGAGATGTGGTCACTAACTTTTTTTTTCTGTTTTATCAAAGAGATAAGTATCTCAAACCAGAATATAAATTAGTAAGCACAAATTTGATCTACTTGTAGATTATTCGTATAAAATTTTATCTAGGAAGGAAGAGTTCCATTGATTGTTGCCTTTGCTTTGGGAGCTTACTGTGCTATTGGCCCAGTATTTTAAGCACCCTGGTGTCAGAACAGCTTCTCATCATTAATTTAAGCTTAGGTTATGACAAAGTGCCACGAAGATTGGGAAAAGAGGAAGCAAGTCCAAGAGTTACACTTTCTATTTTTTATAATAGGAAACTAAAATGTACTAAATCTGCATGTGTCATGAATAACAGTATTAGAAATGAATTGAAATGTATTGATGCAACCTTTTGGAAAGCTAAAAATGCTGACTTACATCTGCAAACAAGAGGGAGGGTAACTAGAGAAAGGACAGGTCTTTTTGTTTTATTTCATTATAAACCATTTGACATTAGTATTTCTTCAGCCATATACTCCATACATTGATAATACTTCAAGTAAAGGAGATAATAAGAATTATAGAATTCATGAAAACATTGGATTCTGATCATATATTTTCACACATATAGGAAAATGATATACTTTCAAAACGTCTAAGCAATTTTGGAAGTAAAAAGAGATAATTGAACTACATTCAAAACTTTTGAGGATATAATTGATTATAAAATGTAAAGTAAATCAGATTGAAAATTACATACATAGAAATGAAGGAAGAGAAGAATTAGAGGAAAGAGGAAAACCAAAAGGAACAGTGATTAAAGATAGGTATAAATAACAAGAAATAAACACAAAGAAAATTTTAGAATAGGAACTAGGTCCTACAACTTTGAATATGATGGAAAGATATTGGGAAGTCAAGTTCGATATATGTGCAGTATAAATATGATAGTATTTGTCAATAACTGTAGAGCACCTCATAAATATTACATATATGAACACTATAACACACATTTACAAATACTAAATTCTTGTAGCAAACACACAAGTTATTATTTTTAGAAGAGTGTATCTAAGGAAAAAAGTGAGCTTTAAAAACACAGTAATGTAAGACACTGTAGAAACTCTCTTACAAATTTATACTGATTTTTGAACAGCCAAACTAAATAAAAGAACAACTTCAATCTCCCTACTGAACGCTGACTATATTAATCAGGGTACACTGAACTGTTTGAAGTAATTGAATTACAATCTTTTAAAAATCAGGCATTGCATTATTCTCTATATTTTATTGACCTTTTTATGAGTTCTACTACTGAATCAATTCTAATCACTGCATCCAGTGGAAAAAATCCACTTTCATTGCCAGATCAATTATAGTCACACAATCAATAGATGGTACTTGAACCTTTTTATGAAAAGAAAGAAAAAAGAATCTCAGCTGCAATAGAACATGAAATGAATTCTGTTTCTATATTAAAAGTGAACTGAGGTAATATTCTAAGTATTCACCCTGGGTATAAATTCAATCATGAAAGTATTTGCATTAAAATGTTGTTTCAAAGAAATTAATCTAATTTTATTGTTCCCTAACAGATTATTTGATACATTGCAAGAATCACTCAGAATAGTTAAACAGCATTATATATTTTGTTGAAACTCCTCACAATACTTTGGTTTTGTACTGAGCTTCTTAACTCATCTCTACTATATTTTTTGTTGTTGCCTCAGTTCTTACCTCCATACATTTCTTTTTGAAAGTCCTATCATCAATTATTACTCTGGGATGCATTTCCACTATTCTCAATAGTTTCCATTTTTAATACTTTTATCTTCTCAAATTTTGTTTTCATAAATGAATGAGAATAAGCTTTTTAAGTGACTTAACAGTTCATCTGCTTAAAGTGTCTTTGATCTCTTCAAATGTAATGTCATTTGAACACTTGGAGATGACAAATTTCCTCCACAACCTCCATGAAGAATTGCATTTTATGACTCTCAATGCCTTACCTCTCTATGATCCTTACCCTTTCTTTACTGAGAACTTAGTGAGAGCGTAGCTTAGTGTCAACGATTTCCAGTCCAAGCATTTTGTTCATGAAGTTGTCGAAAGAAGCAAAATTTCTCACTTATATCACATTATTTTTATGATTTTCTGATATTCCACTTTTAGTTTCAGAGGATTAAGATAATGTACAGCTATATAACAAAGTTCATTTTTTGTCATCTGTATCCCTCCTGGTATCTGATGCTAACTCAAAGAGACTAAAAACATTTAGAGAAAATATTTAGGATATATCTGCTGCATAGGTATTCATCCAGTTTACTTATTGATCTACAGATGGCGTATTGGAGGATAGTAGGTAAGGGCAATCTCTGCTTTTACTTGAGTTAAAAATGACTTCCTCATTGGAGATTAGTGACCTGAATCCAAAAATAGAATAAGATTAATTTACATAACTTACAAAAATAAAATAGTAAACTACAGTCCAACATTTAAAATGTTTTAGATGTTATCAATATCAGATACAGTACACACAATGAGCAACATACAAATATTTATAGAAATAAGGAGTTTAAGAAATGCCGTAAGTCAAAAACACTGCCAAAACACTATAAATAATTTACAAATAAAACTTCCAAAGACAGAACTGTCATATAATCGCTGAAAAGCAGAAAAAAACATCAAATATAACAGATACCAAGATAGGATATATGGAAAAATAATTAAAATATTTCAAATATCAGGATTAAGATTAAAAGATTATATTAGAGAAATTTGGGATAGTACCGGAACTTCTATTTTGCCCAAGACTTGTGCTATACAATTTGAGCCTTAGTTCCATTCTGTGTCTTTGGAGAGTAATTGACAATGAGTTCCATAGACTGTTGCCCAGGTTGCTTTTAACCACAATTCTCGGCCTCCTGAGTAGCTAGGATGACAGGCATGAGCTTTGCCCAGCACATTTCTTTGGATTCTAGAAGCATAGAAAACTCCAGTTAAATTGAGTAAAGTACTTACACTTAGATTCATAATAATAAAAACAGAATACCAAGCTGTATGTGTTTGCCCACACCTGTAGTCATGCCTACTTGGGAGGAAGAGGAAGAAGGATGTCAAATTCAAGGCCATTCCAAGGAGTGTTAGGATCCCTATCTCAAGAACAACACATACACATTCAGTTCCGATGATGGCACAAAGTGTACTTAGTGAGAACATACAGCATTTGTGAGAAAACAAGCATGCTGAAAGTAAATGGTTGAAGAAACTAACAGCATTAAAAGCAAAAAGAAATCAAGTCAATAAAAATAAATTAATATAATAAGATGACACATAATCCAAGGATTATTTAAAACTTCTCTCATGGGCTGGGGATATGGCCTAGTGGCAAGAGTGCTCACCTCATATACATGAAGCCCTGGGTTCAATTCCCCAGCACCACATATACAGAAAATGGCCAGAAGTGGCACTGTGGCTCAAGTGGCAGAATGCTAGCCTTGAGCAAAAAGAAGCCAGGGACAGTGCTCAGACCCTGAGACCAAGGCCCAGGACTGGCCGAAAAAAAAAAACCTTAAAAAAAAAAACTTTCCCCACAAAATTAAGAAACGTATCATACCTCTAGGAAATTAGACAATTGAGATAATGTCACCCTTGATATTATACTCAAAGCCACCAACTTACAATGTTTACAACAAATAGCTTTCAGATTTTCTGATGATGGTGTGGAGACAATATAGATACAGTAAAAACCACATTTGTTGGGTTCTATGTACTAACAACATGGAGCACACAACTCTCTTAGTTGAGAATGTGCAATAACCTCCAATCCTATCTATCAGCCAAGAAACTTCATGTGTACCCTATGCCAGGGTGTGAGGTCCAGAATGTTAGGTAAATTGAATGCATTTTTGATTTAAAATATTTTCAAGCTCTGATAGGTTTGAGTGTAAATATCATAATTAAGGAGAATCTGGACTTTGAGATAAAGGAAGACCTAATCAGACATCCATTTAAAAAATAAGACAAGTGGATAAATTTCCTTTGTCTGAAATTATACTGGATATGTAAATGTAGCTTAAAGAGAACAAAACCTTTTCATAGGCATGTGAACATCAGCTCAAGTCATTATTGTAAAATATAGTTTAGTTTTCAGAAGAAAATAATTATTTTGGCTCATAGTTTTGAGATTCTAGTTCAAGATTTAGCAGTCCCCCTTTAGAGATGGAAGCACCTGGCAGAGGAATCGACTTGGGATGCAGAAATCAAGAAGGTCATGATTGGAGGCCAGTCCAGAAAAAAAGTTGAAAGACTCCTTCTCACTGATAACCTGCTTATAAAATGAGGAAATTATACTTCAAATTGTTTAAAATAATTACATTAATGAATAAAAATATGTTATACTCAATAAATATGCAGTTCTAATTCTTATTTATGGTGAAATTGTATTTTCTGTTACACAATATTAGATCACTTGACCTTGATACAATTTAATGAATATGTAGTACATGGATACTGATTTATTGATATGTATGTATACATGTCTATATGTGTATGTATTGTCTCTTTAGATAATGTATTATATAGCTATATTTGTATTTCAATCATTTGTCTACATTTTTTATTTTATGCCCTATCAAACTCAGAAACATTGGAGATAAGGAAATGAATAGTCTTTTTAAAGGGTCATATGAAATAGCTTTGAGAGCTCTTATCTAGAAAGTTCTATCATAAAAAATATTAAGAAATGTGATGGAAAGGGCAAGCTGGGAGGGGTGGGGAGAGGGGTGGGTGAGAATGTTGAAAGGGTTGACAGTGATCAGAACATACTCTTTTCATAAAACAGTGTGACTGTCAACTCTTTTGTACAACTACTTAAATACATTAAAACATTTGAAAAGTAACTAAACAAAAGATAATAAACCGTAATATCTTTGTATACAATAAAAGTACTATAATGACAAAGGTAAATGAGCACAATCATTGCTTGGATAGAAGTAGTTTATAATAATAACAATAAATATTCAAAACAGATGTTTGAAAGGATAGGAAAAGTAATAGAAGAGAAAACTAGCTCTTGATATAGTCAAGTATGATGAGTTTGGCTTTTAAAATCAGTGAACTAGGAGAAGATATTAATCTTCACTGTAATAAATTTAAAACTTACCAGTGGGTAACAAAATACTTTCAACATATTCAAATATTAGTTTGCTACATCAATCTCTGACCACATTTTCAGCACTAGAGAATGGTACTGTTATATTTCTTCTAGCCTTCATTAAACTTTTATAAGCTCAATGATCCCAGATAATGTACATCTTCTTTGGTTTACCAGTTGCTTATTTTTACATTCTATCAGTAAGCATGTTTTGCATTTACTAGCCATAACTCTAAATATTTCAGTAGCTCACAGTCCATTAGATACAATTAGCACAAAAAGTCTGCAGATGACAAAATGGGAAATTAAGTTATTAGTTAATCAATCAAAAATATTGCAAGGAAAGCAGAAGTAGATAAGTTTAGTTCTATAATATTGAATGGAGGAGGAGTGTTTGTGATGGCAAGCATGTTTCAGGGTTTACCAACTGCAGATGGAAGACAATAGGACTCCAGACATTTTCTTCCAGGATAATGCACATACCAGAAAACCTTTCACAGAACTGCACAGAAGTGCCCTCACAACAAAGTAGAGAAAAGCAGATTTTTGTTATATTAAGGAATGGTCATAGGCATGATCATGGAAGTAGTCCACCTTTTGTATCCTTATCAAATTGTCTTGGTCTTGCCAAAATGTTCCTCTTTTGGTTATTTCTAGTTATGAAAACCTAAGTGTATCATACTTCTGAGAAGAAGATAAAAGTAGGCAAATAATTGAACAAACAAACCAAAAAGAAAGAATAAGAAACAAGCCTGCATCATAATGATAGATTTTCCCTGGTGGTTTCCTATGCAACATAACTGATTTTATAAACACTAATTATTACAGAAATTATTTCAGCCAATGATATAACTTTCTACTTTTGAATTTTTGTTAACTCATTCTATTAGTGTTTCTTTTAACTGAGAATAGTTGTGTCTCCAATTTCAAAGTCTAATTTAAGAAATTAAAAAGCAAGCCATGAGTCTGTAGATCACATCTATAATCTTAACTAAAGTGGAGATTAGAAGGGTGGTTCAAGATCTGCCCTAGAAAGTACTGAATCCAAACCCCAGGAACTCCCCTAGACAAAAGAGTTTATAAACAAGCTAAATATTGCAGAACCTACAACTGAGGCAGGAGGATTTCAAGTTCAAAGTCAGCCAGAGCTTGCATAATGATTTTCCCACTCTAGAAAAATTAAACAAAATACATGTAGAAAGCAAATACTTTTTTTGCCAGTCCTGGGGCTTGGGACTCAGGGCCTGAGCACTGGCCCTGGTTTCTTTTTGCTCAAAGCTAGCACTCTACCACTTGAGCCACAGCACCACTTCCAGCCTTTTCTATTTATGTGGTGCTGAGGAATCGAACCCAACTCTTCATGCATGCTAGGCAAGCACTCTAACACTAAGCTACATTCTGAGCTCCGCAAATACTTTATTAAATTAACAAAATATTCAAGTGGCCATGTATGCACATATGTGTATGTTTATGATGATAGCTTTAAGCATATGCCCAAATTACTATTTCTATATTTTGCAATGTAATTGAGATGAGTAGTCATTGTTAGAAGCATAGAATTCTCCTAAGAGTAAATAAAACCACACTTATCTAAAATTATCAGATGTCACTGGGTGAAATACAATGTATATAATACTGCAAAGAAGTTTCTGAATACTGAATAGAATAGAATATACAAAGGATACATACACAGTTTTCATAAATGTTAATATATGCATAAAACTTGATCATAGATTGAATGATTCTAATAATATGAACAGAAAATATGTGTCTAGATAATATATTGACAAATGTGTACAGAATGGAACTCAAACTAGAGTTGGATATCCTATTATAAGACCGTCATTTGAAATTTCTATAGCATTTACTTTACCAAATTTCAACACAACAGATTTTTAGTGGAACACTTTTCCCTCTAAAATGATAGCCCTTTCATCGTATAGAAATAGTAGAATAATTTGTATAACATGCATGGTTAACATCTATCACTGACTATAGGATAAAAGCCCTTGTCTACAGAAGCCGCGGGGCGGGGGGGGGGGGGTGAAATCTGCTGGTCTTGGAGCTTGAACTCATCCAGTTAGGAAGTCATGTACCTTATGGAAAATGCCTTCAATGACCCCAAGGATTGATGTGTGTCAGCCAAACGATGATCACCTAGCACCCTGGGTGGCATAGACAATGTGCTTGAGCCACATTCTCACCTTTACTTTCTAATGATAACAATTCTAGATGGTGAGTTTAAAGGACATCATGCAGGTGAAACAAAAGGCTCAGGCTGGATAGACATCAGCTCCAAGTGTGCCATCAAACATCAGATGAATCCAAGGCCAGTTGTCAGGCCTGCTAGACTACAACATTCTTCAAAAAGCAGCTTCTATGGAAAAAGGGGGGAAAAAAAGACATCTTCACTGGATGCCAGCAGGATATACTGCATCTAGAAAGACAAATTACATAAAGAGGGCCTGAAAGGACTGAGAGAAGCACGTTTGGGAGTGTATTCCAAAATACCAGCAAGACCAGAAGAAGCAGGGAAAGGAAATTACAAGATTTTGCTTTTGCCTGAATGAATCATTTTAAACTAAATTGTACCTGCTTAATGCGGAAGAGACTGCGACAATCTTTACTAAAACACTTAATATTTTTCAAATACAAAGTCGTGAGAATGATTAATAGCTCAACCACAGAAAATAAAACGTGAATACAGTAAGTTTGCAACTCACTATAATATTCTTTAACTCTTTCTCAGACAAGCTGTCACATCAAGTTATTTCTCCACATTCCTTAGCGAGCATGCAACTTTCTCATTGTCACATCATTGAGCATTTATAAATTTATTAAACACTGGAATATGGCACATGTTTAATAAGAAATCTTCATTTTTTTGTTATTCAACAAGAGCAGGGCTAGGGGAAACAAAGAGTAGAAATAATAAAATGGTCACATTAATTTTTCCCATGGTCACCAATATATTTTTACAAATGAAGTTTTGAAGGAATGTGGCCACACCCATATTTTCCTTGTTCCTTTTTGTTGCAAGAATGCATTTATGCAGATCTCACTGACAAAGATGACTTGGCATAGTTCAAAGATGAAAAGACTAGCAGAGTCAACTTGCAGAGTGGTTTAGGCAGGTAAGGGAAAAACAGAACCCAATTACTTGGGACTTTGTAAATGTCTATGACATGATACAGTATGCATCTGGGGAAATTTAATAAATGTGCCCAAAATTTTATAGTCTCCTTGTCAAAGAGGATGTACATTTGGCAAGTAAGGAGTTGAAAAGATCACAGAACATGTCAGCAAGGAAATGAAAATTAGAACAATGAGCTCTCCACAACTAATATCAGAATGGTCAAAATTCAGAGCATTAGACAAAGCTAAGTGCTAATGAGAATGTGGAGCAACAGAAACTCTCATTGTTGCTGAAAAGGACACCTACTTTGGAAGCAAGTTTGGTGTTTTTTTTCAATAAGCATTAAATGCACTCTTCTTATGCTATTCAGCAATTACGCACTTTGATACGCATCCAAAGGATTTAAAAATTGATGTCTACACAGAAATCTGCTCACAGACCTTCATAAGGCATTGGCTTTTGATAAGTAGAACTTGCAACCAACCAGGATGTCTTTCAGTACATAAATGGGCAAATCAACTTCTTCTTTTTTTTTTTTTTTTTTTTTTTTCCAGTCCTGGGCCTTGAACTCAGGGCCTGATCAATGTCCCTGGTTTCTTTTTGCCCAAGGCTAGCACTCTGCCACTTGAGCCACAGCGCCACTTCTGGCCGTTTTCTATATACGTGGTGCTTGGGAATTGAACCCAGGGCTTCATGTATATAAGGCAGGCGCTCTTGCCACTAGGCCATATTCCCAGCCCCGCAAATCAACTTCTATAGTACATCAGAGAATGTAATACTACTAGGGGTTAAAAAATAATTGTGCTTTCAAATTCTGAGTGCATAGAGAAGATTTCAGCCCAAAGAGAAAAGTTGAAATGCTCGTTACCCAATGAAAGAAGCAACCTAAAGGGCTACATATCAGCTATTAGGAAAGTAGGGACAAGGAATGTGTACAGACTTTAGGGCAGGGAAAATATTTTGCATGACATGATGGTGGTACCTACTAGTGCAAACCTTTAGAATATATGATATAAAGAACAAGTAGTAGTGTGAACTCAGCTACCTTAGATACCTATCAATATCTATCAATTTTAACAAATGTACCAAGTAGTGAATGAGAGATGTTTTGCCTTTCAGGGGGTAAAACTACATGTGATGTCTATATTTTCTCAATTTTGCTGTGAATCTATCTCCACATTCCAGGGATTGAACTCAGAGCCTCTGAATTATCTCAGCTTGCTTACTGAGCTGGCATTTTACCACCTGTACCCAGCTTTTTACTGTCCATTTTGGAGAGAGAGTTTTGTAGACCTTTTTTTTTTTTTTTTCAATTTGGCTCTAAACCACAGTGGTCCAGACCACAGCCTCCTGAGTGTTAAAATGATAGGTATGTGCCAAGGCACTTGTTTTCTGAAACTATTAAAAATATTTTTAAGGGCTGGGGAATATGGCCTAGTAGCAAGAGTGCTTGCCTTGTATACATGAAGCTCTGGGTTCAATTCTCCAGCACCACATATG
The DNA here is from genome assembly GCF_023159225.1 of Perognathus longimembris pacificus. NCBI lineage: Eukaryota > Metazoa > Chordata > Mammalia > Rodentia > Heteromyidae > Perognathus > Perognathus longimembris. Next base: position 14,201,142 of record NC_063174.1, on the reverse strand, counting down.
CAGAAAACGGCCAGAAGTGGTGCTATGGCCCAAGTGGCAGAGTGCTAGCCTTGAGCAAAAAGAAGCCAGAAACAGTACTCGGGCCCTGAGTCCAAGCCCCAGGACTGGCAATATATATATAAAAATGTAATCTCAAAGTAACTATAACTTAGTTAAAATGTTAAAATTAAATTAAAATGAAACTTTCTGTGCTTGGTACATATGAAGTTATTCCTCACCCTTTCAGACTTTACAGAAATATAAATGATTAAATGTCAATGTTCTACAACTATTACATAATAAATAAGGCAAAATTGATTTCGGAAAAAAATAGCAAGTACATGACCTTTATATAAAATGATGTTAAAATTTAGGTTTTTTTCTTATTTAATTTTATTGTAAAGGTGATATACAGAGGGGTATACAGAGTCAGGTATTGAATATATTTTTATTTTCTTAATTTTATATGTACTTATGAAATTTAATCATTACTTTTTACTCTAGTTCATCCTATGGACAATGTTTTAAATCCACAATAAGCCTGAGAGTTGGTTTTGGTATCCTTAAAAACTGTACAAAATGTAGATCTGTCACTAGTGTAATAGCTCTGTCCTATCTCCATAATTTCTGTGGTATTTTTGTCCATACTTACATACATGGGATATTTCGAAGAATTCAGTGACGTGGATTCAGAACATTTGTTGTTGTTGGAGTGTGTGCGAATTTGAGTTGAGACAAACTGCAGGAACAATGAGAAACAATGTATATCTTACAAAACATTAAATAATGGAAATCTGATAGAGATTAAGATACTTAAACATAGGAGGCTGGTGCTTCCTGTGTGGGTTTGCTTTCACTAAATTCCATATAATTAACCTTTCACAATCTCCAGAAAAAAAATTGAAAATATAATGGTCAGAATGTTTTTAGTTCGCATATTAACAGAAGATGTAAATTACTTTTATGAATCATGTAATGACCTTGTCAATTGTTTCACAAATTACCAGTACAAATAATCCAACAGAGACCTAGTCTTCCTAGAATGGAAGGACAAATCTACACTTACAATGGTACAACTGTACACAGAGCAAGTCTTAAAAGCATATAAATCACTACTTATGTTTATCCATGTGGTTTCATTCAATTGCTTTTTCTCCAAACACCAGGTTTCATCTTTCAAAATATTTCCAAATATTTCATATGAAAACTTGATTTCAATAACTTTCATATTTGTGCATTTTATCACAGTTTAGAGTCACCTTGTCCCCAGTAATTAGGCACTCATATTAGTGATTCTACAAGAGATTTCATACACACACATACAGACACTACATATATGTGTATTACATATGTAATAGATATATATTAGATATACATTTTTTGTAGAACTGAGGTATGACCTTGAACTCATGGCTTCAGATTTTTTCCCATTTCTTGGAGTTCAAAAATATATATTTTCATTGTTATTGTAAGGGTGATTATAAGGTTGAAGTTATATAAATTGGGTAATGAGCGCATTTATTTTTGAATAGTGTCACCTGTTGCCAGCACTTTTTTCCTCTAGTTATTTAAAAAAAAATTATTGTCAAGGTGGTGTACAGAAGGGTGACAGTAACGTACATAAGGTAGTAAGGACATGGCTTGTCAAACTTGTTACCTCCTCCCCATTATTCTCCCACCTTCCCTCTGCCCCAGCTCTCCCCTGCCCCGAGTTGTACAGTTGGTTTACACATATTGCTTTGTAAAGTATTGCTGTTGCATTGGTTCACCTTTTATCTTTCGTCTCACCATTTTGATGTTCCCCTTCCCTTCCCTGATTCACACAAACATATGTAAATACCCAGGGTTCCAGAATCAAATACAGTGACAACAGGGGCCAAACCATAGGGAAGATAAAAGAAAAAAGAAATAATTTCACATAGTACATTAAAAATAACAACAATTATAAACCACTTGTTTCCATATCTTGGAGTTCATTTCACTTAGTATGATCTTATGTGATCATATGTACATAGCTATTGAGCTATTGTGATCCTCTGCGCAGATTATCCTAGACTTATGCTAATTATTACCGGTGAGAAAAACCACAGAGTCTATGTTTCTTTGGGTCTGACTCACTTCACTTAGTATGATTTTTCCAAGTCTTTCCATTTTCATATGAATGGGGAGATACCATTCTTTCTAAGAAAGCATAGAATCCCATTGTATCTGTATACCACAATTTCTTGATCCACTCATCAACTGTGAGACATCTGGGTTGGTTCCATATTTTAGCAATGGTAAATAGTGCTGCAATCACCTCTGGTTATTTTTGAGTAGGATTCTCTCCCTTTTTCCCCCAGGTTGGCCTGAACTATGATCCTCCTGTTTATGCTTCCCATCATAGCTTTGATGACAAGTGTTCCACATCTTGCCCAACTATTAGTTGACATGAGGTTCTTGATAACATATTTACTCAGGATAGCCTTGAATTATGATCCTCCCATACTTTGCCTCCTGAAAAGGCAGGTGCTGGTGAGCCATTGGCACATGGTTTTAATATGTTATTTATTCCCTACTTTCTTTCCTTAAAGACAACACATCAAACAGAGAAGGTTCTTGGTCAAGTTACTGGATAAACAGAGTGTGTGCATCTGTGTGTCTATTTGTGTATGTGGGGGTAGGGGGAAGGGTCTAGTCACAAAGTACCAGCATAAAACATGGCAAGTTCTGTGAGAGCCTGGCTTTTCCAGGTCCCAAAGAATTGATTACCACTGTCTTCACTGGAAGGAAACAATTTGATCCCCATGAGGTGATTTTTTTGTGCTTCAGAGTGGGGCATCATCATTATATAGAATTGTCCTCACTTTGGTGTAGTCTGTCCTACAAGTCTTTGTACTTCCTGAGGGATAATTTCAGTCCCTTGTCATAAAGACATGATCGATCAGTCCTTTCTTTCCCAGACCCAAAGATGATTGCAAAGCTATTTTAGAGAAAACAGCTTAGAGCAAAGACAAATACAAAATGGAGACAGTGATGCAAGCTTTCCTCCTCCTTTTACTTAATTTTCTGGCTGCAATTTAGTACCTGTTAAAAATATACTTTCAGTAGCCTGAACTGGGATTTTTCTTTGGGTAAGGCCCACAGGGTTATCTTCTGGAGTCACACATTTACTGACATTGCGTGTGAGAAATCCTGTCCCAAGGTCCAGCCTACTGAGTTGAGGTTACCTGTGAGTTGGAAAGTTGTAGTGACAATTCAGTGTTTTCTCTCAGAGATCTTGTGATCTCATCCTCCCATGGTTCTGTCTTGCTGCTGCCAGTTTACTTTTCAAGGACTAATGGCCTAGAAGAATTTTCCATTTGGGGTTTTCTTTACATCCTGCATTGCTTATGGCTAACTGCTACCTATTAAATAATGTTTTATCCCAATGATAGTATATTTCCTTTCATATCATATAGCGGAAGATAATCATGGGTTTAATGGAGACTCACAAGTGTTATTGTGGTTAGCATATTCATAGTAGTGTCATTTATATAGCCTATAAGACACCAACCAAGACATGCTTTCAAGGACTATTATATTTACTATTAGCAAACAGAAAAATGTCAAGCAATAAGTTCTTGTTTTCTTCTTTTTTTTATTATCAAACTGAATTACAGAGAGATTACAGTTCCATACATTAGGCATTGGATACATTTCTTGTACTGTTTGTTACAGTAGAAACGTTTTTGTTTTGTTTTGTTTTATTTGGGTTTTTTTTGCGCCAGTCCTGGGCATTGGACTCAGGGCCTGAGCACTGTCCCTGGCTTCTTTTTGTTCAAGGCTAGCATACTCTGCCATTTGAGTCACAGTGCCACTTCTGGCCATTTTCTGTATATGTGGTGCTGGGGAATCGAACCCGGAGCTTCATGTATACGAAGCAAGCGCTCTTGCCACTAGGCTATATCCCCAGCCCCAAGTAGAAACGTTTTTTAAGAACACTCTAACATCATTTCTTAGACACTTGAAGGTTAGTCTCTGCCTTTGTTTAGGTAGTTGCCATTACAATTATCCTTCTCAGTGAGAAGGATCTTGAGAGAAACTGCCTGGTTTCCCTTAAGCCTCAGTCACAATTTGAATGAGTTTTGGTAAAAAGAAAAAAAAAAAAAAAGAGTCCAGTGCGTGACTTTAGTAATTCAACACTCAGATAACTTTCCCACAATAATTTCCTGTAGAAATCACCACCATGGACATTCTTTTCCCATTCCTTTTCACATCATAGCATCTAGACTTCCATCAGCACCCACTCCAAATTCTCATAAAGTGGCTTGGTTTTCTCATTTTAAATCACTTTCCATTGTGTTAGAAGTAAAATTAATAAGTGTAATTTCCTCTTAGTCAAGAATGTATATCATGTAGATATGCACGTTCTATGGAGAACATTTATTTATTTATTTACCCCGGACCTGGGGTTTGAACTCAGGGCCCAGGCCCTGTCCTTGTGCTTCTTCACTCAAGGCCAAGATCTACCACTTGAGCCACATCTCCGCCTCTGGATTTTTGCTGATTATTTGGAGATAGATTCTCATGGACTTTTCTGTCTGGCCTAGCTTCAAATTGAAATCCTTAGATCCAAGCCTCCTGATTGTCTAGGACTAAAAGATGAGCCACCAAAACTAGGCTTGCTTGTAGGAAATCTTTATATTAATGTTTTCCCAGATAATGGTATTAAAAATTTCAACCTTCTCAAACCCTTGTGTTTGCCATCAAACACACACAAACACACACACACACACACACACACACACACACACACTTATTCCACTAAAACTTGAGTATTGTAGAAAAGGAAACCTTTATTTGCTGTTATAGTCTCAACTTCTTTGGTAATAGCTAACAAAGCCTAGGAAATACACACACACACACACACACACACACACACACACATATACACATATATATAATCAAATGAATTAGTGAACTCATTGATTCATGATTGACTGTGTTGTCTCTGTTCATCTTTTGGTTTCATAAATCTTAAATATAGAATGGCCAAAAGAAAAAAAATATTAACTTGGATTTTGAAGGAGTAAAAATAATGCCTTTGGCTTGCATATTACTTAGGACTAACAAAGCCAAAAGTGAGATGTTATCTTTATAATTGTTTAAAAGCATGTTCTCAACCCAGAATTTCTGTTCTACAATATGGAATACAAGACAGAAGAAATTTGAATAATTCCTCTAAAGTTACAGCAGTATGCTTCTTGAAGGACAAATATAATTGTCAATGGTGTTTAAACATCAAAATTTTTCAGGCCATTTCCCCTTACCATCCATAGTATATTGATCCTTTTAAACTTCTCAAAATAAGTACATATTATTATAATACATGTAATTAAAATACACTGACATCAATGTCAATACATTTATCTATTCTGTTATGTGTGGAATAAATCAGGCCAACAGGAGATAACTCTCTCAGGTAAGCTAAGACATTCCCCATGTGTTTACAGTTGTAAGGGAAGCCTTGGGTCCTATTAGCCATTATCAAGATAGTTCGAAAAATAGATAGGCACTTTAGTGAGCTTCTTTATCTCATTTTTATTTTAGATGGTAAAAATAGACCAACAGTATTGAGTGCCATGGTTCTTTAATGCTAACATTAGTTGAATATGAAAAGCATTCACACACCTATAATAGGTAGGTGCTACAGAAGAAACTTCTCTGTTTACCTGCTTTTCTTCCAGGCAATTCACCTACTCAACAGTCAATCTTTTCATTTCTATTCTTTCTCAGCAGCTGGACAATTAAAGTTTGAAATTCAAATTCTGCTTTTCAGAAATATAGCCAAAAATATTTCACTGCAGCACACTTTTTAGCAGTTGTCTATTGCATGCTCAGCATGAAATCTAACAAAACTATACACCAAAGAAACTCAAAGACATCTGCCTAACGGCTTTATTGAATGTTCAAGCAATTCTGCAGAAGCTTTGCCCCTGTCACCTGTGGAGGAACAGATGTAGCTACTGTGTGGAGCATACATTAGGGTTTTCGAATAGTTGCTAGAAAGAAATTTCAAATGTAGAAAAATATATTTTAGCGTATGAAAAGGGCCCCAGGGGATATAAATCACCTTGCTCTATTACATACTTACAGCCTGAAAAGAACATGCCAAGAAAGACAGATCTGGCTGAATAAGGATTTCCTCTGAAAAAGCTTCAACAAAAATATAGTTTTAAGATTTCGTCTCATTTTTCTTAACACTAAAATACTCCATTCGTAGGGAGAAAAGGGAATGTCACCATGAATAGAACATCTTCTGTGCGGAGTATTTAATTTTTGTTTTCATTTTTATTTAAATTGATTCTCATTAGGGAGGATTTCAAGGGAATTATGGAAAGCATATTTTTGCAGCATTTTGAAAACTTGTAAGTCATAGCAGCTCTCTGCTGTGCTTCCTTGGTAAATGAATGAGAAGCAAGGAAAAGTGAGTAATTTAAGAAAAGAAATCTAAAAGAGGACTTTCAGCGAGTGGGATGCTTGTATTCCTCTCTCTCAGACAAACTCAACATCTACCTTTATCTCCACCACTCTTCCAAGCTTTATGACCTCAAGGTAAAGATGATGGAGTCTCTGGCTGGTAGGTTTGTAATGAGGGATTGAGACCACTGTGTCTTGTTTGTAAATCTGCTTCATGGCAAAATTAGTGCTGCCATGCTAGTCTTTCCTTACACTACAGAAGACCAGCTTCTATACATCCTGAGACCAAGTTCTGTCACCTTTCATCCAGGCCATGGTGCCTCAATTAAGTTATATATTCATTATTGATTTGTGGAAATCAGTGGAAACTGAATAATGCTAAATGATTTTTAAAACCAAGTACTGGTGGCTTAGGCTTGAAATGCTAGCTATTCAAGAGATTGAGACCTGGAAGACTGCCAATTGAAGCCAGTCTTGGAAGAAAAATCTAGAAGACACTGGCTCCAATTAACCAGCAAATGATAAACTGGTGAGGTGGCTCAAGCGGTAAAGTACCAGCCATAAGCAAGCAAGCTAAGCTAGAGCAAGAGGTTCTAGAAACCCACCCCCTGGTACCTTCTCGCTTGTGTATGTGTGCACATAAATAATTTTTTTAAACAACTATAATAGCTTCTTTATTTCTAACTTGGTGTTCTAAAATCAACAACAATTTTTTTATTTTATTTTAAAGTCAAAGATATTTCACTCACTGAAAAAATAATTTTGAAAAAGGAAAAAATGCCTCTAGTTTTGTTGTTATATCTTTATGTTTATAAACCTAGCTCTTTGATGTTTTATTCACTACAAATATGTTGACAACATTACATTTCTATGTCTAGGGAAAATATTTCTCAGACATCAAAAGCAAATGAAGGTACAAGTGGGAACATTGAGGTTAGAATGTGCTGACTTCTCCTAGGTAATCGGGAAAATTGGGAAGCTAGATTTCGAAGACACACTTGAGCCTGACCGCTTACTGATTAATTTGATCACTATAAAATGAACTCATAATTTCAGAACTAATGAAATTGTGTTCAGCCTGAAAACAAATGAAGATCAAGCAAAGACAAAGAAGTAAATGTAGCTTACAAACAAGCACCAGGAATCAGAGAAGAGGCTACAAAGCCTGACATTCAGGAGCTCCAGAATGGGAACTTCTGTCTGGGTACATTCACTGCACAGTTGATTGGGCTAACAGTTAGTAAAGGTCAGTACTAGGGGCCCATAAGATGTTCAGGCTAATGAAAGACTTCTGTGTAAAAACTCTCACCCATCCAATGGTTTCTAGATTGGTGTACCAGAATGTCTCAGGAATCAGTGCTCTTTGAAAGATAATGCTAGTCCAATCTGAAGAGTTGACTACTTAGATTTTTTTGTTCATCAATTTGATATTATGCTGATTTTGATTTTTTAAGCTGGTAAATATACATATTTTGTAATATACATACAAAAGAAATAAAAAATAACTACTCAAGTATAATTTTAAACAGCAATGGGAATTCCTATGAATGGTTTTCTAATCCAGGTGGCATGGTATAAACCTATAATCCCAGCTACTGGGGAACTGTGATTGGCAGATCACCTAAGCGGAGGAATTTTTAGAGAAGCCTGGGTAACATGGAAAGATAACCTCAAAGCAAGAAGATTTTTTTTTTAAAGTAAGAGGTTCTAAATCCTATTTACCACGTGGTAGCTTATATTTTAGAATGAATTCATGAGAAAACAAAATTTATGTACACTATAAGCTAAATGTTTGACAATTTTATGGATTTTTAAAAATTTTCAGAGTGGACAAGTTTTCATTGTTTGTAATAGGAGGCTTCAAATTTACAATCCAAATAAGCTCAAAAACTCAGAAAATTCTATATTACTTGGTATGCAACCGTTGAAGGAGAAAAGGAACTTCACAGTTGTATGGCACCATACGTGTCTATACGTATGTGGAGACATGTACATATGCGCAATACACACATACACACACACCACAGAGGTATTACCCTCACACATGAAATGGAACCCCTTCTACGTAAGCAGTTACTTTCCTTCATGTATGTAATCACAGATGTTTTAATGGTTACTTTTATACTGCTCTGTATCAGTTATTTTTTATTTCTTTTTAAATTTTCTAATATTAATATTTATTTTTTCACCTACAACTGTAGCAAAACATGATCAGTTTTATTATGCAGACTGGTATCCCTCTACATTTTTTTAAGAATTTAGGCATGTATAAATAGAAAAGCTCTTCAGAAAGGAAATTTCAAGAATGAATAAAACCTTCCAATATTGACTTTTAACTTTCCAGTAGCAATGGTTAAAATGATTTTAGGTCACTCATTCTAAGATATATAACAGCACCTTAAAAGTGGCTGATCTATTTTCCCAGTAACATTTCTCACATAGCAATGTGTTAAAGTTACAAATACTGATATGCACAAATAGCTAATTTCTAAGAAAAATATGTACAGCACTGAAGCATAATGAACGTGGAGTTTGCAATAACTTATTATTTGCCAATTTTAATATACATGATACCGCTACCTTCTCTGCCAATTCAAAGGTTAAAAGTTGTTACTGGAGCCCTCTGTTTTGCACATATTACCAGGTGTTTAATACATACTTCAGGTTTTGCCTTACATAGATAGACACTTTACTAGAACGAACTTTTATGTGGTCACATTACATCTCTCCTCCTTTTGCACTATTGTCTTGTTTCACTGATCTTAGCTTTAAATACAAGAGAAGTCTTTTAAAAACTTGCATTATGTATTAAAATCTGCATTATGTATTAAACACCAGTTATTTTTATTTCTAAAGCATCTGTTAAGTTATATGGAGAGACCATCCTCTCCATAACAGTATTCAAGAGGTACGGTCTAAATTGTTGGAGAAATGTTCATCTGCTAAATTGCATGTATGGTACAATGGACACTGAGCAGTGCAGTTTACACTCCTTAAAGAGTATAAAATATTCTCTTCCTAATTTTCAATTCTCTCACCATGTAACACCATACTTCTTCTCAGAAATATAACCAAAATTTCAATCCCATGTCACCTTAATACTTGCAGAAATTTCAACAATGCTTTGGTTTCCAATCAACTGTAAATTTCAGGAAATGTTTACTATTCCATAATTGAAAAACACTAACTCTGCAAAACTCTCCTGGACAATAATATTAAAATAACTGCCATTCAGATGTATACCAGTGGCTACTTCCTATAATCCTAGCTCCTCAAGAGGGTGAGAACTGGAGTTCTCAACTAAAAGGGCTAAAGGCATTATTCAGAATTGGAGTATCTACCTAAGATACAAGAGGCTTGAGTTCAAATCTTAGAACCAGTAAATGTAACAATAACAACAACAGCAACAACTGGGTTTTCTTTTCTTTCCAGTCTTGGACCTCGGAGGCAGGACCTCACCACTGTCTCTGGCTTCTTTTCTCTCAAGGCTAGCACTCTACCACTTGAGCCACAGCACAGTGCTACTTCCAGCTTATGCTGTTTACGTGGTGCTGAGGATGGAACCAGGGCCTCATGAATACAAGGCAAGAATTCTACCACTAAGCCACATTCCCAGCCCATGGGCTTTCGTGCTTGCTATGGCCATTTCCTTTCTGGATACTTTCCTATACTACAGTAAAGGTTTTATTTAACCAGCTTCAGATATGAGCCTTAGGCTTTAAACTTACATTTTTCTTTCTAACAACAACAACAACAACAAAATAACAGAATATCGTTCAGGCTGTATTTCAAGTTATTTTTAATGGAGTTTAGGGAAAATTCAATTTATGAAAATCTTAAGTTTTGGTATAGTGGAATTCTATTAATGTATGTTTTGATCATTTATAAATAGCTCATAAACTTCAAGCTTGCTGTGGTTTTGTCTCTAAGGGCTAGGTGACATTAATATTAATAAACAATGTAAATACTTTCAATGTTCAGTAAATTGGCTTTCCAAAACAATGTTGATTTTTCACATTAACAAACTAAATTTCAAGTAAAAAAGGAGAAAATTCACACTATCTGAATGGCTCTGAAAACATATTTTCATTAATAAACATAAACCAGGAAATCCTAGAGGGAATACAACTTCTGATTTGTGTCAGAGATGCACAATTTATAATGGAAGGCAAGTTTCCAAGAGTACGTCAGAGTGAATGACAGTTTCATATTGTTGCATTTTTTAAAAAGTGAAATAATTTCAAATAACTCAATTGTTGTGTAAACATGATATATTCACTTGCTGAAGATGTTTTATCACTTGTGTGTACAAAGCGAAACTGAAGCACATGGCATGAAATTAAGGTCAGAGTTAGATCGGAAACCAGCATATGGCAATAATTGAATAACACACATAGAATTCTGTCTTGAACTTTTCAGGATGGAGAGAAATTCACCCTGATGGACTTCACATTTAATTCTTTTGAGAAGTTTAAAGCTTTTATGACACACAGAGAACAATATAAATATAAACTTACATCCATTAGCGTGGTGTTATTTTCAATAAATCTTATCAAAATTAGGTAATTATGTAACTCTTGCAGCTACAGGTAGAAAGGAAAATATTTTATGGTACAGTGTGATTTACTTAATTAGATGGGGAAAGAACAGTTAGATAGATAAATATAGAGAGAACATATGAATAAATATAGAGAGAGTGACTCAATTAGATAAATTGACATTTGTTGATATCTAGTCACAAAAGGAAATGTTTTCACAAATCAGCTTATTTTAATATATCTCGTTAGGAAAAGGAGAAAGGTTAAAAGATTGCTTAAGACATGCAATGTATCCCCATGTTTGTTTTCTCATGCAATTAATTTATACAATCTATACTATGGTTTTATGTCTACTTCTGACTTTTAAAATGATACTTAAATAAAATTCATTTTTGATCATTTACCTTTATCTCAAAAAGTTGACAAAACACTTTTCTATTTCATTTTGCTGAAAAATTAGTTCTATATGTATATTTGAAAGTTCAATAGAGGGGCTGGGGATATAGCCTAGTGGCAAGAGTGCCTGCCTCGGATACACGAGGCCCTTGGTTCGATTCCCCAGCACCACATATACAGAAAACGGCCAGAAGCGGTGCTGTGGCTCAAGTGGCAGAGTGCTAGCCTTGAGTGGGAAGAAGCCAGGGACAGTGCTCAGGCCCTGAGTCCAAGGCCCAGGACTGGCCAAAAAAAAAAAAAAGAAGTTCAATAGACATACTTTTGAGACAAAAATAATAAGATGCCCAAATGACTATAGTAATTTATTATAATAACATTTGACAAAATAGCTATGTCTGTGTTGCCTTTCCTTATTTCTACATCATTCAACTACTTCTTCCCATATGGAATTCCAACTATTGTAAATTTACAGAAAAGTCTTATAGGCTCTATTAAATTATTTCAAATATATTTCAGATATATCTATTTTTTACTCACACAGAATTTGAAACTACCTTAAGTTTATTACAAACATGTATCTATTATTGGTAAAGTCAAAATGCCTTAAACTTGTTTCTGAAATACCCATCTTTAGAAGAAATGTGATTATTATAATAAATAACCTCCCTGAATCACATTAATGACTAATTTATCACCTTCCTTGGATTTCCTAATGTAATAAAATTACTTCCCTGGGGAATGAATAAAGAAAATGTCTTGAATCATATTGAAGCAATATTCAATCAAACACTGATTAACAAAATAATTTCTTTTAATTCATATAACTAATGAATTTTTAGTAATAACCTACTGATTTGTGCATAGGCCTAATCTAGTGTATACAAAATGTTCTATAATCAGACAGACTGTAGGGAGATTGAGTGTGACCTGCAATACAATATTGACTGATACTCTAATTTAAAAATCAATTTAAATATCCTATGTGTTCACATAATGCATTGTTCAAATGACTTGCCACCTTCTTTCTTATATGTGCAACACATACTACTTTCTTAATATTTGAACATGTAACTTTTGCACATATAACTTTGGAAAACACTGGAATTTATTATAGTTGCACAATAATCTCAGCAACAATAGTGATGAAGATGCAGCATAGGACCACAATGACTTACAATCTATTATCAGTAAAACAAAAATACTCAATCAATGACACAAAAGTGCACCAAAAAGAAAACTGAAAAGAGGAGGAGATGGCTTTTGGGACATATGGCTTTTTGAGAACAGGCAATGTCCCTGACCATGGAAATGTGGCAGACTTCAATCTGGCTGACACTTATCACAAGATATGTTGAGGGTTGATCTCATCAATGGATGGTGGTAAAATTGAGCTATCAATGTGAGATAAAAATGAAAAATGTAAAAGTTCCCTTAAATATATAGCATATTTAGAGAAGTACAATCCACTGTGATATAAGAAAAAGCTCGAGATTTATGCAGAGAATAGATACAGTAAAGGAAATGTTTGTCCAGTAGTTCAATTCACACAATATTTTTTACAGTTACATGAACCAGGTAATGAGTACAATTACTTTTTGCCATGTCTCCTCTTCCCTTGCTTTCTCCCAGTTTTTCCACCCCATATCCATTCACAAGATGTACAATTCATTTTCCACTTGGTGTCTAGTGTGTAGTGAGTAGTCTAGTGAGTAGTGGTGTCTAGTTTTCTTTGGCCTCCTTACACTCCCAAATGAAAACAAATTAAGGGCTGGGAATATGGCCTAGTGGCAAGAGTGCTTGCCTCGTATACATGAAGCCCTGGGTTCGAGTCCTCAGCATCACATACATAGAAAAGGCCAGAAGAGGTATTGTGGCTCATGTGGCAGAGTGCTAGCCTTGAACAACAACAACAAAAAGAAGCCAGGGACAATGCTCAGGCCCTGAGACCAAGCGCCAAGACTTCCAAAAAATAAAAATAAACATAAACATAAAAAATAAAAACAAGACAAAAGAAAAAGAAAATAAAAACAGTAACTAAAAACACAACTATCTCTTGCTTCCTTTTCTTGGAGTTTGTATCAAAAATATTATTTTGTATGATCATACACACATAGTTATTGAACCTTTGTCAACCACTCCTATGCATATCCCCTTTGGCCTCAATGTGTGAATGTTTACAGTCCTATATAATGTCCCAGTCCTGTAATGTCTAGAGTCCTATGTAATGTCTTTTATCATGTCCTAGTGTATGTGTGTATGTGTGTGTGTGTGCACCTGTATAAACAATACATCCAAGAGAATACAAAGAATGCCACACTAAAGCTACCATCAGAACCATTTTTATTGCAGCACCGTTTACCATAACCAAGATATAGAATCACACAGGATTTTGACTTTGTCCTGAGGGCTGTCAGTGGAATTGGCACAGTCAGGAATAGGGTTGGGACATGTTACTGTAGATGGCAAGCATTTGTATAAAAAGATTCCATGTTTCAGTAAAATTATCCCCAATAGGTGTTCAGGAAATAATAATCAAGTAGAAAGGAGAAATTATCAAAATTTTAACTAATTCAGACAAGAAAGAAAAACTTGGATTTTAATAATATTAATAAGCTGAAAACTTAAAAGACTTTGGGAATATTAAGGGGGTAAGTGCAAAAAGCTTGATTAACTTCATATGTCAGCATAAACAACAGGCAGGAGGTCAGGACGATATTCAAAGTCTGGCTTGGAAAATTTGTATAATTAATTCAATAGTAAATAAGTGAAAATGGTTAAAAGATGGATAAAGAAGATGAACTTTTTGAATATTTTCTTATATTTAAGTAGTTGTACACAAGAGTTGCCATCCATAAAAGTAGTTTATGAATTCAGTGTATCTTGATTAATGTCACCCCTTTTTGCATTTTCACGCACCCTTCCCAATCCACCTATTTCCTTTACTTTTCTTAATTTTTAGGCTGTGTAGTGACTTTTTGGCCATTTTAGAAAGTAGTTTATGTATACAATACATCTTAATCTGTACTATCTCTTTAATATTTTTACTCCCACTCGCTCACATCATTCCCTTATTTTTCTTAATTCTGCGGTACACACATGCATTCTTGCCTCTATCCTCTTCATCCTTCATGCCTTGCCCTCACTCTGCTATTTGAAATTTCATTTGGATCATATTCTATTCTTTGCTTTGCCTAAAAGTAGGAACAACTAGTATAAACAACTCTCATGAACTAAAACATTAATCATACTTTTCAAACCAGAGGTAGGGGCATAGAGATGCAGATTATTAGCTACAAGAAAACAATTTCATCATATGTTCTCTTAACCCTTCAAATATCTCTCAGTGTAGATACCAATTTTAGGAATTCAACTTTCATCCCATAAAAATCAACAGTGATTGTCAAATGGAAGGTTAAGGGGAAAAGATAGACAAATGAAGAAAGGAAGTGAGAAAATGCAATTATGAAACTCAATGAATATCCTACATAATTAAGGAAATTGTAGGAAGATATGGGATGGGGGAGAATGATGGAAGAGTTGACATTGATCAAAATGTGTTGTATTAGAAATGGTATCATTGAATGACAACTCCTTTTTGCAATTAATTACTGATGAAAAAGAAATTGTTATACAGCTCTAGTTTACAGTCCTTCAGATAATCGTGCATTGATGTATCTTTTTACTACTACTGATAAAACTATGATTATTACTGCCCTATGCCCTCAAAGCTGTGTTACTTAGCTGGAGCTACAATTACAGATGAGTATAACTTTGGTAGCTTAAATGAAAACATACAAAGTGGGCTGGGAATATGGCCTACTGGTAAAAATGCCCACCTTGTATACATGAAGCTCTGGGCTCAATTCCTCAGCACCACATATATAGAAAAAAGCCGGAAGTGGCACTGTGGCTCAAGTGGTAGAGTGCTAGCCAGGGACAGTGCTCAGGCCCTGAGTTCAACCCCAGAACCGGCAAAAAAAAAAAAAAAAAAAAAGCAACAAAACACACATACAAAGCTAGCCTGGGCAGGAAAGTCCGTGCAACTCTTATCTCCAATTAACCGCCAGAAAACCGCAAGTGGTGCTGTGGCTCAAAGTGGTAAAGTGCTAACTGAAGAGCTCAGGGACAGTGCTCATGCCCAGAGTTCAAGCCCCATAAGGGGGGCGGGGGGAAAGAGATGTTTTTCCTTTCAATTATCAAAAGGAATAACCCGAAAATCAAGCTGCTGGCAGGTTAGTCTAATTTGAGAAACTCTAGCGGGGAATACATTTGTGCCATAGTCTTCCATGAAACCTGACACATTCCTTATTGCTCAAGAATGCCAAACTGACTCTCCCTTTACATAATCTCTTCTGCTCTCCAGGTCTATCCTTTGTGCTTATTGTATAAGATTTCTGCATATGGATTTAGAAGTCACTTATATAATCAGAAACGATCTCTTCTGGACATCCAAAGAATAATTTCAGCATCGAAGACTTTATTTTTCTATAAGGTCACAGTTAAATTACTTGGAGCTATGGTGTTGCTGTATCTTTCAAGTGGCTATCATTCATCCTCACACAACCCTTTATCAGTCAGGTGGTCAGGTCTTTTTGTTTCTTCAATACCCAGCAGTTGAAGAGAATGTAAAAAGAATCTTACGTTAGAATTTCAGACACCGCCATTATTTTGAGTATAATTTTTCCATGGGAGACAAAATGTGAAACTGGTTTTCACTAGATTCACAGAATTCACTGAGATACTTTATGAGATTCTTTCATGAGAGATAAATAGCACATTGATTTTTCAGGCTTATTTCTTTTATGACATTTATTTTTGGCTACTGAATTCAGACCAACTACTTTGATCTACAGTTGGTTTTCGATCAATTAATTTTCTATTCTTCTTGTAATTCAATGTTTTTCTTGATTACGTGACTATGAACTTTGAAAGCTTTTAAAGAGTTTAGGCATGTATAAATAGAAAAGCTCTTTAGAAAGGAAAAATTCAAGAATGAATAAAAATGTTAATGTTAATTTTTTCCTACTGTTTTCACTTTTGACTATAAAATGGTTTATTTAACTGGGCACCAATTGCTCAAACCTACAATCATAGTGACTCAGGAAACTGCGATCTGAATATCATAACCCAGATGGAGCAGGGAAGTCCATAAGACTCTTATCCCCAATAAGCTATTTAGAAAAAGCCAGAAGTGTACTATGGCTTAAGGGCTAGAGTACTAGCCTTGAGCACAAAGAGATGCAGGGACAGAGTCCAAGCCCTGAGTTCAAGCCCCAAGACTAGCAAAAAAAGGGGGGAGGTATTTTAAAATCCTTCTCCTGGCATTGCAGAAATGCTTTGTCTTTAAAAATAATTTAATAATTTAATGTCAAAAATGTCAAAAACGGAGGGGGGGAATGAGGGACGAGGTAACAAACAGTACAAGAAATGTATTCAATGCCTAATGTATGAAACTGTAACCCCTCTGTAATTCAGTTTGTTAATATATATATATATATATATATATAATGTCAAAACATTCCAAAAAATAATTTAATGTCATTTTGTGACAAAGGGAATTGTCATCTAGATATGATGATTCCCATCTGAAAGTCACTGTTTTCTTTGACCTACTTCATTGCGAAGAGAACTCCCACAGGCCAAAGCAATTCTGGTAGCCATGTTTGTTACATGGGTGAGTAGCCATGACATTCAGTAAATGACATAGCACAGCAGCTCCCTTGCCCCTTGATCAGAGGATTGGTACATACAGTGGCCTTTCAGGTTCTCATAGTATTTTATCTCATTGTCAGATCTGGCATTGTTTATTTTTTTCAATGCTTAAAAATAATTGTTGAATACAAAATGAAATCTACTTAGGTGAAGAGATATTGGAAGACAATTTTTAGCAGAGAAAACATGATTAAAGTGTCAGTTCTCTGTGAAGTTTTATTGTTTTTTTCAGAAAAATATCAATTCTCAGAAATTTTCTTCAGTTCTTAGAATATGGGTGCACCAATGGAAAATATCTTCAGTATCGTCAGGATGAGCCAGGACAGGGTGCAAACAAATATAATAAGTAAGAAGGAAGAACCAACTCAGAGAGAGGATTAGAAACAATGGTAAGCACAGGCAAACCAAACCCATGTTTATAACCTGCACTGTAACAT